>NC_133325.1:702239832-702982332 GCF_042186555.1 Aquarana catesbeiana | reverse complement strand
GTGCTTATGCTTAATTGCTAAATAATTCAGGTTCTCTGACAAACGGACCAGCTAAGATTCACTGTCTTCTGAAATGATTCAGTGTGTGTGTCTCTCTCTGCTAGCAAATCGTAAATGAATAAATAAGTTGGCTGTACGTGTGTACTTAATTCTAGCTATTTTACTGCTCCTCCTCTTTGGTTACAATCAGCCAATTACATTCATCATCATCATTATTTTTTTTTACTTCCCCCACCCAATTCCAGCAGCGATCTTTTCTCCCCTATGTCCAATCTTTTCTCTCTATGTCGATTATTTTCTCTCTATGTAGAATCTTTTCTCTCTATGTAGAATAATCTTGGACTAATAGAGTTAAGGTTAGGCACATTCAACCACAGGTTTGATGGACACAGATTGTTATTGTCATCATCATGTCGAATCTCCTATCTATATTGAACTGTTTTAGCAACGAAAACGAAAATAAAGCATTTGTTTATGTTGGATCTTTCGTTTTTCGGATTCTGCACTTTCGTTATCGTTTGTTAAAACGATAACGAAAATACCTGAGATTCGGACGAAAATGCATTCGGACGAAAACGAATGCACATGTCTACTAATAAATGGGCCCCACACTGGTTCCCTCATGTAAGTCAAAGAGTGAATGGAAAGGATACATGCAAGTCAGGTTTTTGAGTATACCAAAGAACAGGTAAGAAGTCCGAAAGACCTCTTTACCAGTGCACTTCACAACCCTGCAAATTTGCAATTTTTTAAAGCAATATTTTTGACACTTTGAATTTCAGAACTGGTGCCTATTTATTTAACAAGCAGACATGAAACATTATAAGAAGAATTTTATATGCGTCCAGAAAAGTTCTAGCGTGTGACCTTACTGTCTGAAAAGTCAAGATAGTGTTGAGCTTACAACCCCCTTTTTTATTCTTTAGAAGTACATAAAATGCTTTAATTATTAACAAATATTGCAAAAAGTATGGTGAATGCATAAAACAATGTTATGACCAATTTCTTTTCTACAGTACAAAAGATTAATGTACCATAATGTCTTTTTTACCAGACCAATGAAATCACCATCCAAAAATGATTTAGATTTTGTTTTGCTAATGCTAAAACTGATTTAATAGAACTTTCTAAAATGTGGTTTGATGCATTATTGTTGGATTGTCCTGTTGCTATCCTGCCTATTATTATGATTTATTTTGCCATTAAGAAGAAAATTAGAAGCCAATACCCAGTAGCATCTTTTATTACAGTCACAGTTGACGCCATTAGGATACACATTTTGTCCATTTCATAAGCTGTATTTTGTCCATTGTTTGTTGTTATCTCTCACAAATACACAAAAATAACAACAGTAATAGCTGCAATAAAATTGAATTCTTTATTCCCCACCCTGGAGAATCAGAGTGTAGTTATAAGGTGAAGTGTCTTATTTGTGTTTGTAGCTATGATTCAGCCCCCTGAGGGCTGAAACAGGTAAGCTACTTGTTTTCTGGAGATTTTACTTATAACTATATTAAATAAACTGATTTTATGCTGTGAAGGATCTGAGTCGCCGATTGCATTTGTTTAAAATCTGAAATAAAACTGAACCTTCTTCTGGGGAAGAAGGAAGGAAATTAGTTTAGAGACATGAAAAGAAAAATATTGTGTGGGTATATATATATATATATATATATATATATATATATATATATATATATATATATATATATATATATATATATATATATGCTTTTAACTTGTATCTGAGATTTGGTTTGGAATTATTCTTCTGACAATATTTTTTTTTCTCTTCTTAGGTACACGGCTATTGTAAAACCCATGGATATCCAAGCCAATAATGCTTTGACTAAGATCTGCATCAAAGCCGCACTTATCTGGTTATTATCCATGACTTTGGCCATTCCGGAAGCTGTTTTCTCGGATTTGCTCCCATTTTATGACAAAGAAATTAACAAAACATTTGTCACCTGTGCCCCCTACCCACATTCCAATGGACTGCACCCAAGAATCCATTCGATGACTTCCTTTTTAATCTTCTATATCATCCCTCTGTCCATTATTTCAGTATATTACTATTTTATTGCTCGAAATCTGATTCGAAGTGCATACAACATGCCAGTGGAAGGAAATGTGCACGTTAGAAGACAGGTATGTTTTACAAAAAGCAAAAGTGTTATGACTGATAACATGTTTTATAAACAGATTGGTCTGATATCTTAGATGAGATTAAAATGCATGTATTAATTTTTAATCAGGACATGGATTATAGAACCATGACACAATGTAAAATAAGTAGTATGCCTAAGCGCTATATAAATCCTGTATAATAATAATAATAATAAAAAATATTAATATAATGCAGAAATTCTTCTTTAAATTGTGTAGTTTTATAAAAATAAGTGATGCGAAGCTGAATTACATATAATTGCACTCAGGTGTGATAATATCTGCATCCTGTGAGCAAACATCTTAATATAGCCAAACAAAGAGGAAAATGCTGTGCTATCCAGTGAAACAAACTAAAAAACTAAAAAACACTAGCTGCTAGCACACAACAAACCAAGTTTTCAAAATGTAAAATAATAATACAGTGCAGCGCTATATGCATAGATATGATGTGGTGTGCTCATGTGGAACAATGTAACATATAGTGACAAACATCCAAAATATGTGTGAGCAGTGACCTGCTATAAATGAACAAAGTAATGTCTATGAAAAATGTGACAAACACAAAAGTCCATCAATCGTGGGGTGAGTGACCGTCTTCTCCAGAGAGGATGAGGGTACCATGTATCCTGATAAGACTAAGGGCACTCGAATGTAAAAGTGGCCACAAATGACATAAAACTTCAAGAAGAAAAGATGGGTACCCTTACCGGATCAGTAGGACGCATCTACCATATGGCAGTGCGTCTTATCAGGCATAAAGGGGTGTTATGTCCAGGAAATCCAACAGGGGCATGATGATGACTGTGTAGTTGAAACGCGTAGGGCCAGCCCTCAGCTTCCCACATTGCAATTTTTTATACTTTTTATCTGCTTCGTGATCACCTGTATTTTGTATTGTTTTTTTTGGACATTAAAAACCCCTTTTGATTTACACTATGTGGAGTTCCCCTTTTTCTTCCTCCATGGGCCCATTGAGAATCATTTTCTCCTGATTTTCCTGTTCTGGAACCGGAGATCGAGTGCACTGGAGGTCCAACGCCTGCCTGAGATAACCATCCCTCATTGGTGATTGAGACAAAAGACGTCATCCGGTTGGATTTCCTGGACATAACACCCCTTTATGCCTGATAAGACACACTGCCATATGGTAGATGCGTCCTACTGATCCGGTAAGGGTACCCATCTTTTCTTTTTGAAGTTTTATGTCATTTGTGGCCACTTTTACATTTGAGTGCCCTTAGTCTTATCAGGATACATGGTACCCTCATCCTCTCTGTAGAAGACGGTCACTCACCCCACAATTGATGGACTTTTGTGTTTGTCACATTTTTCATAGACATTACTTTGTTAATTTATAGCAGGTCACTGCTCACACATATTTTGGATGTTTGTCACTATATGTTACATTGTTCCACATGAGCACACCACATCATATCTATGCATATAGCGCTGCACTGTATTATTATTTTACATCTTAATATAGCCAGCTAGTTAAAACAGTTTACCATATTTGTTCAGTACTCGTTGTATGTACTGACTGCTCTCCTTCACTGAATTTTAACATGCTACTATCTGTATGTATTAATGCCTATGTTGCAGTACAACCTATGACCCTGCAATGATCATACAAAGTGGTCTTTGGAATACCTGGGGTATTGCTTAGCTTGCCCCACCTAAGTATAGTTGTTGTCTTTCATTAATGCTATCCTTCTAAAATGCCATTTGTCATACCAGTTCTCTGATTTTAGTACTTTTTCACTGAGTTGAAACAAGTATGGAGTTGGTGAAGTCAGAATTTCTTATTTACATGCTTGTTATGGTTGAGGTCAACATGACAGCCATGCTACTAGTGGTTTCAGGATAGTAATGGCAGCCTCCATTTTTCTGTTAGCTAGGGTTCCCAACTTTTTGAATTAATTCATGATGATAAGGGTAGAAAACAGCATCAGGTAAAAAGGAATAGTTTATGACAACTAAATTGATCCCTTGATTAATTTCTACAGAAACAGTCAGCTTTAGATTAAATGTGATCTACAGCAGAGTAACTTGTTCATATCTAAGACTTTAATTCCTACTCTCAGCTGTCATGAAGGCATCTAAAATATTAAGCTGTTTTCACACACTGATCAGCTGCAAAAATGTGGCAAAATCGAATTTGCCACAATTTTATCGCAGTTTTTTCAGAACATGTGACTCGAAAACTGCACCAAGAACGCGTCTAGCAACAATAGACCCCCCCCCCCAGCATCAATAGATCCACCAGCTGCCAGCATCAATAGGCCATCCAACGGCCACCAAAAATAGACCAGAAATGTGTCCTGCCCTGGGTATCATACATCTGTCATACAGACTGAACTCCCAGTCCCAGTGCATATCTGTGAATACATTTATGGGTGATGTTTTTTTCTGCCAAAGTATTTGTATGTCTGACCATCCACTAATGAGATTTACAATGTTCTACCACATATCACAGCTCTGTCTAACAGGGCAGGAGACTTGATTCTTCTTTGCTGTAGTTAAGTAAAACGTAAGGGTCTTGTCCCCAGGGCCGTCTTTAATATTGCTTGGACTCTGGGCAAACATTTTCCAGCCCCCATTCAATGCAATTTCGCTCTCCACCTGCTCTGAGATATACAATAGATTTCAGCTCAATACTGCTCACTGATTGGTTGCTAGAGGTTACTGGACATCTTTACCACTCACTAATTGGTTGCTAGAGGTTGCTGCACATTATTACTGCTCACTGATTGGTTGCTAAAGGTTACATCACATCATCACCTCACTGCCTGCACACAATGGACTGGGGAGGTGAGGGGACCCATCAATAAACAGAAAACTCCTAGGAATCCTAGGACTCCTGCGATCAGTGGCAATGCTGGGGGGGCTGGGTGTGATCAGTGGCAATGCTGGGGGGTTTATGTGATCAGTGACAGTGGTGGTGAGATGGTCTTAGTTAGGAGGCAGTACACTGTGGCAAATTCTGAATCATGTAGCTGGAAATCTTTGGCAAGTATATAGTGGGGGATTTACACCGACCACCAATGTGAAGGGGGATTTTCACTGACCACCATGTAACGAGGTATTTTACACCACCCACCAATATAAAGAGGGATTTCTACACTGACACCAATGTAATAGGAGAATTTACACCAACCACCAGTGTAAGGAGGAATATACAATGATCTGCATGTAAGCGGGAATTTACACTGACAACCATTGTCGAGGAGATTTGTACTGACCACCAATATAAGGTGACACTTATACACCGACCACCAATGTTGAGGGGGGGGGGGGATTCACACTGACCACCAATCTAAATGGGGATTTACACTCACCACCAATTTAAAGGGGGCTTCTACATGGACCACCAATGTAAGGAAGGATTCTAAACTGACCACGAATGCAAGTTTGGATTTTTTTACCGATGACCAATATAAAGAGGAGTTTCTACACTGGCCACCAAGGTAATGGGGTTTTACACTGACCACCAATATAATGGGAATTTACACTGACCACTAATGTAATAGGAGCAGTCACAATAACCACCAATGTAAGGAGGGATTTACACGACCACCAATGTAAGGGGGACCTTCAGACTGGGCATTAGTGTGAATGAAAGGATTGTACACTTGTTTGTAATGATTGTTTTGACAAAGGTACCCACTTATGTAACTCTGTTTACTATGTCCTAATGTATGACAGACACTGATCACATTGATCACTCTATTGTTCTTCATAATAAACCTTTAATAAAAATATTGAACAAGAAAGGATTGTACACCAATGTAATGAGAAGATTTAAACTGACCACCAAGGTAACTGAGACATTTAGAATGTGTTCACATTTGTGTCGGGAATACATGCAAAATCGCTTTCCTGACACCACAGAAACATGCTGCCCTTTACTACTAAACAGCAATGCCATTAACAGTTAATGACACCCTCATGCATCTGCTGAGATGTGCATATTCACATGCACCAAAGTTCACGGTGCTGTGGCACCATGTTATTTTGACAAAGGGTTCCACCTCCAATTTGCTTACCTTTGCAGAACAGGATGATGCTAAGCCTAATGACCACAGTTGTAAGCAGGACTTTCAATCATGCCCCTTTACCTCCCCAGTGGGCAGCATTCAGCAGAAGTGACGGTGGATATGACCTCAGGGAGGAATGATATACGTATGAATGCCACCTCCATTTACAAATCAATGCTGCGGTCCGCTGCTATTTACATATTCATGCAGTTGCTATTTACATGTCAATGCAGGTTATTTACATGTAAACGCTGGGTCTGCAGGTGAGTCATCTGTACATGGCAATAGGGCAGAGCTGGGCAGCATTAGCAGAACTTCACACTGAGATATCAGGACACAGCACGACACTAAAACTTCAAGGGACAAGGGAATTTAAACTGGGATTGTTGGCAAGTATGAGGCAGCTGCTTTGGACCCCACAACAATGATGGGGCCCAGGGAAGCTGCCCCTTTTGCCCTGCCTTAAAGATGGCTGTGCTCTTCCCTTATAATAAGACAACAAAGAGAGGGTGCACAGACCTAGCGCATTACCACTACACAATTTTATTGAAGATATAAAAAAAGTAAGTTATATACTCACAAACACATGGCAACAACAAGCATATAAAAATGCAAATGAGACTGCCGCCAGGTCCACAACAATCAACTGATAACACGGAAAGGCCTTTCAGCATCCAAAATGGCTTACGCATTTTGAAGAACGAGCCCTTTTCCTTTCTTGTCATGTATCATGTACAAGAAAGTATACCCACAGTAGGTAGGTAGGTAGTATACCCTTTGGATGATTTCTCCTCTATTACTTTTCTGGGGACAACCAAAAAGTAGGGATTTTCTTTTACTTTCACTTTCAATGATAATGGTAAACAGGACAAATAGGCTGAATCTCCCTAATGGGGGGACAGACAGCAATACAAACCTGAAGGCGTTCTAATCCCTCTCCACTCTGTCTAAAAAAAAAGTTTTGCTTTTAAGTTTGACTTTTAACAGGAAAAGGGCTGTCTTATCAGTGTGGCATTTTTAAATTCCACAGCAACGTGTAGTGGTCTAGTCAAAGAGACTGTGCTAGGCAAAGTAACAGGTTCTCGTGTAAGAAAAACTCCTACCCTCTGATACTCACCTTCTCCATGCTCTTCCTCCCAAATCTGTTTTTCTTCTTTGTTGGAGATGGGAGTCCAAAACCCTGTGTAAAGGTCTAAGTTAAAGAGTGTCAGAACTTACACAGGGTTTTTTTTACAGTAAAACTTTTTGAAAGTTTCCAAAAAAAGCATTCACGTGAATACTACCTCATCTTAGGTACAGCGTAGATAAGTATAATGAAAATAGCTGCATCCAGAGGGTGTGATACAGTAGTGGTTATTACAAAGGTAGTCATTGACAATCAATGACAGATTTCTGACAGTAGAGCTTCATACCATAAAACACAAGGAGGGGAAGAATATGTAGGCAATAGATGTATGTACAAAGGTGTCTTGCTGTGGGAGCATTTTGTGGGTTTTGGGGGTGATAAGGGGAGAGAAAAGAAAAGGCTAAGGGATATGTGGAGGTTCAGGTAAGGAGAGGGGGAGGTGCTTACACAGGGTTCGTGTGTCTCTCACCTTGCTGACATCCTTTCCACAATAGTCTAAACACTACTTCGTGAGAAGAGATGACATGCTCCTCCACACTCAGAAGCATTGGGCATAAACCAAGCAATCCAACAGAGCATCAGAGTGATAGGAGAGTATAGTAAAAGGTTTATTCTTACCCTTAGTGAGAAATGTTATCTAGTTGGTAAGGTTGAATAAAGACGCCAGTCCATCTATTTCAATCTGAGTGAGTGTGTATGAGAATACTGTTTTGCATATCCCTATACATTTTGCTCTCTACGAAACACATCTAAAGATTTTTTTAAACTTATCTACACTGTTTGATGACACCACCATCTGTGGAATTCCACATTTTCACCACCCTAACAGTAAAGAACCTCTGACGCTGTTTTACCTCTTTCTGCCCACGCTATCTGAAAGACGGCTACAGCATGGGCTTCCATTGCCGGGAGGGTGTACATGGACATCCTCCTGTGATTGCGCTGCCCATACACAATGTGCGGTTGCTCTATGATCGCTGAGTCCTTTGGACTCGGCTGATCACAAATCGAGGTAAAGGGCCAATTACAGAGGCCCTTTACCACATGATCAGCTGTTGACCAATGACAGCTGATTACAGGATCTAAATACAAGCCATTTTTTTGGCTTTTTTTTCCTCACGCTCACAACATGAGGAGAGAAGAAAGCCCATAACCGGTTTATGTTAAAGTGACATCGGCACTGATAATCAGGGGGTGCCTATGCACGAAAACATAAATTGCGATACACACAATACATTTTTCTGCGCACGCCAGAGCATGAGCAATAATTTTAGCACTAGAGCTTCTGTGTAGCTCTAAACTGATTACCTTTAGGGGCTTTTATGGCATCACCTATGGAAAATATAGGGTACTGAAACTTGTCACTATTTCACAGATGCACCCAATGTTGGGTATCTATCTACTCGGCGCAACCTCATCTTTTATAGTTTACTAAAAGATAGGGTGACTTATTGCGCTTGTGTGCCCTAAAATTAACTTTATTGTATTTTGCATTTCCTAGACCTTGGCGCCAATATTGTGTAACATAAAAAATTGGAACTACCACCATTTTATTCTCTACAGTGTCTGCTTTCAGATATATATATATTTTTTTAGGGTTTTATGCAATCTTCAGGGCTAAAATGATTTTTTAAATGGGCTAAAACGGGCTAGAACGACTTTTTAAAATGCAAAATCAGCTCTGGCAGTGAGAGAGTTAGGCTTTTTGAGACCATAAACATTATAGAGCAAATTTTTTTTATAATTTTCAGTAATTTCACAAAGACAGCTTTAAACTGATATCATACTAATGCACCTAATCGCATATTCTACTAGGTTAAAAAAAGTAAGATGGGGAATAAAAATTCATTAAAATTTCCTTGAATTCTAAACCATCTTCCACTGCATCTTACAATATGAACCGTGCATCTCTAAAATCTGGAATGGTTATTGTCTGGTAAGGGACACTGAACAAACAGGAGATGGCAGTAAGGAAGTTATTAATCCTTTAATGAAAAACTCAAAGTGTGATATGGGCCAGATCAGGTCATGTCTGGTGCCCTCTGTAGGTCTGGGTTCAGAATTAAATCAGTCTTTTGATCCGCAGAACATCTCTATTACATTATGCTGCTCTGCTCTGGCATGTCTTACTTGCTCTAGCTGTCTTTCAGACATGGAATAGAGTGCCAATAAAATGTGAAGCAAAAAAAGTAAAAACATTAAAGTGGATTAAATAGCTTCTGATATTGAAAGACCCTAATGCCTTTAAAGACCAATCATCCCAAAACAGATTTTTCAGTTTCTGACAGATGCAATGGATTGAGCCACCACTTCCAAATCGGTTCTATACTAGATTGGCGTGCCTGAGTAAATAAAGTTAACGGCTCTCCTGGGTATCATAATACAGTGGATATAAAAAGTCTACACACCCCTGTTAAAATGTCAGGTTTCTGTGATGTAAAAAAATGAGACAAAGATAAATCATTTCACTTTTTCCACTTTTAATGTGACCTATAAATTGAACAACTCAGTTGAACAACAAACTGAAATATTTTAGGTGGAGGGAAGTAAAAATAAAAAACTAAAATAATATGGTTGCATAAGTGTGCACACCCTTAAACTAATACTTTATTAAAGCACCTTTTGATTTTCAGCTTGGCACATCTTGACTTGGCAATATTTGCCCACTCTTCTTTGCAAAAACACTCCAAATCTATCAGATTGCGAGGGCCTCTCCTTTGCATAGCCCTTTTCAGATCACCCCACAGATTGTCAATCAGATTCAGGTCTGGGCTCTGGCTAGGCCATTCCAAAACTTGAATCTTCTTCTAGTGAAGCCATTCCTTTGTTGATTTGGATGTATGCTTTGAGTCGTTGTCATGCTAAAAGATGAAGTTCCTATTCGTGCTCTAAACTGACTAAGGCCCTTGTTCCAGCTGAAGAAAAACAGCTCCAAAGCATGATGCTGCCACCATCATGCTTCACGGTGGGTATGATGTTCTTATGGTGATGTGCAGTTTTGTTTTTACGCCAAACATATCTTTTGGAATTATGGCCAAAAAGTTCAACCTTGGTTTCATCAGACCATAACACATTTTCCCACATGCTTTTGGGAGACTTCAGATGTGTTTTTGCAAAATTTAGCTGGGCTTGAATGTTTTTCTTCAAAAGAAAAGGCTTCCGTCTTGCCACTCTACCTCATAGCCCAGACATATGAAGAATATGGGAGATTGTTGTCATATATACCACACAGCCAGTACTTGCCAGATATTCCTGCAGCTCCTTTAATGTTGCTGTATGCCTCTTGGCAGTCTCCCTGACCAGTTTTCTTCTCCTCTTTTCATCACTGTCCAGCTCTTGATAATGTCACTGTTGTGCCATATTTTTTCCACTTGATGATGACTATCTTCACTGTTCCATGGTATATCTAATGCCACCCTTCTCCTGACTGATACCTTTTATCAATGAGATCCCTCGGTGGCTTTGGAAGCTCTCTGCGGACCATGGCTTTTCCTGTAGGATGCAACTAAGAAAATGTCAGGGAAGACCTACTAGAATGGCTGAACTTTATTTGGGGTTAATCAGAGGCACTTTAAATGATGGCAGGTGTATACTGACTCCTATATAACATGAGTTTGAATGTGATTGCTTAATTCTGAACACAACTACATCCCCAGTTATAAGAGTGTGTGCAACCACAATTTTTTAGTTTTTTATTTTTACTCCCCCCCTAAAAGATTTCAGTTTGTTTTTCAACTGAGTTGAACAGTATTTAGGCCATATTAAAGGTGAAAAAAGTTCTGAAATGATTTATCTTTGTCTCATTTTTTTACAACACAGAAACCTGACATTTTAATAGGGGTGTAGACTTTTTATATCCACTGTACATATATATATATATATATATATATATATATATATATATTGTTGCCATTTCACGGGCGCACACAAATTTAAGGTTTGACATGTTGGGTATCTATTTACAGTATCTCACAAAAGTGAGTACACCCCTCACATTTTTGTAAATATTTTATTATATCTTTCCATGTGATAACACTGAAGAAATGACACGTTGCTACAATGTAAAGTAGCAAGTGTACAGCTTGTATAACAGTGTAAATTTGCTGTCCCCTCAAAACAACTCAACACACAGCCATTAATGTCTAAACCGCTGGCAACAAAACTGAGTACACCACTAAGTGAAAATGTCCAAATTGGGCCCAATTAGCCATTTTCCCTCCCCGGTGTCATGTGACTCGTTAGTGTTACAAAGTCTCAGGTGTGAATGGGGAACAGGGGGAACAGGTGTGTTAAATTTGGTGTTATTGCTCTCACTCATACTGGCCACCATGGCACCTCATGGCAAAGAACTCTCTGAGGATCTGAAGAAAAGAATTGTTGCTCTACATAAAGATGGCCTAGGCTATAAGAAGATTGCCAAGATCCTGAAACTGAGCTGCAGCACGGTGGCCAAGACCATACAGCGGTTTAACAGGACAGGCTCCACTCAGAACAGGCCTCGCCATGGTCGACCAAAGAAGTTGAGTGCACGTGCTCAGCGTTATATCCAGAGGTTGTCTTTGGGAAATAGACATATGAGACCAGCATTGCTGCAGAGATTGAAGGGGTGGGGGGTCAGCCTGTCAGTGCTCAGACCATACTCCGCATACTGCATCAAATTAGTCTGCATGGGTGTTGTCCCAGAAGGAAGCCTTTTCTAAAGATGATGCACAAGAAAGCCCAAAAACAGTTTGCTGAAGACAAGCAAACTAGGGACATGGATTACTGGGACCATGTCCTGTGGTCTGATGAGACCAAGATAAACTTATTTGGTTCAGATGGTGTCAAGCACATGTGTACTGGCAACCAGGTGAGGAAACAAAGACAAGTGTGTCTTACCTACAGTCAAGCATGGTGGTGGGAGTGTCATGGTCTATGGCTGCATAAGTGCTGCCGGCACTGGGGAGCTACAGTTCATTGAGGGAAACATGAATGCCAACATTTACTGTGACATACTAAGCAGAGCATGATCCCCTCCCTTCAGAGTTTGGGCCACAGGACAGTATTCCAACATGATAATGACCCCAAACACACCTCCAAGACGACCACTGCCTTGCTAAAGAAACTGAGGATAAAGGTGATGGACTGGCCAAGCATGTCTCCAAACCTAAACCCTATTGAGCATCTGTGGGGCATCATCAAGCGGAAGGTGGAGGAGTGCAAGGTCTCTAACATCCTCCAGCTCTGTGATGTCGTCATGGTGGAGGGAAAGAGGACTCCAGTGGCAACCTGTGAAGCTCTGGTGAACTCCATGCCCCAGAGGGTTAAGGCAGTGCTGGAAAATAATGGTGGCCACACAAAATATTGACAATTCGGGCCAATTTGGACATTTTCACTTAGGGGTATACTCACTTTTGCTGCCAGTGGTTTAGACATTAATGGCTGTGTGTTGAGTTATTTTGAGGGGACAGCAAATTTACACTGTTATACAAGCTGTACACTCACTACTTTACATTGTAGCAAAGTGTAATTTCTTCAGTGTTGTCACATGAAGAGATATAATAAAATATTTACAAAAATGTGAGGGGTGTACTCACTTTTGTGAGATACTGTGTGTATATATATATATATATATATATATATATATATATATATATATATACATACAGTTGTGCTCATAAGTTTACATACCCTGGCAGAATTTATGATTTCTTGGCCATTTTTCAGAGAGTATGAATGATGACACAAAAACTTTTCTTTCACTCGTGGTTAGTGTTTGGCTGAAGCCATTTATTATCAATCAACTGTGTTTACTCTTTTTAAATCATAATCACAACAGAAACTACCCAAATGACTCTGATCAAAAGTTTACACACCCTAGTTTTTAATACCGTGTATTGCCCCCTTTAACATCAATGACAGCTTGAAGTCTTTTGTGCAATTTGTGGATGAGGCCCATTCCTCTTGGCAAAAAGCCTCCAGTTCCTGTAAATTCTTGGGCTGTCTTGCATGAACTGCACATTTGAGATCTCCCCAGAGTGGCTCAATGTTATTAAGGTCAGGAGACTGAGATGGCCACTCCAAAACCTTCACTTTTTTTCTGCTGTAGACAATGACAGGTCGACTTGGCCTTGTATTTTGGATCATTGTCATGTTGGAATGTCCACGTATGTCCCATGCGCAGCTTCCTGGCTGATGAATGCAAATGTTCCTCCAGTATTTTTTGATAACATACTGCATTCATCTTGCCATCGATTTTGACCAAATTTCCTGTGCCTTTGTAGCTCACATATCTCCAAAACATCAGCGATCCACCTCCTTTTTTCACAGTAGGAAGGGTGTACCTTTCATCATAGGCCTTGTTGACTGCTCTCCAAATCTAGTGTTTATGTTTGTGGCCAAAAAGCTAAATTTTAGTCTCATCACTCCGAATGACTTTGTGCCAGAAGGTTTGAGGCTTGTCTCTGTGCTGTTTGGCGTATTATAAGCGGGATACTTTGTGGCATTTGCGTAGTAATGGCTTTCTTCTGGTGACTCGACCATGTAGCCCATCTTTCTTCAAGAGCCTCCTTATTGTGCATCTTGAAATATATCCCTTTCCTGTTTTATACAGTTCAACTACCTTTTCCCGCAGATTCTTTGACAATTCTTTTGCTTTCCCCATGACTCAGGATCCAGAAACATCAGTGCAGCACTAGATGAAAGATGCAAGGGTCTGTCAGGACTCCAGAAACTCATTAACCTTTTACATACACACACTAATTACAAGCAAACAGATCGCAGGTGAGGATGGTTACCTTTAATAGCCATTCAAACCCCTTTATGTCAACTTGTGTGCATGTTATCAGGCCAAAATCACCAGGGTATGTAAACTTTTGATCAGAGTCATTTGGGTAGTTTCTGTTGTGATTATGATTTAAAAAGAGTAAACACAGTTGATTAATAATAAATGGCTTCAGCCAAACACTAACCATGAGTGAAAGAAATGTTTTTGTGTTATCATTCATATTCTCTGAAAAATGGCCAAGACATCATTTTCCAGGGTATGTAAACTTATGAGCACAACTGTATATAAGCTGCACGATTCTAGGAAAAATGAGAATCACAATTTTTTTGCTTAGAGTAAAGATCACGATTCTCATGGCGTAACATCATCTTTCACATTATACAAAAAAATTGGGCTAACTATACTGTTTAGTTTTTTTAATACATTAAAGTGTATTTTTTCCCAAAAAAATGCATTTGAAAGACTGCTGTACAAATACAGTGTGACATAAAATCTTGCAACAACCACCATTTTATTATCTAGGGTCTCTGCTAAAAAATGTATATATATATATATATATATATATATATATACACATTTATATATATATGTTTGGAGGTTCTAAGTAATTTTCTAGCAAAAAATAATGATTTTAACTTGAAACCAACAAGTGTCAGAAAAGATTTAGTCTTTAAGTAGTTAAACTTCCCTCATTTACAGACCGAAGTTCATTCCTTTGAGCTAAAGAACAAAATGTTACAATGTTTATAGTTAGCTCAGCGCTGAGGAATGTTGTGTAACTTGGCAGACTGCCTATTTATTTTATTTTTCTTGCCAGCTGTCGGCTTGTACAGAGAACTCTGCATAGAATCGGGAAAATGCTGTGTTAAGATCACAAGGCGGAAAGAATCGCGATCTCGATTCCTAAAGATTAATCATGCAGCTCTAAAATATATATATATATACACTGGGTAAAATACAAAATTGGCACTTTAACCACTTGAGCCCCGGACCATTATGCTGCCTAAGGACCAGAGGTCTTTTTCCAATTTGGCACTGCGTCGCTTTAACTGCTAATTGCGCGGTCATGCAATGCTGTACCCAAACGAAATTTGCGTCCTTTTCTTCCCACAAATAGAGCTTTCTTTTGATGGTATTTGATCACCTCTGCGGTTTTTATTTTTTGCGCTATAAATGGAAAAAGACCGAAAATTTTGAAAAAAAAATGATATTTTCTACTTTTTGTTATAAAAAAAATCCAATAAACTCAATTTTAGTCATACATTTAGGCCAAAATGTATTCGGCCACATGTCTTTGGTAAAAAAAATGTCAATAAGCGTATATTTATTGGTTTGCGCAAAAGTTATAGCATCTACAAACTAGGGTACATTTTCTGGAATTTACACAGCTTTTAGTTTATGAATGCCTATGTCATTTCTTGAGGTGCTAAAATGGCAGGGCAGTACAAAACCTCCACAAATGACCCCATTTTGGAAAGTAGACACCCCAAGGAAATTGCTGAGAGGCATGTTGAACCCATTGAATATTTATTTTTTTTGTCCCAAGTGATTGAATAATGACAAAAAAAAAAAATATTTACAAAAAGTTGTCACTAAATGATATATTGCTCACACAGGCCATGGGCCTATGTGGAATTGCACCCCAAAATACATTTAGCTGCTTCTCCTGAGTATGGGGATACCACATGTGTGGGACTTTTTGGGAGCCTAGCCGCGTACGGGGCCCCGAAAACCAATCACCGCCTTCAGGATTTTTAAGGGCGTAAAGTTGTGATTTCACTCCTCACTACCTATCACAGTTTTGAAGGCCATAAAAAGCCCAGATGGCACAACCCCCCCCAAATGACCCCATTTTGGAAAGTAGACACCCCAAGCTATTTGCTGAGAGGCATATTGAGTCCATGGAATATTTTATATTTTGACACAAGTTGCGGGAAAGTGACATTTTTTTTTTTTTTTTTGCACAAAGTTGTCACTAAATGATATATTGCTCACACAGGCCATGGGCATATGTGGAATGACACCCCAAAATATATTCTGCTTCTTCTCCTGAGTACAGGGATACCACATGTGTAGGACTTTTTGGGAGCCTAGCTTCATACGGGGCCCCGAAATCCAATCACCGCCTTCAGGATTTCTAAGGGCGTAAATTTTTGATTTCACTCCTCACTATCACAGTTTCGAAGGCCATAAAATGCCAAGACAGCACAAAACCCCCCAAAATGACCCCATTTTGGAAAGTAGACACCCCAAGCTATTTGCTGAGAGGCATGGTGAGTATTTTGCAGCTCTCATTTGTTTTTGAAAATGAAGAAAGACAAGAAAAATGTATTTTTTTTTTCTTTTTTCAATTTTCAAAAGTTTGTGACAAAAAGTGAGGTCTGCAAAATACTCACTATACCTCTCAGCAAATAGCTTGGGGTGTCTATTTTCCAAAATGGGGTCATTTGGGGGGGGGGGTTGTGCCATCTGGGCATTCCATGGCCTCCGAAACTGTGATAGGCAGTGAAGAGTGAAATCAAACATTTACGCCCTTAGAAAGCCTGAAGGCGGTGCTTGGTTTTCGGGGTCCCGTGCGTGGCTAGGCTCCCAAAAAGTCCCACACATGTGGTATCCCCATACTCAGGAGAAGCAACAGAATGTATTTTGGGGTGTAATTTCACATATTCCCATGGCATGTTTGAGCAATATATCATTTAGTGACAACTTTGTGCAAAAAAAAAAAAAAAAAAATTGTCTCTTTCCCGCAACTTGTGTCACAATATAAAATATTCCATGGACTCGACATGCCTCTCAGCAAATAGCTTGGGGTGTCTACTTTCCAAAATGGGGTCATTTGGGGGGGGTTTGAACTGTCCTGGCATTTTATGCACAACATTTAGAAGCTTATGTCACACATCACCCACTCTTCTAACCACTTGAAGACAAAGCCTTTTCTGACACTTTTTGATTACATGAAAAAATTATTTTTTTTTGCAAGAAAATGACTTTGAACCCCCAAACATTATATATTTTTTTAAAGCAAATGCCCTATAGATTAATATGGTGGGTGTTTCATTTTTTCTTTCACACAGTATTTGCGCGGCGATTTTTCAAACGCATTTTTTGGGGAAAAAACACACTTTTTAAAATTTTAATGCACTAAAACACACTATATTGCCCAAATGTTTGATGAAATAAAAAAGATGATCTTAGGCTGAGTACATGGATACCAAACATGACATGCTTTAAAATTGCGCACAAACAGTGGCGACAAAGTAAATACATTTTTAAAAGCCTTTAAAAGCCTTTACAGGTTACCACTTTAGATTTACAGAGGAGGTCTACTGCTAAAATTACTGCCCTCGATCTGACCTTCGCGGTGATACCTCACATGCATGGTGCAATTGCTGTTTACATTTGACGCCAGACCGACGCTTGCGTTCGCCTTTGCGCGAGAGCAGGGGGGTGCTTTTTTTTTTTTTCTTTATTTTTTTTTTGCCTTTTTATCTTATTTTTAAACTGTTCCTTTCATTTTTATTTTTTTTGTATTAATTTTATTGTTATCTCACGGAATGTAAATATCCCCTATGATAGCAATAGGTAGTGACAGGTACTCTTTTTTTAAAAAATTGGGGTCTATTAGACCCTAGATCTCTCCTTTGCCCTCAAAGCATCTGACCACACCAAGATCGGTGTGATAAAATGCTTTCCCAATTTCCCAATGGCGCTGTTTACATCCGGCGAAATCTAAGTCATGAAATGCTCGTAGCTTCCGGTTTCTTAGGCCATAGAGATGTTTGGAGCCATTCTAGTCTCTGATCAGCTCTATGGTCTGCTGGCTGAATCACCGGCTGCATTTTCAGGTTCCCTGTTGGGACAGAAGAGCCAGAGAAAAACATGGAAGACAGTGGGGGGGGGGGCATTCCCTCCCACTGCTTGCAAAAGCAGTCTAGAGGCTAATTAGCCACTAGGATTGCTTTTACATGAAAGCCGACCGCTGGCTGAAAAGAATGATACCAAGATGATACCTAAACCTGCAGGCATCATTCTGGTATAACCACTCAAAGTTCAGCAACATACTAGTACGTTGCTGGTCCTTGTTGGGCATATATTGTAAACTTTTTTTTCATGCAGCCTGTGGGCTGAACGAAAAAAAGATATTGATCGGTGGGTATGCCCACCATTAGAATACCTCCCTTCATCATGATGGGCATACATGCACCATTTATATATGCCGAAGCATGGGGGCATCCTCCCGCAAAAGGCAGGAGCAAATCGCTCCTCCACCCACTGCTGCCCCCACGCTTCGGCATATATGCTGAAGTATGTAACTGTGGTGGTGAAATCACCTCCGACAGCGCTGGAGTCACGGCTTTATATATCGTGGGAGCAAACGCTGTTGCTGTCAAGATAAAAAAAACCGAGCTGCAACTGAATGGCGTACCTGCTAAGCAAATGATGGTTAACAATAAAACAAAGTAACATTACAGTATAACAGTAAGACTTACCATACCTGCAAAGCAAATACAAAAAAAAACATTGTAAAAAATAAAACATTTAACGTAACCTGTGCCTAAAATATATATATGCCGAAGCATGGGGGCATCCTCCCGCAAAAGGCAGGAGCAAATCACTCCTCCACCCACTGCTGCCCCCACGCTTCGGCATATATGCTGAAGTATGTAACTGTGGTGGTGAAATCACCTCCGACTGCGCTGGAGTCACGGCTTTATATATCGTGGGAGCAAACGCTGTTGCTGTCAAGATAAATAAATCCGCGCTGCAACTGAATGGCGTACCTGAAAACAATAAAATGGTTACCAACAAAACACAGTAAACAGTAAAGTATAAAAAATTGCATATTTGAAAGAACAATAGAGAGAGAATAGAGAGAGAGAGAGAGAGAACAATAAAACAACAACTATTTTTGGTTTTTTTATTTTATATTTTTTTGGTGTTTTTATTTTTTTTTTTTTTTACACTTTTTTTAGTAACTTTTAACTTTTGTAACTGGTTCCAGGTTTGGGTCTCTCAAAATGCAATGGCATCTTGGGAGACCCTGTGAAAGTGTGTCCTAGTCTGTGAAGTGCTGAACCCTACGCTAATACTCAACTAGTGTATGGTAGCGTTCAAAACATTCACCCATGCAAAGACCAGGATTGCCAGGACAGGAGGGACAATAACACCGGGTGTCACGCCTAAATCCGCGCTTGCTACAGACACGACATCTTTTTTGGAGGGCTCGTTGGGTAGGGGTACTCGGGATGGCATAAGGAAAATGCCTCTCATGCAGCTGGCCTACTGCATTTGGTTGGGGAAGGTGAGGTAGAGCACCGTCTGGAAACAGAAGGGCTCTGACGATCTCTTCCTGGAATTTAAGGAAGGATCCAGTCCATCCTGAAGCTCTGTATAGCACATGAGCGTTCAGCAAAGCCAATTGAAATAAATAAACAGACACTTTTTTGTACCAGCGTCTGGCCTTACGGGCAACTAGGTACGGCGCCAACAACTGGTCGTTGAGGTCCACCCCTCCCATATTAAGGTTATATTCGTGGACACAGAGGGGTTTCTCCACAACACCAGTCGCCGTAGTAATTTGGGTCGTCGTGTCTGCATGAAGGGAGGTGAGAACGAAAACATTCTTCTTATCCCTCCACTTCATAGCGAGCAAATTATTATACTTCAAGCAGGCTCTCTCCCCCAGCCTAAGACGGGAATCTACAAGCCACTGGGGAAAGCCCCGGCGATTAGGTCGCACGGTCCCACATGCTCCAATTTGATGATCAAACAAGTGACTAAAAAGTGGCACGCTCGTATAATAATTGTCCACGTACAAGTGGTACCCCTTTCCGAATAAGGGTGACACCAAGTCCCACACTATCTTGCCAGCGCTTCCTATGTAGTCAGCGCAGTTTGTCGGCTCTACGTGACTATCTTTGCCCTCGTAAACCATAAAACTACATGTATAGCCTGTGGCCCTGTCACAGAGCTTATACATCTTGACCCCGTATCTGGCACGCTTGCTGGGAAGGTACTGTTTGAATGACAAGCGGCCAGAAAATTTAACCAGGGACTCATCAATGCAGACAACTTGATGGGGGGTAAACAAGTCTGCAAAATGTTGGTTGAAGTGGTTTACGAGGGGCCGAATTTTGTAGAGCCGATCGTATGCAGGGTCTCCACGAGGACGACAGAGTTAATTGTTGTTGAAGTGCATGAACCGCAAAATCTGCTCGTATCGTGCCCTGGCCATGGAAGCAGAGAACAAGGGCGAATGGTAAATTGGGTCAGTGGACCAATATGATCGCAACTTACTCTTTTTATTCAAGCCCATGAGGAGGGAAAGGCCCAGAAAGGTCTTAAATTCGGAGACCGTAATTGGTCTCCAATCTCTGGCAAGGGAGGACTGGGGATTAGCGGCGATGTGTTGACCAGCGTATAAATTGCTTTGGTCCACAATAGATCTATAGAGATCTTCGGTGAAAAACAGTGAATAAAAATCCAGTGGCGTAAAGTCAACTGTTTCCACCTGAATTCCAGGTTGGCCAGTGAAAGGGGGAAGTACGGGTGCTGCAGAAGTGGTGGGTTCCCAATTCAGATTGGCGAATGCAGCAGGAAGGACACTATGGGCACGACGGGCCTGTCTTTGTCTTCTTGGTGGCAGCGGGACACTACTAGTGCTTGCCACCTCGCCAGCTTGAACTGCACTTATGGGACTCGCCACGTCACCAAGTGTTACTGCAGTGCTGGATGTACGACCAGGGTGTACTAGGCCGCTGGTGCTTGCCAGTTCACCAGAAGGAATAGCGGCGCTAGTACTTCTCTGCTCCATACGAGAGCCCTGTGGTTCTTGCACTTCAAGGACAGAAGAAGTTCGGGGTCTGGTACGCCTGACCCTAGCAGGGACCACAACTCCGTCGTCAGAGCTATCTGTCATGGAGCCGCTGTCCTCTACAGGATCGTATTCTGAGCCTGAACTTGACAGATGAGTGACTTCCTCTTCACTATCTGTCATGCTCAGAAACGTGTAGGCCTCTTCACTAGTGTACCTTCGATTTGCCATTTTGGGCTCTAAATTTAGGGGTACACTAGTGAGACTCACAGGTAAAAAAGCTCCTGACTGTCAGCGACTGTATCAAAACGCTACCAAAAAACTGTTAGCGATCGCAGGGATCAGGCACGACTCTGCGAACGCTGCAGTTATGTGTGCTTAGTGTTTTGTAAGTGTCAGTTATCGATCGATACTGCACTTGGGTGGGCTGGGCTGGGCCGAGGAGCAAAACGCAGGTGCTAGCAGGTATCTGGGCTGATCCCGCTAACACTGCGTTTCAGGGAACCCTAAACTGCTGGGGAGTATAGATCTGATCGGATCAGATATCGATCCGCTCAGATACTATAGCACTAAGGGAGGTGTATGCTGCGTGCGTGGGTTTTAGCGGTACTGACGCTAACCTGACGCTGCCTGGGGCGACGCAGACCTTATCTGACCCTAAAAACGTAATTTATATCACCGCCGGGCAATTAGGGGGTTAAACCTTTATAAGGTAATAAACGGCGGGTGCACTAAAACTATAATAAACTGTAATAAACTATAATAAAGTACAAAAAACAAACTAGCTAACCAGCGTCACCCGTAACACTTATACGGTGATCGCTGGTGAAAGGGTTAACTAGGGGGCAATCAGGGGGTTAAAACCTTTAGCAGGTAGTATATGGGGGTCCCTGTCGCTATAAAACACTGACAGCGAACCTATATACTTACCTCCCTAACTAGCGTCACCTGTGTCACTAATACAGCGATCAGAAAAACGATCGCTTAGCGACACTGGTGACGGGAGGTGATCACGGGGTTAACCTTTATTAGTGGGGGGTTAGGGGGGTACCCTGGACCTAAGGGGGGTACCCTAGACCTAAAGGGGGCTAACCTAACTGCCCTAACACTTATAACTGTCACAAACTGACACCAATGCAAAAAAAAAAAACCTGCTATTGGTGTCAGTGTGACAGAGGGTACAGGGGGGTGATCGGGGGGTGAAGGGGGGTGACAAGTGTGCCTGGCGTGTTCTACTGTTAGTGTAGTGTTGTGCAGACTTACTTGATGTCTTCTCTCCTCGGCGCCGGATCAAAAAGACCGTCTTGAGGAGGGATGACATCACTTCCTTTCCCTCTGTTTACATTACAGAGGGAAAGGAAGCGTTTTAATTCGCCGGGAGCGATCGGGAGGGGGTGGCCAACAATGGATGGCCTCCTCCTGACCTCTTATTGCCCGGGAATAAATGGCGACCGCCTCGGGCACCGGGGGGGGGTGCGATCGGACCCCCCACCTGCGGAAGGCAAATCACATATATGTACGTGATTTTGCCTGTCCGTGCCACCTTGCCGACGTACATCGGCGTGTGGCGGTCGTCAAGTGGTTAAACACTTCAGCCCCGGAAGAATTTACCCCCTTCCTGACCAGAGCTCTTTTTGGCGATTCAGCACTGCGTCTCTTTAACTGACAATTGCATGGGCATGCGACATTGTACCCAAACAAAATTTACTTCCTTTTTTTCCCACAAATAGAGCTTTCTTTTGGTGGTATTTGATCGCCTCTGCGGTTTTTATTTTTTACGCTATAGACAAAAAAAGAGAGACAATTTTGAAAAAAACTCATTATTTTTTACATTTTTTACATTTTGCTATAATAAATTTCCCCCAAAAATATATAAAAAAACAATTATTTTCCTCAGTTTAGGCCGATATGTATTCTTCTACATATTTTTGTTAAAAAAAAAATCTCAATAAGCGTATGATTGGTTTGTGCAAAAGTTATAGAGTTTAGAAAATAGGGGATAGATTTATAGCATTTTTATTATTATTTTTTTTTTTTTACTAGTAATGGCGGTGATCTGCGATTTTTATTGTGACTGCGACATTATGGTGGACACATCGGACAATTTTGACACATTTTTGGAACCATTGGCATTAATACAGCGATCAGTGCAATTAAAAATGCATTGATTACTGTAAAAATGTCACTGGCAGTGAAGGGGTTAACACAAGGGGGCGGTGAAGGGGTTAACTATGTTCCCTGGGAGGTGATTCTAACTGAAGGGGGAGGGACTAACTACAGGAAGTGACAGATCGTGGTTCCTAGCTAATAGGAACACACGATCTGTCACTCCTGTCAGAACAGAACAGGGAAGTGTGTGTTTACACACACTCGTCCCTGTTCTGTCTCTCATCTTCATGATCGCTCGTGGCCGGCGGTCATCGCGACCGTCAACCACGAGCACCGGCACCCCCGCTGTGCAGCGTGCCTGCTATCCGGACCCTGCGAGCCCACATACAGTTATGTGGTTTCACGCAGGGGAGCCAACCTGCCGCAGTATAACTGCGGCGGCTGGTCCGGAAGCGGTTAAATATACCACTGGGAGTCACTACAAATCAAACAAATGACCATTATAAGATTTAAATAGTATAGAATACAATAAAGAATGAGCCATTCCCAATGCTATTGCATGTCCTTTTGACTAGATTGATAAATCCATGCGTTTCATGCTGTTTTTGTATCTCCCCGTTATAGTGTACAGGGATAAGATATATATTTAGATTTTATTGATATATTTTTGAATAAACAGGCTCTTCTCTCCCAACTTTTCTTATGTTCCACACTTGAAATGGATTTGATTCCTTATGGACTTATTTGTAGTGTACATTTTCTTTTGTTGCCTTAAAGTTATTTTTCCTGTACTTTGTGCAGATCTTTTGTCCAAAAACAATTATTATTGGCCCTGATGAAGTGGGGGATCCCACAAAATGTGTAGTCTATCAATCTACTGAAAAGGATACTTTGAATCTTACAATGGTCATATGTTTGACTTTTTAAAGTTATAGTTTGAAATGACATTTTAACCATATATGTTTGATTTGTTATGACTCCCAGAGGTATATTTAAAGTGCCAATTTTGTATTTTACACAGTTTCTGAATTGAACCATCAGTTATTTCTGATTGTATATTTTCTGTGGACACTGATAGTGAGATCTTTGTACCCAGTTCCTAGTCATAGACACTTGCTACAACCATTACAAGTAGCCTCTCTGCTCTTGTGTTTATCTTTGTCCTACATAAGGCAAAGCTCTGTACAATATACAACACTCCATATCAATGGATTAGAAAATAGCCACTCTAGGCAACTTTTACCTGATTTAGACTACATTGCCATAACATGGGGTAGGGGGTGTTCTGTAGTCCTTGGACGAGCACTGGGCAGGGAAATAATATCAGTGCAGCACAGCATTGAAATTCACTGCTATAAGCAAGTATGGTATGTACAAAAAAATTTAAAAATCCTGAACAACTACCCAGAGTGGTACAGTGTTATGCCCCGTACACATGGTCGGACATTGATCGGACATTCCGACAACAAAATCCTAGGATTTTTTTCCGACGGATGTTGGCTCAAACTTGTTTTGCGCACACACGGTCGCACAAAGTTGTCGGAATTTCCGATCGTCAAGAACGCGGTGACGTCAACCTTTGCTCCGTGAGATCCGTGAGAATAATCCTGATGATTTCAGGAACTTTCTCAGGATGACGGACCCCGTATTTCACCGTCTGTTGCCTTCGCTGACCCCCTATATCAGCAGGCAGGATACCTGCATGAGGCAAGCCATCACTCCGGAGCAGAGGCTACCCTGCGGTACTTGGCGACAGGGAGAAGCCTGCAGGACCTCAAGTTCTCGACAGGCATCTCCCCCCAGGCTCTGGGTATCATCATCCCAGAGACCTGTTCTGCCATCATCCAGGTCCTGCAGAAGGAGTATATGAAGGTAAGATTTTTATCCTTTAATATCACATTTTATTGTATTTAATGTTTGATAATATATTGTATTTCTTTCCTCATTCCCTAATTACCATGATTGTGATATGCTGTGAATGTCCCCTGTGAATTGTCCTCAGGCATGCTGAATTTTTATGTAATTAATTTTTTAGGTCCTTCATACATATTTGCCTTCACTTACCTCCCCAGCATGCTCTACGGGCCCTATATTCACATCATGTAGTCACTTAACAATGTATTTTATCAGCTCCATAGTAGTGCTTTACCCCAAACACCCCCTAAAATGTTTTGAAATGTAATTCGTGCTTTAAATTCAGACAGAGTGCCAGAGGCTTTTTTTTTGTGGTGTCCCCAAATCATTTTTAGTAACCCTCCCTCGCCCCAACTGCTAAGTCAGCTGATCCCAATTCTCTATCTATCCTCAATCATCTATCTGCTGACTTTGCCAAACCCATACACACTACACCCATCTCTTTTGTGGTCAGATTTATGGATGAATTCCCCAAAGCATGTAGTGCAAGGGCCCGCCTGTATACTTTCCAATGGTAGTGTTTAAACTTTTTAGATCCTGTTATTATCTTGATAGGTAATAGCAGAATGTCCAAATGTGCTCAAATGTGTACAGTGTGTATTTATATCTTTGTATTATGACACTTCTTACCTGTCCAGTGGGCTGCCAATAGTGTAACTAAGGAGGGGCTGTTCCAAGTAATACCCTGTACTTAGGCATTCATCTCTCAATGAAGTGGAGAGGGTTACCTGTCCAAGATTTCCCCACCCCCCATAATGTTAGAAATGGCCCATGAGAGAGGGGGGGGGGATATGATAGGTGTACCTTATACTTTGGTGTTGTTAAATTCCCCTTAATAAATGCTATCTGGAGGTTGCCCCAGAATGTTTGTGCCTAATCTGCTTGCCATGTTTCTGAGCAAAAATATTAATATTTATTTTTTTTCCTCAACAGTTTCCTTCCACGCCACAGGAATGGCAGACTGTGGCCTCCCACTTTGCTCAGCGGTGGGACTTTCCTAACTGCGGAGGGGCAATTGATGGGAAACACGTCCACATCATCCCACCACCCAACTCGGGGTCGTACTATTTCAACTATAAGGGGTTCAATAATATTGTGATGTTGGCGGTGGTGTCGGCTAATTACGACTTCTTGTATGTGGACGTGGGGAAGAATGGCTGGATGTCCGATGGTGGAGTCATCGCCCAGATGGATTTCTGCAGGCGTCTCCAGAATGGCAGCTTGGACTTGCCAGCTCCAGAGGACAATCTGGAAAGACTCCCATTCGTGTTCGTTGCTGATGAAGCGTTTGCGCTGGGAGACCATCTTATGCGGCCATTCCCGATGAGGACCCTCACCCCGGAACAGAGGGTTTTTAATTACCGGCTGGCCAGAGCCCAAAGAGTGGTGGAGAACACATTTGGAATCCTGGCCAGCCGGTTCCGCCTATTTCTGACACCTATCCATATGGCGGAGTATAAACTTAATCATATAATCATGGCATGCTGTATTCTCCATAACTTTTTGGCCAACTATGCTGGCTCAGTTGGGCCTGAGGCCGGAGTGATCCCTGAAACAACGCTGACGGCGCTTGAAAGCGGCCTTCCTGGCTTGCCCTCCCTGAGTTCCCGTGATGTCCGGTTACGATACCTGGAGTTCTTTGCGGGTAGGGGGGCCATCAATATGCCTGCAAATTTGTGAAGCCTTTTTCAAATAAAAAAGCAAAAAAAAGAAATTCTTTGTGGACATTTACTGCTTGTGTTTGTTTTAGCTGAGCCTGACAGCAATGTGGGGAGTCCTGAAAATGGCGTGATTGTGTAACCTTATACAAAGCATTGTTGGGTGTTATTTACTAAAGGCGTATACACTTTTTATACTACAAGTGCTCTTGAAACTGCAATGAAAATGCTCTTGTAGTACAAAGAGGATTTGCCCTTAGGAAATAACCACCATTTTATCCGAAAACAGCAATTACATCACCACAAAAGTGTTGTAGCGTTGAGACAATAATCCACACATTCTTGATTAACAAACTTTTTAATACCTGCACAATCACATGTGCATTTAGAAACGGTTTTTAAAACAAACCAACATGTTTGTTGTATAACAATTTTTGGGGTGGCATTATCAAAAATAGAAATGTCCATTTACGATAAAACAGGCCTGTGTAAAACCAACAAGAAAGACAAAAAACTTGAACTTACAAAGTTCACATATGGTAAAACTTGAAGGCAATATCAGACATGAGTATTTAGGAACTGTGTTTGATATTGCGTTCAGATGGGGTCAAATCACCCCTTGAAAAGCCAAATTTGGAAGATGCACACCAATTTACGAATGTCAACGTGTGCTAGCTGCCATCACGGGGGATCAAGGGACGTGTTTTGGGGGAGCAAGCCCTTCCTCACCGCTACTTTATTATTGAGTAATAAGGGGTTTCACCCCAAAAACGCGTCCATTGATCTCCCGTGATGGCAGATAGCACATGTTGGCACACTGTGTGCATCCTCCAAATTTGGCTTTTCGAAACATTGCAAAAATATTTTAAACATTGTACCACACAAAAACAAAAGTGATTTTGTGGGGTATTAAATTCGCCCCAAAACATCAATGATGTTATTATTTTTTTTAATCACATCATTGATTTTTGTCTTGATGTTTTCCAATTCTAAATTACACCCCATGATCTCCCCGATCAGGATCTGGGCACTTTCTGATGTGAAAGGATCTCGATCCCTAACATCACGATCACCTAAAAAGAGAGAAACCAAACAAAAACAGGTATCAAAAATCTGCCAGCATCCATCTCTTACCTGAGTCTGTGGTCGCAGACACTCACCTGTTGTGGTGCCAATTTCAACCACATCTTCTTCCTCCTCCTGCTCCACTTGGGTTGGGGGTATTTCACCTTCTTCCACAGGTGGGGGGTCTCTGGTCTCCTCGGATGAGGGGTGTCCTCCGAGTCTTTTCTCCCCTATGTAAAACAAAAATGGTATAATTAGCACACAGTGATTTGATGGCAGAACTATAAATAGGAAACATTGCTTGGAAGTGGGGTACAATTGTCAATTTTAGCAGAGTTCCAAGATGTCGCTTTTTTATTGTCCTTTGTCAACCTGCAATACTTTACCTGTTTAGTACAAGCTTCACAGATGGAGACCCCCCTATAGTATACACTGGAGCACCTGTGTGCCCCCCCTAATAAAAATGGTGTTCTTGTGTCCCACACTAGTGCTCCAGTGTCCAGATGTGAAAACAGCTGCTCAGTGTTCTCTCCTTACACAGAATCTAGTTTGCATTTCATTCTAGTAACAAACCCATCTACACAACCAAATATTTTGCATCCAAGTAGGCCCTAAAAAATGTTGGGAAATGCATATGGCCTAAACAATGGTGTTTTAGAGGGCGAAAAAAAAATGTTTGATATGAACGAATAATGGGCTCATGAACATTAAAACTGACATTTTAAACTGTACAATTAAGAAAAGCATATGGAGCAGCACGAACGTAATAAAGACAAAAAGAATAGGAACACAGCACAACTACTTACTTTTTTGCAGCACTCTCCGGATCTTTCGGTACTGCTCGGGCTCTCTTAATTTGAGGTCTGACCACCGCTTCCTAAGCTTATCTTTCGAACGTCGTACCCCGAAATTCCTGTGCAGACTTTTGACCACTTTCACCATGATCTTGGCCTTTCTGATATTGGGGTTGGGGTAAGGCCCATACTTCCCGTCCACCATCTCCAACATCTCCCCAAAGGACATATTTGTGGCCTTAAATCGTCTCCTTCTGGATCGGGACGTGTCCGGATCCGGGCTTTCCTCCTCCTCCTCCTCGTTGCTATAATTAGCACGCACCTGCTCTGACTCCGCCATGTGCTCTTCACCCACTGCGCCGAATGAAAAGGGGCGGGGAATAGACTAGAAAGAACGTCAGGGGCGGGGGGAGTTACACGCATGCGCAGTGTGTATAAAGCGTAACACGCGTGCGTAGTACGTACGATCTGTGAGCGGACGAAGGAGCATTGGACGCGCCGATCGTAAGAACGAAGGTAAGAGCCAAACTTCTGCCTATACTGCTTCTAGATTGAGACCTATATTGTAACAAGATTAGGAGAGTTTTGTCTGACATTAGGCTTTGTCTTGTGTTGTGTCTTGCAGTGAACATGGATATCTTATTAAAGATAATGACTTCATGTCACTATTCATTGATATGTTAAGGGAGCTGCTATGTCTGTGGGAGATCAACAACCCACATTACAAGAACCAAACAAAGAGGAAGGCAGCACTGGATTAATTGTTGGAAATTGTGAAGCAGGTGATCCCCACGGCAGACATCACATTTTTGAAGATCTTAATTGGTGGCCTGAGGAGCACTTATGTAAGGGAGCGCCAGAAAGTCCAGGATTTGCAGAGATCCGGAGCAGCAGATGACATCTATCTCCCCAGGATGTGGTACTATGACAGGCTGCATTTTCTGGCATTTTCTGGCAGGTCAGACTGAACCCAGGTCATCACTCTCTTCTGACGCCCAACCTGGGCCTTCCAGGCAACAACATGTGGAGGAGCCCAGCTTGAGCCAGGTATAGCATTCCTCTAAATAGTTCAGGTTGTCCAATCAATGATGTTAACTAGATGTTAGTTTGGAGTACTAATTTATGATTGTGATTGATGATGCAAAAACTAAAACCATGTCCCTTTTTCATACACAGGGAAGTCGCAGCCAGGAGGTGGCCGGGCCGAGCAGGCTGCCTGATATGCCGGTCCCTCCACTCCCCCTGGAAAGAGAAAGTGGCAGGAGGAGGAGTGCCATAGAGGAGGCTGCCATAGGCCTCTTTTGGAGGGCTACAGAGGCCCTGGGAGCACCACACACCGTGGAGGAGGACATTGCTGCCATCATTACCTCAAAAATGCAGAGGATGGAGGAGGGACAACAACTCATGTGTGAGTCGCTCATATTGGAGGCTCTTAATAAAAGTATGAGGGGCCAAATTACATCTCAGACACACCTTTGCAAACTCACAGATGGTCCTCCTCCTGCAGGTCCTCCTCCTCCTTCTGCTTCTCTTCCAGGTCCTCCCAGCCCTCCTCCTCCTCCAGGTCCTACTCCTCCTCCTGCCACATTTCCAACAGCAGAGCCACAGCGTGGAAGGAAGCGTGGAAGGAAGACCAGAAAGTGAGGACCCTGGATCCAGTCTGGTTGGCCAAAAGATGCAGCCTCTTGTGGTACCACAGCCTGGGGACACAAACACTCAACTCCCTAAACAATGTTTTACTACAAACAGCAGACTCCGTGGCGCCAAAACGCAGAACACCCGTCCGCACAAAAAACTCGAATTGGTTTAATGGCACTCTCACCCTACTCAAGCAAGAACGCAGAAGATCTGAGAGAACTTGGAGAAGAAATCCCACCAAGGAAAACCATGCTAACTACAAAGCACTCACGGTGAAATACCACAAGGCAATCTTCAAAGCCAAAAAAGAACATTTTGCAGACACCATCTCATCCGCCTTAAACCGCCCACGTGAACTTTTCAAAATAGTTGCTCAATCAATGAACCCGACCTGCCTAGAGCCCCCTGCAAACGATACCCAAGAATTCTGCAATGAGTTATCAGATTTCTTCATCGACAAAATCGACAACATTCGGAAAGCAATTCATCAGAAAATAACAACCAACCTCACCCAACCAATGCAAAAAGAGGATATCGACACGAACATCACTCAACCACCGAAGTTCTTTTTGGCCCCAATCACCACGGACACGACTAAAAACATCATCGGAAGCCTTCGCGACAGCACATCACCGAACGACATCATCCCCACCAAATTGTTCAAAGAATGTTCCGACATCCTGGCCCCCACCCTAACACATCTCATAAATCAATCATTCAAAGAAGGGACTGTGCCAACCTCCCTCAAGCAAGGCATCGTCAAACCCCTGCTAAAGAAACCTAATCTCGACCCTAAAGACCCTAACTGCCGCAGACCAATAACAAGCCTCAACACCATCTCCAAGATTATAGAGAAAACAGTAGTACAGCAGCTACAACACCACCTGGAGACACACCACCTCCTGGACCCTCTGCAATCAGGCTTCCGCCCAGGCCATGGCACAGAAACAGCACTTCTCAAAATATGGGACGACGCCCTCGAAGCAGCAGATGACGGGGAACCGAGTCTTCTGGTACTGTTAGACCTCAGTGCAGCATTCGATACAGTGGACCACAATACTCTACTTGTCCGCCTCTCAGAAGTTGCAGGAGCCACAGATTCTGCCCTAAAATGGTTTACATCCTTCTTAGAGAATCGCTCTCAGACAGTGAAACTGGGAACATTCACCTCGGAATCTCGGGCAGTCTCCTGTGGAGTCCCTCAGGGCTCACCCTTGTCACCAGTGCTATTTAACATCTACATCCGCCCGCTTCTCAATATCATCAGGAAAACGGACCTCTGCTTCCACTCATACGCAGACGACACCCAACTCTACCTTCGCATTAATGGACAAAAAGATCATCATCAGCAACTACAGAAATGCCTCACTTTAATCAATGACTGGATGACCGCTAGCTCCCTCAAACTTAACGAATCAAAAACAGAACTTCTTCTCCTGCAAGCCAACAAAAATTCCAAAATTAAGACTCCGTGGACACCACCCCCCATCCTCGGACAGACCATCTCGCCCAGCACCAAAGTCAAGAGTCTCGGAGTCATCTTTGACTCAGGAATGACAATGGATGCACAAATAGGATCGGTGGTGAGCGGATCCCACCACCTCCTCCGCCTGCTTCGCAGACTCATCCCCTTCATCCCAGAAGAGGACAAAGCGGCAGTTGTGGGAACGATCATCAATTCCCGACTCGACTACGCAAATTCCCTCTACGTAGGTCTACCCCAATATCAGCTTGCGCGCTTGCAACTCATGCAGAACACGGCGGCAAGACTGTTAACAGGAAAAAAGCCCTGGGAATCCATCTCCCCATCCCTAAAAAGCCTACATTGGCTAACTGTGAAGAACCGGATCATATTCAAGACCCTCTGCCTCACCCATAAATGCATACAAGGAAACGCTCCGCAATATCTCCGGGAAAAAATAAAACACTACACACCGATTCGCAGTCTTCGATCAGCTAACCAAAACCTCCTCCTCATTCCCAAATACCGCTACAAAGCAAAGGGAGAACGTAGATTTGCAGTCCAAGGACCTCGCCTATGGAATGCTCTCCCAACCAACCTCCGCATGGAAGAAAACCACCAGGCCTTCAGGAAAAAACTAAAGACCTTCCTTTTCTAGAAGCTGGCTACAGAGAATACATCTAGCGCCTTGAGGCGATTCAGTTCGCAATTGCAGCGCTTTACAAATCATTCATTCAAAATCATTCATTCATTCATCTGCTGCTTTCCGGATCTCTGGGACTTCTAGACCAGACTGCCTTCCCTTACATATGGACTCAGGCCACCAATTTTGATGTTCAAGAATTGACGTCTGCCCTGGGGGTCCCAGGCTTCACTAATTTCTCCTGCTGATCCAGTGTTGCCTCCCTCTTTGTTTGGTTCTGTGCCCTTAATAAAGGATTTTTGTTTTGAATTATACTTGCCTCTGTGTGTTTTACTTGAAAAAGGACAGTTTGTTTGTGAGGATTCAGGTACATATCAAAAATACAATGTGAAATTAATAAGGGACACCAACACCAAACAATCTCCTTGAGATTAAATAATAAAAGATATCAATGGTGTTGTGGTAACTTGACACACAAAACACACACAAAAATAGTCTGGAGTAAAAATAAAAATAACATTAAACAAAGATCAGCCTTGGAAAAAATACAAACATAAAATCTAAACCAAAAATGGCTTTAAAGCCAAAAAAACAAAACAAAAAAAAAAAAACATTCTGTCAGATGTGACAAATAACAATATATTAAGGGAATCCTAAGAAAAAAACAAAAAAATACGTTTGTGAGAAGTCTGTGTGAATATGAGCAGCAAAACTACTTAATTCTTGTCACATTATAAAGAAGAAGAGAGTGCGCTGTATTAAACCATTTTTAACATTGCACTGTGACGAAAGTGCTGTATCCATTGCAAACATTAATTTTACCAGACCGAGCTTTTCCGTGTCGAAATTTCTTCTGAGCATGCGTGGCACTTTGTGCGTCGGAACAGGCCACACACGGTCGGAATTGACGCCATCGGATTTTGTTGTCGGAAAATTTTATCTCCTGCTCTCAAACTTTGTGTGTCGGAAAATCCGATGGAAAATGTCCGATGGAGCCCACACACGGTCGGAATTTCCGACAGCATGCTCCGATCTGACATTTTCCATTGTGTGTACGGGGCATAACTATGGTAATCCTGTATCGCTTTAGTCACAGTATGTAAAAACAATAAATACATACAATAATGTTATTATTACAATACAATAAATACAATTTGGCCTATATTTATGAAGAAATATTATTTATTTGCAAGATTTTATAACAGAAACAAAGAGAAATGTGTTTTTTTCCAAAATGTATGGCTTCTTTTTATTTATTTAGCAAAAAGATAAAAAACACCCAGTGGGTATTAAATACCACCAAAAGAAAGCTCTATTTGTGTGAAAAAATATAGAAATTTCATATGGATACATTGTTGCATGACTGCAAAATTACCATTCAAAGTGCAACAGCTCTGAAACCTGACAATTGACCTGGGCAAGAAGGGAGTAAAAGTGCCCGGTATTGAAGTTTTTAAATTACAATATGGCTTGTAGAGCAATTGTGTATGCTACATTGGTTTTTTTTTTTTCTTTATTTGCTTTGTTTGCTATATTTTTTTCCCACTTTTACCCTTTAAAAGTTTGAAAATATAGCAAAGCGAGTGCATAATTTTAGCCTACTTAAGAATTTCATTTTTTTTTAAGTTAAGGGGAGGTTTGGTACATTTCTGTTCCAATTGGCATGAAGTGAAACCTCTCTGTCTGTCTCTTGAATAGCAGGAAATATCAGCTACTTGACTTTGAGTTGGTGGAAGTCTGCATCAGTGTAGGAAAATAATACAAACAGTACAATTTGGCAAATCAAAGACATCTGGTGACTCGTTCCAAATCTGGGCTTTACTGAGTCATAGAACATTTATAAACAGAGAAGAATGGAGAAGGCCCAAAACATAACACATAGGCAAGAATGCAACATTTAATATTATACATTCAATAGGTTTTGCAGCAGTCATATGAAATTGAATGAACAAACTCTTATTTTAAACTATTGAAAAAACAACAATCCCCTCCAGGTAAACCATGTAAAGTCAGGATTAGACTGCACTTGGGGGGGGGGGGGGGGGGGGGTAGAGGGGCATTTGACTCTTTTAAGACGTGTTGGGCTGGTGGTTGTAAGTAGACATACTTCACCTTTCAGATATATCAGAGCAGGACAGTGACATGTGATGGGCATTATATTGCTACTTGCTTACCGTTCAGACCTGTGAATCTGGCATGTTTTCCAGTAATATCTTTATTAGCCACTCTGAGGTGTTCAAATGTGGGGATCTGCAAAGGAAACTGATTTAGGAACATGTGAAAAGGTGTGCATCAATAAACCATGTGCTTTAGGAACATCCACTTTTCAACATGCCCATTAATCACTGCAGTACCATGGCACATATTGATTGGTTTACTTTTTCAACCCACTGAGGTTTTCCACCACCATGAAAGGCTTAATTGGTTGTGTTTGCACCCTAGGCAAAAGATTTGATTTTAGATGTACTAGCAGATTTAGATAAACTAACAAACTGAAGCTGAGCTCCAGCTAACACTTTATAACTAGTTACAGCAAACAGGTTTTTGTCTTTTGGGATAAAGATTTTACATAAATAAATAAAAGCCGATCACTGTGCGCACCCTTGTGAGAGGTTAATGGTTTGTCTCAACTCTGTAATTGATACATCTGTAGAACAGCTTGTTCGGTTGAAAAACAACAAAACATACTGGCCAGATCTTCAGGTGAAAATAAAGGAAAGAACACCTAAAAAAAGTAACAAATGCAGCCACCACGTCTAAGAACTAGCAAGCTTGGGGCGTAGCTGAGCAGCGGATGTAGCTGGTCGCATCTTTCTCCTTCTCTGCTGAAAATCCGTGTATTTCTCCTAAAATCACCCGATATCGCTCCTTCACGGACTGTAGTTGACCGGTACCGGTATCACCACACCTGTGACCTGCATTCCCGCTACTCCGCTGCCACCGCTGACATGGCAAAACGGCTTAAAGAAAACTGAGTCCTCATGGAGTATCCTGGCCAAGATGACGCCTGGTTGCGACGCTCCAAGGAAAAATACAAGGAGGCAGCTCAGAAGCCCTTCGATGGGAGGATTCCCAAAGAACACCTGCCTTCTTCATCTGCCCTAGGAGATGCTTCATGGGGTCAATCCAAGGCTGATGACATCGTCGCGCTGGAGGATGCAGGTTGGTCGCCCCCAGATTGGAACACAGTGAGTACTCCTGTTCTGGGGACATTTTTGCTGTGCCACATGCATCTTCCCTGGATGCAGAAGAGCTGGAGCCCACTCTACATGATATACTCTCTGCTGTAACATCTTGCAATATGTCTATCTCTATCTCTGCCCTCACTGATGAACTAAAGGGAGTTAAGGTTGAAATCTCGTTTGTGCGACATGACATGCAAAATCTGCGGGAACGCACCTCTGCCCTGGAAGGCAGAGTGAGCACAGTGGTGGATGATATAGCTCCCATGCAAAGGGATTGCAAATACAACTGCCATCTCACAGTCCAGCATGCCGCCCACCTGGATGACTTAGAAAATCATATGCGCCGCAACAATGTGCGCGCCCTGGGTATTCCTGAGTGGGATGAAGGCAAAAATCCTGTCACCTTTATTGAGCAGTGGCTCATCTCTACCTTTGGCAAAGATACCTTCTCCCACCTGTTTGTAGTGGAGAGGGCGCATAGGGTCCCAGCACGCCAACTGCCACCGGGCAATCACCCGCGCCCATTCCTGTTCAGATTATTGAATTACAAGGACAGGGATGCTATTCTCTCCAAGGCTAGAACCATGAGTAGTGCTATGGCTATTGACAACTCCAAAATGTCGCTATTCCCAGACTTCTCTGTGGAACTACAAAAGCAGCATGCAGAGTTCACAGATGTGAAAAAGAGGCTCTGAGATCTTAATCTACAATATGCCATGCTATATCCTGCCCGTCTTCGGGTGGTTGCGCTGGGAGAGGTCCACTTCTTTGATCGCCCTACTTCTGTGACACAATGGCTGGATAGGGGGCATAGAGCACTTTGAGCCTCTATGTCGCAATGCTCTGCTTCTACTTGAATTATGGTCACCCTGCAAAGGGCTTTTTTTTTCTTTTGATGTTATCTGGTCCTAGATATGTTTTTACAATTTTAAAACGTTCTTTTTAGTTAAGGCAGACTCTGGAGAACATTGGATCTATCTGCATCGTGGTTTATCCCACATACACTGCTGAAGTGAAGCCCGCTGACCAACTTTTTTTACTAGAGTTTCCACTGCCCCCCCCCTCAAGGAGGATCCATGGGGACAGCATGTTCCTCAGCTTAACTGGCTGGGAGCCCTGTTGGCTCTATATTTCAATTTTCTTTTCTTTTTTTTTCTACCACAGTCCCAATTTTTTGTCTTTTCTGATATGGGCCCTGTCAGACTGTTCCTATTATGCACTGTTTCTGGTTTGTCATGTATAATCGCTGGGATATATATACTGCCACCGTTTTTCATCCGAGGTCCTCAGGCGCTTCATGGCTTGTTTTCCAGATATCCCACTCCTGGTGGTGGGTGATTTTAACAACTACCTAAATCACATGTGGGACAAATTACCTGCCCCTGCCCACACCTCCTCAGTAAGAGGGGGACCTACATCTTTTGCTTGCTTACTTGGGGATTTCGGACTGAAGGATGTGTGGAGACTTAGGCACCCAGATACTAAAAAGTTCTTTTGCTACTTAGCCACACATGGGGGACTGTCTAGGATAGTCCTAGGTTTAGGTAATAACGCACTACTTCCACTGGTTATAGCCTTAGATTATGATGGTAGACATGCATTTGACCACTCCCCGTTTTGGGTCAGCATTTCACTGCCTACTGTCTCAGGCGCACAGGCTGGAAACTTAACCCTTTTTGGCTCTCCTTATTCCCAGAACCAGACCCCACGCGTGGCTTACTAAAACTTTTTTTTCTGGATAACATAAACACTGCTCGGTTGAGTGTTGTCTGGGATACTGCTAAGGTTTATCAAACTAATAACCCATATCAAAACCGATACCAAAGCTTAGCAAGCAATGGTACGCAGGGAGGTTACAGAGGGTGAGGGTAGATATATCGCTAACCCTACGGAGGACACAAAGAGGGCTTGGTTGGAGGCGCAATCAATTTCCAGGCAACTGGCACTGCAGCTGGCTGAAAACAAATGTTTTTTCCTACAGCAAACTAATTTCAAGGAGGGGGAGGCTACTGGGCACGTGCTGGCCATGCTGGCATGTGCACAGAGGTCTTCCTCCCTTGTTTCGGCCATCTACAATAATCAGGGAGCCCCCCAGTGCCAGACCTCTGATATTATTAGGATCTTTAGATCATTTTACGCTGATCTCTATACTTCTAAAGTCCAGCCTTCTGATGTGGAGGTTGAGGGATTTCTGGATGGCTGCGTGCTGCTTCGCTTGTCGGCATTGGATGCTGCCTTGCTCTGTGCCCCATTAATGGAGAAAGAACTTGTGTTAGCTCTAGCACAATCTCACAATAATAAATCTCCAGGGTCGCATGGCCTCCCATCCGAGGTCTACAAGCAATATGCAGGCACATTTCTACCCATACTACTAAAGGTCTATAATGAGGCATTTCAAGAGGGAGCTCTGCCCACCTCTATGAATGAGGCAATCATTGTTGTGCTATTAAAACCGGGGAAAGACGCTACCCTACCAGATTCCTACCGATCTATCTTCTTGCTCACAACCGATGTCAAACTATTGGCCCAGGTGTTGGCAACCAGACTGGCTCGGGTGATACAAAAATTGGTGCACAAGCACCAGTCTCGATTCATCCCCACTAGATCCACGGCCCAGAATCTTCGGAGGCTTATCCTAAACTTGCAATTACCTGGAGACAATCCTGGTAACCGAGCCATCTTTTCACTGGACACAACTAAGGCCTTCGACAGTGTCGAGTGGCCTTACCTGTGGAAGGTGCTGGAACATATGGGCCTGGATACTAATTTTATCAAGTGGGTCAAGATACTATATGCCAAACCATCAGCTAGGAGTAGGGTGAACGGGAGGCTGTTCACTTCACTGGGTACTGTATATGTGAGGGTTTACATCCACTTTAAAGAGGAATTGCAGTCTGCTCACATAATTTGTAATAAAAACATCTTTGCCATTCTGAAGCTTCCCTCCAACCACTTTGCATATTATTTTATATATACTGTGATTCTGTACTTGCTAAATAGATTTCTAGGCAAAGCAATAATCCAACCACACAGACAGTATGTGATATTTTTGGTATTTTGTACATAAATAGTCTACAGAAAATATACTGTTCCCAGTGGCGTCACTAGGGTTGGTGTCACCTGGTGCGGTATAACATGGTGTCACCCCCCCCCCCCACCGCCCCAGTGTGAAAGGGGCCTAACCGAGGGCTCCAACATGATGAGTGACGTCATCGCAGCTCTGCCCCCACACTTTTCATTATCTGCTGTCCCCAGGGACAGATCTGATCCACTGTGTGGTGATCTCTGGTTTGGGTCTGTCCCCGGGGACAGCAGATAATAGCATCATTGGCATTGATGATTTGATTTGCATTTTGGAACTGACCTGCTGACACGGCGTGTTGCTTGCTGGACCAGATCGGATGACCACAGGGAAGAAGCTGTAATCTGCTGACAAGGCGTGTTGCTTGCTGGATGGATCTGATGTGGGTGTGGGTCACTGTCTGACTACACCTGTGCCGTGGTCTGTAGACAACCCCCCTTATCAGACCAGCTTAGGGCGGCTCCGCTCAGTACCTGGTGACTGTGGGCACAGCCCCCCCCTTGAGACCAGCTCAGTCAGGGTGGGTGGGTGTGTCACTCAGCTACTGTGCCTATGTCTAATATAATATATCTGTGTCCAGCAGCACCCCCCCATCATCATCAGACCAGCTCAGGGTGGGGGTGGCTCAGTCAGCTAATATAATATAGTGAGTGTTGTCTGTCTGATAAGGGGGGGGGGTGCTGCTGGACACAGATATATTATATTAGATATTAATAGGCACAGTAGCTGAGTGAGCTGGTGGGGGGGCGTCTGGACCAGCTATATTACACATATATATATATATATATATATAAACTATAGCAGACCACCTTGCACCCCCCCCTTCTTTATCATACTTGCACACAGCACAGGTCAGCCAGGGCGCCAGACAGTGAGAGTCCTCCCACACCAGCTCTTTGGTGGCGTGTCGGTACCATGGCAACCACCCTACCCCCCTCGAAGTCGGCCTCACCTCACCCCTTGAGCTCGGCCAGTGGAGGATACCAGGACACAACAACCCCCTCTACACACACACCCCCCCCTCCTGTTCTGAATCTGGCAGCAGCTGGCTGGGGTCTGGAGAGAAGAGCGGAGAGCGGAGGGCAGGGCGCCGCCCGGGCGGAGATAGTGTGTGTGTAAGACACAGACAGTCAGTGATGTAATCTCTCACTCTGCAGTGCAGTGTGAGAGAGATGAGATGTGACAGGCTCAGGCTGGCTCAGTAGGAGGAGGAAGAAGGAGGACACGCAGCACGCTCACACATACCAAGCGCTGCCACGGCGCTGGAGGTGTGTGTTTCAACCAGGCTGCGGAGTACGGGGTGATGATCGGGACGGGTCAGCTGATTAAAAAAAAAAAAAAAAATACCAGTGCTTTCCACACCGTCGGGAGGGTGTCACCCCTCTAGCGGGTGTCACCCGGTGCGGGCCGCACCCCCCGCACCCCCCCTAGCAACGCCTCTGACTGTTCCTACAGGTGCAAGAAATCAAAATTAGCATTTTTTAAAACAATTTAAAAATCATAGCTGTTTGCAGATTGCAATATAAAACTATTCCTAATAACATTATTAAATTAAAAAAAGCATTGTATAGATGTTAGAAATGTTATATCTTTTGAAGTCATAGCAAAGTTTTCTGTATTTGTGTGGGACTTATTCTAGATTTCTGCAGTGAAGTAATCCTAAAGAAAAAAGTGCCATGACTGCTAAAACTGTAATGTAAGGTGGAAGGGAGAGGTGATATTTCGATGGGTGGATACTGCAATTAGCGAAAATATAAATAGTTGCCAAGTGTCCTGAATATGTTGGGAAAACCCTGCAATGTTCTGCAGTGTCTTTGTGTAGTAGTCTCCCTACAGTTCCGGTATTTCAGTAATCAAATGTGGGCTCCACTCGCCCATCCCCAAAACAGATTGCCCCGCTCCCTATAAACTCAGCTGCTCTGGATGAACTAGTGAGATTGCGGAAGTGACATCACTTCCTCAATCTTGTTAAAGGGTACCGGAGTGTGCAGTGAGTAGTACTTAGTGCTTACTATTTCTGACATTTATTGTGTTTACAGAGCGCAGCAGAATCTCATACTGTTCCAGTGTATTTGAAAAGCTGACTGCATTATTTATTATATTTGATAATGTCAGAATGATATTTTCTTGCTAAAACTGTGGATATCTTTTGTTCAGCGATGTTCAGCACCTCATTCACATAAAATGTTTTCTTGGTTTGGAAGAAAGGTTTGTGTACCTTATGTCAGTTGACATGGTGTCATTTTCTAGATGAAGGTACATTTGCTTAGCATGCAAAAGCATGTTTTTAGACACTATAATCTTTATTATGTTTTACAATGCAGTTACTAAAGTGTCAACTATTACAGGATAAAGAAAGGCATTAAGAGAAAACATCACAAAACAGGAAAGATGTGGTGGTCATTTTAATCGCATGTAAATAAGAGTGGCAGGCGGAGAGTCAGATCTTCTGTGGTATATCCCTGAATTCTGGTACTCTACAGTCTACAGACATACCAAATTAGGGTTCTCCAAAAGAAGAAGGATGCGGTGACAACCACCTGGTTCCATCGTGAGAAAAGAGGCGTGATAATAAAATGATTCAGAAGATCCAATATAGAAATAAAGAAGACGGAAAAAAAGAATCGGGGATGATGGGGGAAGGGGACACCTGGTGGGGCAAGGGGAAGTCCCTCCTTTGATTGTGGGTTAAAGTAGAACTATAGGCAAAGCTTTTTTTTTCATTTTGAATAAAATAAGGGAGGGTTATAACCCCTTTCAGTTTTTTATTTGCCATCTGTGACAATCCCTCGCGGCCCCCACAGATTACCAGAACTGTCCCCACTGGAAAATTTCACTTCTATTAATGTTCTGGGGACAACCCAAAGTTTGGGATTTTCTTTTACTTTCACTTTCAATGATAATAGAAAACAGGACAAATAGAGAGGGTAACAGACAGCAATAATGACCTAATAGGTGTTCTAATCCCTCTGCACTCCATGTAAAACAAAAAAAACCTTTTGTCTTTAGTTCCACTTTAGCTACTTGCCACCCACCTACCATCAAATGATGGTGGAGCTATGCGGCTCTCGTTTTGGGAGGACATCATATGACGGCGCCCAGTTTAGCCGGGCGCGTGGCGATCGTGGGCGCACCATGTTCCTGGGATATGGAGCGACCCCGATCTCGGCAAAGAGCTGCGGGTCTTTGCCCATGTCATCGGCTGTTTCCAATAACAGCCGATCACATGTAAATAAGAAAGCGACGTTTATGGGCTCTCCTCGCCTCACAATGACAGAGTGTGAGGGGGAGGAGAGCCGATCAGTGGCATCTCCTCACAAGGAAGATGTGAAAAGGTAATCAGGGCACTGATCATCAGTGCCCTGATTACAATGCAGCCCCAGCAGTGCCCATTAGTGACACCAGTCTGCGCCCATCTGTGACACCAGTCTGTGCCCATCAGTGAGGCCAATCTGTGCCCATCAGTTATGCCAATCAGTGCTGCCTTTCAGTGCCCATCAATGCCTGCCATTTGTGCCGTGCAAAAGTGCCGCCCATCAGTGCCCATCAGTGCCACCTACCAGTGACGTCCATCAGTGCCACCTATCAGTACTCACCAGTGCCGCCTATTACTGCTCATGAGTGCTACATATCAGTGCCACCTATCAGTGCCCATCAGTGCTGCATACTTGTGCCTCCTCATCGGTGCTGCATCATCAGTGCCCTTCAGTACCGCATCATCATTGCCCATCAGTGCCGCCTCATCAGTGCCCATCAGTGCAGCCTGTCAGTGCCCATCAGTGCAAATCAGTGAAGGAGAAAAATTACTTATTTACAAAATTTTCTGACAGAAACAGAGAAAAACCATTTTTTCACATTATTTTTTTTTTTCGTTTTTTAGCAAAAAATAAAAAAAACAGTGATGATTAAATACCACCAAAAGAAAGCTCTCTTTGTGTAAAGAAAATGTGGGACTTCCTGTGCCACTTCCTGCTTCTAAATACTGGATGCCTAGGCGACTCCTCCTCACCCCCTAGGCGGCCCCTCCCTCTCAGCAGTCTTCTGGGACACGTCACAGGTGATTGCTTGTCCACTCGGAGAGTGCAGAACGACTCGCGCATGTGCAGTGCATGCCCAGCCGTGAAGCCGCAAGCTGTCACAGCCGGGTGCCCACAGTTTCAATGGAGGCACCACGGAGAGGAGGGGGAGAGGAGCAAGGCTCAGTGCGGTCGCATCGCTGAACTGTGGGACAGATACGTGTCTGTTTATTAAAAGTCAGCAGCTACACTTTTTGTAGCTGCTGACCTTTAATAAATGAAAAAAGGCCTGGAACTCCGCTTTAAGGCTTGCTTATGAGCAAGACATATTTGGTATATTCGGCTATTCTTCTGGATTATCTGCTTCCTGTTTTTTCTCTTTTCATGCAGAAACGCATTCCACTACAAGCCTCAAGCTATGAAGCTATGCCCACTTTTTTGGAGGCTCCCATATTTGGCCATGCCCCAACAGATTCAGCGCTCTGTGCACTTCACATGCCCCATTTTCAGCAAAAACATTTCAAAGTACCACCTTTCAAAGTAAAAAAAAGGTCCGTCTGGACAGGATGTGGTGCAGACAGAGTGATCCACCCAAAATTGCCTGCACAGTAACTGGGCACCAGCCTGACTTCAGTTCTGAGAGAGCTAGCACTGCAGGAGCAGAAGGTAAGTATCCACTGATCAACACTAAAATCGCACACTTCACTGATCCCTCAGTCTTCTCTGTTTACAACCATGGCACTTCCCCACTAATTTTTATGGCACCCTGTGGTGTATCATCCATCGGTGCAATGTGGGCAATGTACATCGGCCCTGAGGTGGATGTACCCATATATGAGACAAGTCTGAGGCTCTGTAACTGCACCAGTCACTGCCTTCTGTTCAGGTCCTGTCAGTGCTGCTTTGAGACGCTGTCACTGCCTGCTGTGTGGCTCTGCTTCCTGTCACTGCCAGCTGTGCAGCTTCTGTCATAGATGATCCTGTGTGACTCAAATCACAATCACACACAGATCCTTTTGCTGGAGCTGTGGGCGGCTGTAGGGGTGTATATCTCTGGTGGAGGCAGGTCACTGATGTCCTCTGGAGCCTGGGAGAAAGGAAATCTCTCATGATAGTCTGTCTGAAGTGAGGTCTGTGAATTTTGGGGGGTGATTTGTACAGATGCAACCGTGAAAGGTTGAGTCTGTACCCTAGTACAATCCCGGAAGTGTTACCTCATGGTGGTTAAGATATGCACCGATGGCTACCTCGAAACGTGTCAGTTGTCATATTCATCTTTTTTCAGCAAACTTTGGGTTCCCCGTTTGCATTATACAATTGTGAGATGTCTCATCTGTTACATGTATTACCAGCTATTTATGTATTGTAATTTCTTTTAATGAATTTTTTGTATCAAGAAAGTTTTTCATTTCTTTTATCTAAGAAACAGTCTTTCCAGCCTGTGCCTCCATAGTTCCATTTTAAGAGGGTTTTAAGATATAAACATTTTTAAAAGAGTGATTGTGCTGAGGTTTATACATGTCTGTGAGATTCTTACTTGTGGCTCACCAATCTAAGAATATTTTATGGGTACAAGAAGGCTTTTGTTTTATTTAACCATGCCCCTTTAAGTCCCTCCAACTGTTATCGCTATTTGGCTAAGTCAACAATTCGCTGTGGCACATGTAGCAAGCCGCAATACTTCCCTACTAGGGGTGCCTAAATGTGTCCCAGGTTTTTTATAATCCTAGTAACAAAAAGGGAAGAAAAACTGTGCTTGGAAGAATCAAATAAGCAGCAGCTTATTGTGGGATATACATAGCTGAGGTAACCTTGACAGTTTGTGAGGCATGGGTTGCGCCCACACTCAAGATGGCGCTTTGTAACTCTCTTTGCGGGACTCAGAGCGAGGCTTGGTGTGTCTATATATGGTGGTTGTTCAGCACGCTGCCCGTTCCCCATTGAAAACATCATTTTATGACGAAACACATCTGGGAGGTACGTGCTGTACGTGCTCACCCCATTGAGGAGGACTGGAGATCTGTTTGTTGCCGGCCGGCTTCGTTTTAGCTACTATTGAATGCTCGTTTGTAAGCGCATTTCTTTTTATTAATAAATTCGTTTAAACGTTATTACGCTATTGGTATTATTCCATTCTCTTTGGGACTGGTCTTATTTACACCGTGTGAGTTATGGAGCCTCCGGTTCAATGCTGAGAGTTCAATTCATCCATCCATTAGCCTCATCCTATCTAGCTGGTGATCTATCAGGTCGTTAGGATACCTGCTTTCTGAGCCTGCCATTTGGTAAGGAGGCCCTCTGTGTGGTGTTGGTGCACTATAATTGATATCTTTACTGGCTGATGTTCCATATATCCGTTAGGATTTTTGCACTTATAATCTGCCATTTGGTAAGGAGGCTCTCTGTGTGGTGTTGGTGATTGCAATTTTTTCATCACTGGGTGTTTTTTATGCACTTTTCTTTGTTTCACAATGTGAGTGCCACACTTATTTTTATTTTTATTTATATATTTTTGTGTCAGTATTACGCTATGTTATTTATATTTTTTTCTGGGATGATTTATTAACGTGGTCTCAACGCTAACCCGCGGTTCAAGTGAAATATCGATATATTCTATTGTGACTGGTTCGCATCAAGGCCTAGGCTGGGTTAAGCCACCTGTTTAATTAAAAGTCACTGAGTGTTATTATTTAGAAATATTGGAACATTTATCACTTTGGACTTTAATTAGCATATCACAGAATTTTTGTTTTTGTTTTTTTGGGTTATTCTTTCACCTTTAATTTAAAAAAAAATTTTTAAAGATAATTTTTCTTCACAGATTTATTCAATTTTATGCACTAGAGATATTTATATCTAACTCATACTGAAATTAGTAACTTTTTTAGGTTAACATTTTTAGCGCAGCTTCTCTGAATCCTAGTAACAACCCTGGCACAATGAAAACCACGCCACTCTGCGCCGCAGCGCACTAAACACACCACTTTTTTTTTTTATCAAGCAATGAGGCCCAACATATAATCTTGCACACAGGCCCACTGATTTCATTAAACACCCATGATTAAGTCCCCACACTGACCATCACTCCACTTCATTGACCATCAGCAATGTAACCACATGCTTCTCTGACTACTACGCATGAAACAAAATACCATGTTTTACAAACTGCTGCACAATGTATGCCACGCTATTCATTTTTCATTTTCATTATGCTGTGAATTGTATGCTGCACTGTGATTTACATTATGTTCCCTAGAGTGCTGAACCCTGTACACTGTATTGTACATTCATACTACTAGGAATATTTTTTTGGAATTTGGTATTTCATTCTTTTTAACAAACCACACACTTTTCTTTTTTTTTTTTTCAGATACAGTTTACTATTTTTTTTTTACCAATGCTCCTTGAGGCTAGGTTTTCACCCTTAGCAGATGCACGCTGCTGCCAATAATTGTTAATGGCACATAATCTGCTAATGTGTGTGGTTTCATGCGCCTTCAAACCACATGGTGCCACAACACCATGAAGTTTGGTGGGGTGCATTTTTGAAAAAGGTCAGAACCTTATTTTCTATGTTTCTCCCACAAAGGGCAGTCCATTAAAATGAATGGACTGCCCTACACGCAGAAATGCATGCATGCTTGGTTGCACCTGTAGGTGTGAACCCAGCCTGAGTTTGTCTCCTTAGAAGAAAAGCTGTCACCACTTACAGCAAGCTGAGAGCAAGAATGCGATGTTCAAATCCAGCTTGTAGTGAAATACATGCAGCTATAAATCTAAATGAAAACTGCAGAAAATCACCCAAGTCTGCTTTACCGAAATGAGGACCCATATGTAAGCAGCTTTTATTCCTCAACTAAAGGATGCAAATCAAATGAATTGATCTGTAGTTCATGGCAACCATTTTTGTTGTTTCAACTTAAAAATGAAAGATTAGAAATTGTGAGCGGCTGCTTCAGTTTGGGTACTTAATTAGTAAATCAAACTGATTTTTATTTTACTTTCTTTTCCCAATTTTAATTTATGTATCTGACTTCAGGCTGAGTTCATACTCAAGGGTCTTATCTGCTTTTGAGAGACAACAGTCTTCCTTTTAAGCTACAAATATGAGCGTGTGCAGCTTAAAAGCAAGTCTTAAAGTTAAATTGCATATCCTCATTAAAAAAATTATAAGCTTTCTTTTGTAATCTTCCATTATAATTCTTCCAATTTAATGAGATGGTAAAAGCTCTTCCCTGTACTATAGGAGTTGTGGGTTTCCCACCAATGTCTATGACCAGGCAAATGCAGTTTGTACTAGTTTAAAGCTCATTCAGTCTTTCCATTAAAAACATTGCTTGTGCATCAAATCAAAAAGTGATCTTTTTTTGTACAGTCTATTCTTTAAAAAAAGTAGCCATATCTTTGGTAGAAAAGTTTGTCACCTGCCAGCATACTGAAGAGAAGGACCACTGCTTTCTCTGTGCAAGCAGAGGTCTCCCTGCAAAGGTCTGACACATCCTGTGCTAAGCCTGACTTTGTCAGCAAAGCTCATGCTCCAAGCACTGACTAAGGACAATGGGGGGGATTGTTGAACCCCTACAGACAGACCACTGCTACCACACAGAAAGCAAGTGTCCTCCTCTGCAGCTTGCTTGCAAGGGACAGTTGTTTTAACTCAGCCTGTGGCTGCTTTCTGAAGACAATGAATGTTAAGGGAAAAAAAAATAATATAGCATATACACGTGCCACACAAGTATTGTAATTGCATTGTATTAAAAAATGACCTTTCCTTTTCAATCTGCAGTGCTGTCATTTTCTGTAAAATGCAATGCAATTTGGCTACCTAGAGGTGTTCTGTAGATGATACCTCAGAAATGTAAATTCCAGCCTATGTGATTGGCTTAATGATTTCCCCAAAATCTGCACTAAGATATAAGTCAAATTTTCCGTGAGATACCCCCAAAAAGAAATAATGTCTAAAGAGATTCAGAGCCTTCCACTTTCCTAATTAGAACCTAGCAAGTGCAGCAGCTGATTGAAACATGGACCCAGACAAACATTTCTTCAGAAATAAAATATAGGAATTGGCAGCAACGTTTTTAAATCCTTGCAATGTACATTGATCACCCAGACAGGAATGTTTTTATTTTTCTAAAAGGGGAGTTTGTCTTTAACCCCATTTTTGCTGCACCAGCAATGTTCAGTATTTAACAGATTTAAGTTGAAAGTTTATTTGGTAGTTAATGTTAAATAATAGAAACGCCAAGAAAAATACAGTTATGCCCCGTACACACGGTCGGATTTTCCGACGGAAAATGTGTGACAGGACCTTGTTGTTGGAAATTCCAACCGTGTGTAGGCTCCATCACACATTTTTCATCGGATTTTCCGACACACAAAGTTTGAGAGCAGGATATAAAATTTCAAAATCCGTTGTCGGAAATTCCGATCGTGTGTACACAAATCCGATGCACAAAGTGCCACGCATGCTCGGAATAAATAAAGAGATGAAAGCTATTGGCCACTGCCCCGTTTATAGTCCCGACGAACGTGTTTTACGTCACCGCGTTCAGAATGATCGGATTTTCCGACAACTTTGTGTGACCGTGTGTAGGCAAGACAAGTTTGAGCCAACATCCGTCGGAAAAAATCCTAGGATTTTGTTGTCGAAATGTCCGAACAAAGTCCGACCGTGTGTACGGGGCATAAGAGTTATAAGGGTCTAAGCAGTTTCTGTTTTGTTTTGTATCTTTTAGGTTACTTTGCAGTAAAGCAAGGAAGCAGAATCCCTGCAGTATATTAATGTGCTTTATCAAAGAAGAATGCTGTATATACCAACAATGTACAATTGTAGGAAAGCAATACACGACATACAGAGTATTGCAAATATGCCTACAATGTACATATATGCATGAATTATCTATCCTTCCTTGCAAATAAGCATTGAAAATGTATGTGACAGGAATACACTAAAAAGTCACTTAGCTTGGGTAGATTTAGTGTCATCCCCAGGTGAAGTTCCTTTTTTGGTCTTGTGAAACCCCCTCTAACACAGACCTTCCTGCTACTCAGTTTTTTCTAGTGTTATGATGTTGTTTTCCTTCTATCCAGGTCTTCTTCCAGAACTCTTCTTTTCTCTTTACATTCAGCACATGCCTGCGTTATCTCCTTTCTTGCCTCCCTCCATTTTCTACCAACATCACTTTCTGGTTTTCTAGCCTGCATGAACAAGTCAACAAGTTTATTAGCTATGGAATAGAGGAAGCCCAGCTTCTGAGCTGCACTGTATTATTCCATATATTTATGCTTAAAAAAATCACTAAAATAGCTATGGCAACACATTTCTGACGTAAGCAAATTGCAATACTATCTATAAAAATAGATAAGAATGTGGAACTCCTGGGTATTCACTAGTGTATATAACAAATGTAGCGCTGGTAGATTTACAATCTACCGCAGGTTAGGTAAATTTAGTAAATTGTGTGTTCCAGTAAATTGCCCCTGTTCCAGTTTGGCTGACGTTGTGGGTGCTTCCGTGCTGACCGGTGGGTGTCGCTGTTATCACTGGTCAGTGTTGGAAAGGCAACGTGTCGAAGTGTATAGATGCTCCTCTGTCTCGGAGACAAGCTCGTGGAGGTGGTCCTCCGAGTTGCATTTTAGGAAGAGGGTATTTATGGGACAGACGCCATGTTCGTTTTTTTACACTGCCACCTGCTGGCCCTCCTGGCCGACAGGTTTGCGTTAAGGAGCTACCTCGTGGTCCTCTGATCGGGAAGCCCACAATACAGCGGCTCAGGGGTGGGTCCAGAGGCTTGTCTGGGGCCTATCACCGCGGCCGAGGCATGGTCCTGAGCTGTCGGTCATGTGTGACGAATCTGAACGGCCGAGGAGATCCCAGGGGAGGACCCGTCTTGGAGAGATCATGCAGCGTGCTGGTCTATAGAGGGGCCTGGTGACTCGGTTGAAGGACATATCCAAAAAAAGTAACTGTACAGCATGGTGTTGCCGGTTCAGCTTAAAGGTTCAGGCACTGTGATTGACTTTCACTGCAGAGAAAACCTGATATATCCTGTGGCAGAGGATTGTACGGATTTACCCCCCAAACGAGTCTGTGGCAGAGACTTTTGATTCGTGCTGCGTACTGGCTGCTAGACCGGTGAGAGAGGCCTATCCAGACGGGCAAGGAGTGTGTCCCACAAGGGGAGCGCATTCCACCTAATTATTTTAATTCTACCAGGACATTTGTCGCTAAGATTCTATAAGAAGATATTTGAGTTTCTCCTGAAAGTTTCCTTTTCCGCCTCTTTCCTGCTACTTCCTAAAGTTTGTTTGTTCAATAAAGCATTAAAAACGTACTCCAGTGTTGGTGCGTGTGTCGTCCAGAAGTAAACTCAACGGAACCCCTAGACCGGTGCCGGTAAAACCAAGGGAAGCAAGGTGAAGGTAACAGACTCGCTTAAACTAGCAGCTCCACTGTGAGTTAGTGCTACACAAAGGATTCAGAAGGACAATGCATCCTTTGTACGTCACACAGGGGTCAGCAGTGAGCTACTTTAGGATGAAATTGTTTGCAGCCTTTTCATTAGGGTTGATTAGGGACACAGTATTAACTTTTCCAAGTGAACACAGATTTACCTTTTTTTTACAAAGCTAAGAGGATGTTCTCTGCTAGTTTGGTAACTGAACACTATATTATGTGTAGACCTTGATCAGAGTCATTCAGCCTTCTCTGTTACATATACAGATGGAAAGAAAATAGTCAAAAATGCTGTGGTCTAAGGAATCTAGAATTAGATTCTCTGGCTACACTCTGGAAAGATAAGTTTGGAGTAAAAAGGAGAAACATTTGAAAGACGATCATCTTACTTCACTGTTTAATATGTGGGAGGATAGAAGAATAGACGTGAAGCATTAGCAAATCCTGGAATCTAATTTCCTATAATTAGAAAAGCAAAACTCCCTTTTTATATGATGCTTTACGCTTTTGAAAATAGCTGTATCTTTTGCATCTAATCCCTGGTGCTGTCCTCACATGCTTATCACTACAATCTCTAGCGCTGCTTGTCTTCCAGATTAAATGAAACCCAACATTACCCAACCCATATCCTGTATGACCAGGCGGTCAGTGACACGCTCCTTTGAGGTGCATCATCTTGGCTTGCAGTACTCATAGACTGAGCAGTACTAACACATAGTTATGTAAGCACCACTAAGTCTAGGAAGGACCACCCACTACCCCAACTGAGGAGTAGGGGAACGACCCATGATGCTACTGGACTAGCCTAAAGACTGCAGGAAAAAAGTTATGTATGGAGTGCTTTTTTGGGAAAAATAAATCTGAGGGGGGAGGTCATGGGTTATTAGAGACGGCTGAAATTCCACTTAATGCTAAAAGCACTTACAACAGCACAACCAAGACATACAGTACCTTTACCATGGGCTACTTGAAGAATGCAACATTAAGGTTTTGCAATGGCCCATTAAAGTTTTGTTTTTAATCACTTAACAAACGGCCCATATCGTAATGACGGCTACAGGGGGTTCGATAACTCTGGGAGGGCGTATTATGACGTCCTCCCAGAATTGCGCGCCCCCTAGGGTCCAGAGGACCCGGTGCATCACGGATCACGGTAAATGGCCGCTGACATCGGCCGTTTACCACGTGATCCCTCCATCAAATGACGGAGCTATCACAGGTAAACAAACCGGTGTGATATCCGATTCCTCTCTCCCCTCTTCGTCCAGTGTGGGCTGGATGTGTAGTGCCTACAGTGCTGCTCAATCCAGCCATCCATCCAAACATCATTCCATCCCTCTGTATAAGCCATCCACACTCAGCCATCCCGCCATCCATGCTCATCCATCCCGCCATCCACGCTTAGCCATCCCGCCATCCACACTCAGCCGTCCCGCCATCCACGCTCATCTATTCACGCTCAGCCATCCCACCATCCACGCTCAGCCATCCCGCCATCCACGCTCATCCATCCACGCTCAGCCATCCCACCATCCATGCTCAGCCATCCCACCATCCACACTCATCCATCCCGCCATCCACGCTCAGCCACCCCGCCATCCACCCATGCTCAGCCATCCCGCCATCCACGCTCAGCCATCCTGCCAGCCACACTCAGGCATTCCGCCATCCACGCTCAGCCCTCCTGCCATTCATACTCATACTCATGCTCAGCCATCCCTCTGTCATACTTATCCACCCATGCATGTTCAGGCATCCATACTCAGCAATACTCATCCATCCTTCCATGCTCAGCCATCCCATCCACCCCCAGCCATACTTAGCCATACTCAGCCATACCCAGCCATACTCAGCCATACCGAGCTGTACCCAGCCATGCTCAGCCATATTCGGCGATACCCAGCCATACTCAGCCATACTCAGCCGTACCCAGCCATACTCAGCTGTACCCAGCCATACTCAGCCATACCGAGCCTTACCCAGGCATGCTCAGCCATACTTGGCGATACCCAACCATGCTCAGCCTTACCCAGCCGTACTCAGCCATACCGAGCTGTACCCAGCCATGCTCAGCCATACTCAGCGATACCCAGCTATACTCAGCAATACCCAGCCATACTCAGCTATACCCAACTGTACCCAGCCATGCTTAGCCATACCCAGCCGTGCTCAGCCATACCCAGCCGTGCTCAGCCATACCCAGCCGTACTCGGCCTCTGTATGTGGTCAGGCTGTGGAAGTCTCCCACTTGTGGTATCGCAGTACTCAGGAGGAGTAGGAAAATCTATTTTGAGGTATCATTTTTGGTATGTACATGCTATGTATTAGAAATATTGTATAAATGGACAACTTTGTGTTAAAACAAAATGCGTTTTCATTTTCTTACTACATTTTACAAAAATTTGTAGAAAAAAATGACATGTTCAAAAGACTCATTATGCCTCATAGATTATACGTTGGGGTGTTTACTTTCCAAAATGGGCAAATTTTTGGGACGTTTCCATTGTCCTGGTGCTCCAGGGCCTTCAAAAGTGTAATGCCGTGTACACACGACTGGACTTTCCAGCAGACTAGGTCCACCAGTCTTTCCAACAGACTTTCGACGGAGTTACAGCGGGCTTCCAAATGAACGGACTTGCCCACACACGGACTAAAGTCTGTTCATTTTGAACATGATGAAGTATGACGGGACTAGAAAAGGAAATCAATCTCGCCGCTTTTATCGGCGAGATTGACACCTTGCAAGCCCCGTCGCAGAGCATACCAGGCCCTCAGGTCTGGTCTGGATTTTAAGGGGAACCCCCTATGCTGAAAAAAACGGCGTGGGGGTGGCCCGGAGAGTGGGAGAAGAACCGGACACCGGGAGAAGAGGCCGAAGAGCGGGAGAAGAGCCGGACACCGGGAGAAGAGGCCAGAGAGAGCGGAGAAGTCAGAAGAGATCCCCCGAAGTCAGAAAAAGACCCCCGGAGCTGCCTAACAAACTACTTTAAAAACCTGTGTAGTGTGTTTTTTATTGACACTTTTTTTTCCCCAGGTGAATGGGTAGGGGTACGATGTACCCCATACTCATTCACATAGGGCTGGGGGGCAGGATCTGGGGGCCCCTTATTAAAGGGGGCTCCCGGATTCCGATAACCCCCCGCCCGCAGACCCCGACAACCAAAGGCCAGGGTTGTCTGGAAGAGGCCCTTGTCTTCATCAACATGGGGACAAGGTGCTTTGGGGTGGGGGGGCCACAGGGCATCCCCTTTCCCCAAAGCACCCACCCCCCCATGTTGAGGGCATGCGGCCTGGTACGGTTTGGGGGGGCGCTCGCTCGTCCCCACCCCCTTTTCTGACGGGCCAGGCTGCGTGCTCGGATAAGGGTCTGGTATGGATTTTGGGGGGACCTCTACGCCATTTTTATTGGCGTAGGGGGTTCCCCTTAAAATCCATAACAGACGACATTGTCGCCTCTTTCTCGCGCTGGCTGCAATAGGAAAATGTTTTTCCTATTGCAGCAAGCGCAAGATTATACCCTGTCGCCGAGTATCGCGCTGGAAACATTCTCGCAGGCAGGTGCTTTAGCTGTCCTTGCATCGTATTTGGTCCGTCGGACCAGCATACAGACGAACGGGCTTCCCGATAGGAACTGGGTTCGGCGGAGTTCCGGCGGAAATATTTGAAGCATGTTTCAAATCTAAAGTCCAGAGGATTTTCGACCGAAAAGGTCCGTCGGAAGTCTGATGAAGCCCACACATGGTTGAATTGTCTGCCGCATTCGGTCCGTCGGACCAGTCCGGTGGAAAAGTCCGCTTGTGTATTAGAGGTGGTCAGGAAATTAGATGTAATTTATGCTCCATAACACCTGATGGTGCTCCCTGCATGTTGGGCCTCTGTATGTGGCCACGCTGTGTAAAAGTCTCACACATGTGGTATCGCCATACTCGGGAGGAATAGCAGAATGTGTTTTGGGGTGTAATTTGTGGTATGCGTATGCTGTGTGTGAGAAATAACCCACTAATATGACAATTTTGTGAAAAAAAAGAGAAAAGAAAATCTTGATTTTGCAAAGAATTGTGGGAAAAAATGACAACTTCAAAAAATTCACCATGCCCCTTTCTAAACACCTTGGAATGTATACTTTCCAAAAAGGGGTCATTTGGGGGGTATTTGTACTTTCCTGGCTTGTTAGGGTCTCAAGAAATTAGATAGGCCGTCAATACTTCAGGTGTGATTAATTTTCAGAGATTGGCACCATAGATTGTGGACTCTATAACTTTCACAAAGACCAAATAATATACACCAGTTTGGGTTATTTTTACCAAAGATATGTAGCAGTATAAATTTTGGACCAAAATTTATGAAGAAAAATTACTAATTTGCAAAATTTTATAACGGAAACGAAGAAAAATGCATTTTTTTTTACAGAATTTTCAGTCTTTTTTCTTTTATATCGCAAAAAATAAAAAACCCAGCGGTGATTAAATAACACCAAAAGAAAGCTCTATTTGTGGGGAAACAAAAGACAAAAATTTTATATGGGTACAGTGTTGCATGACTGAGTAATTGTCATTCAAATTGTGAGAGCACTGAAAGCTGAAAATTGGTCTGTTTAGGAAGGGGGTTTAAGTGCCCAGTGGGTAAGTTCTTAACATTGGTCACAACCTGACACAGCTGCTGAGTGCCATTGCCATTTTAAAATAGTGTTGAGACAAATAAATGTTACTGTTTAATTATTTGAAAATGGCACAAGTAGTATCCAACAACCAGTCACACTGATAGCATAACCAGGGGCAGGGAGTATTGTGTGGTAGTGGTGAGAACTTTGGATTGTCCAGTCAGACTAGCAACGTTTTCCATAGTTTAATTTTCAGAATTTGGCCAAATAATAAGAAACAGAATCCTAAAAAGTTATTACACAAGCTAGTCATACAAAATATTTGTAATTTAAGATTTTTTTTTGTTAAACGTTTAACAGTCAACAGTGTGAAATGTACTATGAGACGAAACATTGTGAAAAGCTTAACACACATATCCCTTTGACATCCCAGGACACTTCTCCACTGATCGCCGATGAGCAGGCGGATGACAGGTCTGGCTTTGCTCACTGTGAGGAGCAGAGACGGACCTAGTCCCGCTCTCCTCTATGGGGTCCGTTTTCACCCGATCCTATCCGCCAGACGAATGGAAAATAGGAACACCATCCGTCTGGATTTTGGGGACAGGATCAGACTGGATGGGATAGCGGCGAGTGTCAGTGAACATGATACAGCTGACATCCGCCACTCCATAGGGGTGAATGGAGGGTCCAATCAGGTTCGCCTGAAAAACTGACAGGCGGACCTGATCGGACAGCCCGTGTGAAAGGGGCCTTAGGGGAGATTTCTCCACTTAACACCAATGGGAAAGGACACTACATTGAGCACCACTATGAGGGGGTACATATGCACTGATCAAAAATGTAAGACGGCACTTTACCACTGACCTTAAACTGATATTAAAGTCTATTTTGTTTGTTTAAAAATAACAAACATGTTACACTTACCTGCTCTGTGTAGTGGTTTTGCACAGCGCAGCCCAGATCCTCCTCTTCTAGGGTCCCTCGCTGGCACTCCTGGCCCCTCCCTCCTGCTGAGCACCCCCCCAAAACAAGCAGCTTGCTATAGGGGCACCCAAGCCAATCTACTGCTCTGCGTGTCCATTCAGGTAAGACCTGTGACAATGTCTCCTCTCTCTCCTCATTGGTTCACTGACTTTGATTGACAGCAGCGGGAGCCAATAGCACCCACTGCTGTCTCAGCCAATGAGGAGGGACTTCGTGGCTCTTGCGCAACATTGCTGAATGGAGATGGGGCTCAGGCAAGTATTAGGGGGTCGAGGGGGGCTGCATTAAGATACAAATCCTATTCCTGTTCATACAGTAGCTTCCAGAAGTAGAGCCTGACATCGTCATTGGCTATTGTAGCCTGTCCTCCTCATAGCCTGTCCTGCTGCGAGTTCATAGATGCCATTATGCAACGTAAGGAACATTATAATAAACAGTGTGGACCGTTCTGGCCATTATCTACAGACTTCTCAAGTCTGTAGTAGGTCCATATTACCCATTAGAATATTGTTCTCTAGTATTTATCTCACCTGTTTTTGGAAATGCCAAAGACTGTCATGCATTAAAATCCTTGGAGGTCATTCAACCGGCAGGTTGAGCGAAAACAATGGTTTGATTGCCCCATCCAGAAAATGAATGTGGAAGGAAGAATTCTCCTGCTGTGCCTTTGTATTCTGACAATGAGGAGACTTCCCCACTACCAGAATACACTGATCGGCGCTGTAATGGCTATAGCCTGTGGTGCTGACTGATCAATAATTTTCCAACTACCCTGCTCATACCTGGATCGAAATTCGGACAGTCCCTGCTGAATTGACCGAATTTCAATCCAAATGTGGCTGGCTTAACTTTGACAACCAATCCACAATAAAAATTGTTTCAATAACAATTGTTTTTTTCCCTCTTTTATATTTTGTGGAACAACAACTGAGCCCTCCTGACCATTAATACGCATTTGTACCTAAAATAGTGGTCACTGAGTGTAATTAGGTATATCCGAAGGAGTCTATTTATCACCAAAGATTCATACAACCTTTACCCAAGATCACACAATTTTCTAATTTAATCCTTAAATAAAACATGTGACTTGATATTATCTACTGTATACTATGGTGATATGTATAATTAATTGTTTAACTACAGTATAACCAAAAGGGAATTGTTGTATAATACCACCATTTCTTCAGTTCAGCTACAGTGATAATCTATTAGTTTCCTGTACCAGTGGCTAATTGACAGAACCAGGTAATGCTCATGCATTGTTTATGCATGAAAACCTTTCGCTATAAAACCTCATATAATTATCATATAATTACATTATTATACTGCAAAGTTTTCTAGTAATAAAATGCTGCCCATTGGCATTGTTCTTTGTTTTAGCATATTTAAACATTGAAGTCTAAATTGTGCTAAAGTCCTGTTTAAATTCTGCCTCAAGCTATTTACATACCATGGAAGAATTAGGATAATTGGTTGTGTAGGAGTTAGGCTGGCTCCAAAAAAATATTATAGAAATACACCATGCTTTGTGTTAGATACTAAACAATGATCAAGATAGTGCATTCAAAGTCCATTACATAATTGACTTGAAATCAATTCATATAAGTCCCATTGTGCTCTTCTTAGCAAAGTACTCACCAAGTTTGACCATCTACTGTATTTCTAGCGCGATCTATTGTGCCTCTAGGGATGAATCCTTGGGTGATGTTACTGCTTGTGGGCACCATGCAATAGACCATGCTAGAAATAGGTGGTCAAACTTAGCAGTGAGTGTACATCTATGTGGGAAACCTCGAGCACAAGTGAAGTGGAGCACTGATTTTTCTTATCTAAAAAAGTATGAGCACTTTACTAAGAAGAGCACAATGGGACTTACAGTATATGAATTGATTTCAAGTCAATTATGTAATGGACTTTGAATGCACTCTTGATCATTGTTTAGTGTCCACCACAAAGAGCTGCATATTTTTTATATTATTGGTTTGTATTGCAGCTAGTATACATTAACACTGCAGCTAGTGATAATAATTCATTTAATTTCTTTCTGATATATTTTACATCACATTTTCCTTGGTGCTATGGTTTAATTTTTTATTTTTTGGGCCAGCAAAAAGCTTGTGAACAATTTATCGAAGAATTACACTTTACTGACCACGCACAGACCTGAACTGAAGCTGAAGATCTGACTTGAAAAATACAGGCAGAAAAGTTTTATAGTTTGCAGTTAACATATTAAGAGAAATAAAAACAAAATACATTGTAAGATGAGTTTTAGTTGGAAGTCTTTTAAAAGTAGCAGTGGGTGTGGCTTAAAAATGACAAAATACACTAAGGGGTTAATTGATAATGGAGAGGAGGCATTGCTATCCATTGTCAGCTGGATACCACTCAACGACACGGTCTACAATTTTTTCATCCATTCATGAAATGCAGGCTGTCGTGTGGAACATGTCATGTGTCATAGTAAATGTGTGGTGCTTTTTGGCTTTTTTTTTAAGCAGAGGTAAGGCTGTGGTAGTCATTCTACTGCTTTTTAAATGGACCCCTAAATGTCATGGGTTAATGCACATTGTTGTAAGCCAGTCTGTTTATTTTGAATGGGCTGCCAACACATCACAATAGACATTTTAACAAATCTGTAGCTTTCTTGTACCTTATCTGTGGTGCAGTACAGTGTTTAGATCGGTGGTCAGCAACCAGTAGATTGCAATCTACCAGTAGACCACGGCCAGGTGACTGGTAGATCGCTGTCTGGGCTTGCTGTCCCGCCGTCCTAGAGCAAAGTAAAGTTGGAGTTGTAGTAGGGAGCAGCTTTCCTGTGAGTTTGCTGTGCTTAGCCAAAAACGTGTATTATATCCTGTGGGTTTGGTGCAATTTCTGAAAGCGCACCACACCTACAGAATATAACAGAAGTCTATGGCAAAGTGCAGCTAACCCAGGAAGGTCGCAGATGCATTGACCCCCAACTATACGTGTGAACGAGCACTAAGGGTGCCGCTGCCAAATGCAACAAAGGGCTCATTCACAAATGCAGCAGGCACTGCTGCTCCCCTGAAAAGCGATCCAAGTGTGTTTGACAGGTGGTGAGGAGGCAATATGTTGCCTCCACACTGCTGATTTAAACCCATGATTGGCGTGCAATGCACATGATTGCGACACGGCAGTACGGAAATTAGAGGTTTAAATAAGGTGTGAGGGGGGCGACACTGGCACAGTGATCTTTGACTTCTCCCATGTTCTTCAGGTAGATCTCCATCCCTTTAAGGTTGCATACCCCTGGTTTAGATTATTCACATCCTAAATGTTGTGTGGTAGTCTGGTAGGGCATATATGCAACGTTGCATTGCAGTAACGTGTGTTACATGCATTGGTACACTGTGTGTGTCATTGATTGCGAATGTCTCTCCAACATACCTTCCAAACACATTTGCACTGCAGCACACCGCAACATGCAGTAGTGCACTACCATGTGCTGAGGTACCCTGTGCTAGTGTAACTTATTGGACAGATTTTTGGTCTATTGTGGTGCATTAGGTACCCCCTTTAAAGTAATGCGCTGCTTTAATGAAAAGCATGTTACCCTGAGATAAAATGTGCTGAAATGGACTGCCATTGTGTGAATGGGACCTAAGGTACAGTATGTTGGTACTTTTAGAAATAAAACACATTTTATCCCACATTACTGCAGTATGTAAATATGCATTCGGCTGCCATCTGCCTCATATGCAGCATACTGTCTGCTAGAGTGAAAGTGATGAAACTGGCCAGTATATTGTATTCCCTGTTGAATCACTAACACCATTATTTAGTGGTTTATAGTGATATGGACAACATGAAGAATTGTTTCTGCACTGGTTAGTTGCCACATTTGTTAGATACATGCTTTGTCAATTAAGGCAAGGAAAAATGTTTTGTAGTCCCGATTACTGATTTTATGCCATAGATAAAAAATGGTCTCATTTCATTTTACTGTGATTTATTCAACAGATAGTCAGCCTTCTCTAATCTTTGCGCAATTATCTTTGTTTTATTGGGTGAACACGTTTCTTCAGCTCACATTGAATATACTTAGGTGTAATAGAATACGTTGCTAGCTACTAACCTAATTTCCTCTGCTGACAAAGGCTGGTGTGCTTTGATAAATCTAAAAACAGGTTGTTAAGAAATAAATATCATTGAAACAATACAGATTTTTAGCTAAGCTTTTTTTCTTATAAATAATGCTGACATTGAAAACATATGAACCAATATGTTATTTGTGGCATGTGCTTCCAGGCCTCTGTTCAGCTAAGTGTGCTGGGTGACCTTCATTTTTTATTTTTATTTTTTTTATTTTTTTTGTTCTGGTCATTTTTCATCTGACATTTAAACAAGATCTTTATTATACATTTTTACTTTATTGTAGGCTCTGCATGCTTTTTCCTAAATAAATATATAAACTATGAGGCAGCCAGTAGAGGTTCATATTATAAGAGTCTGATAAACAGACCTTTGTTATCAATTTTAACATTATTGTAGGCTCTGCATTTTCTTCATTAATAAATATCTAAACGACAGGATGGCCTATAAAAGTCCATAATATAATAGAGTCAGCCCAATCTGTTTTTATTATGCGTCTGCTTCTGTCGATAACTTGGTAATAAAAGGTTGCATAGCTTTCAAGTGTCAGTAATTCTGGTCTGACATATTTGAAGACACATGAGATTCATGGGAATATACAGTTACATGAGAATAAACAGTTATTGGCTTTAACATAAACAACCAAAAAAACCTAAATAACTTCCCTAAAAACAATGATGCTCTTTTAACCAGTTGCTAACCACCCTATAGCACTTGTCCTGCTACAAATAAATAAATAAATAAATAAATAAATAAATAAAAATTCCATAAATACTGTATATCCCATAGTATATCCCGTACTTTTTACCAAAAACATGTAGCAGAAGACATATTGGCCTAAATTGATGAAGAAATTTGATTTTTTTAAATTTTATTTATTGGATGTGTATTATAGCAGAAAGTAAAAAATATATATATTCTTTTTTCAAAATTGTAATCTTTTTTGTTTATAGCGCAAAAAATAAAAACCGCAGATGTGATCAAATAACACTAGAAGAAGGCTTTATTTGTGGGAAAAAAAGGACATAAATTTTATTTGGGTACACAACCTCGCAATTGTCAGTTAAAGTAATGTGTACCAATGTATGTTGTACATGACGGTCCAAACTTTTTTTCTTAGTTGCCGACTTCCTTCTACTTTAACCGCTTCAGATCCGGGCCATTGCCAAATGACGGCAACAGCGTGGATCTAAATTGCCGGGACGACGTCTATTGACGTCGTCCCGTGCACGAGCGGCCTGCGCACCCCCTGCAGGGCGCGCGCGACGCGCTCGGTGATCAGCGAGTCTATGAGACTCGCCTGATCACAGATCAGAGTAAGGGGTTGGTCCCGACCCCTTACCACATGATCAGCTGTCAGCCAATGACAGCTGATCATGTGATGTAAACAGAGCCGGTAATCGGCTATTTTTCCTCCTCGCGCTGACAAAAAAAAAACCCGATCACCGACGGCCGTGAGAGGGACATCAGTCCCGATCACGGCGATCTTATAACACAAAGCAATAGGCAGCAGTGCTGCCTACCAGTGCCCACCAGAGTCACCCATCAGTGCCCACAGTGCCATCAATCAGCGCCACCCATCTGTGCCCACAGTGCCACCCATCAGTGCCCACAGTGCCATCCATCAGTGCCCACGGTGCCACCCATCAGTGCCACCCATCAGCACCCACATCAGTGCCACCCATCAGCACCCACATCAGTGCAACCTATCAGTGCCCATCAGTGTCACCTACCAGTGCCCATAAGTGCCCTTCAGTGCCGCCCATCACTGCCCATCAGTGCCACCCATCAGTGCCCCCCATCAGTGCCGCCCATCAGTGCCCCCCATCCGTGCCACCTATCCGTGCCACCCATCTGTGCCACCCATCCATGCCACCCATCCGTGCCGCCCATCCGTGCCGCCCATCCGTGGCCATCAGTGCCGCCTTATCTGTCCCCATCAGTGCCGCCTTAACTGTGCCTATCAGTGCCGCCTTAACTGTGCCTATCAGTGCCGCCTTATCTGTGCCTATCCATGCCCATCAGTGCAGCCTATCCATGCCCACCTGTGCCGCCTCATCAGTGCATATCAATGAAGGATAAAAATTACCTGTTTGCAAAATTTTTATAACAAACTATTAAACATGATTTTTTTTTTTTTCAAAAATTTCCATCTTTTTTTGTTTGTTTAGCAAAAAATAAAAACTCCAGCTGTGATTAAATACCACCAAAAGAAAGCTCTATTTGTGGGGAAAAAATGATAAAAATTTCATTTGGGTACAGTGTGTATGACCGCGCAATTGTCATTCAAAGTGCGACAGCGCTGAAAGCTCAAAATTGGTCTGGGCAGGAGGGGGGTTTAAGTGCCCAGTAAGCAAGTGGTTAACCACTTCCTGCCCGGCTTATAGCAAAATGACAGCCAGGCGGTGGTTTTATTGTTCTAACTGGACATCGTATGATATCCTTCAGAACAAGCTGCTCGTGCGCGCCTCTGATCACGGCATCTCTGATCACGGTAAAGAGTCTATGACGTAGGTTCTTTACCATGTGATTAGCTGTGTCCAATCACAGCTGATCAAAGTTTAAATAGGAAGTACCAGTTATTGGCATTCCTCTACTCACGCTGACAGTGCGTGAGTAGAGGAGAGCCGATAAGCTGCTTTCTTCACAAAAGGGATCTGCACTGATAATCAGTGCAATGATTATCAGTGCAACCCCATCAGCGATGCCTGTCAGTGCCGACCAGTGATGCCTGCCAGTGCCCATAAGTGATGCCCACCAGTGATTTCCATCAGTGCCTACCAGTGATGTAAATCAGTGCCCATCATTGATGCCAATCAGTGCCCATTAATGTTGCCTTTCAGTGCCCATCAGTGATGCCTGTCAGTACTTCTTCATCAGTGCCATCTATCAGTGCCCATCAGTGACACACATCAGTGCCACCTATCAGTGCACATCAGTGCCGCCATTCAGTGCCCATCATTGCAGCCTATCAGTGCCCATAAAGGCTGCCCATCGGTGCCCATCAGTGATGCCTATCAGTGCTAATGAGTGCTGCATATCAGTGCTGCCTCTCAGTGCCGCCTATCAGTACCCATCAGTCCTGCATATTAGTGCCTCTTCATCAGTGCCAACTCATCAGTGCCGCCCCATCAGTGCCCATCAGTGCAGCCTATCAGTGCCTGTCAGTGCAGCCTCATCAGCGCACATCAGTGAAGGAGAAAAATTACTTATTTACAAAATTTTATAACAGAAGCAAAGAAAAACATTTTTTTTTTCTACATTTTCTGTCATTTTTCATTTATTTAGCAAAAAATAAAAAACCCAGTGGTGATTAAATACCACCAAAAGAAAGCTCTATCTGTCTCAAAAAAAATAACAAATTAATTTGAGTACAGCATTGCACGACCGTTCAATTGTCATTGAAAGTGTGACGATGCAGAAAGCTCAAAATTGGCCTGGGCATGAAGAGAGTGAAAGTGCCCTGTATTGAAGTGGTTAAGTTATGCACAGCATGGCAAAACCTTAGTTTATGTGGAGAAAAAAGTATAGCATTTATAATGTTGATTAAAGTCATTGCACAATTTCAGATGATTTTGTTCTTTTAACTAGGTATTAGTGTAATTATTATCCCTGTGTTGTATGTTTACTTTATCTTGTAATGATGGGCTCACATGTTGTGGCTGCAGTTTTCAGTGTCATGGCGGATCGGTTTCCCTGTGTCAATGTATTAATTTACATAGCTTATCCCTATCCACTAAAGAGACAGTGAAGTTCTAGTTCTGATTCACACAGCATCCAATCAATGCCTCATTATTTTCTCCGTGATGCATCACAAATGTGGGAATGCTAATGTGATGAAAACTCATCTCTTCCAGAATGCTGATTTCTCTGTTAATTGTTCTCCTGTTGGTGACTGTATCACATCTAATCACTATTTAGTACTCACCTGCACCAGTGTTAGCCTGAGAGACCCATGGGATTGTGGGATATGCAATTTCTTCACCTGAAATGTCAGTTCTCAGACTCCAGACAGAGGTCATGCATTATTCTGTGCAGGTCTGCGCTGCAGGTCTCATGTTTGAATGCAAACAGAAACTTCTGACACCGGAATATTAAGATTTACCCTACTATTAGCTGTGCATGCAGGGCAACATATGACACCATGAAACTACATGGTCAATGCACATCTTATTCAGGTAAGAAACACATGGTGCAGGTGTGAATGTTTATAATTCCTTTAAATACATGTCCTGGGCTCATTACAATGTTGATTTAAAGGTCTCGATGCACTTGTCCTTTAAAGTGATTGTAAACGATCACCTTGTTAAACAACCCATTCAGTTTAAAATAGAAATGAAAGGCAAAACATTTGTCTGTAGATATATATAAAAAAAAACCCATAAATACCTTTTTTTCCCTTTTTCCCTTTATATGCGACCACATTCCCTCTGTTCTCAGCCATTTTAGAGCTAGGGAAGGAGAAGCAACATTGATCTTCCCAGTGAATGGCTGTGTGGGGGGGTATCAGGACAGGTCTAATCATTGGAGGAGAGCAGGCTAAGTTCCCAGCAAAGCTAGAGAACTGACCATGGTGTGTTCTCCTGCTTAGTGCGGTCAGTTTTTAATAGGAAAGTAGAGGGACTGGCAGAAACACTAGGGATTTCACACAGAGGATGCAATATAAAGATAACAGGATACATTTTCATGCAAGTACGTGGTACAGCAGGTACACATCAGGAAAAAGAACTGTTGGGTTTACATACTCTTTAGAAGAAATTGGTGGGTGATATTTCTTACGGCTTTACTGAAACAACCATACAAAACTCCATAAATGGGACTTTTAAGGCAGATATGACAATCATGTGTATTTCAATAAAAGACTAGTGAGCCAAATTGTTTGCAAAAGATCCACAGAGTACACAAACACACACACAAAATACGGTATGAATGTTATTACATAAACACGGCTAAAAGTCATAAAGCCCTATGTGTCCATAATATATAAAAACATTTTTGTAGTATGCCTGTCGTGGCTTGAATTTTTGTAGAGACAGGACAAAACCCAGCGCGTTTCGGAAAAACTCCTTCAGGGGTTAAAGCAGGGGTGTTTGATGTATAATAGATCAACAATAACAAATACAGGTTAAACATAGATGGTTGCAAGCATGGGGCTGCTAACACGGACTCGGATGTGGATACATCCCAGGGGCCATCACACATCCACTGCCATGTGTAAGACAGAGGAGCCACCCACTCCCATCTAGATGACAGCCAGACATCTCTTACTCTTAAAGGTAGTTTTACTGCTACAAAATATTTCCATATATTGAATATTGAAAGACTGCTTTCAATCTCAGGGATTAAAGTGGTTGTAAGGTCTCATTATAAAAAAAAATAAAAATATAACAAACATGTCATACCTGCTCTATTGCAGTGGCTTTGCACAGACCAGCCCAGATCCTCCTCTTCTAGGGTATCTCTTCGGTGCTCCTTGCATCTCCCTCCTGTCACCTGCCCCCACAGCAAGCAGCTTGCTATGGGGGCAGCCAAGATGCAGCTCCATGTGTCCATTCAGATACAGAGCTGTGGTTCAGCCCTGCCCCCTCTCTCTACTGATTGGCTAACTGACTTTGATTGACAGCAGCAGGAGCCAGTGGTGATGCTGCCAATCAAGAGGGAGAGGCCCGGATGGCCAAGGGACCGGTGGACATCGCTGGATAGAGATGGAGCTCAGGTAAGTATTAGGGGGGCTAAGGGGGGCTTCTGCACGCAGAAGGCTTTTTATCTTAACGCATAGAGGTCAAATGCATTAAGATCAAAACCGTCTGCCTTTACAACCCCTTTTAAATATCTTTCAAGTGGCATCTGTAACCATGGGAATTCAAGCTTAAGTGAGAATTTCAGTTAACAGAAGCTTTATCTTCCAAAGCAGTTGTAAGTCCAGGCCTTCCACCCAATTTCATAATCAGACTAATAATAAATGTTGCTCACATTTCTTTTTTGATTATTTTGCTGACCTTTCTTACTATATAATGATTCCTGTTTGTTAGAAAATGCTTTACTTTAACTTTATGTAAATATCTTGTGGCATTTATATTGATATTCTCTCTCTTTTTTTTTTTTTTTAGATTGAATCCCGAAAGCGGCTTGCAAAAACAGTCTTGGTGTTTGTTGGACTATTTGCATTCTGTTGGCTGCCAATACATGTCATCTATATATACCGCTCCTACCATTATTCAGAAGTGGACACTTCCGTCCTGCACTACATCACCAGCATCTGTGCTCGGGTGTTAGCTTTTACTAATTCCTGTGTAAATCCATTTGCCCTGTATTTGCTCAGCAAGAGTTTCAGGAAACAGTTCAACAACCAATTGTTCTGCTGTAGGCCTCGGCTCATTGTCAGATCGCAGAGCATGGGAAGGAGCACCACCAGAATGACCTCTCTGAAGAGTACCAACCACTCAGTGGCCAGCTTCAGTCTGATTAATGGCAAACATATCTGTCACGAAGGCTGTGTATAAGATCCATATGCTGTCCTTTCCTGAACATTTGTACACTTCCACCTCCTTACTTTGTATTTCTGTATGTGTAAATAAGAGAAGTATTATGAATATCCACACAGGGTTTTTGTGTGATACAGGGAAATTTAGCAGATGTTGACAGTTGGTAACTCTCCAACAATGTAGTTTTACAACAATCTGGTCACTTGAATAATGTTATCTAAGTGACAGGAGAACCTTAAAGCTCATATACCTAATTTTATCTTTCAGGCCATCCCATTGAGCTCCCAGACACCAGGGTACACTTTATGCAATGGCAGACTTCCAACATCTCCTTTGGGCCTCTCCCATTAGTAGGGAGGCCTATGTTGTGGGGTGTGGCACAGGTTCGATACTCAAGCAGGGGTATTTGCATGCACAATGCCGTGACAGATTAAATGGAGTAAGATTGCTGTTTTTATGTTATCGTGCAATTTTTTTGTCCTTCAAGATACAAATGAACTTTAAAGGGAAACTAACTTCAACACACAAAAGATGTTTATACCAATTACAAATTAATAAGTAGAATGTACAATCTCTTGGCATAACCTAAAATGATTCATGTTGTGTTAAGGGGAAAGATTACCCAAAATGCTAATACGCTTGAAAATAATTCATCCCTAACTTCCTTAACGAGAACTCCATTTGGTAAAAAAGATAGAGATTCGTAAAGTCTGGGACCTGTAGCAGAATGAAAGGAAAGCTGTCAAAATAACAATAAGAGGCATGTTATCCTTCTGAAAATGACAGCTATTTGAATCACTGACCTAAGGCAAGTATACGGTTCAGATGTTCTCAGGTCAATTGCAGCATGATTGCACATTGTTTTGGGTAGCGACTCAGAAAGTGGTAAGAATTTGAGACAGCAAAGCAAATAACTTTTTTTAAAATATAGCTAGCATTGACTGCCCATATATTTCACTCTTTTGTGCAATGTTCGTGTCAGAACTACTTCTCTCCTCATACAGGTCTGTGAAAATGTAAAAGTTGCTTGAAGCAGGTTAACTGCAAATGCCTTGCATTTTGAATGATCTTAGAAGCATCTCAAACTGATGTCAAAAGGAAGCTCATCAATAGAGCCCACAGCCCAATGACAGAGCCTAATACAACACTGTAGCCCCCTGTGTACATTAATTGTGACTGGAGGAAAATGCACTCATGAATGGCGCAACATTCTTTGAATGAGGTGTTGCAGCTCACAATCAGAAAGGAAAAAAAAAAACAGAAGCTGACCCTTAATATGTTTATTTTGATATGTGTGTGTTTTGCACTGGAATTCTTCTTTAGGACCTGTGGTGACCCCAGGGATTCTGACTGGGGAGAACTCCTTCTCTAAAGTTTTGGCCAATACTAAAGCTGTTACATTTCCCATGTGGCCTATGCAGCCATGCTGTCACTCTGGCAATTCATATATTTTTAGGGACCATCATTCAGGTGATGGGTGACATAATTGCTTGACGCCACTACTTATGTATATTTGGTTACCTTATGACCAATAAATGTATGGTGGTAAGCTGGGGGGCGGGGGTCATCTCTTCTTTATTATCCCCAAGACCTTTGAGAAGGCAGCAACTGGTGCATTGGACTTACTCTGTAATATTTACTGTATAGTTTATGTCCTGTTGTTATGTAGGCATTTGACAGTGGATCCAGCAGGGGTTTTAAATATACTGGCACAAAAAGAAGTCAGTTGGCCAATTCCCTTCTTAGATTAGCAATGTCGTCAGGCCTTCCTGCACTATTCTCCTCCTCCTCGTCCCTTTTACGGTGCCCTTAACAAAAATGATGTTGAGTTCAGTGTTTTCGGAGCATTCCGTATTATGGTAAAGCCATATAAATGTTGAACCACCCGACAAGGTTTAGGCACTTTCAATTATTTCACAATTGCTAGCACTGTCCACAATATCAGTAACAGTTCTCTCCCTTTAAATACAGGGGAGCACTGATAAGCTCCTAAGGCTGTTTGAGATGTATCTGAAAAAGTTTTATATTATTGTTTTAGTTATTATTTCCAAGCTGGTAAACCTTAATGAAATGTAATCAATGCATACAGGATTAATAATTTAAGCAAATAGCTATTCTCTGAGTACATCAGTTTCATCTAGATACAATTCATCTTCCATTCATCTAATTTTAATAGCAATCATTTTGATTGGCTGCAATGAGTAATAATGATTGCATTAGATAAATCACTGATTTACTCATGTTTGATTGGTCTGAATGTTTTCATGTAGATCTGCCTGGTATGTGGAGACTCATGCACTTTTGGAATGCAGACAATCATGTGCCATGATTTGCATGATTCTCTGAATATAAACATAAACATACATGTATCTAGGTCAATTATAAACATCTCAGGTTGTCCAGATCATAAATTGATTTGCTCATCACTTTACAAAATAGTGCACTTTGCATATTTTAATTGCTCTTTTGCACTGCATTAATAAATAAGCATAGCACATGTTTATTTAAAGCTGAATTCCAGGAACTTGGTTCTTTTGTAAAAAAAAATAAGGCACACTATGATTTAAGCCCAATGAGGTGCATGACACCTACTGGGCTTATCTCTATTATTTATATCTGACAGCTTTATGGTACTTCCAGAAGACAACTATTGTTGTAGTTCTGGAAGGCTGACACTGATCCTTCTAAGCTTTACATCTTGAACAGGAGAGTTGGTGCAGCTGTTATGAAGTAAACGCTATGGTATTATGGTATTATGTAAACACATTTGCAAAATACAAAGGCTTCTGTGAATGAGCAGAGGGGAGGGGTGGGCATAGCTGCTCTGTGTGCTTCTCTCTTCTCAGATCCCAGAGTGTCTCTCTGGCAGAGTCATGAACCTGTCAAATACAAATAGTTGAGATAAGCTCAGGAAATATCATGCAGCTTCTTGGACTTAACTCATAGTGTGCCTTCACTTATTAACAAAGATCATTAAGATATTAGATCTGTGGTCTGCTAGAATGGCGGCAATTTTAGTTGAACATTAGTTGGAGAGTCACTGGTTGCCAACTTCTCTATCATGAAATCAAGTTCTGGGATATTTGCTGCTATGAAGAGGGAAGGTGATTAAATTATTAAGTTGGTTACAGGAACAGTAAAACTAAAAACAATTTGTCCATGTGAAAAAGCGATAAATGCACAGTGTTTCCATGCAGGACTTGAAAGACTGAACACTGCAATCCACATTAGTGGGTCTGCTGTGTTTAGAAAAATAAGGTTTCTCAGGATCAGGATTGTATACCAAATAAGTTCTGTCCTTATACGTTCTAGTATATTCAGTTTGAATAAGCTTTTTTTTTTTTTTTTTTTTTTTTGACACACTGGTCCTTTAGACCTCATAAATGTAGATGTGAAAAGTAAACACTTGTGCTGTGTAGCTCTATAGACATAGATCACCAGCAAATGTTGCCATCATAAACTAAACTCATTCACTCACCTTCAATTCTTGTTACCTCCACATGCTAGCCTGTTCTGCAGTATATTGGCTGGGGCAGTGACCATTTTTTAAAAAAATAATCAGTAAATGCAATCTGATTCAGTACTCGTACACTTACTATGAAATGCCAACTTCACTCGAACCTAATGTTTCTGTTTTGCATGGTTTCTGCAAAGTAAGATTGAATAATGACTTCTAGTATATGTCAGAGATTCATACTTTGGAAAACTTCCACCAGGATATCCAGACCCAGCCAACTGCTCTTCTGCTATAACGCCACATAATGGTAATTCTCTCCCACAATGGATTTTCCTCAATGTACATAAAAAACATAGTTGTGGTTTCCAGCTGCAAGAGAGTAGTACCTTCTTTATTACTTAATGGAAAGAAGCACAAACTAAAACCATTGCAATTAAATCCAGCTATTGTAGCCTTCAACATATGCAAAAAGCCAGTGGGTAATTTATAATGCACTGGTCCTCTCCTAAAACTGAAATATCATTTTTGAGTAGAGTTAGCCTTTTAAGAAACAATTCTTCATTTAAATACAGATGATGCTCCCATCTATCCCAAGATAGATATGTTCATAGTTCAACCCTCCCAAAAATCACTCACTGCCTTGGTTGTTCTTTGAAGCAGTATGTAAGCTTTTGATGTTGGTAACACAATACAGTATTTCTTTTGGTGCACAAAATGAGCACAAATAAATCAGTACCCCTAAGTGTCCTTACCTTTGACCTGTCACTAACTGTTTTTTTTTTTTTAATTTTGGATACAGTGTGTAAAGGTTGTAATTCCTGTCATTTTTTAGTGTTGCCTTGGGCTGTGTTGAGAAGATTTACCCTTGCTTCCTGTTACTGTGGCAAAATCCTCACTAGTGAGGGAAAATCTGGGCACAAGGATAGTAATACAAAAGGGGATGATGATGGTTTCATCATGTTGGGGATTCTTGCCTTCCCCTACTGTGTCCCTGCTGGAGATTTCATCACTTTTCTATTCCTGGTGAAAGCAAAGGTAAATCTCCGCAATTGAGCCCCAGACGTCAGTAAAACAAATCTAACCCTTCCCCGATTATTCCAAAATTTAAAAAAAGGCTTGGTTGAACTTACACTTTAATGCTTCCAGAACCCTATTACTTTAAGCCCTAAATGAACCTGTAACTTTCAGCTTCCACCCTAACGCTAAGGGTTCTATATAACAAAATGTTGCTGTACGAATGAGACAAGCATTTGCACAGCCTCAAAAACTTGCCATATTTTGTGTATTATGATTATCTCCTATGATGGTAAGCTCCATCTCATGGCCAAAATGTCTTCCTAATTGAGGCATTTAAAAGAGAAAATTGAGTACTGTCAGTGATACTTTTTTTATTTGCACTAACATACAATTTTTCAGGACAAGCTTTCAGGGTGTGTCCCCTTCTTCAAGGTCCAAGCAGTACTGATTCACAAATTTTTAAGCAGAATGTTAAAGAAAAAAAAAAAAAAAAGAGAGAAAAACAAACATAAAAATCAATGGTAATAAAGATAGCAGCAGAGTTAGTGAGATAAGACAGAGGGAGAGCTATAGAATGGAGGGGGGGATACTAGTCAAAGAGGGGGTCGTAAAACTTTAGCATAATGTGTAAGGAAACCAATATCTAAATTCAGGCCATTATTTTTCGTGTCAAAAAGAAGTATCATTCTTAGTTCAAAGTTTTCCTTTCCTGGATAGTTCTGAAATTCTGTTTAAAGCGGGGTTCCACTCAAATTTTGAACATTATCTCTATGCATTCTCTTCCTTGCCTAGATGCTGACATGCTGTGTAAAAAAATTTAAATCGCCGTAATTATCTTTTTTTTTCTAATCTTCTTAGCACTTCCTGGTTTTCCTCCCATGGGAGTAGGCGTGTTTCTAGCCTCTCCCAGACCTCCCACAGTCCCCTGGGAGCTAGTCTCAGGCTTCCCAGCATGCATTGTGCAACAGCGTCATCACAACATCTCGGTGAATGCTGGGAGCACAGCATTCACCGCATCCAGGAAATACATGCTTGTAGGCTTCAAATGCCCACAATGAAGATGGAAACCGCCTTCAGTGAATTTTATAAGTTATTCTTTACAAAGAAATCGGACACAGGCGGACTTATTACACAGAACATGTGAGTAGATAATCATGAGAAGAAAAGTTTGTGAATGAACTCCAAAAAAAAAAAAAACGACAGATAGGTGGACCCCCGCTTTAAGAATTAAAACATTGAGGTCTTCTATAGTGTGGTCCGGTTGTGAGAAGTGATGTCCCACAGGTGTGCATAAACTGTCTTCTTTATGTTCTTTGATGGTATGTCTGTGCAAATTCATCCTCGCTTGTAACTTCTGTCCTGTTTCACCAACATAAGATCCTTTGCTGCACCTTTTGCATTGGATGAGGTACACAACATTACTGGAGGTACAGTTGTTAGATCCCATGATATTGAAGGTCCCATTTGTGTGTGTAACACTTTTGGATAGATTGATCTGGTTGCATAGTTTGCAGCGTTTTTTATTGCAGGGTTTGCTTCCGTTATTTGTGACTTCATAATCAGAGTGAAGTTTCCTGCTGATTAGTTTGTGTCTGAGGTTGGGTGGTTGTCTGAAAGCCAATAAAGGGGGTTGTTGGAATATTCCTTTCAGAGTTTCATCCTCTGTTATAATGGGTTGTAAATCTTTGGATATCTTTTTGATCCCTTCAAGTGCTGGGTTGTATGTGGTGACTAGAGGCACTCCGTTATTTGTTTTTTTTCTCTGTGTATTGGAGGAGATTTTCTCTTTGGTTTTTCAAGGCTGTGTTTATGCTGTTGTTGATGGTTTTGTCTTTGTAACCTTTCTTATATAAGGAGTCTGCCAGTGTTCTGAGATGTTTATCTCTGTCTTCTGGGTCTGAACAAATTCGGTGGTATCTGATGGCCTGGCTGTGTATGATGGCCCGTTTAGTGTGTTGGGGGTGAAAACTGGAACTATGAAGATAGCTGCATCGGTCAGTCGCTTTTCTGTATATCGACATCCCTGATTTGTCATCCCTGATGTATACTGTAGTGTCCAGGAAGTTGACATGTGTGTTCGAATAGTCCATTTTTAGCTTGATAGATGGGTGAAAAGTGTTGATCAATGAGAAGAATTGGTTTAGATTTTCTTCTGTTTTTTTCTCTGTGTATTGGAGGAGATTTTCTCTTCGGGTTTTCAAGGCTGTAAAAGAAAATGCATTATGACCACTAGATGGTGCTTATGATCAGAGAAGATGTTTTTTACAGAAATGACTGCAAGTTTTATTGGGGCTGTGTGACAGTTTCTCATATTTGTACATCAAAGTTTTTATATCTTGAACCCCTAATGTTAACCCTTACACTAATCTTTTAAATGTAACCTCTAACAATAAAGTGGACCTATTAGTATCTTTACAGTTCACAAGACAAATGGACTGTCACATACCTGATCGGAGTCTAAAGTGACAAGGTCAGCCTCTCTTGTATCTCCAGCCCAAGTCCCGCTGGGAGTGGGAACAGAGAGAACCAAGGATACAGAACAACGGGATTCCCCTAGGTGGACTTTCCTGGCACTTGCAATAAGTAAAAGGTGTATAGAGGTGTGTAGAGAATCAAGGGCAATATAAAAAAGGTACAAATTTTATTCGTATTCACAAATACATATGGATAAAAACAAGCAGTAAATAATTTTGACTAACATAGTGCATAATACATGATAGCCATAATAAGCAAACAAACAAAACCAATGATGATGAAAAAGCTCTTCTCAAACCCGACGCGTTTCGGGGTACTTAATAACTGTACAATCCTTCTTCAGGGGCATAATCTGAGAAAGAGGGATTCATCTGAGTAGATAGGGAAAGAGATAAGAGAAAAAGAGGGTAAGGTAAGGGATAAAGCTATAAGCAATATTCAATAGGGGGTATAGGGTGGTGAATTCATCACCTACCTGACCATGTGTAATTATTTACTTGTGGAGACTAGTTTTTTTCTCTAAAAACAAGAAGAACCATGGAGGAAGGGCAGGATGTGGGAAAAAGTATACGTATTATAGCTGGTATAAACGAGGATACTTAGGTGGTGAGAGGTGCAGGTTGGTGGGCTGCAGTCACCATGGAAGGGTATGGCAAAAACTCCCGTCCCGCCCGTCCCGGGCGCGCACAAGCTAGAGCGGCGTGCTGAGGTCACAAAAGGCGTCCCTAAAAATGACAGAATATAGAGAGGACCTTAGGATAGGGTCCATCGTAGGTGGAAAGAAAGTAATGACCTAATGTATAGATAGATAGTTTGGTCCAAATAAGGTTATTAGTGGAGGGAAACATGTAAGGGATAGTATGTAAATATTAGAGTACATCAAAGGTCGGTCGCATCAAGAAGAGCGGCAGCAAAAAAGGTGCGGCTCATAATATATCCTAGTGGCAGCATATACATGTATATGGATAAATTTAGGTTTGGAGTTTAAACTGAATATATAAAGTAAGTACATAGTTGTGCATATAGCGGGTAGATGTGCTAGATATGCGTACTGGGGGTACCCATAATGCATGATATGTAGCTAATGTCTGGAATTTAAAAAGGATAAATTGATGCCAAGCCTGTATGGAAATGTTTCCAAAACTTTACAGGGACCAAAGTGAGAGATGACTCAGAGCTAATGATATATAATTGATATGGGTAAAGCAAGAGAGTATTAAAGGTGTGTGACAACAAACATACTGAAGTAGAGAAAAACAACAACATATCACCAGCAACACCGCCAAACGAAAAGAATTATTGAAAAATACTGGCACCTACTGGCCTTGGACCCCAACCTAGGCCATTTGGTCCCAGCGAAACCCAATTTTACTTTCAAAAGAGCTATCTCCATTGGTGATCAGATCACCAATAGTGAGTTTAGACCATCTACAATTCACTGCAAATATAGGGGCACTTTTGCCTGTGGCTCATGCCACTATTGTGGCTACATGCTCACCCAAAAAAAACCCATTCTCCCTAATGGGAAACCCTTTTTTCCCAAACACTTTGCAAACTGCAGAACCATTGGAGTGGTCTATCTACTCCAATGCAACTGTGGATGTTTCTACATAGGAAACACCAAACTTGAATTTTGGCGACGAGCTTATAGGCATATCCTGTCTATGAAATCAGCTGACCCTGACCTACCCCTTGGCCGACATGTAACCCTGGTGCATGGAGGTAAATTTCCCTCCATTAAATTTCTAATTCTAGACCGCATACACCCTAGCCCCAGAGGGGGCGACTGGAATAAAATTTTACTCCAGAGAGAACTTAAATGGATCCATCTCCTCAAGGCCACCATACCCCCAGGCCTTAATGAAGCGGTTTGCTTTAAGCCCTTCTTACAAGGCTTTAACTCCGGTGGTATGGAAAAATAGGGCCATGGCCATCCCAAAGGTTATTCCCTAAACTCTTGGTGTTTTTCTCCCTGAACTTCTGTACACCGGGCTGTATGTGTGTCTGATACGTGCCTCCCCCCCCCCCCCCTCCATGGGGGACCATGTGTCTAGACGCACAGCCAGCTTGGTTGTTTCCCCTTTTATGATTTCTGTTCCCCCATATACATATAATATTTTTTTGTTCTTTTGGTCCTTAGTAGCAATATGTCATATTCATGTCTACCATCTATTTCTTAGAGTGGCAATGTGTAAGATGTACTCATGTCTGCTATTTACGTTCTGCCATTATACGCCTATATCTGTTGCACATGCTTGCACATGTACATTACCCACGTGTATTGAAACCGTATGTTTATTGTTCATTGCTGTCCCATCATGTATTAATCCATTATGCCTACTGTTTGGTGCAGCAATTCACTATTCCCAGTCTAATTCCATATTTCTCTCTGTTGTTCCCTTTCTTGTCTCCCCTCTTTCATCCCCTTCCCCCTTTCTCTGTTTCCCCCATACTTGGAGGTATATACTATAATTGGGTTTTGTGATTGGGCAGCAGTCACTCCTCTTTAATTATTGATTTGTTTTGTTGGTACTCTCCTTTGTGCCACCTATTGTGACAGATTCTCCTTCTCCCCGCCCCTCCTTCGGGATGCGTCCGGCCGGAGCGGCTGCCCGGCACGGTAAGCCGCCACAGGAAATCCTGGGCGGCGCCTAGTGAGGTACTTGGGCGTCTTTCTATCACACGCCCACTGCCTCCATGTTGGCACTCCGGGCGGGCATGCGCTCTCGCCTGGAGTGTCACTTCCGTGCCGGTGGGGCGGGTGTGCGTGACCCTGCTCCAAACGCCGTCACGTTCGCGCACGCGCGGTTGGGGCGGCGCCGCGCACGCTCGCCTCGGGGGGTCAGTATAGTGCGTCCCGGCCTACGCTGTTCACAACACAGCTGTGCCTCATTCCTGACGCCAGCTGATTGTGACAGCCACACTATTTATACCAGCCTCACTCACTCCATACCAGGCCGTTACACATACCGGACGCTTGGCTGTGAGGCTGCTAACCTGCTTTTTTAAGGTATGTCTCTTCATTACTGCTTGTTGTTTTTCTCTACTTCAGTATGTTTGTTGTCACACACCTTTAATACTCTCTTGCTTTACCCATATCAATTATATATCATTAGCTCTGAGTCATCTCTCACTTTGGTCCCTGTAAAGTTTTGGAAACATTTCCATACAGGCTTGGCATCAATTTATCCTTTTTAAATTCCAGACAGCTACATATTATGCATTATGGGTACCCCCAGTACGCATATCTAGCACATCTACCCGCTATATGCACAACTATGTACTTACTTTATATATTCAGTTTAAACTCCAAACCTAAATTTATCCATATACATGTATATGCTGCCACTAGGATATATTATGAGCCGCACCTTTTTGCTGCTGCTCTTCTTGATGCGACCGACCTTTGATGTACTCTAATATTTACTTACTATCCCTTACATGTTTCCCTCCACTAATAACCTTATTTGGACCAAACTATCTATCTATACATTAGGTCATTACTTTCTTTCCACCTACGATGGACCCTATCCTAAGGTCCTCTCTATATTCTGTCATTTTTAGGGACGCCTTTTGTGACCTCAGCACGCCGCTCTAGCTTGTGCGCGCCCGGGACGGGCGGGACGGGAGTTTTTGCCATACCCTTCCATGGTGACTGCAGCCCACCAACCTGCACCTCTCACCACCTAAGTATCCTCATTTATACCAGCTATAATACGTATACTTTTTCCCACATCCTGCCCTTCCTCCATGGTTCTTCTTGTTTTTAGAGAAAAAAACTAGTCTCCACAAGTAAATAATTACACATGGTCAGGTAGGTGATGAATTCACCACCCTATACCCCCTATTGAATATTGCTTATAGCTTTATCCCTTACCTTACCCTCTTTTTCTCTTATCTCTTTCCCTATCTACTCAGATGAATCCCTCTTTCTCAGATTATGCCCCTGAAGAAGGATTGTACAGTTATTAAGTACCCCGAAACGCGTCGGGTTTGAGAAGAGCTTTTTCATCATCATTGGTTTTGTTTGTTTGCTTATTATGGCTATCATGTATTATGCACTATGTTAGTCAAAATTATTTACTGCTTGTTTTTATCCATATGTATTTGTGAATACGAATAAAATTTGTACCTTTTTTATATTGCCCTTGATTCTCTACACACCTCTATACACCTTTTACTTATTGCAAGTGCCAGGAAAGTCCACCTAGGGGAATCCCGTTGTTCTGTATCTTTAGATTATTGGACGTGGCACGGCCCTCTTGGTCCTAAACTGGTTGGTCACCCCTTTTTTCTGTTGACAGAGAGAACCAAGGGACAGGAGCAACAGGCGTGCCTGCTGATGTAGCCCCGGAAGCTTGTAGCAGAGGATGTGACTCTTGGAAGGCAGGAAGTCACAGCAGGTCGCAAGATCGTAGTAGCAGATACTCGGGTGGTAGTGCTGAGCCAAAGTGGAGACAGAAGCAAAGTCACTAGGATAGCCAGGTTCGGTAGCAGGCGGGCAGCAGGGTACCAAGACATCATGCAGGAGCAAGGTCAGTAGGAAGCTGGGATCAGGAACCAGTAATCAGAAGTGAAGGAGAGTCCAAAAGCAAAGTCAAGGAAAGCCAAGGTTCAGCAACGGGTAACAGACAAGTAAGGATTCAGGTAACAGGAACAACTGAAGATCAGTGAGCATCTGTCAGAGGTCAGTGCACTCCTTAAATAGGCCGTCTGGCACCAAAGGGAAGCGTGGACGTGTTGCCACGGGCGCACACATTTCTTTGCGCATGCGCATTGGCGCATCTGCGATCTGCTGAGTTCTTTACGCGTGCATGCGCGCGAGCGTGCCCGAAGTGCAACTATAGTTCTCTTACAAGGACTTCGCCTAGGAGAATGATGTAATCAGTCAGCTCCTCAAGTAATTACTTTAAGTGTTACACTCATTTACACTTGTGTTAGCCCTCTGAAGAATTGTCCGTGGTGGATTGCTCTTCATCAGGTGTTTGGCAAGTGGTGAGGAGGTGCTATGTCACCTCCTCACCACATGTTTTAACCCCTAAAAGCTTGCACTGGTCCCAACAGGGGCAATTTTTGCAAAGAATCGCGGCCTAACTTCCAGGGAAATAGATTTAGCCTGGCGTGTAGATCCTGAGCAAAGATAACATCAATGGCATTGTCAGGATGAGTTCTTTGATCTGTTTAGGAGGTAATAAAGACTTACAAGTTACATACACTTTGTTACTTACACTTTGACTTAGCATGTACACACAGGAATACCTAAAGGTAGCTTCACTACCTTCATCAACATCACTCTTACCTTATACACATAAGTAACTATCATAAACTCTTAAAATGCAACCTGCAGCATACCATTTAACCAAAACCTTTTAAACCCTAAACGTAACCATTAACACTTGCACAAAGCAAACTGTACCATATTGCTAGTACTGACCACTTACAATCAGTTTTTAAGTGCTAATAGCCTAGAAAGACTAAAGGCAACCTACCATTAACTAGATTGACTAGAAAACTTGGATTGGTGTTACAGATTTTAATAGACTGAATTGCACAACAGAAGAAGCCTTGTCAAGCAATCTGGTAGAAAAAAACATGCAATTTTCTACCATGTTCGGTTTCTCTAACTTTATTGCTCAACAGTCAGTTGAGTATAGTGGATTATGCATTATTTAACTGAAAACTTGAATAAAAATTGAGATCAGACTGATACATGTACGACCAGCATAATACTAAATGAACTCCAACAGTAAACTTATACTATTGGGCACTTGAAGCATTGGCACAAAAAGTCGTTAATGCTGTGCCAAGATCTAGTAGAGTAGAGATCTCAGCACTGAAGATAGATGATCTGCGCTTGAAGAAGTGTGACCGCCTCTTTAAGTAAAGACTGACTGTGCTATGACACTTACCAAGTTTGTTACTGATAGATGAAAGACAAATATCTGGAAGGAGTCATTTTGTAAAGTATTGCACGCATTGAGATCATTCACATTCAATATCCCATTATTAAACTTTTTTATTTAAAAGATGTCAAATATGTAAAAAGATATATTATAAGAATTTTCCTTCAAAACTCCTAAGTTATACAGAGTATTATTTACTGACACTAGATGAAGCCATTTTTGAACATTAGCTAGTGCAATCAAAAGCTAACTTAATGTAAATTATTTGAATGTGATACAAGAGTGCCTGTACACCTTTTAAATGTTAGGAGTTAAGATTTAGCCTGTCCTCACCATTTGATAATAGATCACACTCATGAATATTGATTGTTTTAGCATGCACAATGGCTTATGCAGTGTATAGACAGCGGGTGCATGTAAAGTATATGTAAACCCAGTCAATAAACTTCACATATGATTTAACATATTAAATACATTTAAAAAAAATTAAAATCAATTTTCAATAGTTGCAAATAACAATTGCAAGTATGGATTTTTTACATAGTTACATTGCCCCAGCTTGGATCAATGTAACTGTCCATATATCATACCTGTGGGGTCCCTCTAGAAGCTGGAAATCACTGTAGTAGACACTGCTACTCCAGTGATCTCCACTAGCTCCCAGGTCATTGCCGTGCCTCCCCACCTCATCCAATCAGAGAACTCTGCATTTATTGAGAAAATGCAACGCATCCTCTGAATGGTGCCTGTGCCAAGAGGCCGACCTCCTGCGTTCACAATGCAGCAGAGCAGCCACTCCAAAAGCTAGTGGAGATTACTGTAGTATTGGTGTCTATTGCACTGATTTTTCAGCTTCTAGAGCACATGTGTCAAGCACAAGGCCTGCGGGCTGAATACGGCCCTCCAGGCCATTTCTTGTGGCCCTCGCACCTCTCCTGCAGCTGTGGCGCCCCCTTGTCTCTGCCTCAACCTTGTTTCAGCAGTCAGCAACAGAGAGAAGGACAGAACTCCTCTTGCAGATCCTGCACCTCTCTGTGCAGCTGCAGCACCCCTTTGCCTCCTCCCCCCCGGTCTCAGCATTTCACTGACTCCAGTCCTTCTCTGGTCCTCCTTCAGACCCTGCACTTTCTGCTTCACAGCTCCACCTCCAGCTTCTTCATGGCAGCAGCCAAGATAAGGGGGGTGCACTGTGATGTAAGGGAGGGTGGGGGACTCTTGACATCTCACATAAGGGGGGGTGCCATGGACATCTAGTCTAATAGATACAACCAGCCCTTTGAGGGCAACCATAATGCTGATGCGGCCATGATAAAAAATTTAATTTGACACCCTTGTTCCAGAGGGATCCCTCAGGGATGGTATATGTGTAGGTACATTGGCCCAAGCTGAACCAATGTAGCTATGTAAAAATGCCATAAATGCCATGTCCTGCTGTTGTCGCCGTCAGGAAACCTGTTACAGATATAATGCAGTTGCTGGAGTACATATAGACAGGAAGTGACTGCATAGAGTCTGAAGAAAACCATCACCACAGGGATTCAACAAAGGATGAAAAAACAGGCAAAAAACAATATTTTATTTACAAAATGGAAATTGTTTTTGATAATGCATAAGCAAAACTAAATGTCATCATCCGGTTAGGGTTTACATGTACAATAAAGAGGCAATGTACAGTATTTTACCAAGGCAAACAAACTCTGTTTACCGTATAAGAACATGTAGCGTGATATTTTTCAAATATAAAATACCATAAATATATGTTTTGTACAGATGAAGAGTTTAAAATGAAGCATGCTGTTAAGTTATGTATTTTTGTAAGGCATGAAGGAGACGTGTAATGCCAGTATTAAATACCTTTGTGAGAACAATCATTTAGATTACAAGAGCACAATCCTTCAGGGGAAAAGGAAACAGAATTGCTTTTCATCATCTGCAAAACCATACATTACAAGACAGAGAATTGCTTAAGTAACATGTAATGTTACATAAGAAAAGGCAATGAAATAACAATCTTTGTGAAGCTCATTCATTTCCTCATGTTTGAGCATATGGGCTCAGCAAATATCCATTTTTGTTCACTGGAAAAAGTTCCAGGACAGCAGCACTTTTACTATAAATGCCTCCTTGTCACGTCTCTCTGCAGCCGGGGGAACACAGTGCTGGCAAGCTGTTCAGAACTGGGGTGATCATCTATCTAAAGGCAACTCATAATGTTGTTTTTTTTAGTAAAGACTGCAAGAAAAAAGAGCAAATAGGGCATTTATAGTAAAATTGCAGTTACACATCCACCGATCAGCCATAACATTACGAGGATCCATCTAATATTGAGTGGGTCCCCCTTTAATCACCAAAACAGCCCTGACCCATCAAGGCATGGATTTCTGAAGGTATGCTATGGTATATGGCACCAAGCCATTCTTTAAATCCTGTAAGTTTTGAGGTGTGGTCTCCATTGAGCGGACTTATTTTTCCAGCACATCCCACGGATGCTCAATTGGATTGAAATCTGGAGAATTTGGAGGCCAAGTCAACACCATGGACTCTTTGTGGTGTTCCTAAACCATTCTTGCATTGTGGCAGGGCACATTATCCTGCTGAAAGAGGCCACTGCCATCAGGGAATTCCGTTTCCTTGTAGGTGTGTACTTGGTTAGCAACAATGTTTAGGTAGGTGGTACATGGCAGGACCAAGATTTCCCAGCAGAACATTGCCCAAACCATCACAATGCCTCTTCCGGCTTGCCTTCTTCCCATACTGTATCTTAGTGCCATCTCTTCCCCAGCTAAGTACCTGGCCATCCACATGATGTACTGTAGAAGAAAACATAATTCATCAGACCAGGTCACCTTCTTCCATTGCTCCATAGTCCAGTTCTGATGCTCACATGCCCATTGTAGGCAATTTTGGCTGTGGACATGGATCAGCATGGGAACGCTATCTGATCTACGGCTACGCTGTCCTATATGCAACAGACTGCGTTGCCCATTTTTTATACTTTCAGCACATCAACTTTAGGGACAACATGTTTACTTGCTGCCTAATATATCCCACTCACTTTCAGATGCCATTGTAATAAAATAATGTTATTCACTTAACCTGTCAATGGTCATAAAGTTATGGCTGATAGCTGTATATTATACTATACCCTAACCCTGGTTCTTCCTGCAAGTCGTATACTTTCTTTTCCAGTAACATTGGTATATACTTCAGAGCTGAGACCACACATGTGCAGTACACTCTGTATTCAATTACCGGTATATGGTAAAGATTGGAGTAGGGACTCTCTCTCTCTATAGGATTGAATAGAGAGTTACTGTGCATGTCTGGACCTAGCTCAGAAGATTTAGACAAGCAGCTTGGCAGATTCACAGGCAATATATATGTGGGAGAGGTGTACCAGTTACACTTTAAAGGACAACTGGAGGGGAGAAAGATTAAAGCACAATTTTGCCAAAGGTACAGTTGTCCTTTAAAGATACAGATAATTTGTCTATGACTGCAGCTTTGCCAATTTAAAAAAAAAAAATTACAGGGAAAATTTTCTGCTTACTAAGAGTATTTAAACCCCAACTGAAGTTAGAGAAATAGACATCCACTTAGGTACTAACAGCCTCCATTTTTATAGTCTTAACTCCACTTTCCTGTTACAGCAGTTAAATAGGATGTGTAAGTATGATGGTGCAGTCAGTTAGACCTAGTGAACTCAGAAATCAGCACTTAATGTGTAATACCAGTCAAATTCTAACTAAGGCTAAACATACTCTCACCCCTATTCTAAGACTATTCAATCTGCCCTATTCTAAAGCCACTCTGGTCCGGTCACATGATCGGGTCACAACGCCTGTTTCAGTGTAAAGGGGGTACAGCTGACAAAGGCTGTCCCATAGTAATCCTATGGGTGACATCATCACACAGGCTCTAAAGCTGTTGTAGCTGCCTCTCCTCTACACTGAAGCCGGCGCTGAGACCCAATAATGTGACCAGACCAGAGGTAAGTATAGACATTTTTTTTTTTACAAGGTAGATAGAATAGGCTTAAAATGGGGGTAGGAGTAGGTTTAAGCTGGTCATAGATGGTTCGAATCTCAGCCGGTTGAGCAGTGACTCGCTGAGATTCAAACCATGTATGGGCAAGCTAAATGTACACAAGTTGAGAGATCAATCAACTTGGGTACAACCAGCCTGTTGGATTTTTCATGTTATTATTGACAGCAAGTTGTAGGAAAGAAAATCGCTCATTTTCACAATCTGCACAGTCATTGTTGATGGGGCAATCCCTCCTGTGGAGCCATTATGTTTTCCCGGCAGGGGGAGCCGCCCCATAAATCGCTCCACAAATCACAAGAAGCAGGACACAGGCCTATAAACAAATTAAAAGATGTAAGACTTCAATTGACCTTTAAACCTGTTTATCACTATATAACATTGTACTCCAATTATAAAATATTTATTAAATAGTGTGATAGAAAGCTTTCCTTTCTTAAATGATTTTCTTTGAAAAGAAATTACTTAAAATATCGAATAAAAAGGTATAAGACTTCTACTCACCTAGATGGCTGCATCACCTATCCAAGCTGCAGCTGTTTTCCCTATTGGCTATACATCAAGAACTGAGCGATCAAACACTAATGATCACATAGTTCTCTGGTTCTCTCTGAGCCAGAAGCAGTGGCTGTCAGTCACTGCGCTGAGCTCTGCCCCTTCAACGCTCACTGGCATGCCGGAATGTGGAGGGGGTGGGAGCAGCTGGTTCAGGCTCTCAACGAAGCACAGGGAGGCTGAGCCAGCTGCTGGTCAGGCATCTGTCTGGAATGGCTCTGCAGACTTTAGCTCGCTGTCAGTTGAATCTGGGTCACAGGAGTGCAGAACTAAGCGCACTCCTCAGACCCACAGGAGAAGTATGGCCAACACTTTGACCACACTTTTGCTTTAAATATCAACATGCCATTATGGAATACTTATTAAGCAGACTATTAGTAAACTTTTTCATTTTTAAATAATTTTCTATTAAAATAAAATACTTAAAAAAAAAAAAAACACATAATTGTCTGGGCATATTTTAAGAAAACTCGGCAGTGCTGATACCAATTCGTGAGATTGCAGCCAACAACAATGCATGCAATGCCAGTCCACAACAAAAAATTAGCATCTGAGTGCTTTTTTGGCAGATTAATGGGTATTTTTCTGTACTTGCAGGGTCTTTAAAGCGTTAACACAAGAGGAAATGCATGTTTTTCTTCTTTATTATTATTTTGCCCAGACTTAGGCTTTAAAATGTTTAAAATCAGGGATGCATCCTTGAATTTGATGGTGTCTTTGTAAATGAGTGGCAGTCAAATTACTACTGTAGTTAGTTAACATATTCTTCCCTATAATTGGGCTCAAATCAAGGTCTGTGCATAGTCCAGGGAAAGTGTTCATAGTAAATATTATTTATAAAAAAAATGTATTTTCACTGCCTTCTCTTACCAGAAATGCAAAGTGACTTTGCAATCTCTAAAAAAAAAAATGTAAGTAAAAATGTGCATATTCTGCCTAAGTACATTGTCCCTACTTCAAATATAACTTTTCATAAAGTACAAACAGAGCAATTTTTGTCAGAAATGTCTTAGAGTTTATTAAATATATTTAATGAAGTGGGTAAATATTATTTCTTTCGATGTATATTGTATAAAGAGCATACAGAATGAACTTTAAATGATTTACTTGTATAAAATATAAGCTTCTTTAATGTGAAACTAAGAGATGTTAATGTTATTGTTGTCAATTTGTAAATGGATTTATTTTTACCCAACATGTGAATGGACAATAAAGCTAAACTCATGTGGCCATTGACTGTGCCCCCATGCTTGCATGCTGAGGGGGTTGGTGAAGATTGTTGCTTTTTCCATTACATTTATATATTCTTTTTTTGTTGTTCATTGACACTGGCTACAAATGTTCTCAATTGTTATATAAAATTCTAAATTGCTATGTGAAAGTATCTTGTGAGTCAATATTTTAATACAGGATATGTTCATGTAGATGGCTATAAAATCAATATAGTATACACCTTTATAGACCTTTAAAGTTGAACTCTAGAGAGATAAAATGACAATCAATACAGCTGTGTATTCCTTTAAAAAAACGATGTAGTTGCAGTTAGTATAAGTACCTGAATTTTTCTTATTATCTACATTCTGTATTCCTGTATTCTCTAATTAAGCCTAACTGCACTAAACTTTCATTTTTTTAAGTAAGTCTCAAAGGTGCTGGAAAAAAAAAATTCTGGCTGCAATTTTCTTCTTTCATATTGATCAGTCCACCACAGTACCCCTTCTTGGTCATAAGATGTTTTCAGTATTCCAGGTTAAATGATGCACATGACCCAAAAGACTATTTACTCTGCTGGGAATGCACAGAATTGTGGCCCCATTTGCTAAAGGGGCATTGCCATGGCTACTTTATTTCACAGTGTATTGGTGCTGAGATTTGGATTGACGTCATCACCGAAGTACTGCACTCTGCAACAGGGAAAACAGCTTAGCCCGGAAAAGAGACCATGATGTGAATACAGCTTACAAATACAGGCAGCAGGGGCCACAAGGTTGGGAGTGGTGGCTGATTAAGTGGGGGGAGCATGAAGCCCAAAGTTGGACATTTAAGTGTAAGTCAAACCAAAACAATTATTCCTTTTTGTGTGTACGAAAGGTTTAGAACCTACTGTATAAAAAAAAGTGTCAACCACACCAAACTATAACTGGCCTCTGCAGCAAGGTGCACGTGGAAAGGTAGTACACATAACAAACAAAAGATTTCCCAGCACACTTACCAGCCAGCCTCCAAAACAACCAAATTGATCCTATCCTAACCATTTGCCGACCGGGCCATAGCTGAATAATGGCTATAGCGCGGTCGGATAACTCTGGGAGGGCGTACTATGACGTCCTCCCAAAATTGCGCTCCCACATGCCCCTTGGGGCATGCACCTGGGAATCTCCGTGACCGTCGGGTCTCCCAGACCCAGCATGTCACCAGTTGGGGTAAAGGACCAATGACAGCGGCTCTTACCACGTGATCATGGCGGCATGATCACTTGTAAACAAACCGGAGCTTGTCCGTTCATGCATGGCTCATCCATCCCCATTCATGGTTCATCTGTTTCCATCCATGGCTCATTCATGCTCACCCATCCCCATCCATGGCTCATTCATGCTCACTTATGCCACATCAGTGATCATCCATGCCACATCTGTGCAACATTAGTGATCATTCGTGCCACATCAGTGATCATCCGTGCCACATCCATGCCACATCAGTGATCATCCATGCCCCATCAGTGATCATCCTTGCCACATCAGTGATCACCCGTGCCACATCCATACCACATCAGTGGTCATCCATGCCACATCCATGCCAGATCAGTGCTCATCCGTGCCACATCCATGCCACATTAGTGCTCATCCGTGCCACATCCATGCCACATCAGTGCTCATCCATGCCACATCCATGCCACATCAGTGCTCATCCATGCCACATCAGTGCTCATCCGTGCCACATACATGCCACATCAGTGCTCATCCGTGCCACATCCATGCTACATCAGTTCTCATCCGTGCCAAATCCATGCCACATCAGTGCTCATCCATGCCACATTCATGCCACTACAGTGCTCATCAGTGCCACTACAGTGCCTATCAGTGCCTCACAAAAGTGTAATAGGTAGTCAAATTTGATTTGAAATTTATGTCCCTAGAACACCTGCTGGTGCCCGCTGCATGTTGGGCCTCTGTATGTGTCCAGGCTGTAGAAAAGCCTCACACATGTGGTATCACGATACTCGGGATGAGTAGCAGAATGTACTTTGTAATTTTTTTCTTTATACATGCTACATATTGGAAATATCTTATAAATAGACAACTTTGTGTAAAAAAAATGCGTTTTCATTTTCTTTCCACAATTTCCAAAACTTGTAGAAAAAAATTATATTTTCACAAGACTCATAACGCCTCATAGATTATACATTAGGGTGTTTACTTTCCAAAATGTGGTCTTTTTTGGGTGTTTCCATTGTCCTGTTGCTCCAGGACTTTCAAAAGTGTAAGAGGTAGTCTAGAAATGATATGTGTAATTTATGCTCCTAGAAAGCCTGACGGTGTGGCCAGGCTATTTAAAAGTTTCACATATGTGGTATCACCATACTCAGGAGGAGTAGCAGAATGTGTTTTGGGGTGTAATTTTTGGTATGCTTATGCTGTGTGAGAGAAATAACCCGTTAATAGGACAATTTTGTGAAAAAAATAAATACTCATTTTGCAAAGAATTGTGGGAAAAAAATTACAACTTCAAAAACTCGCCATGCCTCTTACTAAATACCTTGGACTGTCTTCTTTCTAAAAAGGTGTCATGGGAGGGTTGGGTATTTGTACTTTCCTGGCTTGTTAGGGTCTCAAAAAATGAGATAGGCCATCAGTATATCAGGTCTGATCAATTTTCAATGATTGGCCCCATAGCTTGTAGACTCTATAACTTTCCCAAAGACCAAATAATTTACACTGATTTAGGTTATTTTTATCAAAGATATGTAGCAGTATAAATTTTGGCCAAAATTTATGAAAAAAATTGCTAATTTGCTAATTTTTTTAACAGAACCGAAGAAAAATGCATATAGCACAAAAAAATAAAAAATAAAATACCACCAAAAAAACTCTTTTTGTGTAAAAAAAGGACAGAAATTTCACATAGGTACAGTGTTGTATGACTGAGTAATTGTCATTCAAAATGTGAGAGCACCGAAAGCTGAAAACTGGTCTGGTTAGGAAGGGGGTTCAAGTGTCATGTGGGAAAGTGGTTTACTTTTAAAACAGAGGGTTTTGTTTGCACACATTTGAAAATATATCTAGAAAAGGTCTAGAGCCCCTGTCAAGTTTTTACTATTATCTGGGGCTCCATTAGGGAGATAATGGTTTTATCAGACAAGAAGTGAGGGATATTTGTAACAGAGACAGCAATAAATAGCTGTACTCTACAAGACCGCAGATTAATCACCACTCCATTAGTGTCTCTCCTATGCAAACAGCCAGTCACCCATCTCTCCTGATTGGGTAGAACTATTGGACACCATTACAAAGCCACCTCAGGTTCCCCCCGGCTAGTTCTCCAGTGGTCCTCCTGGTGGACTCTTCACTCTTAAATTCTCTATAGCCAGTGACAACCCCCTCCTGAAGTGTTCACATTCTCTTCAGACAAGTGCCGTTTAATTGTGTTGAAGGAGTTATCAGAGTCCACACATAACTGTAGTTAACTTTGTTCCTGGAATGTTCTCAACAGCATGAACATCAGTCACTTCCAATTTCACATTCAGGTAACATTATTAGCAGTACTGACAAAAGGATCACTCTCTCTCTAGGTTGCTTTATCCACCAGAAACTGTCTCTTCTCTTCTTAGCTCCATTGGGGAAGCATACTTAAAGAACCCCAGGTAGTGTTGCCAACCTACCAGACTGAAATTTACTGACATGACACCTAAAATTTACTGGCACAGCCAAGTTATTACTGGCATTTCCAAAAGTTGCAAAATTACAGTTTTAAGTGCAAATTTCAGTATTTTAGCTACATACAAGTACAATATGCAATTAGCAATGTGATTTAGGGTAGAAATTAGGGCAAAACACATATTTCTTATTTTATTTTCAATATAATAAATAAGTTGCTCAGGGACAGGACAGTCTCTCTCCATGTCAGATGGTCCCTTAAGTTCAGTCCCCTCCAGTCCAAACAGCACTGACAGTACCGCTCCTGGCTTGCCTTGCTCTCGTCCCACACAAGAGGCTCCGGCCGCTCGGCTCAGCTCCCTTGCATTATGACATCACATGAGATGTTCAGGCACCGCCTCCGGCAGATCCACCCCCTGCCCGCCTAACACACTGTAGCAGGCACTCGGATGGTTTGGTCGGCTCCAGGCCGGAACTGCAAAGCTGAGCGTCACAGCCATATTTTTTATTAGCAACCTTTTGCTGTCACTGGCATTTACTGGCAGGAGAAAAGTGCCCGTTTTTTACTGGCTGCCAGTAAAAATACTGACGGTTGGCAACACTGCCCCCAGGGAGTATGGTCAGCAGTGCCATACTCCCCCTCATCTCTCTTTGCATCTTCACAGAGGGGGTGCCAAGGAAGAAAAGGCAACTACATTATAATGAAAATAGGCTCACCATGTTCATAAGACAGCCTTGTATGTCATTTCAGCACAGTGCTGTCTTATAAATATACCCATTGTGTTCTAAGAACATTATATTCTGCATTACAAAATGTAGAACTACTAATACAACAAACAATATCTGCCTGCCTTGCTGTCAGAAACCACAATTTAATTTCATGTGCGGATTTTTTGTCAGTATGCTATTTTTTGCTGGAACTGAATGAGTAGAAATGGTATGAGATACTGGGAAATGTATGAATCGAAAGATGTGAAACATATAGGGATAGTAACAGCAAACTGACATGTGGATGCTGGTGCCTGTGTGGACTCCATATTCTGCAGATTAAGCGAAGATTTCAAAAATTTCAAACAGAGCATTCAAAGACCTGGCTGTACCAAATAATGACATTTTTTTATTTATAAAAAGTATAAAACACAAACTTTACCAGGAACAAGTGGAGATCAATTGTAAAGTCCACACAGGCTCTGTTGGTTCATATCATAGCCATGACCATTAGTGCTCTCATAACAGAACAGAATGTGGTTTTTCCTGGGTTCAAGCAGCATGAGAAAATGAGTCTTGTGTAACCATTGAGGTGCTATCTGCTCCATATTTCAAGAGGTGAAAGGAAGATGTGCAACGATTACCCCGGAGAGGCCGCTGATTAACTGCTTTTCTGATGAATGTCCTTGCCCGGCCTGTCAGTTTAGGTGGGCGGCCATATCTTGGTAGGTTTGCAGTTGTGCTATACGCTTTCCATATGCGGATGATGGATTGAACAGTGCTCTGTGAGGTGTTCAAAGCTTGGGATATTTTTTTAAAACCTAACCATGCTTTAACCACTTCTGGACCAAGCCTATTTCTGACACTTGTTTACAAGTTAAAATCAGTATTTTTTGCTAGAAAATTACTTAGAACCCCCAAATATTGTATATATATTTTTAGCAAAGGCTATGGAGAATAAAATAGCGGTTGTTGCAATATTTTATGTCACATGGTATTTGCGCAGCAGTCTTTCAAGTGCAATTTTTTTGTAAAAAATACACTTCACTGAATAAAAAAAAACTAAACAGTAAAGTTAGCCCATTTTTTTGTATATTGTGAAAGATGATGTTACATAGATACCTAACATGTCATGGTTTAAAATTGCACATACTCCTGGAATGGCGAAAAACGACGGTACTTAAAAATCTCCATACGACGTTTTAAAAATGTTTAGGGCCCCTTTCACACACACACATGTCCATTTTCACGGACTCCGCCTGCTCAGCAGGGATCTCTCCGTTGATCCCTGCTGAGTCGGCAGATGATAGGTCTGTCTCCGCTCACTGTGCAGGGACGGACCTGTCAGAGCTCCGCTCTCCTCTACGGGGGGATCGGATGAAAAAGCATCTGCCTATCCATTTTCATCCGATTCGATCAGCCAGAGGGATGGAAAATAGGATTTCCATCCGTCTGGATTCAGAGGATCAGAGCGGATCGAATGTCAGCGGACATATCACTACTGACATCCGTCACTCCATAGACCTGCATGGAGCGTCCGTTCAGGTACGCCTAAAAAATTGACAGGCAGACCTGAATGGATCGCATGTGAAAGGGGCCTAACGGTTACCAGTTTAGAGTTACAGAGGAGGTCTTTTGCTAGAATTATTGCTCTCACTTTGACGAATGCGGCGATACTTCACATGCGTTATTTGAACACCGTTTACATTTGTGGGTGCAACTTACGTATCTGTTTTCTTTGGTGCGGGGACGGGGGGGTTCTTTAAAAAAAATTTAAATTTATTTTTACACTATCTCTTTCTTTAAAAAAAAAAATCTGATCACTTTTATTGCTGTCACAAGGAATGTAAACATCCCTTGTGACTGTAATAGGCAGTGACAGGTACTCTTTATGGAGGGATGTGGGGTCTAAAAAAACTTGAACTCAAGACAAAGCAGCTGGCTTCTAAATGTTTCTAAACTGTGATACTGATAAACACCATTTTAAACACTTTACATCACTTTTAGCACATTATGTATCCTTAGAACTTGCATCAGAACAAACTCCACTTCCACCATACAGGAAATACAGGACCCCAACCACATCAACCATACAGACACAGTTAATTCTTAATTACACTGACAAATACAAGAACGAGTGATCTGCAAGGAATGAACAAGCACTAAAAAGGTACCCGTTGTTGGTATTTATGATGGTAAAGTCTTGTGTGCCATAAAAATGATCTACTGTTGTACTGTATTTCTGAATATTCTCACACAGAATAAGCATGTATATCAGTGGTCTCCAAACTGTGCCCCGGGGGCCGGATTCAGCTCTTTGCTTGGCTTTATCTGGTCCTTGGGGCATTATTCCTCCCACTGACACCAACAGTGAGGCACTATTTCTCCCACTGATACCATTGATGGCGCATTATTACTCCCAATGACATCAATGATGGGACGTTATTCCTTCCACTGACACCAATGATGAGACACTATTTCTCCCACTGACGGGAATGATGGGATGGGAGACCCGTGTGGAACGGCAAAAGGTGATGAGAGGGGGGACACCCCCTCCCGCTCTTGTGATAACTGCTGAGCAGCTGCTGAGCCGCATCAGTTGTTATCAACAGAAAGCCAACCGCCATCTCTAAAAAACGGTACTGGTCTCAAAATGATGTACAGGTATGTCGTTTTGCGTGAAAAGGTTAAACTTCTCCACAACTTTATTCCTGATCTGTCTGGTGTGTTCTTTGGCCTTCATGAGGCTGTTTGTTCTCCTAAGGTTCTCTAACAAACCGCTGAGGGCTTCACAGAACAGCTGTATTTATGCTGAGATTAAATTACACACAGGTGGACTCATATTAGAAATGAGATGACTTCTAAATGCAATTGGTTTCAATAGATTTTAGTTAGGGGAATTAGAGAAAAGGGGGCTGAATACAAATGCACGCCACACTTTTCAGGATATTTATTTGTAAAACATTTTGAAAACCATTTATCATTGTGTATCACTTTGTGTTGGTCTATCACATAAGATCCCAATAAAACACATTTACGTTTTTGGTTGTAACATGACAAAATGTGGAAAATTTCAAGGGGTATGAATACTTTTTCAAGGCACTGCATACAATGTCTTCCAAGGTAACACCAAGTTAGCAAAAAAACTCTCTTTCTCATATATGTAACAATTCTGACATAGAACATGATTCAATACCCCTTCATAACATTTAGCCTTGAACTTCTATCAGTGCAAAGGAGAATTTATCAAGAATCCTTTGCCAGTCAAGAGCATCAAAAGACAGGAATAAATCTGTAAGATATTATCTTGAGGTTGGAAAAAATTTTACATCTGCATTCCACAGATACTACTTTCCACAGCATAAAATATTTTAATGTAGCTCTATAATAATTAATACATAATTAAATGTAATTTTAAATGCAAGCAGTGCACCCTTCATACTCTGACACCCAAAGGCATGGGTCTAACGTGCCTAATAATAAATCCAGCCCCAGAGCCTAATCTAAGTGTGTGCTGCAGATGTACCTACAGTGCCTTGCAAAAAGTATTCACCCCCTTGGCATTTTTCGTGTTTTGTTGCCTCACAACCTGGAATTAACATGGATTGTTTGAGGATTTGCATCATTTAATTTACACAACTTTGAAGATGTTTTTTTTTTTATTGTGAAGCAAACAACAAATAGGACAAAATAACAGAAAAAGTCAATGTGCATAACTATTCACCCCCCCTGAAGTCAGTACTTTGTAGAGCCACCTTTTGCAGCTATCACAGCTCCAAGTCGCTTTGGATAAGTCTTTATGAGCTTGCCACATCTTACCACTGGGATTTTTGCCCATTCCTCCTTGCAAAACTGCTCCAGCTCCTTCAAGTTGGATGGTTTGTGCTTGTGAACAGCAATCTTTAAGTCTGACTACAGATTTTCTATTGGGTTGAGGTCTGGGCTTTGAATAAGGCCATTCCAACACATTTACATGTTTCTCCTTAAACCACTCAAGTGTTGCTTTAGAAGTGTGTTTGGGGTCATTGTCCTGCTGGAAGGTGAACCTCCGTCCTAGCCTCAAATCACACAGAGAGTGGTACAGGTTTTGCTCAAGAATCTCCCTGTATTTAGTGCACTATCCATCTTTCCCTCAACTCTGACCAGTTTCCCAGTCCCGACTGCTGAAAAACATCCCCACAGCATGATGCTGCCACCACCATGTTTCACTGTGCGGATGGTGTTCTTTGGGTGATGTGATGTGTTGGGTTTGCACCAGACATAGCGTTTTCTTTGATGGCTAAAAAGTTCAATTTTAGTCTCATCAGACCAGAGCACCTTCCTCCATACATTTTGAGAGTCTCCCACATGCCTTTTCGCAAACACAAAACGTGCCATTTTGTTTTTTGCTGAAAGTAATGGCTTTCTTCTGGCCACTCTGCCATAAAGCTCAACTCTGTGGAGCGTACGACTTATTGTTGTCTTATGTACAGATACTCCAGTCTCTGCTGTGTAACTCTGCAGCTCCTCCAGGGTTACCTGAGGTCTCTGTGCTGCCTCTCTGATTAATGCCCTCCTTGCCCGGTCCATGAGTTTTGGTGTGCGGCCCTCTCTTGGCAGGTTTGCTGTTGTACCATGTTCTTTCCATTTGGTTATGATAGATTTGATGATGCTCCTAGGGATCATCAAAGATTTGGATATTTTTTTATAACCTAACCGTGACTTGTACTTCTCAACAACATTGCCCCTTACTTGTTTGGAGAGTTCCTTGGTCTTCATGGCAGTGTTTGGTTAGTGGTGCCTCTTGCTTAGGTGTTGCAGCTTCTGGGGCCTTTCAAAAAGGCGTGTATGTGAAATGACAGATCATGTAAAACTTAGATTGCACACAGGTGGACATCATTTCACTAATTATGTGACTTCTGAAGGTAATTGTTTGCACCAGAGCTTTTTATGGGCTTCATAACAAAGGGGGTGAATACATACACACATGCCAATTATCAGTTTTTTATTTCTGAAAAATAGTTTTATGTATATATTTTTCTAATTTTACTTCACCAACTTAGACTATTGTGTTCTGATCCATCACATATAATTCAGATTAAAAAAAAACATTGAACTAAAGGCTGTAATGTAACAAAATAGGTAAAAAGACAAGGAGGTGAATACTTTTGCAAGGCACTGTATATTTTTATACCTTTTTTGGAAGAAATAACGACACACATTTTCTCATGGCTACAACATAGTCTTACTATTTTTTTCTATGTTTTTTTTTTTTTTTTCTTGATATGCTGCTATTTGTTGTTTTCAATGCACAAAGAACATAAGAATTTTCAAAAGAAAAAAATCCACAACTTGTGGCCATTATACCATATGATAAAACATGTCCATGCCCTGGAATTGGACGGCATGGTATTATCCCACAACTTAAAAAAACAATTACGAGAAAGATTTGGCTTTTGGTAAAAAAAATATATAATATTTGGCAAGCCAGCAACAACAACATTGATATCCATAAGGGTAAACTAATCTTTTAAAGCAACCCCACAAATGAAATGCATAGCAATTGCATGTTTCAGTAACAAAATATCTGCAGTGTGCAAAGAGGTGAAGGTTATTTGTTTGCAATTTCAAGATCAGAGCATTTAAGGACAAATGTATATTTTCAGTACGTTTCATGCCACAGATTGTAATTTTAAATTGAAATGGAATTCACGCCATCTCACTTCTCACTGCAGTACATTAGGCCTTGGTTCACAGAAAATAGAAAATATTTTCTACAGAATATATTTATTTTCATAAATATATATATATATATATATATATATATATATATATATATATATATATATATATATATATATATACAGTGGGGCAAAAAAGTATTTAGTCAGCCACCAATTGTGCAAGTTCTCCCACTTAAAAAGATGAGAGAGGCCTGTAATTGTCATCATAGGTATATCTCAACTATGGGAGACAAAATGTGGAAACAAATCCAGACAATCACATTGTCTGATTTGGAAAGAATTTATTTGCAAATTATGGTGGAAAATAAGTATTTGGTCAATATCAAAAGTTCATCTCGATACTTTGTTATATATCCTTTGTTGGCAATGACAGAGGTCAAATGTTTTCTGTAAGTCTTCACAAGGTTGTCACACGCTGTTGCTGGTATGTTGGCCCATTCCTCCATGCAGATCTCCTCTAGAGCAGTGATGTTTTGGGGCTGTCGCTGGGCAACACGGACTTTCAACTCCCTCCAAAGGTTTTCTATGGGGTTGAGATCTGGAGACTGGCTAGGCCGCTCCAGGACCTTGAAATGCTTCTTACGAAACCACTCCTTCGTTGCCCGGGCAGTGTGTTTGAGATCATTGTCATGCTGAAAGACCCAGCCACGTTTCATCTTCAATGCCCTTGCTGATGGGAGGAGGTTTGCACTCAAAATCTCACGATACATGGCCCCATTCATTCTTTCATGTACACGGATCAGTCGTCCCGTTCCCTTTGCAGAGAAACAGCCCCAAAGCATGATGTTGCCACCCCCATGCTTCACCGTAGGTATTGTGTTCTTTGGTTGCAACTCAGCATTCTCTCTCCTCCAAACATGACGAGTTGTGTTTCTACCAAACAGTTCTACTTTGGTTTCATCTGACCATATGACATTCTCCCAATCCTCTTCTGGATCATCCAAATGCTCTCTAGCAAACCTCAGACGGGCCCGGACATGTACTGGCTTAAGTAGGGGGACACGTCTGGCACTGCAGGATCTGAGTCCCTGGCGGCATAGTGTGTTACTGATGGTAGCCTTTGTTACGTTGGTCCCAGCTCTCTACAGGTTATTCACTAGGTCCCCCCGTGTGGTTCTGGGATTTTTGCTCACCGTTCTTGTGATCATTTTGACCCCATGGGGTGAGATCTTGCGTGAAGCCCCAGATCGAGGGAGATTATCAGTGGTCTTGTATGTCTTCCATTTTCTAATTATTGCTCCCACAGTTGATTTCTTCACACCAAGCTGATTGCCTATTGCAGATTCAGTCTTCCCAGCCTGGTGTAGGTCTACAGTTTTGTTTCTGGTGTCCTTTGACAGCTCTTTGGTCTTCACCATAGTGGAGTTTGGAGTGTGACTGTTTGAGGTTGTGGACAGGTGTCTTTTATACTGATAACAAGTTCAAACAGGTGCCATTAATACAGGTAATGAGTGGAGGACAGAGGAGCCTCTTAAAGAAGAAGATACAGGTCTGTGAGAGCCAGAAATCTTGCTTGTTTGTAGGTGACCAAATACTTATTTTCCACCATAATTTGCAAATAAATTCTTTCAAAAATCGGACAATGTGATTGTCTGGATTTGTTTCCACATTTTGTCTCTCATAGTTGAAGTATACCTATGATGACAATTACAGGCCTCTCTCATCTTTTTAAGTGGGAGAACTTGCACGATTGGTGGCTGACTAAATATTTTTTTGCCCCACTGTATATATTTATATATATATATATATATATATATCTATCTGTCTGTTCAAAGATTGCAATGACAGATGTAATTTACAGTGTGGGATTGCAGATAAAGAAATACTTTTTAGCTGAATAGAAAATTGTGGGCACATAATCGAAAAACAATTATAAATGTAAAAAATAGGCACATTATGGACTAATCATGCTAAAAGAAAAAATAGTTTTGTTTGTGCTGTGAAGGTGTAGAGATTGCTGCCCTCTAGTGTCTAAACCTGTAAATGTCTGTATTTGCTTCCTGCCCATGGCTGTTAGTTTGGAAGCCCCAGAAGGATGAACTGGAGAGAGAAAATCTCAGCTACATGTCATCAGTGGTGGTCTGTCCATGCAGGGCGCAGGGGCGCCGCCCCCCTAATCCATGCGCCCGGCCCCTAATCTACACGCAGGGAGCTGGACGCATGAATTATTTAAATGTTTTTTATTTTTTAAGCACATGATTAGAGCCTGAGGCTCTAATTTTCTTCAAAAAAGGGTGGGCTCGGGGTGCAGAGCACTGAGCCCACCCAGTTGTGTGACAATACTGAATTAATATTCGCTATTGTCTTCCTGATTCTCCTCCCGGCCGATCAAGAAGCCCTAATTGGCCAGGGAGTCTTAGGACTCTCTGGCCAATTATATCTTAGGACACACTTCCTGTTCGGCAAGGAGGAGAATGTCTCTCTATGTGTTGCATCATGCACAAACTCAGCCCACCAGCAGACGATGTCTTTGAAGTCCAGCCAGGAGAAGTGATCAGAGCGGCTCAGACTCTGTCTCCGAACATTGATTCACTGTTGTAACACACCTGGATGGGCTCTCTCTGCGACCCAAGCCCACCCTATATTGAAGCCTAGTAGAGCTAGGGGAGGCGGCGATGGATGGAGGGGGGGGCATCCGTGCGCCCTTAATGGACGGGCCGCCCCTGGTAAAGAGATTATTATAGTAGGACCCCTAAAGAGCCCAATTGGTATTGCAGTAGTCAACACAGTAACTAAAAGAAAACAAAAGGACAAAAATGTACATCAACCATTTACCATGGCACACTATAATGGAAGGAAGGCTATCTCATGTAGAGATATCTTTAAAGTATTCTTGAGCCCAGAATAACCATTTAACAAATAAGAGAAGACAAAGATTGTATGTTATATGCAATTGCTCCTTTATACACATAGTTTGTGTATTACCTCTAAGATATCAGGAGCTACATTTGTTTTCCATCCTTTAGTAATCACCAGACGAGGCTATTAAAATATGGGACACAATAGTACGATATTGATAAGGATAGAGTTCTACTGTATATTTATATTGAGTAAAGTCAGTTGAGGGGTCGGGTTAGCTTATACGCCCATAGTATTGGAGATCACAGAAAATACCACATTCCAAAGACTGCATATATTGGGACAATCCCATAGAACGCTCTTGTTATTTTAAACACTACTAGGGAGGGACTAAAGTGCAGAGTTCCAGCGCCACGTCAAAGTTCCTGCCGGTAAGAAGTCCCATTCTAAGCTGGTCGGAAAACAGTTGGAGGATACCCCTGTGACCGTCGATCTTGTCTTCAGGTCTCTGACACAAAGACAGATGCCACATCATTCTCAGGGGCCCCTGCAGCTGGACTTTGATGCAACATTCATCTGGAGGTATCACTATTAATAACTACAGTATATATACCCAGATGCACAATTCCACGCCTGTCAGGCCCTATTGCTGATAATACCTGTTAGTACATTGGATGTATGTACTGTTATTAATCTCTTATTATATAAAGCCTGTATCACGTCTATACTCGTGTGCATCTATGTACTTATGGTTAATGTTATGTGATAGTTGCATTAGTTCTTCTCCTCCTAATTACTTTGGTTAGATTAATGGTAAATTTCCCAGGAAGGGAATCCCTGCTGTATACAGAGGCCCTGTCCTGGGTGGAGGCACTGTCAACTTTATTATCAAACCCACTCTTCCACTTAGCAAAAGTCCTGGTTGTTTTTTTTCCCTACAGATTTGGTGCAATATCTTTTTTGGGGAGGGCTATTTCTCATAACCCCCCCCCCCCCTCTTCTCCCCAGAAAAGGGCTACACAAGAGATATAACACATTGGTTTTAACTAGTGATGGGGAAATTTGCTTGGGTTTGAATCATGGGCACATTCGGTGAACACGGGGAAAAATCTGCAAATTGTGAATGCCCTTTAATGCAAACCTCATAAAAGTCAATGGGTGGTGAATCTTGAAAATCAATTCTCTCGGCCTTGATTTTCAAGGCTAATGGGCAAGGATTGTCAAAGAAATGGCACGAGGATGGGCACTGCCAGGGGGGAGTTGTACCAATGCAACATCTTTTTTCATTTCTATTAGTTGTGGAGCAGCTTCTTTAATAAGGTTTAAAGTGAAATATTAAAAATGCTCAATTCCAGCAATGACTAAATTGTACCCCATAGCACATAGCTAATCTATGTACTAATCTAATGTACAGTAAACTTACTGAATACTTCTTATGTCTCTCAGATATTTAGGGCGGAGGATGAAGAATACATGCTAATGCTGATGTTTGGGACTTCTCTCTACTTCAACACCGCTCATGAGGATGTGAACCATGGTTCAGTGGTGAAGGCCATACTTTCTACCCCACAACAGATTCCTACCTGGAAATTACTTTACTGTGTTACTGTTTCTGTTTTGTGTTTAGAGGTTCATTGGGACAGTTTTTTTAGGCCTTGAATGGTTTTCAGAAATGTGGGAATGTAAAATCCATAGCAGGCACTTATCTGAGCATGCAACCTGACATTCACAGAAACTAATACATAAACATAACGCATTTGAAAAAGTCCCAAAACGTAAATCCATTGGCTGTCACATTGTCCAGTGATGTAGATCTACGTCAATCATGATCAACCCCCACTGACCCAAAGAAACAAAATACCCTGCCCATTGACCTGATGAGCTCCCAATAGACTATCAACATGACACTTCTTGGCCTGGCAGCTGAATGTAAGCAAAGGGAAGGGGATCCTGGGTGAGGTCACTGACCAAATATGACCATGGCCATGCCGAGATAAGGTTCTTTTTTTTTTAAAATCAGATTCTTTTAATTTTTATATACAAACAACAAAAAAACAACATTAAAACAATACAATCAAATTATCTAAGCAGTATACATAGTATACTGCAGTATACATAGTACAGATTGATCTATACTTGCGCTAGAGACATAGACTCAAGCCACTTTGACCAGATAGCATCAAACTTATTCATGGCGTTCCTTAAAAAATATGTATGTTTTTCAAATATCATGATCCTATTAAGATCTGAAATCCAGTCAGATACAGTCGGCGGATGGGGAGAGTTCCACTTAAGGGCAATCTGTCTGCGGGCAACAAAGAGTGTGTGCCTAATAGTGCTGCCTGTGGAATATGTATAAGTAGAGATATCACAGTAGCCCAATAGGCACATAAGTGGTTCGGCCGAGATATTGATATCCAGTAGCCCATTCAAAGTACCCATCACCTCCGCCCAGTTTCTCTGGAGTTTGGGACACTGCCAGAGAAGATATGTCAACGTAACTGTGTTACCAGACCTAGCACAGGCTGGCTCAGATCTCAGGCCAATGGTATACAAAAATTTAGGAGTTCGATAAACCCTACGATGGATAAAGATCTGGGTCAGTCTGTGTGATGGAGAAAGGGATAACCGAGGCAGAGACCGGAGAACATCCTCCCAGACCTCTTCCGAGATGGAACAACACCCTATATGTAACAGAGGTAAGACCTTTTGTTAACCTTGCTTGTACAATTTTGTCAAAAACAGGGGTAGGGGGGAAGAGTATCTCAGCAGATGAAAACTGGGCATGCAAACCATGTCTCAATTTGAGGAATTGATAAAACCAATTCGATTGTAAACAGAATTCTCCCCTTAGCTCTTCAAAGGACTTAAATAAACTGTTCTCGTACAGTTGGCCTAAAGTTGTTATTCCTGATTTTCCCCACCTCTGAAAGCCTCTAAGAACTGAAAGTTGGGGGAGTCTATCATTATCCCATATCGGGGTATATCTAGTGGGTTATGGAATGCTCATCGTTTTTTTGACTGTATCCCATATTTTACACATTAGCTTACAGGTGGGCATATCTGCATATGAAACATACCCTTTCACCCCGTCCAAAACATAGAGTGGTGACCGACCCTTAAATGCATAGATAAATAATCATCCAGCAGGAAGAGGTAACTGTTCAAGCTCCCATCCAGCAAAGTGCTGTAATTGTGATGCAAAGAAATACATCCTTGGGTTAGGAACTACCAGTCCACCCACATTTTTGGGATGTTGAAGAGTCTCTGATTTAATACGAGGGGTTTTATTCCGCTATATTAAACGCCTAAATAAACTATTAATCTTAGTAAAAATCTGTAAAGGTAACTAGATCGGAGCATTATGTAAAAGATACAAAAGCTGAGGCATCCATATCCTCTTTACTAGATTAATACGGCCTATTAAGGAGAGAGGGAGTTTATTACAGATTTTGCTTTGGTCTTGGAATCTAGCGAGTAGTGGAAGTATGTTATCTACGTGATCACAAAAAACTTGCCACCACCCTCATTTATAGCTGGCTATAGCAGTAAGAGGCATTGGAAGGTTACAAACAGATATCAACAAAACCTGGGGAATGCCCAGGAAAAAATCCAAGCCTACTTACCACCAGCTCGCAAACAACCAATTGACCTGTCTAACAGTATGTGTTAAAACCAGGGGTTCAGTCCGCACGCATTTGCAAACGCATGCGTAAGCCACAGAGCCACGTCACGGCACCCTGTAATCTGTGGTCCTAACACTAAAATTTGAGTGTCCCCACAGTGGAGGCACATACATTCTAATGGATAAGTAAGGGCAGATGGACTGAAGGGAGCCCACCCCTTCTTAAAGGTACAGGAGCACACCAAACACTCAGCAGATAGCACAATGGCTGCAAAGGTGATGGTGCGTTGCTGGACCAATACACACCAGCCGAGGCTATCTGGTGAGCGCATTTCATTATCACTTCGGGTGAAGCACTTTTTTAAGTGAGATTTTTGAAGCACACTGCACTTTAGAATTCACGGTGTTGGAGCATATACAAGAAGATTTGATCACGTATGTTTGTCATGGACATTTCAGATTTATCAATATTTTATGCACTTTATTAATTGGTTAACGCTGTGTATTTATTATAATTTGTTTATTGTGCCCTTTATCTATATTTTTCATGAGCTATTAGTTGTTACTAATTTTAGGTGCAGCATTAGAATTATTTGGTATCTACAATTGGCACCGTTACCCTATCACTTCCCCCCTCATAGTTACACAGGAGTCCGTGCAGAAGAATGTGCTTGAAGATCTTCACTTAGCAAAAACATTTATTGCCTTCTCAATGAATAGATCATTATTTATTCATAGTTCACAGAGACAGTAATTAATTTGCTTTCTCTTTCCTACAGCTATTCCCTGCAAACGATCTTTTACAGCATTAGCCTACAAAAATACTAATGCTTTGGTCTCGGGACTATTAGTAAAGAGAGATTAAAACACTATTAAAACAAGAAACCACACACTTCCATTTTCCTTCTCATATTACTAATCTTTTTTTTACCGGATTAACATTTTTCATGCAGTTGTATAAACCATACCATAGAAAACAATTCCACAACAGACAAGTGGCCTTTATCAAAATGAAATATAAAAATAATAGTCTAAACATTTTCCCTTTCTGTTCGTTATGGTTAAGGATACAACCTAAATGTACTGAATTTTTTTACATTTCTGTTCAGCATGAGAAATACTATCCATCATCTATTGGCCAAAGATTATGGCCGTGACTCAGAAGGATTACAAATATTAGGCTTAGCCTAAAAACTCAACTATTTACCTGGTGGTCTGGTCAGTTTAAGAATGTTAATGAACTTCTCTTGGCTGCTCAGTTTTATTTCAAGTGATTACTGCAAATGTTTGATTCCATTCTTTACACTGTAAGGAAATTAATAACAGATAGTAATAGTCTACTGTATAGACAATTTTGGTTGAAGGAAGTGTTTTGCTAAACTGTGCATGGGATGGTGGCTTGTAGAGCTATATACAGGCACAAATTTCACCATCTTTACCAGGGTGGACAACATGGCTCAGAATTTGATGACATTAATTGTACATGGAGTGGAATATTGGTGGAGGAGCTTAACCACTTAAGCCTCGGACCATTTGGCTGGCCAAAGACCAGAGCACTTTTTGCGATTCGGCACTGCGTCGCTTTAACTAACAACTGCGCGGTCATACATCGTGGCTCCCAAACAAAAATGATGTCCTTTTTTCCCCACAAATAGAGCTTTCTTTTGGTGGTATTTGATCAACTCTGCGGTTTTTATTTTTTGCGCTATAAACAAAAAAAGAGCGACAATTTTGAAAAAAACGCATTATTTTTTACATTTTGCTATAATAAATATCACCAAAAAATATATAAAAAAACCTTTACCTATATTTTATATCTAGAATGACAAACAGTTGAAAATAAACCTAGAGTTCCACCTGATGTCTGAAAATCAAAATATTCATGCTGCATTTCATATTGATCTGAATTAAAACAATAAAAGAAATTAAAAAGTTATACAATTTTACTTGTTAATCCTGATTAAAATAAAGTAAGTTCACAAGTCCATGTGCTGATCAAATAAAACTGAACTATAGACAAAACTTTTTTTTTTTTGTTTTTTTGTTTTGTTGCTGTGTCCCATTTCAGAGACTTCCCTTCACTTCCTGTCCCATACCCAAGCAGGATATGAGAAGAAATTCTTGCAAATTAAGGGAATCCCTTGGGGACCCCCAGGTCTCCAGAACTAGTGTCCCCATTGGAAGATTTCCCCTCTATTACTTATTTGGGGGCAACCCGACATGTGGGATTTTCTTTTACTTTCACTTTTAATGATAATGGTAAACAGTACAAATAGAGAGGGTGAAAATCCTTACAGGAGCACAGACAGCAATAAAAACTGAAAACTGATAAGGGTTCTAATCGCTCTCCACTCTATCCAAAACTAAGGAAAACAAAATCCTTTAAATACTTTAATTTTCTTTGGTTAGCAATGGGCTGTGGTGGTTACTGACAGTTAATGGTTATAACATTAAACCTTACTGGAACTCACTGCAGCAACTGGGTCATAGCAACACTGCAAAACCATGCCAGAAAACCATGCCAGAACAAATGCAATATCCACCATTAAAATGACACCTCCAAGAAATTATATGGTCACGTGACCACAAAGCTTCAGCTATTCTCTGTGTCCTGTAAAGGGCCAATTAGTCTGCCCTCTGATCTGCATCTCCTAATCCAATAGAGCAGTGATATCATTATGCCAGTGTCCATAGCTCTAAAGGCATTGTCAGCTGATAGAGTTTATGCCCATTAGCTGCATCAGCCATATTAGCCGCAGATAAAGGGGATTGAGGGTTTTATTGTCACATGACTACATAGAAAAACTTAAAAGAAAAATATTTACATGGTAATTTATTAGAAAATGTATGCAAGAAATAGCGTAATGAGGAAGAGTAAGGTGGATTTGTTAATTCTTTTTCTTTTGTATGACTGTTATAGGCTTAGGCATAGCATTAGCACTCGCAAAAACAGAGAAAAGGAAATGTATGCATAAAGGAAGTCATGGTCCATAATGGCCAATAAGAATTTTTGTCCATTTTTTCCAAAAAAAGAAAGGTGAACGTTAGCGGCTAATGGTAGCAGCTCAGAATTTGTGCTGATTTTCTTTTCTCCAGGTTTCCCCAATCAGTCCCTGAATGTTTAATACAGGATTATTGTTTTTGGGGGTTAGCTCATTAATTTCTAATGATGCAAGTCAATGCAGAACAAAAACACACCACACTGCAAATATGTGAATATACTGGATATGTGTTGTGTTAAAAAAATGGCAAGATATGTTTTTTGATTTGTGGAAGCTTGTTAAGGGCTGACAGGAAATGAACTAGAGAAGAGGCAAACAAATACTCATAGATGCACCAAAAGCATATGTCAACAATCAACATGTATGAATGATGGACACACATAGGTCCTAAAAGTACACTTAAAACAAAAGTTAGATTCCAAGTAACCTTGTAAAATTCTCAGGTCTTCAGTTTTCAGGTCTCTTCCAACCCTTGTTGAAGTTCAAAAGCTCACTTACTTCTTCACAGCCAGCAAAGTAGAGTATGCAGTGCTCCCCCCAAACCAAAGAAATACAACAGGGATTGTGCACTCCAGTGGCCTTATGGGAAAATAGTATTGCATGACACATATTAACACATACATTAGAGGCAGAAGCATCATTTTTACAGCAACAATGTCACTGTCTGAGACATATCCCTGTGTCTCACATGCTCACCCTCCAGACACTGTAGCTCACAGCAGGGGTGGGGGGGTTATCAACACAGCCTGACAATCCAGAAAGCAGTGGGCAGGACCACGCAGGGGTTGCTAGGTGCTGTTTCACAAGCTGCAGGCCTGTGAATCAGCAGCAACAATACTGATAGCCATGCCCCCAGCAATATTGTTTCATCCCACTGTAGTACAAGCAGGTACAGACTACATGCAATATTAGTATCAATACTGCTCTGGATTCAGGTGCAGTGTAGCATCATTGACATACCACCACAGGAAGCTACTTTAGGTGAACTTCGCTTGCAGGATCAGCAAGTATTTTTGGGACTTTGTAGGGTAGACTAAAGCTCCGTACACACAGGCAAAATGCCAGGAGACATTTGCCAGTTAAAAAAAATGGCTGACATTCTGCCTGTGTGTATGTTGGTCTGTTCGACAGAAGCCGGCCATTCAGTCAGCTTCTGTTGGATGTGCATGCTGGAAAACCAGCAGCCGACCAACTCCCGTTCAGCGCTCTCAGCCAGTAGCAGAGAGCGCTGATCGGAGTGTTCTGGCGAGGGGCCACCCCACTGTCAGAGCACAACAGCTCATCTGGGGAGATTGCTGGATTAACCTTGCATGGTTAGTGTCTCTGACCAGAAATGACAGTTTGTACCCAGCTTAAGAGAAAACTGTAAATGCAGATGTACTTATAATGAAGTGCTACAGCATATGTTTTGTAAGAGGAAGCCATAGTTCCACTTTAATTATTCATTGTCTTGAAGGATTGCCTTTTTGTGATAACAGTGGTAGGAAGCGTGACTACCAGGGATGAGGGCAGCGTTTTCATAGAAATTGATTTGCTTTGAAGTTATTGATTTCGTCATCTGCAAAATCTGCAAAATTTCAAGCTCTACATATCGCTTATTGTACCATTTTATTTTTTTGTGGAAAAAAAATCTGTTTTCTTTATTTAGAGGGTGTGTTTTTGCAGGGTGTATTTAGGGTAATTTACGTTATTTAATTTGGTTTTTTTTTTGTAATTTTATTTTTTTTTAATTATTTCTGTACTGTTACTTTAAATGTTTATTGTTTCAAATTTTATTTTGCCATGTGTGTTTTCATTTGGTGGGTAGCTAAATTGTACCTGAGCATAGGGACACTTGGAGCTCAAAGCTTGTAGCACAAGCATCTTTTAAGCTGCAAGCTTCAAGTGTATTTGGCTCTAACAGACTTCAATAGAAGTGCCTAAAAAACACATGAACATGAATGAAAAAAAGCCTCAGAAGCCTGTAAAAATGTACACAGAATGCCTGTACAAACCCTCAAAAAAGTAAGCCTGCAAAATGACCAAGGACTCTCAGCTCATATGTGAATCCAGCCTTAGAGCAGATGACCTTAGAGGCACCTGGCTGTATTTCCTCTTTCTAATCAAAGCCATTTCTAACATTTCTCTCATACTTGTAAAATTGTGCATTTTTTTCCAGAAAATTACTTAGATTCCCAGAGATATATTTTTTAGGCCCTGGAGAGTAAAATGGTTGTTGTTGCAATTTTTATGTCGCACAATATTGGCACAGCAGTTTATCAAGCACAACTTTTCAGGAAAAAAATACACTTTAATGAACTGTAATGCTTACAAACACAATATAATATCCAATTCTTGGTAAAATATCAAAGATGATGTTACACTAAGTATAAAGATACCTTTTCATGCTTTGACATTGTGCTTGCCTGTGAAATGGCGACAAACTAATTCCTATCTAGTTTAAACTGAAACAGGAGGTCTGTTTAACCTAGAAGTAGCTAGAATTGTTGCTCTCACGTTGATGTTCACGGCACGTGACTTCCTTAGGGGCATCATGATTGGATGACTAGAATGCTCCTTCTTATAGCCCCGTCAGTGTGCCATCTTTTTGGAGTCTCAAAACCTCAATTACCTCTATTCAATCGGTGCCATTTTGTAATGGATCTTGGCCACTGTAGTTGGCCAATCTGTACCATTATTCTAAACATCATTATTATAAACATCCTTACTATTAGTTCTATTGATTACACTCACCTAATAATATATGGTTTTCCAATACTATACCACCCAGGATTATCCTGTTACTGTATATCCTGCTAATAAATATTATAAATAAAAAATTATTTTCCTTAAAACCCCATAATATTAAATGCATAATTATACCCCATTTAAAATCCTATGTAAACATTTCCAAACAAAACCTAACATTTACCATATCAATATAAAATCCACATTAAAATAATTCTGAAAAATATAAAGAATATCAACTAAGAAATAGTGTTGCCCCCTACTGATTCTACTACATACCACCTCACTAGAATTTAAAAATCATTAACGAAACTATTAAAATTGAAATCCTTGTTTAATCCTTGATGGGCTAAAGTTTTTAACTCATATATTCATCTCTATTCTATTTTACTAAACTTCTTGTTTTTATTATTACCCTTCCAGCAAAGTTTGGATTTTTATATACCCCAGAATTGCAGGCCACTGGTATCCTTATTATGATACAAGAAAAAATGTTTGTATAGGTAATGTTTTTTTATAACCAATAGTAATATATATATGCTCATTAATACGATCTTGTAATGGCCTAATAGTCCTGCCCATGTATTGCTGTCCACGTGGGCATTTTAGCTCATACACAACTCCCTGTGTGGAGCAAGATGTAAAATCTGGAATTTTGCATTCCTTTTAGTAACTTGTGATTTAAAGGATCCTATTCCCTTCACATTATCCTTCAGCATAGGCGTGCGCACAGGGTGTGCCAGGTGTGCCTGGGCACACCCTAATCGCCTTGTGTGGTGCATATTCTCCCCTGTTTAGACCACTGATATTTCATCCCCCAAAAAAAGTTACAAAATACAATAATTTTTTTAAAAATAAAATAAAAATAATGACACTGTCCACTGCCCTACTGACACCATCAGTACATATACACATGCATATGTATTTGAGCTTTGGGGTGCACACCCTAATGCAAGAGGCTGCGCACACCTATGTCCTTCAGTTTGCATCAGCTATAACAGCGGCTACATGCATAAAAGCCTATTCCATTAAAAAAGTTATAATTTCTGTGTTGGAGTTTCAACTACAATTTTTCACCATCTTATCTCTAATTATGGGAGCCCTTCTGTATACAAGAAGGGAAAAAACAAGGGAATGGCTCCCCTAGTGTAAAACCTCCTTTTATTTTGTCAATAAAATAGAGTGTTTAAGATGCACTCACATGGTTCCAGTGAAACAATACGCATGTCACAGTGTAAAAGAAGCCAGAGTGATCCCATCCATCAAACAAGCGGATTGGCTGCTCCACAATGTACTTCTGCCTGCAGTCTGGGCTCTGATCCAAGGGCTACTGCAGGAGTTGGGACAGAGACACTCAGTCACTGAAGTCTATAAACGTGTGGTGAGGAACCTGAGGTGGCTGTGAATGCTGTACCAATGTGCCAAGGGGGAGGCCTGCCTGGGATGCCCGAAGAAGGAGGCTACACCCTCGGAAACTAGTTGCAGTTGCCACAGTATTTGGAGTACATGGACTTGTATTCCGTGACCCCCTTGGCACATTGGTCCGACTTTCACAGCCACCCCGGGTCCATCACAGCACCTCTATAAACTTCAGTGACTGAGTGTCTCTCTCCCAACTCCTGCAGCAGCCCTTGGCTGAGAGCCCAGGCTGCAGGCAGAAGTACATCAAGGAGCAGCCATTCAGCTTGGTTGATGGATGGGATCACTCTGGCTTCTTTTACACTGTGACAGGCGTGTTGTTTCACTGGAACTATGTGAGTGCATTTTCAAAAATCTTTTTTATTGTGTCAAAATAAAAGGAGGATTTACACAAGGGGAGCGCTCTCCTTGTTTTTTTCCCTTATTATCTTCCATTACAGATTGCATCCCAGACCTTGTTAGTAATCATTTTGAGAGAGCAGCTGTACCTAGTAAACCTCACCAATTTAATGGATGATTAGGTTGAAGAGCACAGGATTAGAATCCTTTCCTTCTGTGGTGATGTTTGGCCCTTCTATATACAAATTTTGGTTTGTCTGAAATGACAAATAGGCCAATGAGCAGAACAGTGGCTAATTGGTTAGCACTTCCACCTAGCAGCTCTAGGGTTGTCAGTAGGGATGAGCCCCATGTTCGAGTTGAACATCGGGTATTTGCCCATTTGCCGAACAGTGAACATTATATCAAAGCGAAAAGCCTGCAGTCGACCGGAGGCAAAGTTGTTGCATTTTTTTCTATTTTCAGTCCGTCAGACGGCGTGATTGACGATGGAGTCACATAACAGGACATTTTTATTTTTTAATAAAGGACTTATCCCAAACTGTCTCTTGTCATTTTTACTTTTTTTGACACTTCTTTGGTGAATGAGTAGGGGTACAATGTACCCAATACCCATTCACATAGCAGGGTCCTGGGATCTGGGGGTTCCCTTGTTAAAGGGGGCTTCCAGATTCCGATAAGCCCCCTGCCCGTAGACCTCCACAACCACCGGGCAAGGGTTGTGGGGATCAGGCCCTTGTCCCATTAACATGAACCCCATGAACCCCAAACCACCCTCCCATGTTGAGGGCATGTGGCCTGGTATGGTTCATGAGGAGGGCGCTCTCTCGTCCCCCCTCATTTTCCTGCAGTTTGCCAGGTTGCATGCTCAGATATGGATTTTGGGGGGATCTCACGCCATATTTTTAACAATTTTGGTGCGGGGTTCCCCTTAATATTCATACCAGACCCAAAGGGCCTGGTAAATGACTGGGGGGGAACCCATGCCATTTTTTTCAATGATTTTTATCTATATTGCCGGGATCCGACAATTCATTACAGCTACAAGCAGCTTTGGATTAAAATTTTTACTTTAGAAATGTCATTTTGCTGCAGTACTGTTTTAAAGACAGGAAAGATGCGCTACTTTACAGTCATACTAAGGATACCCCCCAGGCATGATATTTAAAGGAATATTTCATTTTTATTGTTTTACTTTAAGCATTCTTAAAATCACTGCTCCTGAAAAAACATCAGTTTTTAAAACTTTTTTGCATTGATACATGTCCCCTGGGGCAGGACCCAGGTCCCCAAACACTTTTTTTTTGGCAATAACTTGAATATAAGCCTTTAAAATTAGCACTTTTGATTTTTTCATGTTCATGTTCCATAGACGTTAATGGTGTTTGCGTGTTCGTACAAATTTGTTGCCTGTTCACAAGTTCTGGTGCAAATCGAACCAGGGGTGTTCGGGTCATCCCTAGTTGTCAGTTTGAATCCCAATCACGGCACTACCTGCCTTGAGTTTGCATGTTCTCCCTGTGCCTGCGTGGGTTTCCTCCCACACTCCAAAGACATGCTGGTAGGTTAAATGGCTCCTGAATTGACTGGCCATAGTATATGTATAAATGTGAGTTAGGGACCTTAAACTGTAAGCTCCTTGAGGGCAGGGAATGTATAATAAATATGTAAAGTTCTGTGGAAATTGACAGCACTATATTAATACCTAAAATTAAAAAAAAATATATCCCTTCTATTTGTATACTATGTGTTGTAATCTAATACTATAGCAGTCTGGAACTCTTGCTTATTATCATTTGGGTTTTTATGATAACTAAAATTATATAGGTGGTTTATTGATAACCTGCTTATTGTATAGGAAGGGATTATGAGAGTTTACAAGAGTTTATTTGTGCAATGAATAATAATAGGAGAAGCATAAAACCCAAGTGGAAAACCAGTAAAGAAAGGATACATTTTTTGGATTTGGAGGCCAGGAAACAAGGTACAAAGACATACTTTAAAAGTAATGCTTACAATGGATACATACCATGTGACAGTTGCCATTATAGACCATGGTTGGTCAATATTCCAAGAGGACAGTTCATGTAATTGAAGATAAATTGTACTAAACAAGTAGATTCAATCAGAGCAATCAGAGAGGTTGGGCCAAATGTTCATAGATAAAGGATGTGATAGGGAATTTGTTAAAGAAGAAATTAATAAAGTGAGAGGGATGAAAAGGGAAGATCCAGACAGCTATAGTATTGGATTACAACACACAGTATAAAAAATAGAAAGGATATTTAAAAGCCATTGTCCCAATCCGAGGAAAGATAAATATTTATCATCACTCATTCCAGATAAAGTGCAAAGAATAATGTGAGGAGGATTCTTCAAATCACAAGTTACTAAAAAGCAATACAAAATTCAACATTTTATATATTGCTCCACAAAGGGAGTTGTGTGCGGGCTACAATGCCCATGTGGACAGCAGTACATGGTCAGGACAGAAAGGCCATTACAAGATTATTCATTTTTTGCTATATTATCTTTTAATATATTTTTACAGAAATTTTCATCATAGAAATGTATTAAGGTTTACAAGAAGAAGAAAAAATACACAATTAACAGCTTGAAAATATACGATAAAGCCCATAGATGCCATAAGTATATTTAAGGATCTACCCATGGAAAGTAGTATACATTAGGGATTGAGCATTAATAACCATAATTTAATATCACTTTTGAGACAGATTCTGGGAACATAGATAACAGAGCTTTTTGGGGAGTTTGAAGCACTGCCTCCGAGGCTTTTATATTTTAAAAACACTGTCCCAAAATGGTATATTATAATAATGATCCGGGTGGCTTGAAGTTCTGGCCACATTGAAGGGGTAACAATAAAATTAAGGCGCTCATTAAAATGAAATTGGAATGGATATATGAGGTAAAAACTTTGGCCCTATGAGGATTAAATAAGGATTTCAATTTAAATGCTTTCTTCAATGATTTTTAAATTATAACGAGATGGTCTGTATTAGAATTAACATTTTCTTAGTTGATATTCATTATATTTTTCAGATTTTTTTTAATGTGAATGTTATATTGCTATTGTAAGTTTTAGGTTCTGTGTTGATATGTTTATATAGGATTTTATATGGGTATTATTATGTATTTAATATAATAGGGTTTTAAGGAAAAACATTTTTTATTTATAATATTTATTATTAGGATATGACAGAATAATCCCAGGTGGTATAGTGTGAGTAAACCATATATTTCATAGGGCAAGATATTATTAAGTGAGTGTAATCAATAGGAAGAACAGTAAGGATGTGTATAATGTTTAAAATAATAGTACCGAGTAAAGACTCGTTTATAGTTAATTGGCCAAGATCCATGAGATAATGGCGCTAGTTAATTTGTGTAGAAAGTAATGAAGCTCTATGAAGGCTCTGATGAAGAAGGGATACCTTCAAAACGCGTTAGCCAGCAGCGGTTCGCACGTCCTCTTCCTAGGACCTGGAAACTGCTACCAGCAGACCAATCGTCTTGTGACTGTATACAGTGCAATTTTTCTTCTTACCTTTGTGAGTAGATTTTTGTTTTTAATAAATTTACCTTGGGATAATGCACTAGGCTAGTGCGCTCTCTCTCCTTTTTTATCGTTCACTTCTAGGATAATCCCATCCTGGAGAGCAGCAAGGCCGAAACTCATTGTCCTTTCTGAACCCTTGGGATCATCTAGCTTACACACCTGTGCACAAGAGTATTTGCTTCTGTAGTACTATGAAAATATGGCATCTGGATCAGGGCTATAGGAGGGAATGCTTACATACTTCTATTGCCAAGATTCATGACAAAATGGCACCAATTGAAAAGAGGTAATTGAGGACTCCAAAAAGATGGTGCCTGGACTGGGACTATAAGGGCAGTCAAGTTACCCAAACATGACCTCCCTGAGGAAGTCACGTGTACCTGTGGTGAAGTGTGTTGAGGCTGGGCTTGGATGACATCACACCGCATCTCGGAATGCAGAAAGTGTAGTATTAGAGAATTGGAGTTTTGTGCCTGTTATATGCAGTTTTAATATGCAAAAGTGTTTTAATGGGTAAACATTATTTATTATTTATTTTCCTTATAACACTATGATCGGGAGGAAAGGAAGATAAGTAGTGCATTTTGCTGGAAGAGAAAAGATCTCATTTAAAACGCACGTTATTTGACCTTGCATTTTAATGTGGGTCATATTAATAAGTTGAGAGCACATTTGCTGTTTGGTGGAGCTCTGGAGGTAGAGGAGAATATTTCACACAGCACTTTTCTTTCTAAAATATGAAGAGACATGAAGAGACTGGTTTAAATGGGACACTATTTTATGTATGCATGGAATATTGTTTACATTTGAAATTTCCACTTTGATTTATGGTTATAAGTAGCGCTGCACCATTTTTATTTGTTTGAGCTTTGTATGCACATAGGAGAGAATCATGAGGTGCAAGCAGCTGCGAACATTGTTTGATTTCATTTATTTGCAAGTGTAATTATATAGCAGTGCAAACAGTTTTGTTTTATTTATCTATCCTAAAAATATTGATACTTTTCATAATAAGTGCACAGAGGTAATACCCTTGGACCAGTTTTATTTTATTTCATGCCTATTTCTTTTTATAGACTTACCAGCTGAGAATTTTCTTTCAGGGAAAAGCACACAGGCCATCTCTAATGCATGTGCAGTTGCAGATTATTATTCAGCTCCTTTGGAGCCTTCAAGGCTTCTTGGTATTTTGCTTCCGAAAGACACTTACATATCGAACATTCTGCATCTTGACTAGAAATGTTTATGTTGCTTAGTTTCCCATTTCATCTAAACAGCTCATTTAATTTATGTTGTCTGTGTCTGAATCCAAGAAAATAGAGATTTAGGAGGCATTTCACATGAGTACTCACATTAAAGGCTAAGTTCATCTTTGTTCACCTTTTTTTTCTTTTCTAAATTCCAGCTATCATATGTACCAATATAGCATTACTATACTTCTTTTGCAAAAATAAAACAGCTTTCCATTAATTCTACGCCGGTTTACCTTACTCTCTTCATAGCTGTTTAGCACACTGCTTGATTACTTCTGCCTTACTTCCTGGACAGACTTTAGGTCATGACACAGGAAGGAATTGACCAGCTGAGGGTAGATGATGCAGGTTGTGTGCTAATGAGATCAGCTGGTCAACTACTTCCTAAGACCCGGTTCACACCCGGTTCAGCGAGGCGACCTGCAAACGACTTCCGCGGCGACTTGCAAAACGACTTCTGTATAGAAGTCTATGCAAGTCGCCCCCAAAGTCGTACAGGAACCTTTTTCTAAGTCGGAGCGACGTGCGTCGCTCCGATTAGAACGGTTCCATTGTACAGAACGGGAGGCGACTTGTCAGGCGACTAGGTCGCCTGACAAGTCGTCCCTGTGTGAACCGAGTCTAAGTCATGACCTAAAGTCTGACCAGGAAGTAAGGCAGGCGTAATCGAGCAGTGTATATGTGAACTTAGCCTTTAGGTTTTAACATGTAATAGGACTGTATTGCCCTGTACACACAATAGGATTTTCTGACAACAAAATCCATGTTTTTTTTCCGACGGATGTTGGCTCAAACTTGTCTTGCATACACATGGTCACACAAAGTTGGTCGGAAATTCCGAACGTCAAGAACACGGTGACGTACAAGACGTATGACGAGCTGAGAATAATGAAGTTCAATAGCCAGTGCTGCTCTTCTGCTTGATTCCGAGCATGCGTGGAACTTTGTGCATCGGAATTGTGCACACACGATCGGAATTTACGACAACGGATTTTGTTGTCGGAAAATTTGAGAACCAGCTCTCAAATTTTGTGTGATGGAAATTCTGATGGAAAATGTCCGATGGAGCCTACACACAGTCGGAATTTCCGACAACAAGCTCCTATCAAACAGTCGGAAAATCCTATCGTGTGTACGGGGCATATGAGTCCTCAAAAAAGTTATGGTGATGTTCAGCTAGTTAAGTTAAAAGGATAAGGTTAAACAGGTAGCAATATCAGCAGATATTTTCTGAACTTGCTGAAATTATTCTTACTCTGAAAAAAGAAAATGAAGGTAGCCACAACATTTGAGGACTGGCATGCTGCAAAAAAAAGTTTGTTCTTGGGTTTACACATCATTAAAGATTCTCCAAGTCAAATCAAGGTGTCAGTCAAATTAAGTTGATTTAAATCATGATAAGGAAAGGCATATTTCTCATTACAAGCTTTTTTGAAGAAAGGTCTGACTTTTGCTTAATCATTGGGGTTGATTTAGTAAAGATCTGTGACTTTTTTACTTGAAGTGTTACTAAACCCAGAAGCCTGGTCTCCCATAATACACAGAACATGGAAATGCAATTATTTTATTAAATATAAACTGCTAAATACCTTTTCTCATCAGCAGTATATAACAGCCTTGTGACTTCTATAAGTGTCTGGTTAAAGCTTGTAGGCAGAGTTTTCATTCTCCTCTGACTGTCCTATGAGGCTGCAGACCCCCTGACCAGACAGATGGTGATCACATGCACCCTCCCAAGAAAAAAAACTCTCTAGCAATACACACCAAACTGAGCATGTGCAGAGCGACTCCAAAGACTCTGTCTTATCAGGAGATGGATTGGAGACTGTGGAAGAAGGGGAGGATCAGAGAAGACAGGTCATACAGCCTTTCTACACAACGTGGAGGATTATCCCTTTTGGTTCCACAGTGAGTATAACAAGCATGCTTTACTGCATATACAAACTGATTTTACTGTTGTAGATTTAGTAACACTTTAACCACTTCAATACCAGGCACTTATGCACCTTCCCGCCCAGACCAATTTTCAGCTTTCAGCGCTCTCACACTTTGAATGACAATTACTCAGTCATGCTACACTGTATCCAAACAAAATGTTTATCATTTTCTTCTCACAAATAGAGCTTTCTTTTGGTGGTATTTAATCACCACTGGGTTTTTCATTTTTTGCGATATAAGTAAAAAAAACAGCGAAAATTTTGAAAAAAACATACTTTTTTTTAGTTTCTATTGTAAAATTTTGCAAACAAGTCATTTTTCTTCATAAATTTGTGCCAAAATTTATACTGCTACATATCTTTGGTAAAAATAACCCAAATTAATGTATATTATTTGGTCTTTGTGAAAGTTATAGAGTCTACAAACTATGGTGCCAATCACTGAAAATTGATCACACCTGATGTACTATCTCACCTGAAGGCCTCATTTCTTGAGACACTAACAAGCCAGGAAAGTACAAATACCCCCCAAATGACCCCTTTTTGGAAAGTAAACAGTCCAATGTATTTACTAAGAGGCATGGTGAGTTTTTTGAAGCTGTAATTTTTTCCCACAATTCTTGGGAAAATTAAGATTTTTTTTTTTTTTTTACACAAACTAGTCATATTAACAGGTTATTTCTCTTACACAGCATATGCATAATTGCAACTACACCCCAAAATACATTCTGCTACTCCTCCTGAGTATAGCGATACCACATGTGTGAGACTTTTACACAGCCTGGCCACATACAAAGGGCCAACACTGAAGTAACACTTTCAGGCGTTCTACAAGCATAAATTACACATATCCTTTCTCAACCACATATTACACTTTTGAAGGCGCTGGAGCACCAGGACAATTGAATTGTCCACAAAATGACCCCATTTTGGAAAGCACACACCCCAACGTATAATCTATGAGGCATAATGAGTCTTTTGAACGGTTCATTTTTTTCCAGAAATTTTTGGAAAATGTGGAAAAAAAATGAAAATGCATTTTTTTTACACAAAGTTGTCCATTTATAAGATATTTCTAACACATAGCATGTACGTAGCAAAAATGACAACCCAAAATGCATTCCTCTACTCCTCCTGAGTATGGTGATACCACATGTGTGAGGCTTTTACACAGCCTGGCCACATACAAAGGCCCAACATTGAAGTAGCACTTTCATGCGTTTTACAAGCATAAATTGCACATATCCTTTCTCAACCACCTATTACAATTTGAAGGCCTTGGAGCACCAGGACAATGGAATTATTCACAAAATGACCCCATTTTGGAAAGCACACACCCCAACGTATAATCTATGAGGCATAATGAGTCTTTTGAACGGTTCATTTTTTTCCAGAAGGTTTTGGAAAATGTGGAAAAAAAATGAAAATGCATTTTTTTTACACAAAGTTGTCCATTTATAAGATATTTATAACACATAGCATGTACGTACCAAAAATGACACCCCAAAATGCATTCCAATACTCCTCCTGATTATGGCGATACCACATGTGTGAGACTTTTACACTGCCTGGCCACATACAAAGGCCCAACATTGAAGTAGCACTTTCAGGCGTTCTACAAGCATAAATTGCACATCTCATTTCTCAACCACCTATTACATTTTTGAAGGCCCTGGAGCACCAGGACAATGGAATTGTCCACAAAATAACCCCATTTTGGAAAGAAAACCACATGTTTGAGACTTTTACACAGCCTGGCCACATACAGAGGCCCAAAATCCAAGTAGCACCTCCAGGCATTCTAGCAGCATTAATTACACATATCATTTTCTGACTACCGATCACATTTTTGAAGGCCCTTCATATTTCTAACACATAGCAGGTACATACCAAATAACAAAAGATTACCTGTGGTTTTAGAAGTGCAGTGGTCCACAGAGGAGAGCATCGGTCCAGGCAGCAGGCAGGAATGAGGTCAGCGACAGCAAAAGCAATCATCCAGGCAGCAGGCAGGAATACTGTCCACAGTTCGTACAGGCAGAGATACTGTCAGCACAGCCAGAGCACAGCCAAAGTACAGCCAGAGCACAGCCAAAGCACAGCCAAAGCACAGGTCCAGGTAGCAGGCAGAGGTGTCCCGGCAGAAATATTGTCCAAAGTCAGTAGAGGCAGCAGGCAGATATATGGTCAACACAGCCAAAGTATTGGTCCAAACAGCAGGAAGAAACATGGTCCATAATGTCATGGGTCTTTACAGGCAGCAATATGGTCAGCACAGCCAAGGTATTGGTCCAGGCAGCAGGAAGGACCATCAAGCTTAGGGCCAGGGGGACAGGGGTAGAGGCTTCTCCCACCCAAATCGCTTTGAAGCCTCCGGGCAACCAGACCCTGTTCTGGGAGCACAGAAAACGAAAAACTGGTTTTCGCTACTCAGAATGCTATTCTGAAGTCCCTCACATATGTGAGACCCCTGTGTACTAAAGTAGATGGCCAAAAGATCAGTCCAAGTGGCAGGCAAAAACATGGTCGATTAACAGGCCAAGGTCGGTACACGTGGAAGTCAGAAACGTTGTTTAAATCGGCAGGCAGAGGCATCGTCGGTAAACAGGCTGAGGTTGGTGCACGTGGAAGTCAGAAACGTGGTTTAAATCGGCAAGCAAAGACATCGTCGGTAAACAGGCCTGGGTCAGTTAATTAACATGGTAGCAGGCAAATGGGGAAATGGCAGTCTGGTAATAATACAGGGAACTAATATTGGATGGATGCAGGCCTGTACTGGCCATTGGGACTACAGGGAGTTTCCCGGTGGGCCAATGGCTCAGTGGGCTGGTTTCAGTGACAGCCTGTCAAAGTAATGGCTTTCTTGGTTCACCCTCAACTTCACACAGTGATGTGAGAAAGATGAGAAAAATACAGAGGAGAATAAGTGAAATAGTAAAAGAGGTTAGTGAGGACTCCTTATGTTATGCTACTTATGTTTTTTTGCACAATTGCGTATAGTTTATATACTGTTTTTGTGCTTGTTTGCACAAATAAAGTGGGCCGGTCTGGATGAAGTCCAGGGCCAAATTTTTATCCCAGTCCAGCCCTGGATGGATGTATGATAATTTTTGAAGCAATCTCCAATGCACAGGCCAGGTTGGGAGGAACATTGGGGACAATAATAGCTGGAATCTCTTCTTACTCCTCCTCTGCTGCATACACGGCATTTCAATTGGCGTCTTCTTCCAGATTCTGTGGGGGGAATGCTATAGGGAAAGTGTTGCTCGTGAAGTCGACTCACATTATCCGAGCGAATGCTTCCTGGGGCGGGACCTTGTTGGTAAATGAGGGCAGTGACGATATATTCAATATACTTGAGGTAGGTGACTTGTTGGTTTTGAGTTGCTTTTTGGTAGCAGACAAACGAATTAAAAAGGGCCATGTGAAACAGGTGAAAGGCAACTTTCTTGTACCAGTAACGGGACTTTATGTTTGATAAATAGGGCTGTAGCATCTGATCATTTAAATCCCCCCCCCCCCATATACATATTGTAGTCGTGGACACATTCGGGCTTTACAATGGGGCCGCGTCTTCTTTGGATCTCCACCACGGTGTTATTGTGGATAATAGAGAGGATGTGGACATCTTTCTTGTCCCTCCACTTCATGGCCAACACCTCCTCGTTCCTATAAAGGTGACAAAAAAGGGGCAGGCTGGTATAATAGTTGTCGACATATAAATGGTATCCTTTGTCGAATAGGGGGTATGCCAGCTCCCAGACAATTTTCCCACTGGTTCCAATATATGTGGGGCAATCATGGGGCTGGAGCTGGGGAGTCTTTGCCTTCGTAGATCCGGAATGTGAAGACATATCCAGTGGCTCGATCGCATAATTTATTTAACTTCAGCCCATACCTGGCTCTCTTGCTTGGTATATACTGCTTGAAGTGCAGTCGGCCAGTGAAATGGTCTCGTCCACACAAATTTTTTGGTCTGGGATGAAAACTTCCCTAAATCTCTGGGAAAAGGAATTGATTAGGGGGCGTATCTTGTACAATTTGTCGTGGTTGGGATGATCTCGGGGAGGGCACTGTGAATTGTCATTGAAGTGGAGAAAACGCATAATCATGTCGTATCTTGTCCTGGACCTGACAGCGGAATATATGGGCATGTGTTGGATGGGGTGGGTGGACCAATATGCATGGACTTCGTTCTTTTTTGTAAGCCCCATATTGAATGTTAGGCCCAAAAACAATTTAAATTCATCCAGTGTGACACATTGCCACCGCAACATGCGGGCGTAGGAAGAATTGGGGTTGGCAGCAATAAATTGGGATGCATACAAATTAGTTTGATCCACCATATTCTGCAGAAAATCTTGTGGGAAAAATAAAGAAAAATAATCGAATTCAGAAAAATTTGCGGTGAAAGGGGGGATGGGGGGGGGTTGGCAGGCAACCATAGGGGTTTGCCAGGGCATCGGGAAGGTAGGACTGGGGCTGGGTTCTTCGGGTTGGGCGGGTAATTCCAGTGCTTGTACTGGGCTCCTCTTCCTGGGGTCTGGCGCTGATGGTGGTGGGCAGATCTCCTGATCTTGGTCCTGATCTTGGTCCTGATCTCATTCTTTTGGGAGGGACGGTTTCCTCCGCGGACTCGGACTCTCATCCACTATCCTCCACTGGCTCGTATTCCAAACCAGATGATGTGAGCTCCCCGCTGTTCTCATCATCCGACATGGCAAGAATCTCATATGCCTCCTCAGGTATGTAAACCCTTTGGGACATTAAGGCAATGCTTATTGGCGGGCCTGTGTAATGGTACTGCTGGTGGTAGTGGTACTGATTGAGGTATTAGTGGCGGGCCTGTGTGGTGGTACAGATGGCGGTATGGGTGGTGGTGGTACCAATGGTGGTACGGGTGGTGGTGGCGGTACGGATGGTGGTGGCGGTACCGGTGGCGGTACGGGTGGTGGTGGTACCGATGGCGGTACAGGTGGTGATTGCGGTACCGGTGGCGGTACGGGTGGTGGTGGTACCGATGGCGGTACAGGTGGTGGTGGCGATACAGGTGGTGGTATGGGTGGTGGTGGTAACGATGGCGGTACAGGTGGTGGTACCAATGGCGGTACGGGTGGTGGTGGCGGTACAGGTGGTGATGGCGGTACAGGTGGCGGTATGGGTGGTGGTGGTACCGATGGCGGTACTGACGGTGGTACGGGTGGTGGTGGTACCGATGGTGGCACTAATGGCGATACTGGTAGTGGCCTGTGTTGCAGTATAGATGGTGGGCCTGATGGAGGTACTAGTGGCGTTACTGGTGGTGGTTCCGATGGTGGTACTGGTAGCCTTGTGGCAGTACCGATGGCGGTACTGGTAGCCTGTGTGGCGGTACCGATGGCAGTGGGCCTGTGACAGATGGGCTGATTGACAGATGGGCTGGTTGACAGATGGGCTGGTTGACAGATGGGCTGATTGACAGATGGGCTGTGTGACAGGTCCTCTTTATTGGGGGGGCCGTGTTGTGCACAGTACAATACAATAATGTCAGACAGACACTGATTTCACTCACTGATCCCTGCTCTCTCCTCTCACGATCAGTGTGTGAGGAGAGAGCAGGGATCAGATAATAACAGCTACTCATTGTTTACATTTGTGAACGGCTGTGATTGGACACAGCCAGTCACATGGTAAACAGACAATTTCATTGGCTGTTTACCCTGATCGGGGAAGCGCTGTGTCCAAGGGACACTCGCCTTCCTCGATCCCTGCTCTGGATGCCTTCGGCGGCACGCACGAAGCGCGCCGCCGAGTTTGTTGTGACAGGTGATCGCCTGTGACTTTGACACAGCCGATCACGGGGTAAACAGCCAATAAAATTGGCTGTTAACCTAGATCGGGGAAGCGCTGTGTCCGAGGGACACACGCCACCCCCGATCGCCCTGCTGCGCACCCCCGCGGGCGCACGCCGGCATGTTATTCTGCTGGACATCATATGATGCCCAGTCAGGATAACGCAAACCACTTCCCGGACGTCAATATGCTATTGACCGGGCGGGAAGTGGTTAAGCTGGTCATACATAGATCAAAATGCAGCCAGTTTAGCAGGGGATGGATGAATTTTGATCCATGCATTGGCAGGCAGGTTGTACAGATGTGGATCTACCGATAAACTTAACCTCCACCGTGCCGGATTTTCCTCACTCGATCGGTGCAGCAGGCTATAGCCTGCAAAGCTGATCATATATATAAATGTGTTGAATGCGCTACTCTATATTGCACCACTCTGTTGTATTCCAAACTTACACAATCATTAAGTGCCCCCAAAAAATCTTATGCTGCATACAATAGTGCCCAAATTGCTCCCCCTATTGGGGTGTACTTTACATCAATTTATAACATGAATATATAAAATATTTTTGTGCATGACATATATAACGAAACTAAATGTCCATAATCATGTGCAAAAGTGCAATGTGCAATAATTGCCAAAATCTCTGCAATATATATCCGTGACTCTTCGTGACCCTTTCACCACTTTAGTGCCAAGAATACCACCACCTGGATTGGCCACTCACCACATGCCGGTTAAACTGTGCCTTTGGTTCATTTATATGGGATAACCACTCCTCATACTCCGTAATAATGCTGACCCCAATGCGTTATATATAATCCATATCCTCCTCATGAAAAACAGACAGCGATCATAGCGCAATATGTAAAAACTATTTTATTAGTACTCAGTTTAAAAAGAAAGTATTACACTCACATTTCCAGGTGCCCCTAAGCCGGCACCAAGCTATTCCAGCAGTTGGTAACGGGTGTAGGGATGGCGCCGTGTGAATCCGTGCCGGCGTGCGGTGCAAGCCTCGCTTGCAGTCGGCTTGCGCTTCAGCCCTCGCTTTCGTCTAGCTCCTGATGACGTATATGATGATGCGAAACGCGTAGAGCCTGCTGGGAGGTTTTTGTCATGCCTACATGTCACTTCCTTGCTAGGCGAAAACGAGGGCTGAAGCGCAAGCCGACTGCAAGCGAGGCTTGCACCGCACGCCGGCACGGGATTTACACGGTGCTCCTGGCCCCTCCCTTCTGCCGAGTGCCCCCACAGCAAGGAGCTTGCTAGGGGGGCACCTGAGCTGAGCAGCCGCTCTGTGTGTCCATTCAGACACAGTGCTGCGGTTTGGCCCCGGCCTTCTCTCTCCTCATTGGCTCACTGAATTTGATTGATAGCAGTGGTAGCCATTGGTGCCGCACTGCCTTCTCAGCCAATCAGGATTGAGAGCCCTGGGCAGCCGACACTCCCCTGCAACATCGCTGGATTGAGATGGGCTCAGGTAAGTATTAGGGGGCTGAAGGGGGGCTGCTGCTCACAGAAGTTTTTTTTCTTAATGCATAAAATGCATTAAGATGGAAAATCTTCTGACTTTACAACCACTTTAATGTCCATGCTATGTCCACTTCTGGACAGCTTAAATGCAAGGGGATATCTGCAATGTTCATTTTGTTGAAATGATGATTCAGTTGATAAGTTGCTTGTGGGTGGCCAGTATTCATCATCTTAAATATGTTCAGCTATGAACGTAGAAACATCTAGATATGCAGTTTTTAATGCTGCCAGGGCTGTAGTTGGGGGTGCTGTGCTCATATAAGCCTAAGATTACACTTTGTACTGTTTGATGATTGCTAACTAGCAATCAGAGACAGCTCCAGACATTTTTTGTACTTGCTGTGTAAGTGCTAGGGGTATAAAAGTCCTTAATCCTCAAACCTAAGGCCCAACTCTGGACAACTAAAATATTATCCCTTGCAGTGGGGCTGTGCCCACATTACAAGGAATAATTGCTTGTTTACTATTAGGAGAACAATAAAGAGATTTACTTATGTGATCCTTAGCTCTTCCCCGCTGCTAGACTGGTCCTCACTATATCTTCTCCCCCACACTTCACTGGTCTTGGGTCCTGATGTCATCAAGACCAGAGCAGGATCAATAGCCATTTACTAGATGTGAAGGCATCCAGGGGCAGTCCATAATTGGGGTTGGTGAACAGTGGGAAGCTGACTGCTTGGCATCAGTCTCCAGTAGAAGAAGAATGCCCTGTCATCAGTGGTCAGTAGAATTACATCTGCCTAGAATTCAACTTTAAGTTTTGTAATCAGTTGCTAAAAATACAAAAAGTATGGCAGAATAAATGCTTGAATACAATTTTTTTTAGCGTATTGTGTATCTTTATATGATTCCTTGGTGGGTCATTTTACTTTGGTGGGATTTTTCCTAATTCTAGTAATTGGATGCAGGAGAGTGGTCACCCGGCTTAGCACTACTCTAGAATGTTGCATAGCTCTCATATGAAATGATGCCAAGTAGCAGCTCTGAGGAATTAATGTAATAATAAAAATAACAGTCCATTACATTACCTAGTTCAGCAGGATTGTAATGAATGCTATCAATTGCCAAATGGGATTCTAACTACTTCAATCTATTTACACCAAATGTGTAAGGTTACATTCATTAACTATGCTCAAAGATAGCATCCTTGTACATTGCATTAAAAAGCTGTTAAACTGACTAATGCTGCGTACACACTATCGGAATTTCAAATAGTTCTCTGAACTTTCGACCATCAAGAACGCGGTGACGTACAACACTACAATGAGCCGAGAAAATAAAGTTCAATGCTTCCAAGCATGTGTCAAGTTGTTTCCGGGCATGCGTGATTTTTTGCATGTCCGAATTGCATACAGACGAACGCATTTTCGGATAGGAACTTTTCCCGACCGAAAAATAGAGAACCTGCTCTCAATCTTTTGCTGGCTGGAATTCCTCCAGCAAAAGACCGATGGAGCATACACACGGTCGTATTTTCCGACAAAATGCTCTCATCAGAGTTTTGCTGGCGGCATTTCCGATCGTGTGTACGCGGCATTAGAAATAAAAAATGTGAGATACTAGAAGTCATGGATGGTAGAAGAAATTTAGACTAAAATGTGCTTTAACGCTTGGATGGTGCTAATCTATAGGATAATGTATCATCATTTATCTACATTACCCATAGGAGATTCTACTGTATATATGATGTCTAATATGACTACAGCAATTGCCCATGTTACTAAGAGACCTTGTCTATGGACGAGCAAGAAATATCCCGAACCTACTAATAATATATTTGATTGTCTGCTGTTCCCTTGGGTCTCATGCAATGTATTTATTTAGTGACATTAAAGGTTCTTGTGTTCTGTTTCTCTTTTTTATTATAAATTCTTAGATTATACAGTCTACATTTGGTAACGGCTCACTTACTTGATCCTGACAGAAGTTGACAGAAGTTTGGACAGCTGTACTTTATTTGGATTCCATAACATTATACACCATTGATAAACGAAAACACACAATTAAATATGGGTTAGCAATATGTTTTAGAAATTGACATGCAGTGCATTTTAAAAAAATGAAAAATTTAAAACAAGCCCCTCTTCGAGATGATCTTCCTACATGATATGTTAACGATTCCCCCAGGACTGTGCTGGAAACCCTTAGTGCAACCCTTTTCTTTGCCAACATTTAGGAAAACTACTGGAAATATTAAGCCTAAGAATAGTGCCCTGGTGGATACTTAGTGTAAAAAAAAAAAATCAGCTTCACTCTGTCACACAGATCAAGTTATTTCCCGTATTTTATGGATGTTCCTGCCTTTCCTCTTCAACAGCATACAAAAAATGGACTAGATTGTGCATAGTCCTCAAATCAGGACCTGAGAAATGCTATTGTCTTGCAGGTAGACAGGAAAAAGACATATTATGCTTCCTTTCTTCAGCCCCTTCATTCATTCAGGTCTTCATTGACCTCATCAATGTCTTCAATCATCATCAATTTTATTCTGGTGTTCATTGATATTCTCTGGTACTATCAATAAGTCTTCTATTTCATTCTTTCTGCATAACTTATCCATCTCTTTATTAATCTACATTCATTCAAGGGTTCTTTGACATCATCAATATATCTTTCCCTGGGTATACCACTACCTCTTTTCCTCATCTATTCTTTCTGCATTACCTATCCATCTCACTCTAATAATCTTTGTGCCCCTTACATGTTTGGTTTGGCCTATAAGTTTACTGTTACCTAAGTTTTTTCTATTTACAAAAGACCATTCTCTTACATGCTCCAAAGACAGGTCTTTTTTCTTGGCTCCTTCTGTTCCCTTGCTTTTCTCATCTGCTCATTGGAAATACCATGGTTCAGATCTGTATGCTGCAGCTGGTATAATTATTACTTTATAATGTTTTTTCTTCAAACTGTTCAACACTATGGTGGTTATTTACGAAAGGCAAATCCACTTTGCACTACAAGTGCAAACTACAAGTGCAAAGTGCACTTGAAATTGCACTTTGAGTGCACTTGGATGTGCAGTCGTTGTAAATATGAGGGGTAGATCTGAAATGAGGGGAAGCTATGCTGATTTTATCATCCAATCGTGTACAAGCTAAAATGCTGTTTTTTATTTTCCTTGCATTTCCCCCTCAGATCTACAGCGACTGCACTTCTAAGTGCACTTTGCACTTGTAGTTTGCACTTGTAGTGCAAAGTGGATTTGCCTTTAGTAAATAACCCCCTATGATTTCAATATTGAATGCATTTCAAAGTAACATTTTTTTTCTTGCTTTTGTTCTAGCTTCAATATCACTGCTTTTTTTTCCTCTTTAGTAATAGGTTTAAATAATTAAATCTAAGTAGGTAAAGTGGGAAGGGTATAGCACCTCTGTCAGGTTTTTATCGTTATTATAAGAGAACACAGTTACCTCTATATTCAATGCCAGAGCGGAGGCAGTTTTTGTTACCATTGAGAAGCTGCTTAAAGAATATATCTTTTTTATTAACGAATTTTAACAAAACTTGTTAATTCAGAAATATTCAAATAAACAAAAATCCATTTAACAAAGTTTTCCAAATATTTGTAGATTTGAATATTCGAAAATTCATATATTTGAAAATACGTAAATTCGAAAATTCGAAAAATCAAAATGCGAGAATATGGAATATCGAAAATTCAGAAATCCGAAAATTCTAAAATCCGAAAATAAGAACAAAAATTCAAAAGAATGAAAATCTGAAAATAAGAACAAAAATCTGAAAATTCAAAAACCCGAAAATTTGAAAATCTGAAATAATAACTGACTAATAATAACTTAATTATTACTAACTATTAAATTATAGGTATTAGAATTTCCTTTCAAATTTGGCTGTCAGTGAATGTAGAGAATACAAATTTATTCGAAGTTATGAATTATCCAAAAAAACGAATGCCGTATGTCAAAATAAAGAATGCCGTATGTCAATGGAAAGTAACAAATTCATAGTAATAAATAACAATAATAATAATGATAAAACTTTATTATTATTAATTCATTCCATTCCATTTGTTTAGATGTGGCATTCGTTATTTCGGATAATTCGTAACTTCGGTATTCATTATGTTGATGAACAGCCTAATTTGAAAGGAAATTCCAATACCTATAATTTAATAGTTAGTTATTATTAGTTAGCTAGTTACTAAATTAGAGTTTTCTGATTTTCATTCTTTTGAATTTTCGGATTTTCTTATTTTTGGATTTTCGGATTTTCGAATTTCGGAATTTTCTAATTTACGAATTTTGATCATAGCGAATGATCCGAAAAATAAAAACAATCAAAAAACAGATGAAACGAAAACTAACATTTTTTTTTAGCAGTGCACGTCTATTGCTGGGACCCTGGAAATAGTTTGTGTTAGCTGCAGGGAGGGGGTGTACCTTTGGGGGGGGGTGTTACCTTTTATCAATTGGGTTATATATTTGGTTTATACTACTCACCTGTTTTTTCTGTATATCACTTTAATAAAGGAGACCTCTGTGTCAGAAAAACATAACGTTGGTTTAGTACTGGAACTTGGTGTACTGGCTATTTTTACATTTAGGTTTATATTGCTGTCCGGGCCTATGTTTGAAAGATCTTTCCTAACCTCCTACTTTATTTACAACACAAGGAGCAAGGAAAATAATTACTTACATAGCAATAGAACCTGTTTTAAAGTTTGCCCTTGCTAAAAAAAAAAAAAATACTAATATATTTATTTTAAATTTCAATTATTGTTCACATAAATGAACAATAATTGAAATTTAAAATAAATATATTAGTATTTTTTTTTTTTTTTTAGCAAGGGCAAAATTTAAAACAGGTTCTATTGCTATGTAAGTAATTATTTTCCTTGCTCCTTGTGTTGTAAATAAAGTAGGAGGTTAGGAAAGATCTTTCAAACGTAGGCCCGGACAGCAATATAAACCTAAATGTAAAAATAGCCAGTACACCAAGTTCCAGTACTAAACCAACATTATGTTTTTCAGACACAGAGGTCTCCTTTATTAAAGTGATATACAGAAAAAACAGGTGAGTAGTATAAACCAAATATATAACCCAATTGATAAAAGGTAACACCCCCCCCAAAGGTACACCCCCTCCCAGCAGCTAACACAAACTATTTCCAGGGTCCCAGCAATAGACGTGCACTGCTAAAAAAAATGTTAGTTTTCGTTTCATCTGTTTTCTGTTTGTTTTTATTTTTCGGGTCATTCGCTATGATCAAAATTCGGAAATTCGAAAATTACGAAATTCGAAAATCCGAAAATCCAAAAACAAGAAAATCCGAAAATTCAAAAGAATGAAAATCTGAAAATTCTAATCTAGTAACTAACTAACTAATAATAACTAACTATTAAATTTATGTGTTTATGTGTTTTATGTGTTTTCACAAATTTGCCACTCCTTGCTTTATTAATTTGTGCTTATATAATTATCACCTGACACCTTTACATTTTTTTCAGCCCTTTACCCACCTGTTCATTATTACTCACTTTAAAAAGAACCAATCACCAAAAAGCATTTGTAATATTCTGAATCTCCACATTTGGAGCCTGCCTTCAAAAACTTTACCTCTCAGAAATTGCTTGATGTTTGATTGTTTGCATGTACAGTATGTGCTTCCTGTTATAGCAGAGATGGCCCCTATGTCTGCTTTTTAAAGTCTATAGCAAACAGGTAAAACGAAGCTGTAATATAACAGGCACTGTCAGGATTAAATAAAAGAAAATAAAAGTATTTTTATTGACATGTTTTTCCTTTCCAGCTGCCCAGAAACAGTATTAGTTATCAAACCTGACCATAGGCATAAAACAGGTCAGTATGACATTTGCCTGACATTTTTTCTCTGATGGGAACAGAATATGATTACATAAGGCTGCCTATTATAGCAGCCTAAGATTAGAGATTCAGATTCTTAGAAATATCAATTGCCAACCAGGGGCAGATTCAGAGTCTAGTCTTGGGAGTGGAACTGCCAGATAATAAGGTTTTTCGCAGGCAATTTATCAGGGACATGGCTGGTGTTAGCGCTTCAATCATCACGGCACCATGGATATATGGTGTCAGGATAATTGAAGTGCATTATTTATATTATTACATTGTAATATAAAATGAAATAGTTCAGCTCACCAAAATGCAGAATCAGTGGGAGCCCCGAGTGTGTCACATGCCACCAGATGCAGTATGTTACTTGCCACGTCACCTTCCTTCAGATGTAGCTTGTCACTTGCCATATCACCTGCCACCAGATGCAAATTGTCACTTGCCATGTCACCTGCCACCAGATGCAGCTTGTCGCTTGTCATGTCACCTGCCACCAGATGCAGATTGTCACTTGCCATGTCACCTGCCACCAGATGCAGATTGTCACTTGCCACATCACCTGCCACCAGATGCAGCTTGTCACTTGCCACGTCACCTGCCACCAGATGTAGATTGTCAATTGCCACTTCACCTGCTACCAGATGTGGATTGTCACTTGCCACATCACCTGCCACCAGATGCAGATTGTCACTTCACATGTCACCTGCCACCAGATGCAGCTTGTCACTTGTCATGTCACCTGCGACCAGATGCAGTTTGTCACCTGTCACATCACCGGCCACCAGATGCAGCTTGTCACTTGCCATGTCACCTGCCACCAGATGCAGATTGTCACTTGCCACGTCACCTGCCACCAGATGCGGATTGTCACTTGCCATGTCACCTGCCACCAGATGCGGATTGTCACTTGCCATGTTGCCTGCCACCAGATGCGGATTGTCACCTGCCACGTCGCCTGCCACAAGATGCAGATTGTCACTTGCCAGTGGCTGTGTCCCAGAGTGAGGGTAGGCAGTGAGGAATGATGGAATTTCTCTGCTGCCGGCGGCTACATAGTGAGGGCGAAACTGTGGTGATGCAGGGCGGGCGGTGAGAGATGATGTAATCTCTCTGCTCGCTTGCCCGCCCGCCCACTTACCTGCGTGGCTGGCCCACTCACTGGCCGGCCTGCTCACTGACCTGCCCACCCACTCACCCGCCAGCCCACTCATCTGTCGACCTGCTCGCTCACTATTTTCTCAGGGGAAGCAATTGCCCTGCTGCCCCACCCCCTAGATCTGCCCTGTTGCCAACTGGTCCTCCTTGAAGTGTATGTATAGCCAACATTTTTTACTTGTTTTGCTTATTTTTGGATAGAGTAGGGAAGGATTAAACCCTTGTCAGTCCATGTTTTGCTGTGTGTGTCTCGTTGGGGAGATTTACCTTCACTTCCTATTCCAGGGGTACAACAGGAATGAAAAGAAATCTCTAGCAGGTTAGAGGAATCCTCTGCCCAAGACAGTTGTCACCAAAACAGTTGTCCCATTTGGAAGATTTACCCTCATGTCATATTCTGTGACAACTATATATTTTTGGATTTCCCATCACGATGGTCACCAGGTCAAATAGAAAGAATGAATGTTCTTCTCAGGGACACAGACAGCAATAGAAACTTAAAATTGATTCCAATGATTCCCTACTTTACATAAAATTAAAAAAAAGTTTTGGTAATTAATTTAGTTTATTCACTGTTTGTAATTCTTAAATCATGGACCTCCAATTCCATTTCTGAGCCATGAAATAAGATTTCAGTTTCATTTTCTTAGTCTACATTTCTTTAAAAGTTCTTCAAAGTGTTTCATTCTTATCTCTATACATCATGATTCATAGCTAAAACCCTTTCATTACGACACAAATCTCTCTCAACAGATTTTGAATGTCTTTGCTTTCAAAAAACTATTCTATTGCCTTTTATCCCTCCTGTATACTTTATTAACCATTAATTTGTTTCAGTAAATCCCTTTATATTCACTTTTGATTTTTAGAGCAGACCTTATTTCTTTCTTCTATTGGCTTTCTATGCTCTTCATCAAAACAGTCTCCCTTCTTTCACAAAGTCAGATAACTACGAACTGTTTTTGCAGATTCTATTACTACTTGTTTCATTTTCTGCCATCATTTTCCTTCTTGTTCATTATCTACATTTACCGTTTGCATATTCTTAATAATTTCTTCTTGATATTTCTGCTTTATTCTTCCATAAGGAAGTCAGCTTCATGAACATCATATTTCTTTGCATTCTCTCTCTCTCTGTTTCTTATCTTCATACAAGATATTTTTGTCTGGAATGAAGTGTCAGTGCCATTAAAAGGTTTGAATCACAATCCACTCCTCTCATGATGGCGGTATAATTAATATCCAGTATTTTTCCTGCCTTCTATTATTTTGATGCCAACCTGGTTTTTACCATCAAGTAATATCCACATTTCACATATTGATACATTAGTTTTAAAAAAATTACTAATCTTGTATGTTATTTTGCCCACTTTATGTAAACCCTATTTCAGGTCTATTGTCATGCCTTCAGCAATTGCTTCTTATATTCTTTCCTAAATTGTTGAATATGAATGTGTATAGTAAATTGTAATAGCGCCACCTAGTGGCTCCTTTGCCTTGTTATAGTTTTTTAGATTATTTTCTGTAGGTAGGCATATTGTTGCTTTAAAGCCACCATAGTTTCCATCATTCTAGTGGACTATACCATGAGGTCTGAGAGACAGCCACCAGTAGCCTTATTCCTTTTTCATTAATACATCTTCTCCAGAGGACCCTACAGCTGCAATTCTATCATCAGCCTAAAGGATTCATTGCCAGTATGTTTATAACCCCTTTCCTAGTTAGACTAGTGTGTCAGGACTGTATATTTTGTATATTGTATACACTGATTGAATTTTATTTGTAGTTTTACTCTAACCTCCCTGCAATAAAAGTAGAAAAAAGGACCTAGCGCCTGCCTCAATGAGTTGTTAAGGGAGGAGAGTTAGCTGTCTGTCTAATTATACCTCAGCCACTTGTAATGAGGGCAGAATATCTATGCATACCTTGTTTTCACAATTTACCTTTCATAACACCTGATAGCATTGTAATATCATACTTTACAAACTTTTCCAGCTTTTAATTTGTTTGAATTCCTAACAAACAGCTATATTCACAGTTAAAATACATACAAGGGAGCTGGTTTGCTCCCCAACAAATGTATTTCTGTCAATCCAGTCCTAATATACACAAATCCCTGCCAGACAGCACAGATAGGCTGGTGACTTGACTTTTCTCTTCAGCCTGTAACTGGACAGTGAACAAGTAGCATTATACTAGAGTCATCCCTCTACTTCCTCCCCCTGTCAGCATATGTGCATGCAGGGTACTTGATAGGCTACTAATGCAATCTACCTGTCTGATTAATTCTATAGAGTTAACCATAAGAGGCTAAAATCAAGACAGATGCAGGTATTAACCACTTGCCGCCCTGGCCAATTTTGAAATTTTCCCCATACTGTACATGTTAAAATCTGAATATGTTTGCTAGAAATGTACTTACAACATAGAACCCCCAATCATTATACATTTCTACATTTACAGGTTAATGGTTTAGAGGTAATCATGAGCTCTGGCACTAGAATTATTGCTCTCACTCTGACATTTGTAGCAATACCTCACATGTGTGTTGTAATCACTGTTTACATATGCGTTTGGGACCTATGTGCGCATTTGTATTTGCATATGAGCACAGGGGGACCGAGGTGCTTTAAATTTTTTATTTTTAAATGTTTTTTTTTTATATTTTTTAATTTTTTTTTCATTCAACCTTATTGCTATCACAAGGGATGAGCAACCTCCATTGGTATAGCCTGGGCAGTGATAAATACTCTTTATTGTGAGATCAGGGATCTATTAGACCCCTGATCCCTCTTTTGTCCTCCAGGGCAGCTGATCAAACACAGATCAGTTTAATTGGCTGATTCCCCGGCCGTTACAATGTCCTCCAGCTTCACTTGTCACATCTGTTCCTCCTTTCCTCTGTAGATAGCTGGCCTGAATGCTTGCAGCGGTTCTGGCGCTTCCAAGACCTGTAAAAGTGATCAGGTGGCTGTAGAGCTGTTCAGATCACTTTTATCAAAAAGTGATTGCTGACTGAAAAATGTGATATCAGGATCATGGTTGCGGCTGCAGTCATGATTCTGGTATAACCACTTGTTCCCAAGGCCATATACATCCTAGGGATGGCAAATGGTTAATGCTATTTTGTCATAAATATATAACTTTATTCTTCACTGACATGTTCTAATAAATGCCTGGAGTTTAGCTCTATTCTCCATAAATATCCTGTAGAAAATGTAATTTTTATGTCCATTATAGAATACTGTACAATTAATGAAATCTGTTATATCACTTCTTTTCAACCTTACATTTTCAATAGCTAAGCTATTACATATGTTTTGCACCTCCAGAATGCTTTCTTTAACTGAACAAAAAACCCAGCTCTATGTAGGCTTGACATTTTCCAGGTTGCTAGTCTCATATGTAGGGATGGGTTTGCTCAGGCCTGCAGCACACCACTCAGCGCCAAAATGGATTTAGTTAATGCTTCTAAGCAGAGCTAGAACTACAGACTGGAAATTACAGGTATAAAAAGACTTACAGTATCTAAACTGAGTCTTTTAAAGGACAGCAGCCGTTTAAAATATTACATAAAATGACAATAATAGCATACATAAACTATAGAGGTAAACATACACTATAAAACAGCGCTATTGTTGAGCAAAAATACATAGGAAATTATGCGGCCAACTACGCATAAAAACATCACACAGAGAAGTAGAGAGTCCGTGAAGTGGTCAGAGGACAGTCCATAAGTGACAATACAGCCGTATCCCAGTGTGCGCCTTCCACCGGTCAGTGAAGTATCACCCTGTGTTGACACTCTCCCCCTAGGGGGTCAGACTCACCAGATCTGCAAATAATAACAAGCCTCCAAGAATAAAGAGATCTCCTCATCACCTCTCTCTCAATCCCACTCCGGGGGGTTTTCAGGGGGGGGTCACAACTCCACATAGATAGGCAAAAAGAGAAGAAGTATGCACATAGCGTAATTCTGTTTATTGGAGCCAAAACCCACAATCTTCTAAAAACCCTTCAATCAATATACGTACATATAAAACAGTCAATCAAGCATGAAAATAGAAAAGGCTGCGTGTCACCATTCAAAGGATCAGCCGGCTCGGTGCCCAGGGGAACAGATCACTTCCTGGTTGTAGATCGGGCTATGGTGGAACGCAAACCTCACTTCCGGCGTCGTGTAAGCCACGCCCTGACGCGTTTCGTCATATCCTGACTTCGACAGAGGGCGTGGCTACACGGCACAATGAGAGGCTTATAACACCCGCCCCAATCCTGACCGCCAATCATGCAGCAGCAAGTCGGACGTCAGGCGCACGACGCCAGACCTGTAGCCAAGCGGTGATTAAGCATAAGGAAAAGTGGGAGGGGGCGTGTGTAACCTCACTGCACGTAATGAATGGCAGTGACAGTGTGTTGGGATCCGTGAGATGAGTGATCGCTCATCACACACGTCCACACAGCACACACCGGCACAAAAACCACTAACCGGCATACGTACTGATTAACATACGAAGTGCCACTATCATAGTTAAAAACAGGCAAGATTATGCAAATAATAAATAAATAAATAAGAAATATGCAGACTACACAAGGCACTAAGAGCAAATTAAACACAATACTAAGAGCCAATGCAGCATAATAATTGCAGTAGAATGACCATTTGCAGATCATAATTGTAACGACATATTTAAGCATATTTCTTTTTAACAGTATACATTAAAAAAAATATATAATCATAAGCGAATAAAAAGATATACAGATAATATTGGTTAATGTAAACCAAACGTCATTATAAATCTATATAAATAAATATAAATAAAACCCATGAGCCGGAAACAATGACATATAACACACTTGTATAAAAGCCATACTAAGGACCATAGAGATAATAATACAATCGAATTAATACTAATTAAGATCAATACCAATTAGGATTAGTAAAGTAATTAAAGAACTGAATACCAAAGATAAATATTACTCATATACCAACATTGCAATCATTAATATTAAAATAATACAAAACTATAGTAATATCAAAATTGCATCTATGAATCGCTGATAAAACAATTGATGTCTAGGTCAACGTTTAACCCCTTTGGCACCAAAGTGTCAGCCAAAAATATCCACTGAGTCTCTCTTTTAGAGAGGTCACGGACCAAGTGGGAGCCCCTCCATTTCGGCTTAAGGTGGTCAATGCCCCAAAACTTAAGACCCGACGGGTCCTGGTTATGCACAAGCTTGAAATGCAGAGACACACTATGATCTTTGAAGCCCAGTTTGATGTTGGCTATGTGTTCTGCAATTCTTACTCTTAAAAGTCTTTTTGTGCGACCGATATACATCAAGTCACACGGGCATTGGAGGGCATAGACCACATGCGACGTATTGCATGTAATGAATTCGTTAATAGCAAATTCTTTACCATTGGAGGTCGACCTGAAATTTTCCACAGCCCTGAGGGGCCTGTTGACCTCTCTGCAGGCTCGACATCGTCTACAGCAAAAGAAGCCATTTCTATCCCAGAAAGTGGGCATCCTAGACGGAGGGTCAAGAACTTTCTGCACTATTTTGTCAGCAAAGCTAAGAGACTTCCTATATATAAATCTGGGCCTCTCAGGCAAAGCAGAGTGAAGAACTCTGTCCATCAGCAAAACATGCCAGTGGGCCGAGATAATATCTTCCACCTCCTTATACTGAGAATGGAATTCTGATAGAAAGCTCCATTCATGGCTCTCCCTAGCCCTTAGAGATGGAGATTCATCAAGCAGCGTCGATCTTGGTTGGAGGGCTAGTTCATGTATAATGGAATCAAGAATCAGCTCTTGATACCCCTTCTCCATAAATTTTTTCTTTATAACCTGTGCTTGAGTCAGAAAATCTGTATCATCCGAACAGTTCCTTTTTATTCTCGTTAGTTGTCCCTTAGGGATGTTCTTAAGCCACATCGGATGGTGGCCGCTAGTGATGGGTAAGTAGCTGTTGGAGTCAGTGGGTTTGAAATAAACCTTCGTTGCCAAACAATTCTCTTTCCTGAAGATGGTGACATCCAAAAAATGTATGTCACTCTGACTGGCCTCACTAGTCAATACAATGTTATTCGTATTAGAATTGAGTTCTCTCAAAAATTCCTGGAGGCTGTCACTGGTACCATCCCAGATAAAGAATAAATCGTCAATATACCTCCTGTATAATAGGAGTTGATGACGGGGGGACGAAAAAATAGTTTTATCCTCCCACTCACTCATGAACAGATTTGCTATACTTGGGGCAAATTTTGCCCCCATAGCTACACCTCTGCACTGAGAATAAAACTGCCCGTCAAACCAAAAGAAATTATGGCCTAAACAAAAATCTAAGGCATTCCTAATAAAAACTTTATGACTATGTGGTAAGTCATCCCGCTGGGATAAGGCCCAATTAAGGGCTAGAAGGGCATCGTCATGTTGGATCACCGAATAAAGTGAAGCAACATCCGCGGTTACTAGATACACTTCTTGTTTCCCTGTGAGGTCAATCTGCTGGAGAATTTGTAGGAGACTTTTAGTATCCTTAAGATATGCCTTGGTGCATATAACACTATCCTGTAGGAAATGATCAAGGTATTGGCCCATACGAGATGTAATGGAACCAATCCCATTCACGATTGGCCTACCTGGAGGGTTATTAAGATCCTTATGTATCTTTGGTAGAGTGTAGATCGTGGGGATTCTACTACTACTCGGTACAAGATATTTTTTCTCACGGTTGGATAGCACACCCAAAGCATATCCACTTTCAACCAGGTTTCTCAAATCTTTCTCGTACTGTGCAGTAGGATCTTTTGACAACTTCACATAAGTATTACTATCATTGAGCATTTCAGTAAGTTGGCCATGATAAAACTGTTTGTCTAAAATAACTACTCCTCCTCCTTTATCAGCAGGCCTAACGACAATTTCCTTCCTTTTCTCCAACATAGCAATTCCATCCAATATATACTGCGGGTTTACATTCTTTTTTGGCACTATACACTCTAGATCCCGTAACACTAATCCTTTAAATACATCAATGTTCTGATTCGCACTATTCAAAGGGTTAAACCCGCAGATGAGACAGCCCTATGTAGAACCACAGTGGAGGGAGTACCCCCAATGGGAGAGAGATTATGCCGGGCATCCCAATCCATGGGGAGGAGAACAAGGGGCTGCAGGGCGGGACGAAGGGCCCAGAAAAAGAAGGAGAGAGCAGGATTAGGAGGTATCTTTAACCTCAGTAAGACAGTTTTAACACACAAGGAAACAAATATTTTACACTTAGGCTTAAAATGCGGCCTAAAAAGGCCGATTAATAAGTTCAATGTGTTCATTGATGTACACAAGTACATTAGAAAGTTAAATATCAAAAAATACTTTCTGAATAAAAACTCCCAACCTGTCAGTGTTACAGCTAAGGCTTCGGTGCCTACTGACAGTGGGTTAAGGAATAAGTCACTGTTTAACCCTTTGAATAGTGCGAATCAGAACATTGATGTATTTAAAGGATTAGTGTTACGGGATCTAGAGTGTATAGTGCCAAAAAAGAATGTAAACCCGCAGTATATATTGGATGGAATTGCTATGTTGGAGAAAAGGAAGGAAATTGTCGTTAGGCCTGCTGATAAAGGAGGAGGAGTAGTTATTTTAGACAAACAGTTTTATCATGGCCAACTTACTGAAATGCTCAATGATAGTAATACTTATGTGAAGTTGTCAAAAGATCCTACTGCACAGTACGAGAAAGATTTGAGAAACCTGGTTGAAAGTGGATATGCTTTGGGTGTGCTATCCAACCGTGAGAAAAAATATCTTGTACCGAGTAGTAGTAGAATCCCCACGATCTACACTCTACCAAAGATACATAAGGATCTTAATAACCCTCCAGGTAGGCCAATCGTGAATGGGATTGGTTCCATTACATCTCGTATGGGCCAATACCTTGATCATTTCCTACAGGATAGTGTTATATGCACCAAGGCATATCTTAAGGATACTAAAAGTCTCCTACAAATTCTCCAGCAGATTGACCTCACAGGGAAACAAGAAGTGTATCTAGTAACCGCGGATGTTGCTTCACTTTATTCGGTGATCCAACATGACGATGCCCTTCTAGCCCTTAATTGGGCCTTATCCCAGCGGGATGACTTACCACATAGTCATAAAGTTTTTATTAGGAATGCCTTAGATTTTTGTTTAGGCCATAATTTCTTTTGGTTTGACGGGCAGTTTTATTCTCAGTGCAGAGGTGTAGCTATGGGGGCAAAATTTGCCCCAAGTATAGCAAATCTGTTCATGAGTGAGTGGGAGGATAAAACTATTTTTTCGTCCCCCCGTCATCAACTCCTATTATACAGGAGGTATATTGACGATTTATTCTTTATCTGGGATGGTACCAGTGACAGCCTCCAGGAATTTTTGAGAGAACTCAATTCTAATACGAATAACATTGTATTGACTAGTGAGGCCAGTCAGAGTGACATACATTTTTTGGATGTCACCATCTTCAGGAAAGAGAATTGTTTGGCAACGAAGGTTTATTTCAAACCCACTGACTCCAACAGCTACTTACCCATCACTAGCGGCCACCATCCGATGTGGCTTAAGAACATCCCTAAGGGACAACTAACGAGAATAAAAAGGAACTGTTCGGATGATACAGATTTTCTGACTCAAGCACAGGTTATAAAGAAAAAATTTATGGAGAAGGGGTATCAAGAGCTGATTCTTGATTCCATTATACATGAACTAGCCCTCCAACCAAGATCGACGCTGCTTGATGAATCTCCATCTCTAAGGGCTAGGGAGAGCCATGAATGGAGCTTTCTATCAGAATTCCATTCTCAGTATAAGGAGGTGGAAGATATTATCTCGGCCCACTGGCATGTTTTGCTGATGGACAGAGTTCTTCACTCTGCTTTGCCTGAGAGGCCCAGATTTATATATAGGAAGTCTCTTAGCTTTGCTGACAAAATAGTGCAGAAAGTTCTTGACCCTCCGTCTAGGATGCCCACTTTCTGGGATAGAAATGGATTCTTTTGCTGTAGACGATGTCGAGCCTGCAGAGAGGTCAACAGGCCCCTCAGGGCTGTGGAAAATTTCAGGTCGACCTCCAATGGTAAAGAATTTGCTATTAACGAATTCATTACATGCAATACGTCGCATGTGGTCTATGCCCTCCAATGCCCGTGTGACTTGATGTATATCGGTCGCACAAAAAGACTTTTAAGAGTAAGAATTGCAGAACACATAGCCAACATCAAACTGGGCTTCAAAGATCATAGTGTGTCTCTGCATTTCAAGCTTGTGCATAACCAGGACCCGTCGGGTCTTAAGTTTTGGGGCATTGACCACCTTAAGCCGAAATGGAGGGGCTCCCACTTGGTCCGTGACCTCTCTAAAAGAGAGACTCAGTGGATATTTTTGGCTGACACTTTGGTGCCAAAGGGGTTAAACGTTGACCTAGACATCAATTGTTTTATCAGCGATTCATAGATGCAATTTTGATATTACTATAGTTTTGTATTATTTTAATATTAATGATTGCAATGTTGGTATATGAGTAATATTTATCTTTGGTATTCAGTTCTTTAATTACTTTACTAATCCTAATTGGTATTGATCTTAATTAGTATTAATTCGATTGTATTATTATCTCTATGGTCCTTAGTATGGCTTTTATACAAGTGTGTTATATGTCATTGTTTCCGGCTCATGGGTTTTATTTATATTTATTTATATAGATTTATAATGACGTTTGGTTTACATTAACCAATATTATCTGTATATCTTTTTATTCGCTTATGATTATATATTTTTTTTAATGTATACTGTTAAAAAGAAATATGCTTAAATATGTCGTTACAATTATGATCTGCAAATGGTCATTCTACTGCAATTATTATGCTGCATTGGCTCTTAGTATTGTGTTTAATTTGCTCTTAGTGCCTTGTGTAGTCTGCATATTTCTTATTTATTTATTTATTATTTGCATAATCTTGCCTGTTTTTAACTATGATAGTGGCACTTCGTATGTTAATCAGTACGTATGCCGGTTAGTGGTTTTTGTGCCGGTGTGTGCTGTGTGGACGTGTGTGATGAGCGATCACTCATCTCACGGATCCCAACACACTGTCACTGCCATTCATTACGTGCAGTGAGGTTACACACGCCCCCTCCCACTTTTCCTTATGCTTAATCACCGCTTGGCTACAGGTCTGGCGTCGTGCGCCTGACGTCCGACTTGCTGCTGCATGATTGGCGGTCAGGATTGGGGCGGGTGTTATAAGCCTCTCATTGTGCCGTGTAGCCACGCCCTCTGTCGAAGTCAGGATATGACGAAACGCGTCAGGGCGTGGCTTACACGACGCCGGAAGTGAGGTTTGCGTTCCACCATAGCCCGATCTACAACCAGGAAGTGATCTGTTCCCCTGGGCACCGAGCCGGCTGATCCTTTGAATGGTGACACGCAGCCTTTTCTATTTTCATGCTTGATTGACTGTTTTATATGTACGTATATTGATTGAAGGGTTTTTAGAAGATTGTGGGTTTTGGCTCCAATAAACAGAATTACGCTATGTGCATACTTCTTCTCTTTTTGCCTATCTATGTGGAGTTGTGACCCCCCCCTGAAAACCCCCCGGAGTGGGATTGAGAGAGAGGTGATGAGGAGATCTCTTTATTCTTGGAGGCTTGTTATTATTTGCAGATCTGGTGAGTCTGACCCCCTAGGGGGAGAGTGTCAACACAGGGTGATACTTCACTGACCGGTGGAAGGCGCACACTGGGATACGGCTGTATTGTCACTTATGGACTGTCCTCTGACCACTTCACGGACTCTCTACTTCTCTGTGTGATGTTTTTATGCGTAGTTGGCCGCATAATTTCCTATGTATTTTTGCTCAACAATAGCGCTGTTTTATAGTGTATGTTTACCTCTATAGTTTATGTATGCTATTATTGTCATTTTTGCTAGTCTCATATGTTTAGTCTTTGTTTTCCTTCTTGGTCAATATACAGTATGTGATATAGCTACTTATTTTAGGCTTTGCAAAAGACCTTTTTTTATCAAAACAGTGGCTAATGTGGTAAAAGCACTTTATCAATAATGAAAAAAATCAACTAAAAAAAAAACAAATATAGATGGCAAAAATCCCACAAATTCTCAAGGTGGAGCATAATCAGGCGATTATGGTTCCACCATAAATATATAGCAGTCATACTGATCCAAAATATAGTGAGTGATGCTCAAAAAAGTTCACTATACTCAAGAAAGTGAATATAGTGATATTGAAAGTATATCACAATAGAGTAGGGAAGAGTCTGTACCTTTACTGAGGTATTATTGCTGTCTAGCTTCTGAACAGGACACCCAGGGCGTGCCCTGGATGGCAGGTATATCCATCACTATTTAAGTTGTGGTCCTTTTGAGGGGGACAGTTTGAATACATTGTTGAGTACTCAGGGGTTCTCACTCATGCAGGCGGAGAAGATCCAGGGTAGTCTGCACAAAGCAGAGAGGACTGTTTTTTAGCCCTCTCTGGACTGCTAAATCCTTATTATCCTACAATCCCTGGGAGACGAACTGCTGGCGAGGGAGCCAGAACACCAACCCCCTCACTACTAGGGAACCTGTAACCTTATCAGGTACCATGCCCTACAACTGGTTGCTGTAGCTTGAACCTTTACTTGGTTACCCATAGCAACTACACTTTTCTTCCTTGTCATGGCGAGTTAACCTTTTGTAGCAGTGTTCCTTCATACCCCATAGTGCCATTACAGGCCCATGTTCTTTTGAAAGCACCATAACCAACATGCACCTCTTTGAATAACTTTAGACCAGGCTCACAATGGTTAAAATAACTCTACTGTAAAAAGGCCTTGTGGCAGTACAACATGTCCTTTCCCTAATCCTAGCTAAAATAGCGTAGTGGCCCAGGCATACCGCCGTAAGGTAAGAGTTCACATAGGCATTGTCCATGACTTGGATGCTGTCTATGGCTCCCAGTGTCTTTATATCTTCTTCCTAGTGGGGCTTTACAGCAGTCCCTGATGGGCGATTACCACTGCAATCACTACTCCTACTGAACTCTCTGATCCTAGCAGTCCTCTTCTTTATATAACACAGGTGGGCCCGCCAAAATCAAAAAGCCCAAAAACTAGGCCATAAGTGCTTAACCCCTTCCCTAGCCTGGGTTGGCTGCTGGGAACTTATTATATGCACTACAAGGTGGACACCTGTGTACAGAATGGACTGAGCTCAGGACTGAGGAACAGTGGCTGAGTTGTGAAAACCTTCTCATTGGGACCCCTGAAGCCTGCAGAAAGCCCCAAAACCACAGAATAGGACTGGTATGGTAATGGTGCCCCCTAACTAATTTGGCAAATCTGAACCAGAGTATAGATGATTTTGTATTGTTTGTTTTCTGAAGATAAGCTGAATTTTTTCATTTTGCCTGTGTTTGCAAATAAATAAATAAATAAAAAAGAGCTGTTTGCTTTTACCAACACATCTGGCCGATGACCCCAGTTTACCTTATATCACACTTCAAAGATATAAACATATAAAAAGCTGAAAGATTGGATTATGCAACACAAGAGGCAATGAACCCAACATGGTTGCAAAGTTCAGTAAAGACTTCTACTAGAATATAAATACACAAGATTTAATCTCTGCACAGTGTATATCCTAGCTGGTGTGCATGCACTGTCTTGAGTTCTAATAACATTTTTGGGACTGATTAAGGAATGTTTACTTCTTCCTCCAGAGGTCTTGTGGATGGAAAAAGTCAGTCTAAAAGTATTATTAATATACAGGCCTCAAAAAATGATTGATGATTTATAATGTGACAGTAAAACACGTACTATATTGATGTTCAGAAAATATATAGTACTCATAGCATATATAGAACAACATGACATTTCTGGCGAATTTCTACAAAAGAAGCAGAGAATACATAAAATCAGAGCATTGCATGAGTCCACAGATTAGGAAGCCAAACTGTCTGCTGAAGATCTCTTCCGTATTGATCTTTCTCAAGTTTATCAAGTTCCTATCGTTAAACCTGAAAACCCGAGACACAAGTAGAAACTTCGCAAGAGTTTCTTTAGTGCCCTGCTTTTGTCACAGTTGAGATTATGGATTTACAGAAAGCTGCCTCTGATTTCACAAGTACAGCAAATATCTGGCAGCTGTAGAACTTTTTACAGGAACTGAAAGCTTTATAAATTTTGTATAAAATTTATTACCAGACATGAAGTTGGCAACAGCTCTTGATATCCCAGATGATCATTCTTATTTCAGATTCCTATTCAAATAGTGAAAAGCATTACAAATATTTCATTCCTTTCTTTTACTATGGCTTAATATTAAACAATATCAAAAACTAGTGTTGTTCCCGCATAGGACACAACAGACTATCAAATTTTCAAGCGTTGTTTTAATAGAGTTTGGTTTAAAAAAATTGACTTTCAACAGTAATATGCTTCTTTATAAGTAAGGAAAACTGGACTGTGAGTTACATCAATTCATCTTATTTATTTTCTACTTAAATACTCTCCTCGTAGTACTTGCATACAAAATGATCACACTTTATTTTTGTAGATTAAAGTAAGTCATCTTTATTTCCTTTTTGCACTTCATGGTAAATAAATATGCTTTGACCGAAGAATTCTGCTAACTTAAAGAAAAAGTATAGTGCACATTTTTTTAATTTTGGTGTGCACTTCCCATTTTCACATGCTTGCTTTTGTATACTGTATTATTATTATTATACATTATAATATATTAAATAATAGTTGTAATAATAATAACACGCATCATGCACATTTCAGTGTACATTTGAAAAAAGACTGCAAACAGGCATGTATGTTTGTTTTATTGCAGAAAAGGCACAGCATTTCTCTTCTGCATTAAAGAGCCTGAGTGCTTGCACTTTTTTTCTGTGGTTTAGTTTCATTTGGCTTTTCTGTCGGTTTCTAACAACTTACAAAGCACCTGGTGATTGTCAACTTTAGCAGGTTGCATGCAGCTTCACAGCTGGTTACCTACTGCGCATGCGCGAATCGTGCTGCACTCTGTGAATGGGCTGGCTGTGGGGGAAACGAGGAGGGGGCTGAGCTCAGCCAGAAGTGGGAGCGAGTACCTGTCAAAACCAGGTACCCGCTCCCCCCAAAAGGTCGCAGCGGAGGGGGGGGGGAAGACAAGCGGAGCTTCCCCTTTGAGTGAAGCACCGCTTTAAGTCAAACTTTTACTTTTTAAATGTGTTTATGTCCATGTCCTATGTACTTGATATTTGAGACTTCCTGATGGTAAACTTCGGAATGAAATATTTCACATAAAAATGAAATGCTTTGTGTGCCAGGGAAGGTGATCTGAAGGGGATAGAATAGGCTTTAAGGTGAAAGGAAAACCTTTACCTAGGAGGCTGAAAATTTATTTTGCTGGAAGTTATTGCAGAGAAAACTCAGAAATTGAAAAATATTGTTTGCAAGGAGCAAGTAATCACTCTTTGAAATATCACTGGTGGTAATATTGTAATTCTATGAAGAGGTTGTCAGCAGGTAATTAGACCTAACTGGATTACATTTAGTTTGCAAAGCTGTGTATCATAGTCAGTTGCTATGTTTTTTATTGTCTATAAATTACTATTTTCGCTGTTTTTTTTTTAAGTCCTTTTTATACCAGCGCTGCTGATGCCTTCCAGATTCTTTCAGTCAATATTTCTCTGGACCAGTTTCTTGATAGTGCCAATGGTGGAATATGCCTGTGCAATGTGTTTTGGCTCGATACCATATTGTCTCAATCAGGAGCTCCTGTATCCACGTGACAGAACAGGAACTGCCTGAACAAGGACCTTCATGGCAGGATTGCTAGGTTTTATTTTTATGGAAGTTGTAGATTACAGTTGAATTCACACTATTATGTTGCGGTAACATGTGTGTTACTGCAACATGAGGTAATGCAGCTTTTGCACATTAGTGTGCTGCAGCCTCATTCTTTCTGAATGACACTCCAATACAACTTCTAAGGGGGCTGTGTTGCAGCACACCATAAAACACGGTATTGCACTACTGCGCATGATGGTAAGCTGCGCTACTAAAAATGGGGCATACACCATTGTCTGTAAACTTTGGTGCATTAGACATTCAAATGAATGGGCTATAAACAAATACCCCTGCAAACACCAAATGTATTCAGTGTGACAAATCAAGTAAAGTGCTGCTGCTGAAATCTAGGAGTGTACCATTCACCCCAGTGCATGCTAAAATACGTTAACATTAAATGTGATCCAGCCAATCTTAGACAATTATATCAATATGTAAATTTACAAGTCCATCAACTGTATAACAAACTCCATATGGGATCCCACCATTCCAAAAAAAAACAAAATCCATAATCCAAGAAACAAACAAACTAAAAAAATACAAATACTGTAACAAAAAATGTCCATGTGAATGTGCTATTCCATTAACATCCACTATCTTCTAAAAACATTCTTGTTCTCAAGTGATTTTCACACTATGTGTGCCCACCACCATTGGCTGCTCACCTCCTATGTTAACCTATGGTTAATAGGTCTAAATTGCTTGTCCCTTTAAGTGCAATATCTAGATAGGATTTGATCCTCCTCTTGTCTCCTCCTGGTCTGTTTTCTCCCAATGACGCTCAGCAGATATCACAGGTGGAAGTTCAGGAATAAAATATATGGACCATTATAGCGTTTGCCATAAAAACAACCATATTTATTAAAAAAACTTCATAAAACAAACTGGAGTGCACTAGAGGCTGGTTCCCAACAGACAAGTAGCATGTGTAGAAAGCTGCCCAGTGGCACTACTACTGAAGGCTTCAGCTTATGGATGGATAGTCGGATCTGTCCCCTTAAGGGCTACAGACTATCTCACTGGGCAATGTCAGATACATTCCAAAGTCTAGTTAATGTGACATGTAGTTGGATATCCTACGTTGCAGCCTCTGCTTAGGCGTTACGCCATGGGCGTGGCTTCTTCAAGGGAGAAAAAATGCAACACATATTAACATGCAACATACCAGTCATTAGCAGACCTAAGATGAACACAACTCAGAAATGTAAATTGGCCCCTAAAAACATTGAAAACAACCTTTGAAATTGCATAAATACATTACAACTTATAAGAGATTTTAGCCATTAAAGCGGAGTCCCAGCCGCAAAAAAGTTTTTTATTTAAAGTCAGCAGCTGCAAGTACTGTAGCTGCTGACTTTTAATAAGGACACTTATCTGTCCAGGAAGCCTGTGATGTCCCCCCCGAGGCTGATTCGTCCACCGGCTCAGGTGCAGGCGCCACCATTGCAACTAAGGGAAACCAGCAGTGGAGCCTTCATGCTTCACAGCCGGTTTCCTACTGCGCATGCGTGAGTCATGCAGCGCTTTCTGAATGGCCACCTCATCTTCTGGTACACACACAGGTCCCAGACGAGGGCTCACTGCCAGAAGAGGACGCCACGGCCTGGCTAGGACAGAAGTACACTTTGTACTTTTTGAAAGGCAGGAAAAAAACAAAAAACTATATATATATATATATATATATATATATATATATATATATATATATATCCAAAGTCGAGGGGTGGTCTTTAGTCTAAGACCACCTTCTAAAGCTGGGTGGAACTCTGCTTTAAGTTATTAACTACTTTAAAGGGTAACTCCACTTTTCTGGGAAAAATATAGCAAATAAGGATATGAATATAGCATATACAATTGCTTCACAAGCCATTTTTATATTTAATGTTATTAAAAGGGACCTTTACTTTTTAATCTGCAGCAGTGTGATTTTCTGACAAATTAAATGCAATGTGGAAACCTGGAGGTGCTCTTCACACAGGTGGTGTACAGTACACCCCTGAAATGTAATTTTAACTCTGCACTAGGGTACAAGTCAGGTTTTGGGCCTGCAACAAAAATGCATATGTAGTTCACTCTGGTAGGAGCACAAGCTGCCACCATCCCTATCCATAGAGGATTTTGGTTGTGCTAAAAATCCTCTATGGGAAATTACATCTATAATATTTGAATGGTTTAAAAATTAAACTCAACAAACAAATCAACAAACCTAATTTCATATAATACTTACAACAACAACAACATTCCTATTGCTTTCCAGTGTGCCAGTCTCACTATATGCTTCCCAGATGGCAATTTTCTCCCATGCAAGGATCACATATACCCATAAACCAATAGGGCACTATTGAGAGGACCTTCATCAAAGAAACCAAATTCCATATAAAAGAATAGAATCCTTAATATGTTGTTTATTGATAGGAACTTTATAAATCAGAACACAAAAGAAGGGGCACTGAGAAACAACAACAACGTTGTAACAGATCCCTGTTGCACTCCGCTTGAGTGCTTCCGTAATTACACTGCTTCCTCCAGTATGGGCTTTCAGATATCAGATTTTTCAGCCGATTATTGTAACCAAGATCCAGACAAGACTAGCTTAGTTACACAGCTTGAACATGGACAGTTTATTTTGAGGTCTCACAAAAATATATACACCAAAATGACAACACAAACTGTAACCAGAAACCTAATTAACATGAGCTAATTAACTAATCGTTTAGACAGCCTAGGTGACTCAGAGGCATACCTTTTAGGACTTGCCATCTTTTAGCTCCGAAGACACAATCAACATTATCAAAAATATAAACACAGCAAACCTTCTCACAATAGCAGGAGCTCCAGTAGGCCCGTCTCCTACATTGTACAGAGGCCAATGTGATCAGCTCTTTCAATTAACATGTCGAGTTCAGAATTAAAGAAACCAAGAATAGTCTTTATATATATCCTGGGAGATAAAAGAAAAAGAAGGTATCCCCCGTGGGGTTTTAAAGCAGCAAAAAATTATGAAAATAATAGGTTGTTACTTGAAAGAGTTTTTTTATTAATGGAACTTAACCATAATGGTTAAAATAGGAGCTGTGCTACAGGAGATAACACAAATGAAGCTGGCACAAGTATTATACAATGATCAAGCGCTAAAATAGGATGATAATCCTGACGCGTTTCGACCCCGTTGGGTCATCTTCAGAGGATTGAGGCGCTGTGACAAAATTTGCGTATTAGAGTTCATGGATGTGACCATAAAAATACAATATAATATATATATGTTTAACAGTATAATTACCAATCACATTGTGTTTGAGCAATTTCTCCTGAGCTTGTAGTTCTCCGACGTCTCCCCCACCGGGTCCCGACAGGAGTCCCCGGCCGTCCACCACGTCAACAGGGGAAAAGGGGGGGTTAATCGTCCATGCGTGTCTTACAAGGAGTCACACCAAGTGGATATCTCCCAAAACTGGGGAGGAGCATAGGGGCAAGCGAGCGAGACCTGCAGCCAAAGCATCAAATAACAGACAACTGTACCATCAGTGCGTTCGGTTTAGCACGGATAGAGATATATGTATCATGTGTCATTTTTTGAAAAAAAGAGATAACTCTGTAATTTATTTAATTAAATATTTGTTGGATGTTGTCTGTACTTGGGGTCAGCGATGTATGAATATTCCTATAGTGATGATAGTAACAAAAGGGGGGGAGGGGAAGGGGTTAACAAGGGTAAGTAGGACTGCATATAGATATCAGTATATCAGAGTATGTAATGTAATAGGTAAATAGTGGTGTCTATGTGTTGGCCGTGAAACAAGTGACGAGGTAGGGTGAAAATATAGGAATATAAAGAAAAAGGCGAGTGTGGGGAGAACATGTGAGGAAAGAAGGGGACGGGCAGACTATTAGGGAAAAAAGAAAAAAAAAAAAAAAAAAAAAAAAAAAAAAAAACCAGGGGAAAGGAAGGGGATGGGAAAGAAAAAACGGGAAGGAGGGGGGGATGGTTAAGGGGAGAATGGGAAAAAAAGATCAGGGAGTGAAGGAAAAAAGGCTTAAGAGGAAAAGATCCAGGGGAAAAAAAGGGAACAGATAGGTGAAGTGTGAGGATAGTGCAGGTGGGGTGATACATGTGAGTGGAAGGGAAGCATGGGGGTGGGGAAATGAGAAGGTGCAGTGCAAGGGGCCAAATAAAACAATCAAAAAGCAGTGAAAGCAAAAACATATGCAAAAAACATATTCAACCGTGTATATGTGAGAGATGGGTGTGTGTGATAGTGTACTGAAAAATGCATTTCTATTTCTACTGAATAAGTATTGTGTTACATTGTTTACAGGATGAGCCAATGTATATGTATAGGTGATGATTGGACTATCCCCATGTAATTACACGTTAATATTTTATAACAGGTGAGATCGGATAAAATTATCTGTTATTCTCCCCTGTTTTCACTAATCTATCATAATACTGGACACTTTAGTGTGCCCCCTCAGGCGCACTCAATATGTTTACAATACATTGGCTAGTATTTTCATTCTGCGGTAATGACAACCCCTACCATCTGGAGCATCACATATACGTTTTTTTTTTTTTTTTTGTCAAATCCAATGGAGGTAGCCTATGGCTGCCTCGAATGCATTCCAACCACCCACAGCTTTCTAGATCTTTGTACACTAGAATGCAATTTATAGGTTCCTATAATCCTGTTACATATTGTCTGCATTGTGTTGTTCCCCTGCTTCTCTCCCTTCCTGAGCCCGATGTGGGTCCCATGGGCCGTGGATCCGTCCTGGGGATGGGGGCTTCGTCGTTGCGTCTCTTCCTGGCAGGAAAAGAGGGGGGGCACAATTAAGGGATCCGTGCCTCCTTTCTGCACCCTCGGGTGTATCACTTCCTGCCAGCGGCGTTCCGGATCACATCCGGATGCCGTGGCGTTGTGGGCACGCGATGCTGCGTGCGTGCGACATCGCGACATCGCGCTATTACGGCGGATGTGACGGCTGTGCCGGGATATTTATCTTCCTGAACGCCGGGGGAGCCACATGTGGAGGGTTAATCCCTGCTGGAGGAGGAGGGGTGGGGACAGCCTGCATGCACCTGCAGCCTAATTAGGCATCCAATCAGCGGCCAGCACTTTATTTATAATGACCAAGCAGATTGGGGGATCTGCTTTTAGTTCCTACTGTTTCATCAGACTGATCAACTGACTTATACTCTGGAGACAGGTAATCACCAGTATCTGAACACACTGATGAGTTGGACCTGACATACCCTGTATTGTGGGTCTCTGTCACGTCATTCCTTCCCACTGTGATTAGTTATACTATCTTGTACAATTTACATCCGATTCTACCCACCCTCATACATGTTCACCTTTATGGCACTTCAACTTGTGTGTTTCTTTGTCTCACCTTTGTCCCATTTTCTTCCCATCTTGACACCTCATGACCCCTTTTCCAGCACCCATGCATTTTTCAGTACACTATCACACACACCCATCTCTCACATATACACGGTTGAATATGTTTTTTGCATATGTTTTTGCTTTCACTGCTTTTTGATTGTTTTATTTGGCCCCTTGCACTGCACCTTCTCATTTCCCCACCCCCATGCTTCCCTTCCACTCACATGTATCACCCCACCTGCACTATCCTCACACTTCACCTATCTGTTCCCTTTTTTTCCCCTGGATCTTTTCCTCTTAAGCCTTTTTTCCTTCACTCCCTGATCTTTTTTTCCCATTCTCCCCTTAACCATCCCCCCCTCCTTCCCGTTTTTTCTTTCCCATCCCCTTCCTTTCCCCTGGTTTTTTTTTTTTTTTTTTCTTTTTTCCCTAATAGTCTGCCCGTCCCCTTCTTTCCTCACATGTTCTCCCCACACTCGCCTTTTTCTTTATATTCCTATATTTTCACCCTACCTCGTCACTTGTTTCACGGCCAACACATAGACACCACTATTTACCTATTACATTACATACTCTGATATACTGATATCTATATGCAGTCCTACTTACCCTTGTTAACCCCTTCCCCTCCCCCCCTTTTGTTACTATCATCACTATAGGAATATTCATACATCGCTGACCCCAAGTACAGACAACATCCAACAAATATTTAATTAAATAAATTACAGAGTTATCTCTTTTTTTCAAAAAATGACACATGATACATATATCTCTATCCGTGCTAAACCGAACGCACTGATGGTACAGTTGTCTGTTATTTGATGCTTTGGCTGCAGGTCTCGCTCGCTTGCCCCTATGCTCCTCCCCAGTTTTGGGAGATATCCACTTGGTGTGACTCCTTGTAAGACACGCATGGACGATTAACCCCCCCTTTTCCCCTGTTGACGTGGTGGACGGCCGGGGACTCCTGTCGGGACCCGGTGGGGGAGACGTCGGAGAACTACAAGCTCAGGAGAAATTGCTCAAACACAATGTGATTGGTAATTATACTGTTAAACATATATATATTATATTGTATTTTTATGGTCACATCCATGAACTCTAATACGCAAATTTTGTCACAGCGCCTCAATCCTCTGAAGATGACCCAACGGGGTCGAAACGCGTCAGGATTATCATCCTATTTTAGCGCTTGATCATTGTATAATACTTGTGCCAGCTTCATTTGTGTTATCTCCTGTAGCACAGCTCCTATTTTAACCATTATGGTTAAGTTCCATTAATAAAAAAACTCTTTCAAGTAACAACCTATTATTTTCATAATTTTTTGCTGCTTTAAAACCCCACGGGGGATACCTTCTTTTTCTTTTTGACATTAATCGGGGTGTGCAGCACTTTATATCTTCTCAGTATGTGTCTCTCCCCTTTTCTCATATCCTGGGAGATATTGTGGATACATTTACTGTCCCATTTTAAGTAATCCAAGCCACATTTTCTCAGTCACCCTGTGCCCCTAAGGGACACAGGGTGACTTAGACATGGGAGGTGCATTGGGGAGCTGAAACAATGATTTCCCAACCTCTCCAAGGGATTCTGGGTTCCACGGGCCCTCCCGTCACATCTCTCCCCTTTCGGCAGCAGACTAACACAGGAGGAGACTTGCCGTCTTTTAGCTCCGAAGACACAATCAACATTATCATAAACATAAATATAAACACAGCAAACCTTCTCACAATAGCAGGAGCTCCAGTAGGAGTCGGCCCGTTTCCTACATTGTACAGAGGCCAATGTGATCAGCTCTATCAATTAACATGTCGAGTTCAGAATTAAACAAACCAAGAATAGTCTTTATATATATCCTGGGAGATATTGTGGATACATTTACTGTCCCATTTGAAGTAATCCAAGCCACATTTTCTCAGTCACCCTGTGCCCCTAATGGACACAGGGTGCCTTATACATAGGAGGTGTATTGGGGAGCTGAAACAATGTTTCCCAACCTCTCCAAGGGATTCTGGGTTCCACAGGCCCTCCCATCACAAAAGCAATATAAGAATTAAACACATCTATAGGGATGCAGACACTACAACCTTTCATGTCAGAACTCTGAAAGAGCATCAGCTGATTAAAATTAATTAGTCACTTACATTCGGAATCAGCATCCAAAGGTCAAACAGCTTTTTTGGCAGAGAAGAGGCAGGAATGGATTTGTAACAATGTTTGTTAAAATCCTTGCACATTGATTACCCAGAAGGTATTGTTTTTTCCCAACAAAGGGGAGCTACTCATTGCAAAAGTGTGCAAACTAAACCCCTGTTTTTAACAGGGGTTTAGATTTATCATGTTTTAGGCGGGATAATTTGGTTGATTAGGCTGGTCGGTGTTATGCTTTCCATCTATCTATTAAAGTTCTTGCGGTAAAACCAAGGAAGCTTAGACTTCTGTAGTGTATCAATGCTTTACTAAACAGGAAAAAAACTGCACATACAATTGTAGGATGCACAATACAACACAACTGTAATTTGAGCTGGAAATTTCTTTGTTTTTTTTTGCATACGTTGCTCTTCCATGTGCTCCTTGCTGTAAAGGCCAGTAATAAGTGGAGGTAGTAGCCATTTGTTTGTACTGTTGAAATATTGATGAGGGGACGCAATGGACACATTTGCTTCCATGGTGCTATATGCTGGGTGTCCAGTGCACCCCTGTGCCTTTAAGGAGGGATGGGTTCCCTCCAGGCTCACCTGCCCTCTGCCTATCCATTATAATGCATGTGCTTCCACTGTGGAGGCTCTCAAAATTTAGCGTTAGGACTACAGAAAATACTGGGGTGCCTTGACATGGCTCTGTAGCTTACACATGTATTTGCAATTGTGTGCAAACTAAGCCCCTGTTTTTAACGCATACTATTAGACAGGATAATTTGGTTGGTTGCAGGCTGGTTGGTAAGTTGAGCTGGCAATTTCTTTCTTTTTGGCAGACAAGTGGTTAAAGTGGTAGTAAAGGTTTAAAAAAAACCCTGCAAGGTAAAAGCATAATGTGCTAGTATTGCACCACATACTAGCACAAATATAAAAGACTTACCTTGAAGTGAAGCCCTCCAGTGGGTTGCTGTATCTGCTGCAGAGGCTTCCATCTTCTTTCCAAGTTTGTGGGCTGCGGCCACTTGAAGGAACGGCACGGGTATGCTGTTCCTTCATAGTGCATCCCCTGGTGACATTACCGACTGCGGCTCATATTCATTTAACCTACGGGTAAGGTTTATTATAAGCTTACCTGTAGGTAAAAATAAAAATACTGCATTTACTACCACTTTAAATCTGTCATTTCTGCTATGTTTTTAGACCTCTGGATCAAAGTTTCCACTATACTTGCTTGCTAATCTCCCACAGCAATTTAGGTTTACTGGTCCAATCATGTTTTCGAGTTAAACCAAAATAATGTTCTCTCAGTTCGTAACTCTGCATAATTGAAGTGCTGATTTTGCAATTAAAAAAATGGTGCATTAATATACAGTACATGCCATGGGATTTAATATAAATTCACAATTCTAAAATAGAATCTGCCATGTCTTCAGTTCATAGTTCAATAAATACAATTTTCCTGAAAAATGGTGAATTACTACCATACATGTTGTGCTTCCAAAAGCTTTTATAAAAAGAATATAACACAAAATAACATTTACACGGTTTTATACTTTTCTGACACTTTCCAGATCCAAATATCTCTGACATATGGATCATTAAAAAGCAACTGTTCTGTAATATATAATAATGATATATTATATAAATAACATACCTCTGAAAATCCCAAATTTAACCTGTTGTGGACATCGGGCATGTGGCATATGCCTATAAAACATCATCAAAGTGCGCAGGGTGTTTGCAGTGTGCCCTCTCCTCCTCTTCTGCCACTGCTTTCATCTCTCATATTTGTCGACCATTCCCAGCTGTTAAAATTAGTTGCTGAGTAAACATAGCAGTTAATACAACAGTTGATGTGAAAAAAAAGACCTTCTGACAAAGTTTAGTGAATTAACTAAGCTTCCTGTGCCATTAATATGGTGCAGGAAACGGAAAGAAGCATAACAGAGCGTATCAACCTGTTTCAGGTCTATTTGCGCCGCCTCTGCCAGTTTCTATTACATAGTGAAATAAAAATGAGCGCAGGTCTGCATCTGACTAATAGAGGGAACGTGGCAGTTTTCAGTGTGCCGTTCACATCAAGGAGGGGGATCTGATGCATTTTGGGGGTGCACTAGCCCAGCTCTGAGGAAGGGGTTGCGCCCCCGAAACGTGTCAGCTCCATACTCCTTGATGTGAATGGCACTGCTTAGCACTAAGTGGTACTATGGCCAATTGTCAGTTGCACTTTGTGAGTACCCTTTTTTATCATTTTTAATATACAAATAAAGGTTGTATGGTAATGCACTAGGTGCGCATTTCTTCCTTCTTTGCTTGTTTTCTATTACCATTTTGGATTACCCCGTCTGAGGAGGGCTGCATCCTCCTAATCTTGAAAATGCCATTGCCCTTTCTGCATTTCTGCAACAGTGGACCTCTGAGCGCTGGAAGTGACTGTTATCTTTTGTATAATCTCTATGCTGTGCCTGTCACAGACACATAACAGAGAACTAATTGCTCCTAATTAACAAAGAGGCTTGCACCCCTTTTAAGCTTCAAGCTTTGAGATAGATTTCTCACTATTATATATAAATACTATTATTATATATATAAATCTTCCTTTAGGTTATACTATTTCAGTGCTTTGCAAGAAGGAATTAAGAGAGGATAATGCTTATTGAAAATAATAAGGAATATGATGTATAAGTCTACAATTAGAAAGAGTTGACAATCTGAAAGAAGACTGGGAAACTGTACAGTAAGTGTAGGCAGATCTTTAAATATTGAAAGACAACAGAACAATTTTCATCATCTCAGCAGCAAAGGCTAGACCTGTCATGCAGCTCTGTGTACCTGGTGAGCACTTTTGTGCTTAGGGGAGCAGATGTCATTTCTGGTCTTTTAAAGCAGGAACAGTGGCCTTTTATGAATCCCTTGCTGCTCAACCCTAATCACAGCTCAGTCTAAATTTATATTTAGTTGAAGTATTGCCTGAGCTGAAACTTCCTACCTGCAGTAAATGTTTGGGTTCAGTAGACATCCTTCTTGAGAAGATTACACAGATCAACGTGTATTCAGCTTAAGATTTTTGGTTTCTAAAACCTAAATCATGCTGGAAATTAGGTACCTTTAGATGTGGTATGTGTTAAGAGTGCCCTTCATTAGTTAGGTAGAGCACAGGTTGTGTGCTCCCTAACAGCACATGGTTTGAACCACGCTTCCTCGTAGACTACGCCACAATAGGAGTAGTGTATTTGATGACCTGCGTCTGTGGCACATTCTATGTGGGTAAAATGAAGCATCCTTTTCATAAATACATATTTATTATACACCTAAAATTAACACTCTGATGTGTAAACTTGGTGCGTAATTATGATGCCACGGTGATGAAGTTGTCAGCATTAGGGTGTTGAAAGACCCCAGGGGGAGGAGATTTTGATAGTGCTCCAGCAAGAGACTAGGTGGATACATTTTCTCACCATTTCTTTAACGTTTTATCTTTCTTGAGCATCCTTGTAGGGTATCACCTCATTTAGGTGTCCCTTCCCTTACTTCCTTGTGGTCCACCCGGTTTTGGGCTAAATGTATTATTTAATTTTTAATCTTTGTAGAATTTTTGATACAGAATTATAAATCCAGGTGTATATCTTTTACCTTTTACACAGTGTGGGTCAGTGTCTTACATCATGTATAATCTGGGACATCATACATAATTGTGTAACTCTGTTCAATTTTATTAGGTGTGGCCAATTTAACCAAGATACTTTACAAGTAGGATTTACAGTATGTATTGCTATAGATGCCATATATATTTGGCTTTCTTCCTTTTGGTGGGGTGGGGTGCTTAGGGATGTGTGGCAATTTGGGGGGCCACCAATGGGTATCCCTTTGCGCCAGAGCCAAACTCAGTCCTTCTGGTATTAGGGCAGCACTTGCCTCTCTATGAGAGACTTGTTCGGGGTTGTGCACAGGCCCGAAATGTTGGGGATATGCGCACCTCTGGTGCCCAGGGGTCGCCGTGGAGGATGATTACCATCGGTCTCCTGGAGACCATCGGGTGTCCTTTGAGCATGTGTGCATGCATGTGCAGCTATTATTTTGAGGCGGTAGCCATCTTGGAACTGCCTGGGTGCCTGTCAGAAACCATGAATCAGACTGAGACAGAAGTACAGTTAAATCACACTTGTTTAATAATAAAAACGTAAACAGAGTAACTGTAGTCAAAACATAGCCAGAGTTCAGGAACTGGAACGGATAGTCAGACAAGCCAAAATGTCAAGGAGCCAGAAGGAATGTCAGCCAAGCAAGTCTTAACCAGGAACACAGGAGAGAGTCTCTAGAGATGTGACCAAGGCGAAGGCAGAGATCACCTGGACTGGACAACTTAAGTAGGCAGGACCGACAAGCAGGATCATAAACAGGTGAGTCACTGTGGAGAGATAGGAGCTGGCAATTAGCCGACAGCTGAGCAGCCAGCTAAGAGAAGGAGGGGCTGGACCCAGCTCTGACAGTACCCCCTCCTCAATGACCCCTCCCCCTTGGAGGATCACCAGGCTTAAGGGGACCAAGCTGACTGACTGACCGACTAAGTACCAGGAGGCATGGGAGGTGAGGGAGGCAAGGGTGGGACTGCAAAGCTTGGAGACAAATGTACAGGAGGCTTCCGCAAGCGTTCCTTAAAAGAGAGTCTTTCTTTGAGCCTGGAGTCAATGAGGATGGCAAAGGTGATCAACTTCTCCAGCTCAGTGAGTATATCTCGGGCTGCTATCTCATCCTTGATGGTATCTGAGAGACCATGAGAAAAAGCAGCCACGAGGGTCTCATTGTTCCAATCTAACTCTGCTGCCAGAGTACGGAATTCAATGGCATAACCGGCAACAGTTCTCGTACTCTGATGGACATGAGGCACTTGGCAGCAGAAGCGGAGCATGCATGAATGCCAAATAACCTTTTAAAAGAAGCCACAAACTCAAGACAATGGGGTTTTGCATCTCACATAGAGGGTTTGCCCAGGCCAAGGCTCTCTCAGAGCGAAACCTACGAAACCTATCACGAAACCTACTTTGCTTCTGTCCATGGGAAACGCCTGGGGCAGCATCTCAAAGTATATCTCAACCTGGTTGAGAAACCCTCTCCATTGGATCGCCCCCAAATTACTGGGGAAGCGGAGCGGAACCAGACATACCTCTTATAGAGGTAATACTCGAAGTGGGTGCCTGCACAGAGACTGGAGCATCAGCAGGGACGGCCTGCAACACAGGTTGTACTGGAGCAGCTACAGTGTGGGATTCCAGGTGAGCCAATGACTCAGGAGCGTTTGTACCGCCATGGCAAACTGATCCATGCGGTGATCCTGCTCATCCAATCTGGAAAAAATATTACCAACAAGTGGATTGACTGGATCTTCTGAATTCATGGCCTTTGCCTACTGTCAGAAATCATGAATCAGACAGAGACAGAAGTACAGTTAAATCACACTTGTTAAATAATAAAAAAAGGTAAACAGAGTAAACGTAGTTAACCGGTTCAATACAGGGCATTTTCACCCCCTTCCTTCCCAGGCCAATTTTTAGTTTTCAGCGCTGTCGCAATTTAAACAACAATTGCGCGGTCGTGCGATGTTATACCCAAAAAAAATTGACGTCCCTTTTTCCCCACAAATAGTGCTTTCTTTTGGTGGTATTTGATCACCTCTGCGGTTTTTATTTTTTGCGCTATAAACAAAAGAAGAGCGACAATTTTGAAAAAAACACAATATTTTTTACTTTTTGCTATAATAAATATCCCAATTTTTTTTTTTAAAAACAAATTATTTCCTTAGTTTTGGCCGATACGTATTCTTCTACACATTTTTGTTAAAAAAAAATCGCAATAAGCGTATATTGATTGGTTTGCGCAAAAGTTATAGCGTCTACAAAATACAGGATAGATTTATGGCATTTTTAAAAAACAATTATTTATTTATTTTTTTAGTGGCGATCACGATTTCTTTTCATGACTGCGACATTATGGCGGACACATCGGACACTTTTGACACATTTTTGGGACCATTCACATTTATACAGCGATCAATGCTATAAAATTGCATTGATTACTGTGTAAATGTGACAGGCAGTGAAGGGGTTAACCACTAGGGGGACACAAGGGGTTAATATGTTTCCTAAGGGAGTGTTTCTAACTGTAGGGGGCGGGGACGTACAAGGGGAGGAGACCGATCAGTGTTCTGCTGTACTAGGAACACAGATCGCTCTCCTCTCACCTGACAGGACGTGGATCTGTGTGTTTACACACACAGATCCACGGTCCGGCCCGGTTAACGGGCAATCGCGGGTGCCCGGCGGACATCGCGGCCGCCGGGCACACGCACCGGGTCCCGAGCAACGTGGCGGGCGTGCGCGCGCACCCCCTAGATGGCCGGGAATCCCAGGCCGTCATATGACGTCCACCCAGAATGGAAGATCCCATCTGTGGACGTCATATGTCTATGGCTGGGTAGGGAAGTGATTAAAACAGCCAGAGTTCAGGAACCGGAACGGATAGTCAGACAAGCCAAAACGTCAGGGAGCCAGAAGGAATGTCAGCCAAGCAGGTCTTTAACAGGAAGACACGAGAGCGTCTCTAGAGATGTGACCAAGGTGAAGGCAGAGATCATCTGGACTGGACGGCCTAAGTAGGCAGGACCGACGATCAGGATCATCAACAGATGAGTCACTGTGGAGAGATAGGAGCTGGCAATTAGCCGACAGCTGAGCGGCCAGCTCAGAGAAGGAAGGGATGGGCCCAACCCTGACAGCGCCGAAGGATGTTCCGGGCGATTATTCGCCACCAGGGGTCAATCAGTGGGGCCTTATTAGCATGGGACTTGACTCATACTTGTAGGCTCCCTCTACTCAGGCCAGATGTCTGGGGGTACTGTTCAGAAGGCTGTTTGTGTTAGAAGGTAGGAATTTATCCGACTGACAAGACTCCTTAAGTGAGACTGTCAGTTCTGGCTTTATAAAAGGGGTTCCTTTACTGCTTTCTACTAAAGGGGATTCAATTTTGTCATAGGAGGAACAGATGCTAGAACTGCCCTATAGTGAATTATATAATGTGTACTGACTTCCAGGGTTTTTAACAACATTGCTACATTGCTATTTTCAAGTCTGGGTCGCAATAGAGGAAGGTTGCACTGTGTGATCAATCTAAAATTGGGATCCCTCTGCAATATATAAGGATTTATGTATATATTGTGGTTTGATCTATTGTAGGAGAGAGCTCTATGTGGATAAAAACCTGTCCTCAAGCATTGGGAACCCTTAGTACCCCTTGCTCTTATAAATTTAGAAACAGCAGGCACTAATAGACTGCTCTTTTGCATACTTCAGCTGCTAATTTAAGGTAATTGAAAATAGGGGGATACATCTGTGCCCTTTAAATTAATGTGCCATAACGAATGAGAACTTAGTACTGAATGATTCCTCTTTTTCAAGAATGATGGCAGTTTTCTTTTATTAAACTTCTCCCTACTTGATAATTTTTAGGAGTTTGGGAGGCAAAATAATGGTTCTATTAATTAAAGTATATATGGTTTATGGCTTATTGTCCTTTTTTGTTTTGCTATCCTCATATTTCTAGAAATTGACGTTAGACCTTGAGGGAGGGTTTGCCTATGTATAAGTACCTTCTAAATGGTAGTTTTGTTGGGTATCCCTATACGACTGGATGGGAGGGTGGGGCATGGTCTGGTCACTGCTGGATCCCTGATTGATCCCTTTTTGTGGCTCTTCCTTGTGCCTACCACCTAGCCAGGCATTGACACTTTATTTTATACACCAGGGTGACAAACTGTCGATGATTATTATGATTATTTTTGTTTAGATGGCTGTGACTAAGCATACTGATGGCTCCTGAAGAAGTGGATAAGGTCCATGAAAAGCATCATGCAACAAGAAATCTGTAAGAAAATAGGAAACATGTATATTTTAGTATGAATTCAAATGAACAATTGTAATAAATATAATGGGTAAGAGATGAGGTTGATCTTCAGTATGGATGAGCAGAGTGATTTCACAGCTTGAGCTTGCCTTGAAAACAGATTTCATCTTCATCAAAATTAGGCTTAGATATCAGCAAGTAGCACTTCAAATAAGAGTCTGAACCCAGACTCACTGTAACCCACTGTGGCATCCTAATATACCAATTTAACAAAAAATATGAGAGCTATATGTGCAGCCCTGTTAACATTTCCGGCCCATGTGCTGGGATGGATGACCCCCGCACATGCACCAAAGTAACGTCATCCCGTAGAGGCCAATCAAGACAGCTGAAGACCAGCACCTGGAGTAAACCAGGTAAAAGATGTCAGTGCTGGCAAAGGATCTCATGGGTGTTGGACTGTTGGAACTATGCTGAAAGGGTAACTCCACTTCCGTGGGGGAAAAAAATAGCAAATAAAGAAAAAATAATATAGCGTGTACAATTGCAACACAAGTCAATCTGTAATTGTAACTTTCTATAAATGCTATGCAAAATGGCTACTTGGAGATGTTCTGTACACAGAATGTGTACTGACCACTCCCCACAAACATTATTTCCTGCTTGTGTGATGGGCTCACCAATTTTCCCAGAAGTCTGCCTGAGATACATGTCAGATTTCAGGCATTCCCTGCAACAAAAATGTCATTTTTGGTGAGATACTTACAATAGGAAATCACATGTAAAAGGATGCAGGCCCAGCAGCTTTCCTCATTAGTGCTCTGCACCTGCCACAGCTGACTGATAATTATGACACCACACCCATTAGACCCACTCAGTGGCACAGAGGAACAGACAGTGATTGTTTTTTGTCAACAAAAGTGGAGTAAACATTGCTGACTTTAGTTTTGCTTTAATATCTGAGAGGAGAAATGCTTGTGCGTGACCAAGATCATTTCTTAATTATTTATCAAAAGAGCCATGCTTCAGAATATTGAAAACTGCTGCCCCCCTGTAGACAGGGAACACCTAAATGAAACCCAAAACAAATGAAAAACTAAAAAATAGGGAGTGGCGCTGTTATAGAAAAAGTGTGTCAATATAATAATTATCTTCTTAAAGATATAAAGTGAGAGGTGCTAGAGTTATTATAAAAATAATAAATTGTATCAGTACAGTAATTTTTAGTTGTAAATATAAAGTGATAAGTGCTGGATTGTGCAAAAGAGAATTGTAAACAACATGCAAATAATAAAAACTCAGTCGCTATACCATATAGGTGATAAAAAAAAAAAAAAAAACACATAAAAAACTAAAGTGACAAGTGCTTATAGGTCTCATATAAATTAGTCCTTTGGTTTGGGGATCCAAAGTGACAGGTGCAAAGATATATTTAAATATAAGTCTTAATATATGAAACAATGTGCAATAAACACAATAAAGAAACTCCACTGGCTCCTATTTCAATGGAGATCCCAGTCGGACATCCACATGGTCTATTTCATAGAACGAAAACAAAAGTAGTCCACATAGCGTGACCCCGTTTCATTTGTTTATTATAAAAAAATTATATGTATCCAAGGAATAGACTTTGTAAAACGAAAGTTTAAAAATAGGAGAGGGAGCTTGCAGGCTCTCTAACTCTCCAAACAACATGGGGAAGCAGCGCTGCCTAGAATCGCCGCTTGCGTTCCACCGGTCGAATATCCGGATGTGACGTTGTGCGTGTCAAGATAGTCCTGCCTTGAGATCATTTCTTGCCTCAAGTCAGTAATTGTGTGATCAAATATCACTGACTTACTACTAAATTGACACCTTCGGTAGTCTATTTACCATTTCTGCGCCCAAAAACATCAGGTAGTGTGCCAAAGTTAAAATACAATATATTACCAAAAGTATTAGGACGCCTGCCTTTACACGCACATGGTAATGGCATACCAGTCTTCCTCTGTAGAGTTTAATATTGATTTGGCGCAACCCTTTGCAGCTATTACAGCTTCTGGGAAGCTGTCCACAAGGTTTAAAAGTGTGACCAGAAGCTATAAGCACATAGTGAGGCCAGGCAACGATGTGGACAAGAAGGCCTGGCTCGCAGTCTCCGCTCCCTTCTTCTCAAAGGTGTTCTATCAGGTTGAGGTCAGAACTCTGTGCAGGTCAAGTTCCTCCACCTCAAACTTTCTCATCCATGTTTTTATGGACCTTGTTTTGTGCACTGGTGCGCAGCCATGTTGGAACAGGAAAGGGACATCCCCAAACTGTTCCCACAAAGTTGGGAGCATGAAATTGTCCAAAATGTCTTGGTATGCTGATGCCTTTAAGAGTTCCCTTCACTGGAACTAAGGGACCAAACCCAACCCCTGAAAAACAAGATTTGTTCTTTATTGTTTTAATTCACTAAGATACTGTACAATGCTTTTGTTATATGATTATTGTAATGTTTATGTACTTTAATCTAGAGTACAAAAAAACTTTCTTTTTTTTTAGTTTTGGATACAGTTGGGAGTGGTTATTATAACAACACCTCTTGTGTTGTGTCTTATCTGCACATAAAATAATTAATCAAAATGCACTGTAGCAATATTGCAACAATATTTTTATGAATGAAGCCTACTTACACTGCATAGTCGCAGCCTGCACTTACACTGAAGCCACTGTTAGAGCTTCTGCAGAACAGAGCAGGACCTGGCGGTTAAAGTGGCAGCCAGGCCGTTGATTTTGAAAAGCAATGTGAGAAGGAAAGTTTGAGCATACAAGATGCTCCCAAGATCTAGCAATAGCGGGATAGGCAGACATGGCCCCCTGGGATCCTTCAGCTCTGAGGGCCACCAGAATCACACCAATAGGGACATGATATTGCTTACCCTTTTTAACACAAATTTACCCTTCCTTTTGCATACACACCTTTTCCTGTACAAGAGACCTATGCACTGAAATCACAGAGTGCTATTGCTGATTTCTACAATGTGCAGATCCCAAATGCAACCACACGCATTCTTTTGTTTTTGGGTAACATATGCTTCATGGACTTTATTTTATCTTGAATACATTTCCTTGAGTTCATCTCACATGGGCAAGCTATTGCTTTGAAACATTTGATGCAGTGTAGATTACACTGAGAATGGTCGCCTCGGGTCACCAATTCCTCTGTGAACTCCATTAAATTCCGTTATGTATTGAATTTCAGAACATTACAATACACTGCAGGAAATTTCCCTCATATAATTCATTACATAATAACATTTATCAGATGATTTACAAAAGAGCAAAATTTGAATTTTAAAAACTCCTGGCACTTAAAGCTGAACTACAGGCACAATACCTTAATTTAAATATATTGCCCAATAGCCACAAACATTATAAGTCTGCTTAGTGTGTATCAAATGCCTTTTAAAACTTAGTTATTACCTTATACAACTGACAGTGATATAATCACTGTGCTGCACATATCCTGTGCACAGGGCAGAGTTGTTGGAGGGACCCAGTAGGTCCACCTACTACAGGCTGGCTGTATAAAACTGTAGGAGGGAGTAGAGACAAGACCAATCACACTGCATAAGGAGAAAAAGCAGCAGGGATCAGTCTTTATTACAAGAAATTTCTGCACAAATAAATCCAGAATACATACTGCTATCTTAGCATTACTTTGCTTTGTGTTTTGGTAATAAATACATATCCCATTCTGCTGCATCTGAACACCTTTTCACCTCCATGGAAATCCATACGTGTGTAAACAAAAGCAAGTCATAGAACGATAGGCAATTTTTTTTTCCATTTAGGATAGCGCAGGAATGGAGTGTTTTTTAACCCCATGTAAGGTTTATATTTGCTATCTATGTTACCTTGGGGAGATTTACCTTCACTTCCTGTCCCATAGCCAAACAAAAAGTGAGAGGAAATCCCTGCAAGTCAAGGGAATTCCTTGGGTCCCCAGAACTAGTTTCCCCATTGGAAGACTTTCTCTCTATTACTTTTCTGGGGACAATCCAACATTTGGGGTTTTATTTTACTTTCACTTCTAATTAAAAGGGTAAACAAGATAAATAGGGAGTGTGAGACTGCCTAATGGGGACACAGACAGCAATCAAAACTGACAGGTGTTCTAACCCATCTCCACTCTATCCAAACTGAAAAAAAAGTCCTGCCTTTAGTTATACTTTACCCTTATTTATCCATTCCTTCTATGTATTGCTAAAAAGGCTCTGTCATGTAGTGATTTGCTCTCAGGTTCTCAACCATTTTCCCTTATGCCGTGTACACACGAGCAGACTTTTCGACCGGACTGGTCCAACGGTCTATCCGATGGATTTTCCACAGACTTTCGACGGACTTTCTGAACAAACTTCAAACTACTACTTGCCTACACACGATCAGGCCAAAGTCCGATGGATTCGTACATAATGACGTACGACCGGACTAAAATAAGGAAGTTGATAGCCAGTAGTCAATAGCTGCCCTAGCATCGGTTTTCGTCCGTCGGACTAGCATACAGACGAGCGGACTTTTCGACCGGACTTAAGTCCATCGGAAAGATTTGAAACATGTTCCAAATGTAAAGTCCGTCAGATTTTCGACCGAAAAAGTGCGCTGCAGGTCCGATGAAGCCCACACACGGTCGAATTGTCTGCCGGACTCGGTCCGTCGGACCAGTCTGGTCGAAAAGTCCGCTCGTGTGTACGCGGCATTAGTCCCTTATCTGTTGACTTTTAGCAATACCCAACATTAACCATAGCATAGTCACAGAGTGACCAGGAGTACTCTATGGTGTATGTTTATCAAACAGAGAAGAGCCGAGATCCTGATGATCATGGCTGATCTCTCAGGTGTGCCAGTTTATGAAGCTGAGATGAGGAGTGGAGAACATGTTCTTCACTTCTCATCATAGGACACACCCTTCTGTCATTCACTTTTACACAGATGACCAGTTTATGAAGGTGAGAAATGTGCTCTGTTTGGGGTGTCTGGCTTCCAACAAAAGGACGACTAACTCTTAGAATAAGGGTTGGATTTACTTACAATAGGGATATCAATACATTACAGTTATAAATAAGTAGATGGAAGATGGGGTAACAGGGGAAGAAAGGGGTCTTACAGGTCTAACACTCACACACACGCATTCTCTCTGAATCTCTCAGGCCAGGGTCCTTTTAATCCAGACTTGAGACCCACACCCCAGGGGGTGTTGGTCATCACGGCCATTGAAGACAGTTGAACCAAAGGTCATAATAAATTTGTTCCTCTCCCAGGCTCAACTCCAGTTCCCTTGAGCAGTTTATCACACTGCAATTCATCACCCTTCAGGCACCATGCTGGCCAAGTGTGAGGGGGCAGTTGAATATCCTTAAGAGTCCTGTTGGTTAGATAATAATGACCTTATGCCTTGTTCTTGTCATGGCTGGACTCAGCCCTTCCTTCTCAGAGCTGGCCACTCTGCTGTCAGCTAATTGCCAGCTCCTATCGCTCCATAGGTACTCAGCTATTGATGATATCCTGCTCATCACTCCTGCTTACTTAAGCTGTTCAACCCAGTGGATCTCGCCTTGGTCAACATCACAAGAACATTCTCTTGCGATCCTGTTCAAGACTTGTTTTGCTGACATCCCTTCTGGCCACAGATCCTGCTTGCTGTTCAACTACATTGATCCCTGACTTCTGGCTTGGCTGACTATCCGTTCCGGTTACTGAACTTTGGCTATGTTTTGACTATGTTTGTTTTACTTTTATTATTATACAAGTTTGATTTAAAGAGGAGTTCCCATTAAAAAAAAAAATGAAAAGTCAGCAGCTACAAATACTGCAGCTGCTGACTTTTAATTGGACACTTACCTGTCCCAGGGTCCAGCGATGCGGGGGATCGAAGCCCCGCTTGTCTCCCCCTCCGTTCCGTTGCGCCGGCATTGCAACTGTGGGTGCGGGCTGTGGCTTCACAGCCGGGCACCAACTGCGCATGCGCGAGTGGCACCGCGCGCCGTGATTGGCCGCTCAGTCATCTGGGACCTGTAATGGGTCCCAGATGATTGACAAGAGGGAGGGAGCAGAGCTGAGCCCTTCCTGTGCCGAGGGGAAGTGATGTCACCAGCCCAGGCACTGAAAGAGGCACCATGTTAAACATTTTTCAAGTGATAACCATGCTAGTACCTGACTAGATTCCATTAGCACAATTATTCAAGCATGTAACCCTACAATCATTATTTACAGTTTCCACACTTTCACACATTACCAAGCATCATTCTGATTATTGGTGATTGTAGTGCCTATTAATCTCCTTTTCCAGTCACTATTAATAGCCTAATGTCCATATCAGACATTTAAAGTGTCCATTTCCAGATGATGTCTTTGAACACTTAAACAATTAACTTATAATTTCTTTCCATCATTTCTGCCAGAGGCTGAGGAAAATCCAAGTCTCTTTTGTTTGGGCTAGGTCATTTAAAAGCTCTGTATTACCCTAGGTGTCATGGGTGGTAGGATTCCACTTATGCCATCCATATAACGCTCTGCATACATTCCAACTGCCACCACAAGTATGGCTTGCTGTTCCTCCTCCAGGTTCCCAAAATTTAGATATCTAGTTACCTCATTATGGAACCTGGAAATAAATGAAAAAGAGCAGCATCAGATTCTTAGTAGTTACTATCTCTATATACCCTCATGGAATTCCCTGTTATCCCAAAGCTCAGACCAGACTATGGTCTCAAATTTCAATAGCTGGGGGTATTCTTCCCCACAAAAGCTAATTCTCGTGACACCAAAACAAAAAGTATGATAAAAAATAAAAAAATATATATCTTCCTAAAAACTTTCTCCAACCTCCCCACCCCTTGGTACCATAATACATTGGTACCATTCCATAGACTATAGAATATACCTGGCAACTAAAATATTTGCTTACACAAACAGTGGGTCTTAAAGTAGAACACCAATACTTACTGAGAACATCTGGCCATTATCACACAAAAACAACATGACAAGACAAACACCATAAAACAATGACAAACACTCAACTTTTAATTAAAGGCATCCATGGATTTTTCTCATGAGAAGAGTAAAGCCGCATACACACAATCGGATTTTCGGGAATTGTGTGATGACAGGCTGTTGGTGGAAAATCCGACCATTTGTATGCTCCATCGGACAATTGTTGTCGGATTTTCTGCAGGCAAATGTTGTATGGCATGCTTTAAAATTTTCCGCGGACAAATGCCCGTTGTCAAATTTTCTGAGTGTGTGTACACAAGTCTGTCAGACAAAAGTCCAAAGTACAAACATGCATGCTCGGAAGCAAGGATGAGCCAGAAGCGGTCGGTCTTGTAAACTAGCGCTCGTAATGGAGAATTAACATTCGTGACGTGACAAATTATGAAATCTCGAAATACAGCGCACAATTCTCTTCTTCTTTAATGGGATAATAATGAAGCTGCTTTGCTGGTGATACTGATGGACTTATTGCAAACGAATGTTTTTTTTTCTAGTGATATCAAGAATAATATTATTATGCTTGTTATTTTTATTTTGGTGCAAGTTACCACAACACTATTATCCCGTAGTCTTTAAGATCAAAGATACAACTATGTTGGTGTCCCTTGTTAATTTTACATTGTATTTTTTGAAATGTAACTGCCTACTCCCAAACTGTTATTTGTAGTAAAACACATAGCCAAGTATTATTCTCCACAATTTTTTTATTGTGCATTAAAAAAGGAAAACAAATAAAATTAGACATGCTATCTGCCAATAGAAAGTGCATTCTATGCATCCAAAAATATAGAAAATATAACTAATCAAATCATTATTATTTAACCAAAAAATAAAATAAAAGAATGTGTCCTGCTTCTTAATATAGGGGGTCAGAAATGCCAAGAGTTGGTGAAAGCAGGGGTCCGTCTTCAGGAGATAATTCCTAAAATCATCCGGCTTATTCTCCTGGAGCTCCCGCAGCAAAGGCATATAACATAATTGGTCACGATTAATAAAGCAACCAATTTTTGGTCCAAGAAATCCTCCTCCTCCTGTTCCTGGACTGGATTCGGGTCAAAGCAATAAATCCAAGGCCAATAATAAATGACACGTTATCTCCTCCGATTCCGCAACATGGCTGGTTGATGAACGGCGTTCAGAAACGAACTGAAAAGTGCAAACTGAAAAGTGCGAATCAACACTCACCTAACTTCTACTAACATGAAATTAGCAGAAGGACCACAAAGAGTGTTACCAGACAATTGAACTTCCTCTTTTTCGGCTCCTAGTACGTCTAGTTCATCACTACGTTTGTGTTTGTTGGTCGACAATTGTGTACCGCTTGTATGCAAAACAAAATCCAGGCACACGTCTTCGGACAAAAGTCTGAGGTTTTGTCTGCGGGAAATCCGATCCTGTGTACGAGGCTTAAGTGCTCATTTCAATCTGAAAGACAATTAGTTAATGGGAAAAACAAAAAACAAAACATCTGTACCTCATCACAACATTTGTAACTTCATTTGTAACTTTTTAATCCATTAATACCTGACTATTGTTTAAATTTTTTTTCATTGTTTTCAAACAATTACTAGTTAATGAGCTCATGGTACCATGTGATAATCGATTATGCATTTACATTAACCTACCCCCTGCTCTGCTAAATTTGGCCACTGTTGTTCTCACTTTGAAGGACCTGCAAACAAAACACAAATGGTAGTATCCAAACTAGTTTAACTTCTTCCATGGTCCCTAGAAAAAGAACACAAAGACAGTTATTACTCACAATTATCACAACAATTGACTTTTTAAGTCCCCCAAGTCTTTTCCTAATAATTGTATTGCTAGGGGATCAATTGCCATATTTTCCTATACTATGCATATAGTATTAGTAAACTTTGCCATATTACTCAGAAAAAATGGCAATGCATTTTGCGTCCAACTACATACAAGCTGTGTTTAGGGTGTGGGCTGTCATTTATTATCTCTTCTTCAGAACTGTGTGATCCGTCCTGGCTGTTATCTTTCATATCAGGCCGTAGGCTATGCTGTCCCTGTCCTGGGTGGGGGTTTTCATATCAGATACCTGTATTTCTGGGTTTTCGTGCTCCATGCTAGGAATGTTAGGAGCTTTACAAAATCTTTGTGCATGTCTATTCCATTTATAACCTCTGAACCCTCTCTGCCTTCCTGTACCTCTGCTTATTACAGGTACATCTGCCTTTGACCCATGCTCCCTATCACTAGACTCTTGACAGAAGTCTCACAGGATATTGACAAAATTTTGGTTGAACTTAGCATTCCTCAGAGCCATTCTAGTGGGATAGCTTACATACCACTTATTGGCCATTGAGTATATGAAACTTGCATCGTCCAACAATAAGTCAGGACAGTTGAACACTCCCATATACAATGCAAGATACTCACTGCAGAACAATATTGGGTCATCTCCTCTCCTAAATTTCATTTGTTGTAAATCACTCATAGCGCTATCACGACTGTCCACAATACGCTGCAACTCTTTCCTCCGCATTTCTGCATCTGCTAAGTTATCATTAACCTGTGCAGATAACTGGCCTGCCAAAGGTTCTGGTAGCCATGCTTTTAGAAGAGAGCATGCATCCTCATTACTCAAATGGAATTTAAGCACTAGAGCCTCAAATTTATTGGACGGACTCACTGGTGATTCCAGGGTAATAAATTCACACAGAATCTGACACAAAGTAAGTTTCTCTTGGATTGTAATCAAACTGTTATTCTGATTCGAAGCTATAGGTGCAATAGCTGACTGTCTTTCATCGCAGCCCTTCCCCTTATTGACTGTGCAGATATTGGCCAATTGACATGTTCCTGTGTGCTCATTGAGTGATAATATACATTGCTCTTTAGTAAGAAGCTGGGAGTCTGCATTTGCTAATTTTCTTCCTAAAGACATAACCAACTCTTCCATCTCTGACAACTTTATTCGCAATGACTCTAAAAATTTGCTCTTCATATCGCAGTCCATGTTGCACCTCTGAAGCTGTTCTTGTAGTTCACTGTTTCTTTCTGACAAATTGCCTGCAGTAGTCCACAATTCATACATCTCAATACTGGAGGCTGTTGCAACCTTTAGAAGGTTTTCAGAAATTTTCTATATGTCCTCCCCGAGACGTCTCCTCTCTGCTTCCCACTACCCCCCCCCCCCATTTGCTCAGATATAAATTTAATTCTGGGCAACACTCCAATTTCATTTGCCAACCTCTCTTTCTTCACATTCCTTGTTAGCTGTTTACCCAATGACCTGCTATTATGTTGCTGACACTGAGAAAATAGTACATTACACTGGCTTTTTAGAGGTTCATCTGCACATGAATGATAACTGGCAGAGGCATATTTTTTAACATATGTATACACAAGTTCCATTTCATAACTATACAATCCACACAATCCACAACTCTATTAGTACTAACGTTCCAACACTGCATTGAGCAACAAACCAAACTCAATTACCTTTAGCTCTTGCAACTCACAAATAAACACAAAAAAAACAAATCTCTCTTCTAGCATTGAATATTCTTCATTCATTACCATTTTTACCTGATATCATTCAAAGCAATTAAAACTTTTGCATATCCATAGAAAAGACACACCACACTTGCAGCCCTTCCGGTTTCTGTGGCATTATCAGCTGACTTTACAATGTCAGATTTATGGAAGTCTTGCTTCTCCTTATGGAACCGTGAAGATAAGCACTTCTGTCCTGTAGGTTTTATGCGGCTTTTAGGATTACCGCACACTTTCTGGGGTGCCAAATGTAAAATGTGCTCTGTTTGGGGTGTCTGGCTTCCAATAAAAGGATGACCAATTCTTAGAATAAGGGTTGGATTTACTTACAATAGGGATATCAATACATTACAGTTATAAATAAGGAGAGGGAAGATGGGGTAACAGGGGAAGAAAGGGATCTTACAGGTCTAACACTCACACACGCACATTCTCTCTGAATTTCTCAGGCCAGGATCATTTTTATCCAGACTTGAGACCCACACCCCTGCTGGGGGGGGGGGGGCGTTGGTCATCACGGCCATTGGATACACTTGAACCAAAGGTCATAAAAAGCTCGTTCCTCTCCCAGACTCAACTTCAGTTCCTTTGATCAGTTTATCATACTGCAATTCATTACCCTTCAGGCCCCATGCTGGCCAGGTGTGAGGGGGCAGTTGAATATCCTCAAGAGTCCCATTGGTTAGATAATAATGACATTATGCCTTGTTCCAGCCATGTTTACAGCAGGCTGGCTGTAAACACTGTAATTTGCTGCACATCAAAGTCCTTTCAAAGCTTTGTTGTACAAGACATATTGTTCTCATGTCCCATCTGCATTAATATCAATTTCTTCCAGTATTATACCATCTCTGTAGAATATCACCGTCCCAGATTCTCCAGCTAAAATGTGGAGAATCTGGGTGAGAAGCTACTGTAATGTGAGGAAGGAGACTTCTTTATTCCTAATATCAGCAATAGCAAGCTTAAAGATTGATACAAATAATAACTATATACATTTATGTGTGTATATATGTGTTTTATATATATAGTATATACAGTATATTTGTATGTATGTATTTTCTTTTAGGACCCATTCACATCTGAGCAATGCAGAATTGTTGGCAGAATTGCGCAATTCTTGCCACAATTCCACCTTGCTGTAAAATTGTGTCAAAATATGCAATGTGCTTTTGGGTGCCATTCATTGTTAATGGCACCCCAAATGCAGTTAGCAAACATGCATTTTGCCACACATTTTGTCGCCTGACAAATACACTACCAACGTACCAAAATGTGCATTAAAAAGTGCACAATGCTCCATGCCAAAAAATGTTCAATTTGGCTTTTTGGGCCTTTTTGTGCGCATTTTGGTACAGTTTTTGATGCACTTTTTGCTTTTTTTTTTCTTCAACACACATTCTGGCTTGTTTTTTACCTGCTTTTTTGTGTGCATTCTGGAAACACATGCAAAATGCATGATATGCTTGCGGTGCCATTAATTGTTAATGGCACAGCAAAAGTGGCTAGCAAATTTGCTGTTTGCCAAAATACGCATTAAAAAGCAAATCAAAATGCACGTTCAAAAAGTGTCAAACTACATGCTTAAAGAAGAGCCAAAATGTGTGTTACAAACCACACCAAAATGCGTGTTAAAATAACCTGTGCCAAAATGTGTGCTAAAGGGCTAAAATGTGTGTTTAAATAAGCGCCAAAATGCACAATAAAAAAGCTCACGGATAGATGCGCATTAAAAAAAATGGCATGTTAAAAAACTGCAAGATGCACGTAAATAATGAGTAATAAAAGGGCCAAAATACACATTTAAAAAATGTGCCAAAATGTGTGTAAAAAATGTGAGTTAAAAAAAGCACCAGTGCTTATTATTTTCATGTAATTACACAGCCTTTTTTACTTTGGTTTCACTTTTAAAACTCTGCTGCTCTGTAATCACACAGGTGTCTCAGGAGATCACAGGCAGCCCTCATCCTTCTACAAAGATCTCAGGTGTTCTCAGAGGAAAAACGTCTCCACTCTTCTCCTTCTGAGTAAATTATCTCTGTTTGAAGACCCTAGCAATACCTGTGGCTGAGAGAAATGCAATGGTCTGGCTGATTGCCATCTGGCTGTCTATGGCACTGATTCTCATATACTTGAAACAAGCACATAGATCAAGAAAGTCAGAAATCCTAGTCAGCATAGCCATTCCTGGTCAGCGGCTCAGCAGGTACTGAAGACAGTGTATTACCATTAAAGCCAGAAAACTAGATTTCAAAAGTGAAGATCAGCAATGGCAGCCTCCATATTATGTCAGTATTATTCTTTGCTGCAGCATCGCATGAAATTTACTGATAAGCAGGATTTTATGTATGCATGCATGCATTTTTAGAGTTCTGTTAATCTAGTAAAAAAAACATATGGAAGATATCTGTGATGTTCTCTATAGTAAATATTATACTTCCTTTTAATGCAGAAGCCCTTTTACTGGCTTTCTTTTTCCACCCACAAGTCATAAAATTTTCAGGTTGTCCGAGAAACCAGTTTTATTGTTTTTTATTCTCTGTTAAGCCACCCATATTTTTACTGTAGTTAGGGTATATACCAAATGACGTTAATATGAGAGAACATTGACAGCCAACAATATTTGGAAACTGGACATCTGGCAACAGTGTAAATGTAAACCAGCACTAATCAGTCTTCTTCAAGTTATATTAAAGTAGAAGAGGTAGTCTGAGTGTCTCTATGATGTAATGCACCTCATCCCGATAAAATTTTTGGATGTGGAGGAATGGGATTATAATGGTGCTATCAACAACTGAATCAAAGTATATTTAAAATTGTAATTACATTTATTAGTACAAGTAACATGTATCAAACAACAAACAGGATATAAAAATATTTGTTAAAATCAATAGCTGAGCATATATAGTATACAATGGGTTGCTGGTGATCCAGAGGAGAAGAGAAGAGTGGTCACAAAAGATTACTGATTCCCAACATGTTTCGCCAGTGATGGCTTCCTCAGGGGACAAATGTGAGACCACCACACTAGTAATCCAGCTCTAACAAAAAAGAAATAAAATAATTAAAATAACATAAATAAACATGAAAACGAAATTGACATGACCTCCAGCAAATGCACAACACATACCTCTATGCATCTGGAACTACGTATAGAAAAGGCTCTGTTGCTAATATGCCTCCCCCAAAAAAGGGGAAAGACAGGGGCAATGATCAAAAAAACCCCAACTAGCGGATGAAAAGGAGACCATGCACAAACGCAGGGGGTACAGAAAGGCCCAGCTGAAGAAAAGAGAAATTCAAAAATTCAAATAAATAATATATAAATGTAATCCAACCACAAACAAACAGATGTGGGTCCAGTGAAGTGACACTTTGAAAAAAAAAACTTACTATGCTAAAAGATGAAAAACACAAGACTTTAGGGGCGCCTTGGTATTGATGTGAATAGCTGGAAAAAACAACTGCTTGTCCCACTTCATAGACGTTCAACTTAATGAAACCGCCATTTAGAAAGGGGAAATTTGTGTGTTTACAATTTTGTTGCCCATAGTGAGTATAATCAGTAGTCCATAAAGGAGTTTTAAATGGACCAGTGTATATAACTATAACATGAGATATTTATGAAAAAGTGGCACATAGCTCCAAGTATATATGTCTATACATATGCACACCGTATTAACTTTAACTAAAGTGCAATCAAAAGCATCTCTTTTAAAATAATTCTCACAGAAAACTCCAGAGGTAAGTTATATCAATAGAACCAATGGGAAGCCAAAGTTACATGCGGGGAGATTGAGTCAGGAACCACAGTGATCAGGTGAGTCGGAAATTAGCACAGGGGACACAGTTTGGGCATAAAGCCCTGTCATCCGTATGGCCATGCATCTTGTCCACCAAAAAGTCATCCACATATAGCTAAAGGGGCAGCCCTGAAAAGAAACAGAACCTGCGGTTGTGGATGGAAAATGCAGGTGCCCAAAAAAAGGGGGCAAAACCTGCAAAGGGGAGATCATAAGATTCTCCCAAGGAAAGTGTGTACTCTGCGTATTCTGGAGGTCATAACAAAAAAATAAACATTATACAAAAACAAAATCAAAAGCATACCAAGATACAGCAAAAAACAATCATGTATGACCAAATAAGACATAGCAAGATTTAGCATATATATTAACACATAGTATGCCTATATTAACACAACATAGTACATGTGAAAAATAAATCAAAAGCAAACAATGTAAATGAATCAACATCAAAAACCTGTACAACATCAAGATTAAATGTAAATATGAGAAGGAAAAGGAGAAAAGAAAAAAGAAAGAACAGCACACCAGGACGGCAGTACCAAATAGGTGGATATGGGGAAAAAAATATCATTAGTTCAAAAAGCTTATGTAAATGTACATCATGGTTATGAACTAATTTGACCAAAAAAAGGGGACAGAAAAATAGCCACCTGTCAGGAAAGGTTCCATCCACTGGTAATATGTATCATTTGGCGTGCAGTACGGAGGTCCACCAGCAGGTGTCTCCTGGCAGTTTGGAACTGTCAGGAGAGCTTTCCCCTGCTGGTGTTATGTCATCTTTCGGCCGCAGTACGGGCGTCCACCAGCGAATGGATCCTGGCAGTGTGAAGCAGACAGCACCTCCTACGATCAGGTGTCACCTGAGGCTAATTGCAGGTGTTCATATAAATACTCGGCATGCATTCACATGCTTGCCCTGGTATCATCCTTGCACCCTGACTTGTTAGCCTGCAACCTGCAACCTGCAATCTGGACCTGAACCTGTACCCGATCCCATCCTGATCCTGTCCCTCCTGTGTTCCTGTTCCCTTGTAGCCTGATCCCATCCATCATCTCCCTCTCCTGTCCTGCCCTTGTTCATCTGCTGATCTGCTGTGTATGACCCTGGCCTGGCTAACGTTTGTGATTCCGGAACTGCCCTTTGTTATCTGCTGATCTTCTGTTTACTTCCCTTTGGCTGTATACATTATCTGTTGTCTGTGGGTTTCTGTTGGTTAGTTGAGCACTATTTGTATTTGAGGTGTTTACCTGTTTACTACTTATCTTTAATAAACTCAGCTACAGCCCAATATAGTTTCTCAGCCTGTCATGCCAGTGCCCATCATCCGGCTTTCTTGGTCAGTGCCTTGCACCCGGCTCGCTGATCCGGGGGCCCATTGCTATGCCCACTGGGCCAGGGCCCGTTAATTAGCTTGCTGAGCCATTGCCTGTTACTGAGCCTGCCGTTACAGTGCTTGCTGCTCGGCCTGATGTCCCAGAGCCTGCTGTCCAGCTCAATGACCCGGAACCTGCTGCCCAGCTCGATGACCCGGAGCCTGCTGCCCAGCTCGATGACCCTGAGCCTGCTGCCCAGCTCGATGACCCTGATGTGCCCGCTATCTGCCCTAATGTGCCCGCTGTCTGCCCTGATGTACCTGCTGTCTGCCCTGATGTACCTGCTGTCTGCCCTGATGTGCCTGCTGTCCAGCTTGATGTGCCCGCTGGCCAGTTCGATGTACCCGCTGCCCAGCTTGATGTGCCTGCTGCCCAGCTTGATGTGCCCGCTGCCCAGCTTGATATGCCCGCTGTCCAGCTTCATGGACCTCCATCCGTTTTCCGACTTGCTACCATGGACTTATTACACACCCAGCTTGATTTGCCTTTGCCCACTGCTCAGCTTGATGCCATGGACTATTAACTGTTACATCTAGTTGGAGAGCCCTGAGATCGTTCCTTTGGGGGGGGACTGTCAGGAAAGGTTACATCTGCTGGTAATATCTATCATTTGGCGTGCAGCACTGAGGTTCATCAGCAGGTGTCTCCTGGCAGTTTGGCCACCTGCTGGTGGAACTGTCAGGAGAGCTTTACCCTGATGGTGGTATTTCATCTTTGGGCTGCAGTACAGGCGTCCACCAGCGGAAGGATCCTGGCAGTGTGGAGCAGACAGCACCTCCTGCGATCAGGTGTCACCTGAGGCTAATTGCAGGTGTGCATATAAATACCCGACAAGCATTCACATGCTTGCCCTGGTATCGTCATTGTGCCCTGACTTGTTAGCCTGCACCCTGTAACCTGTAACCTGGACCTGAACGTGAACCTGTACCCGATCCCATCCTGATCCTGTCCCTCCTGTATTCCTCTTCCCTTGTAGCCTGATCCCATCCATCATCTCCCTCTCCTGTCCTGCCCTTGTTCATCTGCTGATCTGCTGTGTATGACCCTGGCCTGGCTAACGTTTGTGATTCCGGAACTGCCCTTTGTTATCTGCTGATCTTCTGTGTATGACCCTGGCCTGGCTAACGTGTTTGATTTTGGTACTTCCCTTTGGCTGTATATATTATCTGTTGTCTGTGGGTTTCTGTTAGTTAGTTGATCACTATTTGTATTTGGGGTGTTTACTTGATAATACTTATCTTTAATAAACTTTATATTATTCACCTTACATGCGTTTTGGTTTCCTCTGTGCAGTCCACGCAGTCTGGTCACACCTGTTCATGTCACCACCAAAGTGGGGACACAATTTAACAACCGACAAACAAGGTCCCCTCATGTGGCTGGCACATAAATAGTGCAGGTCACACGAAGGACTTAAAGCTGATATATTCATTTAATCCTGGGTCATGAGTAGCATTTAAATTGTGAATCCATTTGGTTTCTAATTGCAGAAGAGTACGGTCTATACTGCCGCCTCTGACATATGAAGGCACGTGCTTATAAGCACTGAACTTAATCATATTAGAGCTAAAATCATGTACAGACCCAACATGGTGGCTGATGGCCATTGTCATAAGTCTTTTGGAGATAGGAATAGTATGATCTCTGATTCTCCTAAAAAAAGGTTGTTTTTTCGTTTTACCTATGTAGAAACATCCACATAGGCATTTGGCAAGATATACCACTCCAACAGTTTGACAAAAAATTCTATGGTGTATCCTATGCATATCTCCGTCGGAAAGAAGCACAGTGGAACCATCTAAGATATGCCAGCACACATCACATTTGCGACAGGCAAACGTGCCAGTCTGAAGTGGGGCAGAGACGCCCCCAGAATTAAAATGGCTACGTACCAGCTTGTCCCTAAGTGACGGTGCCCGTCGATACGTAATTTCAGGTCAAGGTTTAATAAATTTATGTGCCAATGAGTTGGCCAGAAGTAGAGGCCAGTATTGAGTTAGAATGTCTCTAAATTTAGCATGGTGCCTGGAGTATTGTGTTATATTTTCTAACTGGTTGCTCAGTGATTGGGGGTTTAGTAGAAAATATCAATTAGTTTAGTTTAGTTTAGAAAATATCAATTCCTTCCTGTCACGTTTAGAGGCTTTATTAAAAGCTTTTTTGAGTAGTCTATGGCTATACCCTCTATGTTTCAGTCTATTGTAAAGGCCATGAGCTGCCTTCTGATAATCATCATGCAATATTGTATTCCCAGAGGTGGGCTTCCGAAAAAGAGAGGAATAAAGAAGACCATCATCATCATCAATAGAAAGCTTTAAATCTAAAAAGTTAATGCGGCTCTGACTGCATTCCATCGTAAATTTAAGATTGTAAGAATTGTTAGATAAGATTTCCATAAATTGTGTCAACTGAACCCTGGTACCAGACCAGAGAAGCAGGACATCGTCAATGTACCTGTACCATGAGAGAATGTGGAACAGGCACATTGACGCATCATATTCCAGAAAAAGCTTCTTTTCCCACCCCCCTGGTACAGGTTGGCATACGATGGGGCACACCTGGTCCCCATCGCAACCCCCTGCACCTGGAGGAAGTGGGAATTGCCAAACAAAAACACATTATGGGTCAAAATGAATTTCAGGAGTTCCAAGAAAAACATATTGTATAGGTGAGCAGAGCTACCTCTTTCCTTAAGATGGTTACCTATAATTTCAATGCCTTTGGCATGTGGAATGGCATTGTACAGGCTCTCAATGTCTATGGCTACAAGCCAAGTGTTTAAGGGGACATGCATGCCCTCAATTGTTTGTAAAAGATCAATAGTGTCCTTTAAGAAGACAACGCTGTTACATGAGGGTAGAGATACTTGTCAATAAGTGCACTTGCATTTTCAGTAAAGCCTGATACAACTGCCCGGCCTGGCGGGTCATTCAAAGACTTATGCACTTTAGGGAGTGCATATAGCGTAGGAATTTTAGGTTCTTTAACATTAAGTTATCTATAAGTGTCCCTATCGATAAGTCCCTTGTGAAGAGCATTGGTATTTAAAGAATAATATTCAAGATTGAAATTATTAATCAAAATTTTAGAGATTGGTTGATACCATTCTCTATTCATAAGGATACGATGGCACATGGTTTCATAATCATTGCTGTTCATAATTACTACATTACCACCCTTATCCGCCAGTTTAATTACAATCGGGATTATTTTGAAGAGATTGAATGGCTTTTTTTTGGGCAACAGAAATATTATTATCGTGCTGTGTGGTACGAAGATCTAGCTTAGTGATTTACTTGGAAGTTTGTTCCACGAATGCCCAAATATTAGGGTAATTATTCAAAAGTGGGAATGATCGTGATTTCGGTTTGTATGACAATGGTGGGGGGAAGGTCAAACCGACAGCACATACACAACCCGAGAAAGAGGTGGAGAGTGTGTCAGAATCGGCGTGACCCTCCTGTCACGCTGTCAGGACTAGAGTGTATGTCAGGAGAAAACGAGGATCCAGTTTCCTAATTGGATTTTTCATAAATTACCTTAAAAATACGTTTTCTGGCAAAAGGTGTATATCCTTAATCAATTTGTTGCCATCAACTTGAGGATAGAAAGTTAGACCCAATTTTAATACTTCAGTCTGTCAGCTGAACAGATGATAAATTAATGATTTCTAATTGAATGTTGCTGTGAGGGGTAATGGGGGTAGTGTTGGTGTAAGGTTCGGACCAGAAATCTGGTCTGGGGTTTTGACTAAAAAAATAGTGGCTATTTTGGGATCTATAGCCGATGTACTATGTGGAAAAAGAGAGAGAAGGTTGGGTTCACTTACCTTCCTAGTGGGGACACAATTGGGTGGAAGTGAAGGTGAAGGAGTGATGGCCCTGGTAATAGGCATCAAACTGGAAACCAGTGTAGAGGACTTGTCAATATGTGCAAGTAGATGTTTCTACATAGGTAAAACGAAACAATCTTTTTTTAAGAGAATCAGAGATCATGAGGGGACCTTGTTTGTCGGTTGTTAAATTGTGTCCCCACTTTGGTGGCTATTTTTCAATCCCCTTTTTTTGGTCAAATTACGGTACTTCATAACCATGATGTACATTTACATAAGCTTTTTGAACTGATGACATTTCGCTCCCCATACCCACCTATATGGTACTGCCGTCCTGGTGTGCTGTTCTTTCTTTTTCTTTTCTCCTTTTCCTTCTCATATTTACATTTAATCTTGTTGTTGTACAGGTTTTTGATGTTGATTAATTTACATTGTTTGCTTTTGATTTATTTTTCACATGTACTATGTTGTGTTAATATAGGCATATTATGTGTTAATATATATATGCTAAATCTTGTTATGTCATATATGGTCATACATGAATATTTTTTGCTGTATCTTGGTATGCTTTTGATTTTGTTTTTGTATAATGTTTATTTTTTTGTTATTACCTCCAGAAAACGCAGAGTATATACTCTCCTTGGGAGAATCTTATGATCTCCCCTTTGCAGGTTTTGCCCCCTTTTCTTGGACACCTGCATTTTCCATCCACAACCGCAGGTTCTGTTTCTTTTAGGGCTGCCCCTTTAGCTATATGTGGATGACTTTTTGGTGAACAAGATGCATGGCCGTATGGACGCACAGGGCTTTATGCCCAAACTGTGTACCCTGTGCTAATTTCTGTCTCGCCCGATCACTGTAGTTCCCGGCTCAACCTCCCCGCATGTACCTTTGGCTTCCCATTGGTTCATGACCCTTTCCATCTCCCTCCGATCAACACCTCACGACCGGCATCTTTTGACGCTGTTCGCTGTGACCTATGGGTACTGTAGGCAGCTGGCTTCCTCTGACATGGGTGCATGCGCAGTGGATTTCCTCGTCCGCACTCGCTCGGTGATGTCAAGCGCAGAGCGAGTGGGGGGTACTTAATGCTGACCAATCCATTACTTTCTGGCTGGACATTAGGGGCGACTGCACTTTGTTGGTCTTGCTGTACAGGTAAAAATAAATACCCTGCCTTAAGCAATCTCATATTGTTCTATTGATGTAACTTACCTCTGGAATTTTCTGTGAGCATTATTTTAAAAGAGATGCTTTTGATTGCACTTTAGTTAAAGTTAATGCAGTGTGCATATGTATAGACATATACATTTGGAGCTATGTGCCACTTTTTCATAAATATCTCATGTCATAGTTATATACACTGGTCCATTTAAAACTCATTTATGGACTACTGATTATACTCACTATGTGCAACAAAATTGTAAACACACAAATTTCCCCTTTCTAAATGGCGGTTAATTTTGCCTTTTTAGCATTTCATTAAGTTGTATGTCTATGAAGTGGGACAAGCAGTTGTTTTTTTCCAACTATTCACATCAATACCAAGGCGCCCCTAAAGTCTTATGTTTTTCATCTTTGAGCATAGTAAGTTTTTTATTCAAAGTGTCACTTCACTGGACCCACATCTATTTGTTAGTGGTTGGATTACATTTATATATATTATTTATTTGAATTTTTCTTTTCTTCAGCTGGGTTTTTCTGTACCCCCTGTGGTTGTGCATGGTCTTTCTTTCATCCGCTAGTTGGGGTTTTTTTGATCCTTGCCCCTGTCTTTCCCCTTTTCTGGGGGAGGCATATTAGCATATTGTGCGTTTGCTGGAGGTCATGACAATTTAGTTTTCATGTTTATTTATGTTATTTTATTTATTTTATTTATTTTTTGTTAGAGCTGGATTACTTGTGTGATGGTCTCACATTTATCCCCTGAGGAATCCATCACTCGCGAAACATGTAGGAAATCAATACTGTTTTGTGACCACTCTTCTCCTCTGGGCCACCAGCAACCCATTGTATACTATATATGCTCAGCTACTGATTTTAACAAATATCCTTATATCCTGTTTGTTGTTTGCTATATGTTATTTGTACTAATAAAAGTAATTACAATTTCAAATATACTTTGATTCAGTTGTTGATAGCACTGTTATAATTCCACTCCTCCACATTCAAAAATGTATATTAAAATAATGTTAAAATACTGTGAGCATTATCATGAGGTTTTAATAAACCTCTGGAGAAGATTGTGAAGTGGTGGATTCCACCTGTATTGTTGTATGAATGTGCTCCTGTGGGAGTGAGAGCTGGACAATCGGGAAGAGCAGTTATTACTTTCTTCGCTGTTAAATATGTGGCAAAACCTAGAAGAAAATGGCAGACCTAAACATACTTACTAAATATTGCACAAGATTTTCCAAATATATGTTGGCAGCTGAAAGAATTCCTGCATTTCAGAAGCGAAAATTGCTGAATGCAAAGGGTATTTCTACATCCAGAGCAATGGAGCCCATCAGCACAAAAACCCAACACTGCTCAAGTATGTGACTAAATTAATATTTTCAAACATATCTATAAGATGGATACAAAATAAATTAGTATGATCTCATCTGATTACCTGTTCTAGAAAGCACATGTGTCAGTAGTGCGAACCATGATTTTGCACTAGAGACCTGCCATATTTTTTGTTTAATTAGTTTTTATTGAAAAACAAAGGAAAAGATTACAGTCTACAAAGTATATACCAAGTAGTGTACATAGCAAAGCCGTAGGCAGGCCAAATAGCCCCAATAACATGTTGTTAACTCAACAGGAGACCGACTATCGCATAACATAGGCATTGCATTATATTGTGCTAATTACTGGTGTCGGCCACCATCAGGTGGTGTATACAGCAAAGACTGTTCCATGGGGGGCCACCAAAAGATATCCTATTGCAGTATAATCCTCAGTATAGAGAAGAAGTAAGGGATAGGGAAGAGAAGGGAGAGAAAAGAATAAAGATGGAGTAATTACAGAGAGCAAGAGAGGAGGGAAGGGAAGAGAGTTGGATTAGGGGGAGGTGAGGGGGGGGTCTGCCTCGGTCCACATTCCCCAGCATATTAAGGCTAATAGAAAACACATTATTTATTTATTTACCTTTTGACATAATTTCTGCGTAAGCAGTGGTATATTTAAAGGCGAACCAGCAGGACCATATTTTCTTTACCATATCTGATTTATCCCTGAGGGAGTATGTGAGGTCTTCCATGTAGTATGTGTGATCTACTTCCAATAGCCATTGGCGTAGTGATGGGATGGTTGATTGTTTCCAAAAACGTGTAATTAATGCTTTTGCGGCATTAAGCAAATATGGTGTTATTGATTTTTTATATGCTCCTGCTGGTGAGCCTGTACAGTGGAGTAGTACAACCAATGGGTCATTGGGTATTTCAAAACCCTGGGTCTCTTTTATCCAATATAAGATAGTTAGCCAGTATGGGCGAATGTATGGGCAAAACCACCATACGTGGGCGTGTGTGGCCCTCTCGCCGCATCCCCGCCAGCATAAAGGGGAAGACTGTGGAAAAGTCTTATGGAGGACTGCTGGGGTATAATTCCATCTTGTAAGCAATTTGTAGTTCACCTCTGCTGTTTTGGATGCCGTTGAGGATGTGTGGGCCATTAGTAGGATAGTAGATTTCTGTGCTTCTGATATTTCTTTATGGAGATCTTTTTCCCAATTGGCAAGGAAAGAAGGGTGTCCTGTGGTCGATAAAGACTGTAGTGCCTGATAAAAGTGAGAGATAGGTTTCTCGACTGGTTGATCATCCAAAAAGGCCCCCTCTATAGGCGTGAGCTCTGATGTAGTCCGAAACGGTTTTGGGAGAGAATGAACAAAAGCTTTCAATTGGCTGTATTTCCAGTGTTCCAAAGGCGTGGCCAAGGTGTTGGGTGATAGTGTGGACAAGGGTACAATGCCCATCTGAGTGGTAACCTGGTGTAGAAGAGGTGTGTCATTTATGTGACTTACTTAGGTAGTCCCAGACCATGAGGGTTGAGTGTGTGAGCGGAGAGGTAGTTGCGGCTAGAGTCCTGTATTTCTTAGGAATCCAAACTGCGGTAGAGAGATTTGATTGGCTTAATGACATTTCAAGGTGAACCCATATCTTGGAGTCCTTGTGGTACTTCCAATCAGAGATTCTATTCAATATTATAGCTAAAAAATATTGCTTAACGTTAGGTAGAGCTAAGCCCCCATTGGCGTTTAGATCTGACCAAGAGGTCCCTGGCTAATCTGGGACGCCTTCTGTTCCATACATATTTGCTTATGAGTGTGCTGATCAGTGTGAAGAATCCTGCAGGGATTCCAAGGGGTATCATCTGAAGCATAAATAACAACCCGGGTAGGACATTCATTTTTACAACACTAATCCTCCCCAACCACAAGTGCACCAATTGAGTCCATTTTTGTAAATCTGATCTGATTGTATTAAGAAGGGGTATGAAGTTAGTGCGAAATAGAGATGTTAGTTTGGGGATAAGGTATATACCGAGGTACTTCATTTTAACCTTTTGCCAGCTAAAGGGGAAGGATTGTTTAAGTTGAGATACAATATGGGGAGGTACGGAGATATTTAGTATTTCTGATTTGGTCATATTGATTTTAAAATTGGAAATGACACTGAATTGCGAGAAGGCTGACATGAGATTAGGAAGAGAAATGTGGGGCTGTTGTATATAAAACAAAATATCGTCAGCGTAAGCTGCATACTTGTGTTCAATGTTATCTACGGTGATTCCGTGAATGCAGGGGTTATGTCTAACCGTCGAGAGAGAGGGTTCTAAGGATAGTGCAAATAAAATTGGTGAAAGAGGGCAGCCTTGGCGGGTACCATTAAAAAGTGTGAACGGTTTACTCACAGTGCTATTTACACGTATTTGGGCCGTGGGGGAGTTGTATCAGGTGGCTATGTGGAAAAGGAGGGAGGGGCCAATTCCCAGATGAGTCAGTGTCGCCATGAGATACTCCCAGTCCACCCTGTCAAACGCCTTTTCCGCATCTGTTGAAAGTAGAAGGGTGGACTGGGAGGATCTTCCCGCATAGTCTATTAAAGACAGGGTACGGACTGCATTATCACGGGCCTCCCTGCCGGGAATAAATCCAGTTTGGTCCGCAGAAACCCAACATGGAATTAGAGGTAGGAGTCTATTCGCATGACCTTGGCATATAGCTTAGCATCTAAGTTCAACAGGGATATGGGGCGGTAGCTCCCACAGTTGCTAGGATCCTTGCCTGTCTTAGGTATCACGGTGATGTGTGCATGCAGAGTTTCAGGTCTTAGGGTCTCTCCAGCAGAGTTCGCATTTGCATATGAGGCCAGACGGGGCAGTAGGATATCTGCGAACGTTCTATAGTAGGAGACTGGGAAGCCGTCCGGCCCAGGTGCTTTGCCATTAGCCATGGCCTTCAATGCAATGCGAAGCTCCGAGGTAGTAAACTCCCCCTCCAAAGCATCTAAAGTGTCTGATGGTAGTTTGGGTAAGTTGGCCTGTGAGAGATAATCGTGTATTAGGGTCGTCCACGTATCATGGTCTGTCACCGTGTTTTGAACGTGGTACAGGTGTTGATAGAATGTTTGGAATTCTTTGGCTATATCTGACGTTTCATGTACTAAATGGTCAGATTAAATTTTTTTGATTTTATCTATGAAGGAGGCGTTTTTTTTCTGTTGTAACGATCGTGCCAATAGCCGCCCAGGTTTATTACCCCATTCATGGAAACGTTGTGCCACTACGCGTGCATGCCGTTTATGCTCCATATGGAGTAGGGCCTTAAGTTCCTCCCTCTTCAAAGATAAAGTGTGAAGTACTGCTTGTGCTTGACTGGCTTTATGTTGCTGTTCGAGCACACTGATGTATCAGCTCCATTTGTTGGTGTGTGCGTTCCCTCTTTTTCCTGGAACCAAGTTCAATAAGTTTACAGCGTATGTGGGTCTTGTGAGCTTCCCAAAGTACCCCTGGGGATGTATTTTCCTTAAAGTAGAGATTCAACTCTTCACAGATCAGTTTTTTGGCAATATCTTCATTAATAAGAGTATCGTTAAGTTTCCAATTTGTAGTTCTGTGGGGCATTGATGGAATTTTAAGTTTGAGTGTCCGCTATGGGGGATGTTTCAATCTCGGCATTGACAGTGAGTGATAGGTGGTGATGATCTATGAAGAAGAGGTCTATTCTAGAATAGGTGTGATGAATTTGTGAATAATGAGTGTAATCTCTCTCTTTTGGATGTGTAACATCCATCAACTGTGAGTCGAATAGACGTCTACGTATGTATAACAGTCTTTTTTGTGAAATGCAGGATTTACCTTGGGAAGTGTCTATGCTGGGCTCTAAAGGAGTGTCAAAGTCTCCGGCTAGGATGACACAGCCGCGTGCAAAGTTACGTAATTTTTTGAGAGTGGAGACAATAAAACTAGCTTGGTCACGGTTAGGTGCATATAAGGTTGCTAGCATACATAACATGCCACCCAGGTTGCCCCTGAGGAACAGAAAGCGTCCAGTAGGGTCACTAAGCATGGATTCCAGTTTAAAGGATACTCCTCCGCGGAACCCAATAGCCACCCCCTTAGCTTTGTGAATCTCCGATAAGCTATAATACCAGACAGGGTATAGTGGAGAAAAAAGTTTTACAGAGGTGGTGTGTGTGTGAGGTGGGTCTCCTGCAGGAAGACTATGTCACCACGCAGACGAACCAGCTGCCTATAAAGATTGTGTCTCTTACCTGGGGCATGAAGACCCCTCACATTCAAGGATAGTAAGTTCACTGTGGCCATGGGGAGCCGCAGAGGAGCACCGCATACAATCTAATTCCAAGGAGTGGGACCTGAGGCGGGGGGGTGAGAACAAGAGGGAGGCAGGAGGGGGGAGGAAGAGTGGGTAAATCAAGAAGGAGAGCAAGTGAAGAGAAAAAACATACAATTAGCATTTTGTAATAAGTGTTGCGCAAACCATGTCAAATCATGGTCCACATGTGCACGCATTTGACTGCAGTGGAGGGGAGGAGTAGCCGTGCAGACCAACATCCCCGCACCCACAGCCCATAAAGGGCCCGAGGTACGAGAATGCCGAGCCGCCCGACGACCCTCGTGGGGGGAGAGGACCGCCACAGCCATCGGACAACCACTACCAGATATGGCGAGTCAGTCATCCCATGGCCCCGGCGCCGATCTGTCAAACAAAGTATAAAAAAAAACCTCAAAGGGACTTAGTCCCATGTAAACATTTAGTATACGGTACCATATTAAATGCAAAGGAGAAAGCGCATAAACCTGAGAACTTTATAACGTAAAAACGTAAAAAAAGAAAAGTAAAAAATGCAGTTCCTGATGCTTGGGGTAGAGTACCCAAAATATGTCCGATCACCCCTGTGTGATTAATGACCCACATGTAGTCAATAACTCTAGTTATACCGCAACATGGTATGCATTAGGTGTGGTTATAGAGGAGTGGTATACTTGCGGATCAAGATGATCAGGAGCATCAGGCCAAAGGAGTTGTGGTGTAGAGAAAGCATGAACTGCCAGGGGCTCCGATTAACATGGTAGAGACGGGGAGCCATTCGCAGAGGAGCAGCGTTTACGCTCAACTTTCTGTCATCTTGCTTCTGTGTTGCCAGGGAGGGGTGGAATGGTGTCCTGCCATCCCGGAAGTTCTGGAGGTGAGATGTTGATATCCATGCAGAATTTTTCCAGGTCTTCCGGGAACCTTAGAACTGCTGTCTTCCCATCTCTGTGAGCGATCAGGGCCGCTGGAAAGCCCCACCGGTAGTTGATTGAAGCTGTGCGTAGCTTCTTGGTTAAAGGCCGCAGGGCTCTGCGACGTTCCAACGTCTCCCTGGCCAGATCGGGGAAAAAAGAGAGTAGTGCACCATCAAAGTCCAGGGATTTGGCATCTCTAGCCTTTTGCATGATCAGTTCCTTCTCCTCAAAGTAGTGAACTCTGCATATCACGTCTCGTGGAGTGTCTGTCGCGAGGTTGCGGGGGCGAAGTGCCCTGTGCACCCAGTCTATTTTTAAGGGGTGGTCTGCTGCTTGGCCCAGCAGACCGTTAAAAATACCTCACACGGATGGGAGGAGGTCTTTATCCCCCGTGGCTTCAGGAAGGCCCCTGATGCCGATGTTGTTCCGTTGATTACGGTTCTCCTGGTCCTCGATCTTATACAAGGCCATCCTGTGGGCTATGGCGAGTGAGCGAGTGGATGTCTGCAGGTGTCTAATGGCAGTTGCGTGCCTGTCCAGGTGCTGCTCCGATTCCTCTACGCTGTCCAATACTTGGGAGAGGTCTGCCCGGACTGCGGAGACCTCTTTTTTGATTGCTCGTTCCAGCCCCAGTAGCATAGATGCTAACTCCGTCTTAGTAGGGAGTCCGCCCACCAAGGCCGCCACCTCGGAGTGTCGTGACAGGCTCTCCTCTCCCTCCGAGCCGGCGGAAGAAGCCTGAGAGCAGCGTCTGTGTTCAGGTCTGTGGTGGGAGGCGGAGCCAGCCCCGAGGTTTGTGCCCTGTGGTGAGTGGCCTAGGTCATCCATGTCCTGCTGTTCCTCCGGCTCGGCCAGGAAGCGTTTTATGGAGCCCACCGATGTGCCTTTTTTCGGCAGGGATTTGCCCGCATCTCCTCCGGTGAGTTGAGTTTGTTAAAGCAGTAATAGCGGGATCGGCGCCGGAGCTCAAGGGAGAAGCGTCCTCACCGCTGCATGCCGAGACCATGCCCCCTAGAGACCTGCCATATATACTTACATCTCTACTCAGGGTTCAACTAACTTTGCAATTAAAAATATAAAGCATTGCTGTTGCTGTAGTCCAAACTGGGTTGATTTTTTGCTTTGTGAATTGTGAATGTGATTCTGAGGTTGGTTCATAAACCCTTTCATTGCCAGAACGCTATTTGCATTTTTTTTTGCACACATATAAAAAATAATTTTAGGGTTAAAGAATAGTTTAACCCCCCCCCCCCCCAAATATTATTTATTTCCTGAAAGCAGAAAATAAAATAGGGATAGTTCCAATTTTTTATGTCACAATATATTATCACAATGGTTTATCAAGCAAACATTTTCACTAAAAAATACATTAACGTTAATTTCAACCAAATTTTTGGTAAAATAAAAAAGAATGAGGTTGCACTGAGTAAACAGATACCCAATATGTCAAGCCTTAAATTATGTATGCTCGTGAAACAGTGACAAATTTTGGTACCCTAAATTTTCCTATTAGGTGATGCTTTAAAAGCCCTACAGGTCATCAGTTTAGAATTGACCATGGATAATGTGCCTATAATTATTGCTCTTACAGCAGGACATGTGACACTTGTAGCGAATGCAATGTTTTTGTGCGTAGGTGCCCTTGATGTTTGCATCTACATCTGTATGTGCATGTACGTGGGTGTGGGTTAGTTACATTTTTTTTTTTTTGAAGGGGGGGTTTAAAGTGCTGGGGTGTAATTTTAATTGTTTATACTTTTATTTTCACAAAACAATTACTTTTATCACATAGGGGACCAAAAGTCCTCTATGTGATATAATGTTGTTTTAAAGGTTCACTTTAATGAGATATCAGGGGCTCTTTTAGACCCCTGATATCTCACTTGTCCTTCTTTAAAGCTAATGGAAAACAGAACAGCAGGACAGCAAAAAAAACTGAAGTTATGTTATACATGTGACATCCGGTATCCTACTAGGTAAGGGAGATCAGCCAATGGGTGTTCTCTGTTCCCTCCCACACAGCAATTCCGGGGACCCATGAAAACAATCAGGAGGCTGTAGAGCTGCCAGATTGCTTTAATCTAAAAGTCTGTGTAAATCCCCCTGCTGCCAACGACATATGGCAGTGAAAGGATTAAACTGTATGTAAAGTAAACTTTTTTTTGCTTTTGTTTTTCAATGAACTATGGAGTATTTTTTTTGTCTGTATGTATCCTATCAAACACAACTGTAAGGAAATTACTCCAAAACCAAGTGAAATCTCCTCTTAAGCCACCCATACGTGGTTAAAATCTCAACCAGTTCAGCAGGAATAGGCTGAAATTCAAAACGCTAATAGGAAAGCTGAATGTACCAAGTTGATCGATCGATCATCTTGGGTACAACCAGCCTGCTGGATTCACTTGTGATCTCTAGTGGCTTTCTAATTCTAGTGAATTTCTTTCCTGCAACCCCCCTCCTCTAACATTTACAATATTATTATTTTTTTTTAAATAACTTTTTTGGGGAATCTTCCTTACACTTTCTGAATTCTCGCCAGGGCAAACAATTTTGCTGTTCACAGCCCCCTTGGGATACTCATGTCAAGCATCCCAGAAAGCTTCAGGGTACTCTATGGTGCATGCATGACATCATCAGGGGTCGGCTGTCTTTGGCCACCAGATGACAGGGAGCAAGAAACTTGGTGAGATAGCTGGCCCTCCTGATGATGTCAGAGAAGAAGATGGTGGCAAAGGACATGTGTGCATCAGCATATCCATACAGAACACTGCTGGATCACTGAGCATGTGAGTATGTTTTATGTATAACCCGAGAAAAGGGTAAGAGGGGAAAAACATGAGATGGGGGGAGAAAAGTGCCTATTTAATGCTTCCTTAAAATGATAAGTGAAAGCCAATTTGTTGCTAGTTGTTTGGGAACAGAATAGGCAGTACCATTATGTACATTATGTAGGAGCACAATAAGATCATACAGTATCCAGGACAGCGTGAATTCTTTAAATTGTCCAGAATTTCAAACTTTTTTGTTTCAGGAATTGTTTGAGAACCACATGAAGCAGTAAGTGCTTGGTATAAGGATCTTTGTTTTTATTTTTGTGGAAATATAATTTAAGACAGAATATAAGATTAAGAAGATAGAAGCTGTTATAAAATGAAACTGAGATAAAAAGAATAATTCACAAATGCTCATAATTTATTGTCATTAGTGACTTTGATCTACACCTAACAAGGTGTCTGAAGACCAAAACCAATAGTTACGTAGAATTACAGCGGATTAGTGCCAAATAAATAAGTAACACTAAACTATGTGATGAAGGTAATACTGTGAAAAACCTCTCTAAAAGTATTTCCTCTTATAACAAGAATGAAAGGAGCTGCTTTGTATACAGGAGGATTTTAACTAATCGGCTTTTCAACTTGAAGCACCAGCCTTGGATGCCCACTGAAAACCAGCTGGTGAAGTGCTCATCACACACAATATCAGTTTAATCAATTTGTCAAAAATCATTACGGGTCATTCGAAAAAAAACTGAAAGCACAGGTACTACAACACATAAGCCACAGGATGCAGAACAGCAAATTGGTAAGCCTGAGTGGCTTCCAAAAAAGAAAACAGTTGAGAACCAAACAACATCACAGCTGTGCTACTGTCACATATTCCACTGGGTGTTCAGGGACCCATGGATGGAAGATGGCTATGTTGTGTGTTATTAGCCGCTCTTTTCTTGCAATAATCTGTGCTTGGCTGAAAGCTCTTCTGTGTTCTGAAGACATTCTTTCCTGAAAGTCAGTTCAATTGCACCTACACAGCTGTGCCTACAGTGAATTTCATAACTCACCATAGCCAAATTCATTAGGCTTTTTACAGCACTTGTTAGCATAACAAAAACACTGCAGTTGTTGGTGCATAGATCATAGAATCATTCACACTCAGGGCACATTAGAAAGTAAAAAATATCAGTAGCCAAAGGAATTTAGCTTATAGAGCACAGAGCTAGACATAATGAAAGCCCAAATAAAAATTAGAGCCTCCTAGCGGGTAAACTATCTTACCTTCACATTGTAGCAGCCAATCAGGGGAGGAAATATAATTTCTAACAATGAAGTTCTCTTATTTGGCACCTTTGGTCTTTTAAATAAAGTAGAAAAAACAAAAAAACACAGTGCTTTAAAAAAAAAACCTTAAAAAGCTGCAGTTCAACAGGTCTCAGGTTTATATTCAGGTCTTTTAAATATACCATTAAAATGTTTTTTTTTGTTTTTTTTTTTGCTTGATACGTGCAGAAAAACACCTGTTGATCCTACCATAAATCTTCTGTGCTGATAACTTCCTGCACTCTTCATCTGTGCTGACTGTTATAAATTCAGTTCCAATAGTTCCAAGCTGTCTCTAAGGGGTAGATTTACTAAAACAGGAGCAGCTATGCATGGTAGCCAATCAGCTTCTATCCTCAGCTTGTTCAATTAAGCTTTGGCAATAAAACCTGGAAGTAAGCCTGATATTGCACTCTCCAGCTTTAGCAAAAAAAAAAACCTCTAAAGGAATACAGAGCCACAACCCTCTATGTTATGGACAATAGTGGAGGGATCCCCCTTTAGCCCTATCTTGATTCTGTTGTCCTGATATAAAATGGTGAATGAGGGCTGTCATCCTAGGACCAGAAGTGTGTTCCTGGTAGAATTACTAGGTGAAAATAAAGGATACAAAACTAAGGACTGATATGTTTGAAACACTTTTTCATTTAATTTTCCTATACTACCAGGAATCATATTTATATCTTGTTTTTCTGTGTTGGCTATAATGCGGTATTCCTATGAGTTGCTGTACAATTTTTCACTGTGACAGAATAAATAGGAAAAGCATGAAATCATCTATTTATCCAGATCTAGCACATTTTGACATTAAAAAAAAAGAGAACACAATACAGAGAATATATAAAACAATAGAATATTGTCATGTTTCCTATTGTAATGATTCACATGTGAAAGTCTTCATTAATTTTAGATCTTATTGAAAATTCTGATCACAATTTTGCTGTCATTGACAGTACCAGGAAACGTAAACTTATAATTATCTTCATGAAAGCAGTCATTAAAGAGAATCTATATTATTTTAAATGTTTTTAGATATACATATCAGTGTGATCAGTTTAATATAAATATTCTTGTCAGAATCATGAAAACCAGGCAGATATAAGGCACACATAAATGCAGCTCTGCAACCATTATTATATCTTTAAGAGTATTTTTTTTTTAATGCAAGCAGTGTTTGCACCTGAATTTGACTTGGTACAGCAAAGTTCATAGGGAGATAGAAGCAGCACAATAAGCCAATCAGATGTGCTGCAGTGCAAGGGGCAATCTAAGAGGAACAGTGAGCAAAGTGACAAAGAGATGAGTCATCTGCTTCTACTTTCACCATCCAGTCACATGGTGGAGGTGGGATGGGGGTGGGACATGTAGGAGCCCTGCTAGAAACGACTCTGATGAAAAGCTGTGTAAATCTCAAAACGGGATGGGCAGAAATACGAATCCAGGTAAAACACACCTGACATGTATTTATCTACTTTGGGTATTTAGCTGTTTGTTGGAGTTCCACTTTCAGAATTGTTATTTTTATTAGGGCATAAGGGGGCACCTATATATGCTCAACATATTTAGATTGTCCTTCATGTTTGGTATTATTGCACAGTGATTGTGATTTACTGTTTCTGTTCCCTGGTTGGAGTGGTTACCATTTGTTTGCACAAGTTGTGATTTGGTGTGGTTACGCACGGGATACCTTCAGCTGCCATTGCGCCCTTGCTGGGTTTCCCGTGCATCCCTAAACTTTTAAGGAGGCATGGGTTTCCCGCAGGCAAACCTGCCCTTATTCTATTCAACTGCTATATATATGCTCCAATTTGGGAGACTCTCAAAATGATAGCGTTAGGAACACAGTAAAACTGGGGTGCCTTGACGTGGCCACTGCAACTTAAACATATGTTTGCAAATGTGTGCTACTAAACCCCTTGGTTTTAATGTGAACTGTTAAACAGGGTCATTTGGTTTGTTGCAGTCTAGTTGGTAAGAGAGCTGAGAACGTTTGCCTGTTTATTTTATGTGCGTTGTCCTTCCATGTGCTCCTTGCTGCAAAGGCTAGTTATAGGTTGGGGTGGTTGCCATTTGTTTGTAGAGAAACTGATTGGCCATTGCACAGAGAGCAGAGTGGACCCCAAGCACTGCTCTCTGAGCTGTGGTGCATGGAACCTGAGGCTGAGTTGGGGAGCCATAGGTGAGTTCCACACTTTGCTGATGAAAAAGATGCTGTGTGCCAGGAGAACTGTGACCTGAGTGACAAGGCTAGGGAGAGACATGAGTCTGTTAGTGTGTGTCTGCAGCTAGAGACCAATTTACAGTAATTGGAGCTACAAGCAGAGCCTGGAGTCAGAGGGACTGTGGAACTGTGTGCTTTTCGGGCTAGGCATCTCTCAGGGTCTCAGAGCCACATGGCTGCTGTGGCGTGAACCTGTGTAGAAAGCTCAGAGTTTCAGTGCTGCTGAGAATGACTGTCTGCAGTGGCTAAGTCTGAGGCTGTTCCCGTGCTACTGCTACAGAGCCTTGTATTGCTGTACTTAGAGCTACTGGCTGCAGGGATCAGAGGGAAGAAACCATGTGCTGATACCACTGCTGCTGCTGTAAGAGATTCCCTGGAGTCTGGGAAGGGGTCCTGAAACTGCTTCTGAGATTTGGTAAGAGACTGCAGCTGTGGCTGCTTCTGGTTCTGTGGGAGCTGATTGTCATGCCCTGCCCTCAAGGGAGGTGGTTGAACTGGGGGGAGCCGGTTTGAGAGAGGGAACTTTTGCTGACCTTCAAGGAACTGATGCAGACCCAGAGGCCAACTACCTTAGTGAGAGGCCTTGTGGACTTTCCCTGTTGCCTGTTTATTGGGATGGTACTGCCATTTCCCTGGAATTACCTTGGAATATTTCCTTTGGGAGCACCCTTGCTTTGTTTGGGATTACAAAACTTTGTTATAGATCGATCAACCCAGGACTATGGACCCCAGAGCTGGCAGGGTTAGGTTTTGCACTACTGGCCAGTAGGGTAATCAGGTAAGTTGACTAAATTAGCTAAGCTATTTGATATCATACTACACATTACTACTGCTGTGTTGGTAATCCACTTTCCCTCTGCAGGGTTTTACCTGTAAATTAAGCACATTGAAATGTTATTAAATGTCTTGGTGGTCACTCTGGTCCAGGTACTGAGCAAGTCATCACTGATGCAGAGCAGGAGAATGCAGACAATCCAGTGGCTCCCCCTGGGGTAGCTCTACATATGCATGTTTCTTTTATCAGACAATGGATTGTCATTGTATAAAAAGACCTAATGATATGTTTGACTTATGTGAAACCTTTTTATAAGAAGTCCTCTTTGTAATACTCAGCAGGCTACTAACATGTTGTGTTGTCTCTGGGAAACCCCAACTGTGTATGGTATAGCAGCAAAGGGTCTGTAATTATAAGCTGTAGTTCTTCCACACCATTAGGCTTTGTGAAATACAAGTGCAGCCCCAACTGAGAAAATATGCTGTATGTGACACACATTAATCCATACTGAACTGTATTACAAGGTGCTAATTTTTCAAGAAAATATGTAACATCCAAGAGAATAACTAACTTCCAAAGCATGCAAACAAGCTGACACCACAAGATTACACTGTTCACCTACAATTTACCTCTCATAGAGCATATACAATATCAGCTTGCTGACCGTACCACTTACATGTACGGCGGCAAGGCGGCTCCGCTGCGCCGGATCACGTACTAGGCCAGCAATCCGGCTGTGCTGTGATTATACACAGCAGATGCTGATCAGCGGGTGCCATCCAATGGATGACTGCCGGCACCCGCCGATCGTCGGGAAGACACACAGGACAGAGCTCTCTATGTAAACAAGGCAGAGCTCTGTCTTGTCAGTGGAGAAGTAATAGATTTCCTCACCCCGTTAAGCAGAGAATAAAATCCATCACTTCCCATGTAGATAGTAAAAGCACCACACACAGTACACCAAAACACTGGTTAGGTACACATTTACCCATTTGATCGCCCCAGATGTTTAACCCCTTCCTAGCCAGTGTCATTAGTACAGTGACAGTGTATATTTTTAGCACTGATCACTGTATTAGTGTCACTGGTTCCCAAAAAGTGTCAAAAGTGTCAGTTAGTGTCCAATTGTTCGCCGCAGTATCTCAATCCTGCTATAAGTCGCTAATCGAAGCCATTACTAGTAAGAAAATTAATAAATAAAAATTCCAGTATATATACCATAATTTGCAGATGCTATAACGTTTGTGCAAACCAATCAATATAAGCTTATTGGGATTTTTACCAGAAATATGTAGCATAATACATATTGGCCTTGATTAAAAAAAAATTTTATTGGATATGTTTTATAGCAGAAAGTAAAAAATATTGTTTTTTTTTTTTTTTTTTCAAAATTGTCGGGCTTTTTTTTTTTGTGTATAGCACAAAAAATAAAAAGCGCAGAGAAAACCAAATAACACCAAAAGAAAACTCTATTTATGGGAAAAAAGGGCATAAATTTCATTTATGTACAGTGTTGCATGACCGTGCAATTGTCAGTCAAAGTAAAGCATTGTCGTATCATGAATAATGGCCTAAACATGCAGGGGGGTAAATCTCCTGGAGGTCAAGTGGTTTAGTGCATAAAAGTATGCTATGAGCAGGTAATTATTTAGCATTTTACAAAGTAGAGTAGGGACTGGTCAGAGAAAGCTCACTATGATGCAGAGGATAAGCGATAAGACATTAAGCAGGTGGCCTACTGTATATTTGAAAATCAGTTTGTAAGTGGATAAAAAAAACTGGCTAAAAGACCTTATTGAGAGAGTAGTGGTTAATAATTCTTACTCTGAATGGTCTAAGGTTTTCAGTGGGGTACCCCAAGGTTCAGTGTTGGGACCCTTACATTTTAATATATTTATAAATAATATCGGGTCTGGGATTAAAAGCACCATTTCAGTCTTTGCAGATGACACTAATCTATGCAGTGGGATAACGTTCTTACAGGATGTCTCCAAACTACAAGCAAACCTCAATACACTTTAATTGGGCTACTATTACTATTAAAATGAGGTTTAAGGGTGATAAATGTAAAGTTATGCATTTGCGGGCTAAGAATATGCATGCATCATACATACTAGGGAGAGTACAACTGGGGGAATCAATGGTCGAGAAGGATCTGGGTATTCTGGTAGATCATAAGCTTAATATTAGCATGCAATGCCAAGCTGTGGTTTCCAAAGCAAGCATCCTCGCAATCCAAGCAATACAATCCTTTCTTGTATTAAGAGAGGTATGGACTCCAGAGAGAGAGATATCATTTTGTCCCTGTACAAATTATTAGAAAGACCTCATCCGGAATATGCAGTTCAGTTTTGGGCACCGGATTTCAAAAAAGAATATTGGGGAACTGGAGAAAGTGCAACCAAACTGATAAGAGGCATGGAGGAGTTCAGCTTTGAGGAAAGAATCTCTCTTGAGAAGAGGTACATACCGTAAGTGGTCCATATAGTGAACTCGGTGTAGAGTTATTCACCTTAAGGTCATCACAGAGGATAAGGGGGCACTTCTGGAAGAAAAGAGATTTCATCTCCAAATACGGAAAGGTTTCTTCACAGTAAGAGCGGTGAAAATGTGAAATAGACTCCCTTAAGAGCTGGTTCTGGCCAGCTCAGTGGATTGTTTTTAAAAAGGACTGGATTTTTTTCCAAAATGCACATTATATAACTGGATACCAATATTTATAGGTAAAGTTGATCCAGGGATTGCCTATTGGGGTATCAGGAAGGATTTTCTTCTCCCGCTGGAGCACATTGGATCATTTAATTTCCTTTATTGGTGTTTTTTGTTTTTGCCTTCCTCTAGGTCAACTGTGGGTATAGGATTGTACATATGGATGTTTTCTGGGGTTTTTGTTAGTTGAACTGGATGGTCTTGTCTCTTTTTTTAACCAAATTAACTATGTAACAAAACAGTGTACATTGACAATATTCAAGTTTTAGTTGAATGAACCTTGAATCCTTTGTAGTCCCTTTGTCATTTTGTATAACACTGCATTCACCCTTTTTACAGTGAGTATCAGTCAACACCAGGCAGCTAGCACATTTGTCACTTTATTCTAATGTTTATTCCAAGAATGCAACCTAAATGATGGGATTTGAAGGGAAAAGCACATTCATAGCATTTTTATTGGGGCAAAATAGTTACATAGTTACATAGTTAGTCAGGTTGAAAAAAGTCCATCCAGTTCAACCATAAATCCCCCCCCCCCAAAAAAAAATATCGTACAATCCAATATACCCAATTCTATACCCACAGTTGATCCAGAGGAAGGCAAAAAACCCCAGCAGAGCATGTTCCAATTTGCTACAACAGGGGAAAAATCTCCTTCCTGATCCCCCAAGAGGCAATCGGATTTTCCCTGGATCAACTTTACCTATAAATGCTAGTACTCAGTTATATTGTGTACATTTAGGAAAGTATCCAGGCCTTTCTTAAAGCAATCTACTGAGCTGGCCAGAACCACCTCTGGCGGGAGTCTATTCCACATTTTCACAGCTCTTACTGTGAAGAAATCTTTCCGTATTTGGAGATTAAATCTCTTTTCCTCCAGTCATAAAGAGTGCCCCCGTGTCCTCTGTGTTGAACGTAAAGTGAATAACTCAACACCAAGTTCACTATATGGACCCGTTATATATTTGAACATGTTGATCACATCCCCCCTTATTCTCCTCTTCTCAAGAATGAATAAATTCAGTTCCTCTAATCTTTCCTCATAGCTGAGCTCCCCCATGCCTCTTATCAGTTTGGTTGCCCTTCTCTACACTTTCTCCAGTCCCCCGATATCCTTTTTGAGAACTGGAGCCCAAAACTGAACTGCATATTACAGATGAGGTCTTACTAATGATTTGAACAGGGGCAAAATGATATCTCTCTCTGGAGTCCATACCTCTCCTCTCTTAATACAAGAAAGGACTTTGCTCGCTTTGGAAACCGCAGCTTGGCATTGCATGCTATTATTGAGCTTATGATCTACCAAAACCCCCAGATCCTTCTCCACTACGGATTCCCCCAGTTGAACTCCCCCTAGTATGTATGAGGCATGCATATTTTTAGCCCCCAAGTGCATAACTTTACATTTCTCAACATTAATCCTCATCTGCCACATAGACGCCCAATCAGACAGAGCATTGAGGTCAGCTTGTAAATTGGGTACATCCTGTAAGGACGTTATTCCACTGCATAGCTTGGTGTCATCTGCAAAGACAGAAATGTTACATTTGATCCCAGACCCAATGTCATTTATAAAGATATTAAAGAGTAAGGGTCCCAGCACTGAACCTTGGGGTACACCACTGATAACCCTAGACCATTCAGAGTAAGAATCATTAACCACTACTCTCTGAATTCTGTCTTTTAGCCAGTTTTCTATCCATTTACAAACTGATATTTCCAAGCCTGTAGACTTTAACTTACCCATGAGCCGTGTGTGCGGAACTGTATCAAATGCTTTTGCAAAATCTAAGTATACCACGTCCACCACCACCCCTCTGTCCAAGGTTTTACTTACCTCTTCATAAAAAGAAATCAGGTTTGTATGACAACTTCTGTCTTTCATGAATCCATGCTGTCTGTTGCTTAAAATGTTTTTTTCCAGCAACAACTTGTCTATGTGGTCTTTTATTAAATGCTCCAGTATCTTCCCAACTATAGAAGTTAAACTAACAGGTCTATAGTTACTTGGTAAAGACTTTGATCCCTTTTTAAATTTAGGCACCACGTTAGCCCTGCGCCAATCCAGTGGTACTATTCCCGTCATTAATGAGTCCCTAAAAATTAGATACAATGGCTTTGAAATTACAGAGCTCAATTCTTTTAGGATCAGTGGGTGGATGCCATCAGGTCCAGGTGCTTTATCCACTTTTATTCTGTCTAAATATTTCTGGACCATATCACCGTGAGAATGTTTCCTCTTTTGCTTAGCATAAGATGTAATTAATAAATTAATAAATAAATTAATACATTTGCAAATAACCTTTAGCACATGAAGTGTATAAATACAACATTCAGTTACATAGGAACAAGCTACCTTTTAGTAATTTGTAAATAAAAGAGATACGAGTAATTTCAAACTTGTGTTTCCCAATGGACTTTTTGCTATGAACTGGCAAATATTCCAAATTATATCACATTAATTACTAATATAAAGAAATGCTTTGACTCTCATAAACCTAAGAGTAATTCAAATAGAAAAAAAAATTGTTTCTGCACAAGTGCACAGAAATGTTATGGTTTACCAGCCATGCAAACAACCAATTTTGTGGTTAAAAAGGGAATGCCTGGGACTGAAATATATACCAACACTTGTTGTGTTCCTCCATCTGGACAATCCATGGTATTCTCAGTTTTAATTAACATTGTTTCAATTGCAGGTCCACTGTTTAGATGTGGCACTGCAGCATATTCAGGCACACTAGATCTCTGTGGTAACCATTTCATTTCACTTGTTGGACTCCAGTCCACTAAATAATGTGTAATAGTTGGAACAGAAGGTTAGAGAACCACATCATAATATGAAGATCGAAAAAATTGGTTTTATTGCAAACGTGATTCACTAAAAACCGACACATGATTAAAATCCATTATTTTAAGCAACAAATAATGTGAGCAGCAATAATAGACTTAAGTTTCCCAAGGGGCTACTTAAGACAGAGACTTTTTCAAGTCACTCTTGATAGATTGTCCCAAATTAGTCTTGAAAATAACTTTTAATTTGTCTTATTTTGTAAGCAAGAATTAGTCAATGAGACGAAGCGTTAAGCTTTAGCCTGCAATGAAACATTGCAAAAAGAATATTCTTTACATATGCATCTAATAAGCACTCATTATGATTTGAATAATTCCTACTTCTGTACCCTGTACATGATAAACTTGAACCGTGAGAATGTTTTCTCTTTTGCTTAGCATAAGATGTAATTAGTATAAACCAGAACTTTCCTCCAGCTATGTCCCTCAAGGGATACTTTGAGAATATTATGTCCGGAATTTTACAATTTTAGATCATGCTTTTCATTTTTGGAAAATGAATAACTGCAGAGATTAGTATAAGATACTGGCAGCTAGATGGTAAAAAATATTTAACAGATTATGTTTCCTGCCAGACAGTGGCTGAAATCATTACAGCATTTCCACTAACTTTTTAAACACAATATCTCAATAACAATGAAATTATACAATGCTTTTCATGTAAACCATATATTACAATTATTACATCCACTGGGTATTCTACAATAATAAAATACAATTATAATAGTTTTTGTCATTTCAATGTGTTGAACATTTAACATTTATGAATTATTATTATTATTTTTTTAATTATTATTATAAAAACACATTTCTTATAGGTTGAATGTATGACACTTTGTTTGAAAACCATACTCGGTTTTCTACTTAGAAAACTGCATACTGAATTTTGGCTTTTATCTGCTACCAAAGGGGTGGAGTGTGTCATTCCTCTGGGTCAATCAGCCATTCAAAACAGTGTGTCATTCATTTGAGTCATTCAGTCATTAAAAACAGCTGCTAGCCTTACAGCTTCACCTGCTGGTTGCAGATGGTAAATATAAAATATCCGTGTGCAATATCTTATATTTACTTGATTAAAATACAATTGATTTTTTTATTTTTTAAAACTGAAAATAATCAACAAAATATACAACAGTTATTTAAACGTCTTTAAGAAAGTTACACATTAACCTTGGCCCTCAGTGTAATGTGTGCCCCCCTGATACAATCTTATTACACATTTCGAAAAGTAAAGTAAAAACAGCAAAATGTCAAGACTAAGCTAAGAAGAACTTATTCATAGTGGAAGTGCCACCATAGACTTTCATTAGTGTTGAGTTAACCACTTCCAGGGATTTGGTGAGCCGCAATCATGGATGGGTTAAGTGCGAACACGGCCGCGGGGGGTTTCCCCGCCCCCCAAAAAATGGAGCACCAGCCACCACTGTCCTTATCCCTCTTCACAATGTAACTCCATCATCCTCACTCCCCTCCAGAATTATCCTCATCCCTCTCCAGAATCCTCCTCATCCCTCTCCACAATGTATCTTCATCCTCCTCATCCCTCTCCAGAATCATTCTCATCCCTCTCCACAATGTAACTCCATCATACGCATCCCCCCAGAATTATCCTCATCCATCTCCAGAATCATATTCATCCCTCTCCACAATGTAACTCCATCATCCTTATTCCCCTCCAGAATCATCCTCATTCCTCTCCACAATGTTACTCCATCATCCTCATCCCCCTCCAGAATCATCCTCATTCCTCTCCACAATGTAACTCCATCATCCTCATCCCCCTCCAGGATCATCCTCATCCCTCTCCAGAATCTTCCTCATTCCGCTCCACAATTAACTCTACCACCATTATCCCCTGTCAGGGTACCAAGAGCAAGAGGACTCTAGGTCCTAGCATCTGTCAGGCCAGGAGAAGGGCTCTAGGATTCAGTACCTCCGCCAGCACATCACATGAGCCTTTATAGGGAAGCCAGGCCTTGGCTGAAGTGCTGTTTGATCTTCAGCTGTTACCAATGTTCCTGTGTTTCCTGTGATTCTTGATTACCGACCTGGCTTGTTCCAAACCTGTCTCTTGCCCACCTCCTGACCTTGACCTTGGCTTGTTTAATGGATCTCCTCTGCCTGCCACCTGTAGTGACCTTGGCTCGTATCTGACCTTGTCCCCTCTGCTATCCACCTGGCACCAAACCTTGGCTTGTACCGACTACACTCTGTCTCAGTGACCCTGGTTACCTACTACATCTCACAGGCACCACCTGCCTGAAGCCGCCCAGCAGCACATCAGCGGTGTTCCTGAGCCTTTTCTGCAAGGAACTCTGCAGCCAACCTGTGCTACTTTGGGTCTGACTCCTCCTGTCTCACCTCCAGGGGAGTCTGGAACTTAACTGTAAGGGAAGCCCTCTCTCCATTGGCCTCCAACACTTTGCTACCTGATATCACCCCCAGAATCATCATCATCCCTCTCTGCTTTGTAACCTAGCCATTATCCTTATCCTAATATTCTCTATGTGCTCTTTCCTCAGTTATCCCTCTATTACCACCATATGTTCATCCCACTCTCCATCATCCTTATCCCTCCAGCAGCCTCTATCCATAATTTATAATCATTTATCATTCTCATCCCCACCATCATTTTTACCATCATCTTCCTCATCCTCCTCTCTGATTGTCAGACAATCAAAATGCGAGCTTAGTAGCAGACTCTACCTCCAGGATGTTCCAAATAGGAGTGAGTGCCCAATCAGCTGCCGGGGGAGAAGGTAGGGGGAGAAATCACTATCGCTGCTTTGTGTTCCTCTCCGCAGTCTGTTCTTTTTGGGTGACTGGCCCATCCTAGTGTCCTACAAGATGCAATTGTAAAGATGTGATTGTAAACCACTTAGCATTTCCCTTCCTCTTTGCAGAGCACACTATGGGTCCCTCTCTTACTTGGGCTTTTTTAACCTGTTGCCGCTCGCCCACCGTCATATGACGGCGGAGCGGTGCGGCTCTTGGTCTGGTCCGACGTCATATGACAGCGGCCCATTCACACAGGGCATGCACGCAATCACAGGCGTGCAGCCCTGCACTGTGGGTGGCGGCGTGTCCCGGAGACACAGTGTGTCACTGACAGAGGTGAACAGCCATTGGGCATGGCTGTTCACCATGGGATCGTCTGCCAGTAACGTCACTGCCGATCACAAATGGGTATTCCCCTCTTACATGCACATGATCGGAAACGCGCAGCGCAGTCATGACGGTGGCGGCCAATGGCTGGCGGCTGTTTACCACGCGATTGGCTGTGATCCATTCACAGCCGATCGCTAAATGTAAACATAGACCAGTTACTAGCCGTTACCGGCTCTTCTCTCCTCACACACCGCTACCAGTGTGAGGAGAGAAGAGCCAGGAGCAGTGAGTTACCGATCTATGTATTGTAGTGTACTGCACTAACATCACAAAAAAAGAGAACCTGACATATCGCCCCCCCCCATTACAGCTGTTACCCAACAGTCACCACATAAGTGCCGATCGGTGCTTATAAATGTGCACCTGTCACCCATTATTGCCCACAAAGTGCACCTGTCACCCATCAGTGCCCACAAAGTGCACCTGTCACCCATCAGTGCCCATAAAGTGCATCATCGTTAGAGACTGCCATCAGCAGTGCACCTGTCACCCATCAGTGACCATCGCCAGTGACCGTCATCAGTGACTGTCATCAGTGACCCATCCGTGACCCTCATCTGTCACCTATCAGTCCCATAAAGTACCACCAGTCACCAGCAGAGACTGCCATCAGTGACTGTCACCCATCACCTGTCACCCATCAGTGACCGTCACACTTCACCTGTCACCCATCAATGACGTCACCTGTCACCTGTCACCCATCAGTGACCATCACCCATCACCTGTTGCCCATTAGTGACCGTCACCTGTCACCCGTCACACAGCCCATCAGAAAAATGTCCAAAAGATTACATAAAAGTGAGGAGGCATCCCAGATCCTCCCTATGACTGATGAGAGCAGCGAGGAGTTCTCATCAGATTCAAATGCCAATTCCAATTGTGAATCAAATTCAGCATTAGAACCGATTGATAGTAGTGGATCGGCAAATGAATCGGAGGAAGAATGGATCCCTCCTAAAAGAGCACGGCACTCTGGAAACCAGGCAGCCACCAGCAATATACCCCAGGATCAAATTCCCAGGCCCAGTACCAGCGCTGCCGCCAGTGATAGAACCCAAAACCAAAAGCCCACTACCAGCGCTGCCACCAGCGAAAGACCACAAGAAATGCCCAGTGCCAACACTGCCACAGCATCATGCCCAAATGCCAGCACAGGAACTTCAAAACCCCCAACTACCATCATTGGAGTGCTATGTCCCCCAAGAGCCAGGGCCGCTACACATCTTCCAGCTGGTCTTGCCAATCCAACATGAATTCCCCTTTTACCACACAGTCAGGTGTGCAGGCCAATACCCAAAATTTTACTGAAATCAATTGTTTTTATTTATTTTTGCCTGACACTTTGCTGCAATTCATCGTGGACCAGACCAATTTATATGCCCAGCAGCATTGCCAACAACTTCCAATCATCATACACCCATCCATTTGAGTGGAAGGATTTGATTCTGGAGTTCAAAGTGTTTATGGGCCTCACCATAAACGTGGGGCTTACAAAAAAAAAATGAAGGACATGCCTAGTGGTCCACCAACCCCATCCACCACATGCCCATTTATTCTTTCGTAATGTCCAGGTCCCAATACGAGATGATAATGTGCTTTCTTCATTTCAGTGACAACACCCAGTGCCCTCCCCGCAATCATCCAAATTATGATAAACTATCCAAAATTCGCCCACTCGTTAATTGCTTTTCCCAACGATTTGCAGAACTCTATGTCCCCAATCACCATATACAGTGGGGACGGAAAGTATTCAGACCCCCCTTAAATTTTTCACTCTTTGTTATATTGCAGCCATTTGCTAAAATCATTTAAGTTCATTTTTTTTCCTCTTTAATGTACACATAGCACCCCATATTGACAGAAACACACAGAATTGTTGACATTTTTGCAGAATAATTAAAAAAGAAAAACTGAAATATCACATGGTCCTAGGTATTCAGACCCTTTGCTGTGTGATGGTTCTACACCTTCATTTGAGTCCAGCTGTGTTTGATTACACTGATTGGACTTGATTAGGAAAGCCACACAGCTGTCTATATAAGACCTTACAGCTCACAGTGCATGTCAGAGCAAATGAGAATCATGAGGTCAAAGGAACTGCCTGAAGAGCTCAGAGACAAAATTGTGACAAGGCACAGATCTGGCCAAGGTTACAAAAAAAATTCTGCTACACTTAAGGTTCCTAAGAGCACAGTGGCCTCCATAATCCTTAAATGAAAGACGTTTGGGATGACCAGAACCCTTCCTAGAGCTGGCCGCCCAACCAAACTGAGCTATCGGGGGAGAAGAGCCTTGGTGAGAGAGGTAAAGAAGAACCCAAAGATCACTGTGGCTGAGCTCCAGAGATGCAGTCGGGAGATGGGAGAAAGTTGTAGAAAATCAACCATCACTGCAGACCTCCATCACTCGGGGCTTTATGGCAGAGTGGCCCGATGGAAGCCTCTCCTCAGTGCAAGACACATGAAAGCCTGCATGGAGTTTGCTAAAAAAACACCTGAAGGACTCCAAGATGGTGAAAAATAAGATTCTTTGGTCTGATGAGACCAAGATAGAACTTTTTGGCCTTAATTCTAAGCGGTATGTGTGGAGAAAACCAGGCACTGCTCATCACCTGTCCAATACAGTGCCAACAGTGAAGCATGGTGGTGGCAGCAACATGCTGTGGGGTGTTTTTCAGCTGCAGGGACAGAACGACAGGTTGCAATCGAGGGAAAGATGAATGCGGCCAAGTACAGGCATATCCTGGACGAAAACCTTCTCCAGAGTGCTCGGGACCTCAGACTGGGCCGAAGGCGTACCTTCCAACAAGACAATGACCCTAAGCACACAGCAAAAATAATGAAGGAGTGGCTTCACAACAACTCCGTTACTGTTCTTGAATGGCCCAGCCAGAGCCCTGACTTAAACCCAATTGAGCATCTCTGGAGAGACCTAAAAATGGCTGTCCACCAACGTTTACCATCCAAGCTGACAGAACTGGAGAGGATCTGCAAGGAGGAATGGCAGAGGATCCCCAAATCCAGGTGTGAAAAACTTGTTGCATCTTTCCTAAAAAGACTCATGGCTGTATTAGATCAAAAGGGTGCTTCTACTAAATACTGAGCAAAGGGTCTGCATACTCAGGACTAGGGATGAGCATTGGGGTGTTCGCGGCAAATTCGAAAGCCGTGGAACACCCTTTAAAAGTCTATGGGAGAAATCAAAAGTGCTCATTTTAAAGGCTTATATGCATGGTAGTGTCATAAAAAGTGTTTGGGGACCTGGGTCCTGCCCCAGGGGACATGGATCAATCTTCCTTATCGGAATCGGAATCTGGAAGCCCCCTTTAACAAGGGGACCCCCAGATCCCGCCCCCTGTGTGAAATGGTAATGGGGTACAGGAGTACCCCTACCATTTCACAAAAAAGTGTCAAAAATTTTAAAAATGACAAGAGACAGTTTTTGACAATTCCTTTATTTAAAGTCTTCTTTCCATCTTCTTTGGGTCTTCTTCCTTCTATCTTCCTTCGGTTTCTTCCTCCATCTTCTTCTTCCTCTGGTTTATCCTCCAATCCTCTGCTTCTTGCTCCGGTGTTCTCGTCCGGCATCTTCCTCCGCGGCGTCTTCTTCCCCGCTTCGTTCTTGGGCCGCTCCGCATCCATGAGAGGCTCCCACTGTGTGACGCTTCTCTTCTTCTGACACTTCTTAAATAACCCTGCCCCCCTCTGATGTCACGGGGAAACCTATAGGGAAGTCCCCGTTAAGTCCCCGTGTGTCAGAGGGGGCGGGGGTCACCGGGTGGCCCCGCCCTCCATTGTTTAAGAAGTGTCAGAAGAAGAGAAGCTTCACACAGTGGGAGCCTCCCATGGATGCGGAGCGGCCCAAGAATGAAGCGGGGAAGAAGACGCCGCGGAGGAAGATGCCGGACGAGAACACCGGAGCAAGAAGCAGAGGATTGGAGGATAAACCAGAGGAAGAAGAAGATGGAGGAAGAAACCGAAGGAAGATAGAAGGAAGAAGACCCAAAGAAGATGGAAAAAAGGAATTGTCAAAAACTGTCTCTTGTCATTTTTAAAATTTTTGACACTTTTTTGTGAAATGGTAGGGGTACTCCTGTACCCCATTACCATTTCACACAGGGGGCGGGATCTGGGGGTCCCCTTGTTAAAGGGGGCTTCCAGATTCCGATAAGCCCCCCGCCCGCAGACACCCACAACCACTGGCTACGGGTTGTGGGGATGAGGCCCTTGTCCTCATCAACATGGGGACAAGGTGCTTTGGGGGGCCGCTCATCAACATGGGGACAAGGTGCTTTGGAGGGGCCGCTACCCCAAAGCACCCTCCCAATGTTGAGGGCATGTGACCCCCCAAAGCACCTTGTCCCCAAGTTGATGATTTTTTTTTTTAATTTTGGCACGGGGTTCCCCTTAAAATCCATACCAGACCTGAAGGGCCTGGTATGGAATTTAGGGGGACCCCTACGCCATTTTTTTTTAAATTTTGGTTCGGGGTTCCTCTGTGGGGAAATCCCATGCCGTTTTTATCAATGAACTTTTATGTGTATTGTCGGACCGACAATTCATTAATAGCCGTGAGTAGTTTTAAATGACTTTTTTTCCTTTGAAATGTCATTTTGCTGTCAGACTGTTCTAAACACGGGAAACATGCACCCCTTTACAGACATACTATAGACAGCCCCCAGGTATGAAATTTAAAGTAATATTACACTTTTATTGTTTCACTTTAAGCATTATTAAAATCACTGCTCCCAAAAAAACGGTTGTTTTTAAAACTTTTTTTTGCATTGATACATGTCCCTTGGGGCAGGACCCAGGTCCCCAAACACTTTTTATGACAATAACTTGCATATAAGCCTTTACAATTTTGATTATTCATGTTCGAGTCCCATAGAATTTAACGGTGTTCACGTGTTTGAACAAATTTTTTGCCTGTTCGCATGTTCTGGTGCGAACCGAACAGGGGGGTGTTCGGCTCATCCCTACTTAAGACCATGTGATATTTCAGTTTTTCTTTTTTAATAAATCTGCAAAAATGTCAACAATTCTGTGTTTTTCTGTCAATATGGGGTGCTGTGTGTACATTAATGAGGAAAAAAAATGAGCTTAAATGATTTAAGCAAAAGGCTGCAATATAACAAAGTGTGAAAAATTTAAGGGGGTCCGAATACATTCCGTCCCCACTGTATGTGTAGCTGAGTCCCTGGTAGCCTTTTCAGGCCGGCTAGGAATAAAGCAATACATTCCTCGCAAAAGGGCCAAATACGGAGTGAAGTTTTATAAGTTTTGCAAGAGAGTCATAGGATATCTGTATGCGTTCCACATATATGAAGAAGAGATTCCCAGCTCCACCCCCCTGATTGCCCGGCCTACATGGACACAACTGGTAAAATTGTATGGGACCTGGCATACCTGCTGCTGATGAAAGGTTACCACATATACCTGGATAACTTCTACACCAGCCTGCCCCTTTTCAAACACCTATACCTCACAGAAACCCTGGCCTGTGGAACCTCCAGAAAGAATAGGAAGGGCTTCCCACGAGCCATAGTGAATAAGAAATTGCGAATGGGAGAAAGAGCAACTTTGAGATGCAACAAAGTGCTGGCCTTGAGGTGGAAGGATACCAGGAATGTGTACATGATGTCCACCATCCATGATGACACTACAGTTGAAGTTCAGAGAAGACGAGAAAAGCCAACATGTGTACAAGATTACAATCTCTACATGGGGGGTGGATTTCAACAACCAAATGCTTCAGCTCTATTTATCAATAAGGAGGTTCTGTTTCTGGTACAAGAAAGTAGCAATCTATTTAATTAATTTGGCCATTTATAATGCCTACATAATTCACACAAAATCCACGGAAAGCCCTGTCCACTTCCTAAAATTAATCGAAGAAGTTTTTACATCCCTCATCTACCATCAAAGACCCCCCCAGAAAACCTTCGCTATGATGCTGTTAGCTGACGGAACGCCACTTCCTGGACAACATTACACCATCTGAAACAGGCCAAAGATGCCAAAAAAGATGTTGAGTATGCAGCGAAAGAGGATTTCGAAGAGATACCAGCTACCATTGTCCCCAGTGTCCCTCCGAACCCGGCCTTTGCATTGGTGAATGCTTCAGACTACATCACACATCCCTAAAATATTAGCCCGTATTCTTAACCATTTCCACATTTTCATCATCTGTGCTGACCATTTCCCATGCTTCCTCAAATAACCATGCCACTGCCTTCCACGTGAACTGACCCTGGCCTGTTTTTTGACTATGCCTCTGCCAACCGTTTGGACTGCTTGCACGTGAACTGACCCTGGCCTGTTTTATGGACTATGCTTTTACCTACCGCTTGGACTGATCTGTTGCCCCGCTACTGTAGTGCACAGAGGTCTCACTTGTGGGGGACTCCAGAAATGTTTTTCCGGATGGAGAAAACAATTTTTTTTGTTTCATAATTTCTGAATTAGGGTCTGGAGTCCGGAGGCTTCATAGAGATTTGGGTGAGTGAAGCCTCTACCCCTGTGCCCCTGTGCACAGGTCTTACCTGATTGTGGCCCTCAGCCTGCTGCTGACTTACTGCCATCATGCCTCTGCCTACCGCATAAACTGACCACACCTCTGCCTGTTACCCTGACTATGCAAATAATTAGCTGTAGCAAGAGGCAGTATGTTTATGAAGGGCTGGAGAGAGGTACAATAATGAGTGCAGGCAGGAAACGTTGTACCAGGACCAATATTATGGCTGTGCTGGCTGTCTCTACCTGGACAATTTCTGTGGACAAAAGCTTTGGATGTACTGACGATATCCTTGTGCTGACTATAGACAATATTCCTGCCTGCTGCCTGGATAGTTACTATTTTTGTTGCTAAGCACATCCCTGCCTGCTGCCTGCTGCCTACTGCCTAGACCAATTCTCTCCTCTGGGGACACTACAAAAACCACAGGTAATAATTTTTTTTAACCCTTTTTTCAATAGAATTTATTTTGGAGTGCAATTTTTGGTATGTAAATGCTATGTGTTAGAAATATGAAGGGCCTTCAAAAATGATAGGTTGTCAGGAAATGAGATGTGTAATTTATGCTTGTAGAACGCCTGAAGGTGCTACTTCAATGGTGGGCCTCTGTATGTGGTCAGGCTGTGTAAAAGTCTCACATGTGGTATCACCATACTCAAGAGGAGTAGCAGAATGCATTTTGGGGTGTCATTTTTGCTATGTACATGATATGTGTTGGAAATATCTTAAAAATGGAAAACTTTGTGGGAAAAAAATGCGTTTTCATTTTTTTCCCACATTTTCCAAAAACTTCTGGAAAAGAATGAACTGTTCAAAAGACTCATTGTGCCTCATAGTTTATACATTAGGGTGTTTGCTTTTCAAAATGGGGTCATTTTATGAGCATTTCCAATGTCCTGGTGCTCCAGGGCCTTCAAAAATGTAATAGGTGATTGAGAAATGAGATGTGTAATTTATGCTTGTAGAATGCCTGAAGGTGCTACTTCACTGGTGGGCCTCTGTATGTGGCCAGGCTGTGTAAAAGTCTAACACATGTGGTATCACCATACTCAGGAGGAGTAGCAGAATGTATTTTGGGGTGTCATTTTTGCTATGTGCATGCTATGTGTTGGAATTTTTCTTAAAAATGGACAACTTTGTATAAAAAAAATTGTTTTTCATTTCTTTTTCACATTTTCCAAAAACTTCTGGAAAAAAATGAACCATTCAAAAGACTCATTGTGCCTCACAGATTATACGTTGGGGTGTCTGCTTTCCAAAATGGGGTCATTTTGTGGGTATTTGTACTTTCCTGGCTTGTTAGTGTCTCAAAAAATTAGATAGGTCTTCAGTACATCAGGTGTGATCAGGTGTAATCAATTTTCAATGATTGGCACCATAGCTTGTAGACTCTATAACTTTCACAAAGACCAAATAATATACACTAATTAGGGTTATTTTTACTAAAGATATATAGCCGTATACATTTTTGGCCAAAATTTATGACAGAAGCAAAGAAAAAGGCATTTTTTCACCAAATTTTCAGTCTTTTTTTATTTATAGCACAAAAAATAAAAAACCCACTAGTGATTAAATGACACCAAAAGAAAGCTCTATTTGTGTGAAAAAAAGGACGCAAATTTCATTTGGGTACAAAGTTGCATGACTGAGTAATTGTCATTCAAAATGTGAGAGCGCTGAAAGCTGAAAATTGGTCTGGGCAGGAAGGGGGTGAAAGTGCACTGTAGGCAAGTGGTTAAAGAGTTTGTGTGTCCCACTTATTTTTCTGACCAGGGGCATGTATGCCAATAGGCTAGTAAGTAAACGCTTTATATACCAATGACATAGCACACAGTATTATGAGTGTGCCACATCATCAAGACATATACAGTATATCCTTATTTCAAGTTTACTAGTACCATTCAAATAGGAGCCCTTATGCAATGATAACACATCTGCTACATCATAAAAGTAAATCAAATTTACTTATTGACTCATTCACTGACATTCAGAGCACAGGTTTGCCAATGATCCTTGGGTTCAGATTCAAATTGTGGATTCAAGTGGATTTGCTCATCGGGTGGCCCCGCCCTCCGTTATTTAAGAAGTGTCAGAAGAAGAGAAGCGTCACACAGCGGGAGCCTCCCATGGATGCGGAGCCGCCCAAGAACGAAGCGTGGAAGAAGACGCCGCGGAGGAAGATGTAATCTTGTATTGTACACTTTCAAAAGTTTTTTTGTTTTAACTAAGTATTAATGGAGTTAAATTCCCTGTGTTGTTTGTTTGCTTTTCCTTGAAATAACGGGCTCACATGTTGCTCCAGCAGTTTGTAGTTTCATGGTTGATCAATTCCCCTATGTCCATGCAGTGGCAGACCGTGCATTAAGGGCGCACGAGCACCGCCCCCTCTCTCCTGCCACCCCCTCAGTGCACTATGGATAACATAGTTACATAGTTACATAGTTACATAGTAGGTGAGGTTGAAAAAAGACACAAGTCCATCAAGTCCAACCTATGTGTGATTATGTGTCAGTATTACATTGTATATCCCTGTATGTTGCGTTCATTTAGGTGCTTATCTAATAGTTTCTTGAAACTATTGATGCCCCCCCGCTGAGACCACCACCTGTGGAAGGGAATTCCACATCCTTGCCGCTCTTACAGTAAAGAACCCTCTACGTAGTTTAAGGTTAAACCTCTTTTCTTCTAATTTTAATGAGTGGCCACTAGGGATGAGCTTCGAGTTCGAGTCGAACTCATGTTCGACTCGAACATTGGCTGTTCGCAAGTTCGCCGAACAGCGAACAATTTGGGGTGTTCGCGGCAAATTCGAATGCCGCGGAACACCCTTTAAAAGTCTATGGGAGAAATCAAAAGTGCTAATTTTAAAGGCTTATATGCAAGTTATTGTCATAAAAAGTGTTTGGGGACCCAGGTCCTGCCCCAGGGGACATGGATCAATGCAAAAAAAAGTTTTAAAAAGGGCCGTTTTTTCAGGAGCAGTGATTTTAATAATGCTTAAAGTCAAACAATAAAAGTGTAATATCCCTTTAAAATTCATACCTGGGGGGTGTCTATAGTATGCCTGTAAAGGGGCGCATGTTTCCTGTGTTTAGAACAGTCTGACAGCAAAATGACATTTTGAAGGAAAAAACTCATTTAAAACTACTCGCGGCTATTGCATTGCCGACAATACACATAGAAGTTCATTGATAAAAACGGCATGGGAATTCCCCAAAGGGGAACCCCGAACCAAAATTTTAAAAAAAAAATGAGGTGGGAGTCCCCCTAAATTCCATACCAGGCCCTTCAGGTCTGATATGGATATTAAGGGGAACCCCGGCCAAAAAAAAAAAAAAAAAAATGACGTGGGGTTCCCCCTAAATTCCATACCAGACCCTTCAGGTCTGGTATGGATTTTAAGGGGAACCCCGCGCCAAAAAAAAAAAAAAAACGGTGTGGGGTCCCCCCAAAAATCCATACCAGACCCTTATCCGAGCACGCAACCTGGCAGGCCGCAGGAAAAGAGGGGGGACGAGAGTGCGGCCCCCCCCTCCTGAACCGTACCAGGCCACATGCCCTCAACATTGGGAGGGTGCTTTGGGGTAGCCCCCCAAAACACCTTGTCCCCATGTTGATGAGGACAAGGGCCTCATCCCCACAACCCTGGCCGGTGGTTGTGGGGGTCTGCGGGCGGGGGGCTTATCGGAATCTGGAAGCCCCCTTTAACGAGGGGACCCCCAGATCCCGGCCCCCCCCTGTGTGAAATGGTAAGGGGGTACAAAAGTACCCCTACCATTTCACTAAAAAACTGTCAAAAATGGAAAAAATGACAAGAGACAGTTTTTGACAATTCCTTTATTTAAATACTTCTTCTTTCTTCTATCTTCCTTCATCTTCTGGTTCTTCTGGCTCTTCTGGTTCTTCCTCCGACGTTCTCGTCCAGCATCTCCTCCGCGGCGTCTTCTATCTTCTTCTCCTCGGGCCGCTCCGCACCCATGGCATGGGGGGAGGCTCCCGCTCTTCTCTTCTTCTTCATCTTCTTCTCTTCTTCTCTTCTTCTTTTCTTCTCTTCTTCATTTTCTTCTCCGGGCCGCTCCGCACCCATGCTGGCATGGAGGGAGGCTCCCGCTGTGTGACGGCGCTCCTCGTCTGACAGTTCTTAAATAACGGGGGGCGGGGCCACCCGGTGACCCCGCCCCCCTCTGACGCACGGTGACTTGACGGGACTTCCCTGTGACGTCACGGGGAATGCCACAGGGAAGTCCCGTCATGTCCCGTGTGTCAGAGGGGGGCGGGGTCACCGGGTGGCCCCGCCCCCCGTTATTTAAGAACTGTCAGACGAGGAGCGCCGTCCCACAGTGGGAGCCTCCCTCCATGCCAGCATGGATGCAGAGCGGCCCGGAGAAGAGAATGAAGAAGAGAAGAAGAGAAGAAGGAAGAAAAGAAGAAGAGAAGAGCGGGAGCCTCCCCCCCATGGCATGGGTGCGGAGCGGACCGAGGAGAAGAAGATAGAAGACGCCGCGGAGGAGATGCTGGACGAGAACGCCAGAGGAAGAACCAGAAGGGCCAGAAGAACCAGAAGAACCAGAAGATGAAGGAAGATAGAAGAAAGAAGAAGTATTTAAATAAAGGAATTGTCAAAAACTGTCTCTTGTCATTTTTAACATTTTTGACATTTTTTTAGTGAAATGGTAGGGGTACTTTTGTACCCCCTTACCATTTCACACGGGGGGGGCGGGATCTGGGGGTCCCCTTGTTAAAGGGGGCTTCCATATTCCGATAAGCCCCCACCCGCAGACCCCCACAACCACCGGCCAGGGTTGTGGGGATGAGGCCCTTGTCCTCATCAACATGGGGACAAGGTGTTTTGGGGGGCTACCCCAAAGCACCCTCCCAATGTTGAGGGCATGTGGCCTGGTACGGTTCAGGAGGGGGGGGGCCGCACTCTCGTCCCCCCCTCTTTTCCTGCGGCCTGCCAGGTTGCGTGCTCGGATAAGGGTCTGGTATGGATTTTTGGGGGGACCCCACGCCGTTTTTTTTTTTTTTTTTGGCGCGGGGTTCCCCTTAAAATCCATACCAGACCTGAAGGGTCTGGTATGGAATTTAGGGGAAACCCCACGTCATTTTTTTTTTTAAATTTTGGCCGGGGTTCCCCTTAATATCCATACCAGACCTGAAGGGCCTGGTATGGAATTTAGGGGGACTCCCACGTCATTTTTTTTTTAAATTTTGGTTCGGGGTTCCCCTTTGGGGAATTCCCATGCCGTTTTTATCAATGAACTTCTATGTGTATTGTCGGCAATGCAATAGCCGCGGGTAGTTTTAAATGAGTTTTTTCCTTCAAAATGTCATTTTGCTGTCAGACTGTTCTAAACACAGGAAACATGCGCCCCTTTACAGGCATACTATAGACACCCCCCAGGTACGAAATTTAAAGGGATATTACACTTTTATTGTTTGACTTTAAGCATTATTAAAATCACTGCTCCTGAAAAAACGGCCGTTTTTAAAACTTTTTTTTGCATTGATCCATGTCCCCTGGGGCAGGACCTGGGTCCCCAAACACTTTTTATGACAATAACTTGCATATTAGCCTTTAAAATTAGCACTTTTGATTATTCATGTTCGTGTCCCATAGACTTTAACGGTGTTCGCGTGTTCGAACAAACTTTTTTCCTGTTTGCATGTTCTGGTGCGAACCGAACAGGGGGGTGTTCGGCTCATCCCTAGTGGCCACAAGTCTTGTTAAACTCTCTTCTGCGAAAAAGTTTTATTTCTATTGTAGGGTCACCAGAACAGGAAAAAAGTTCGTTCAAACACGCAAACACCGTTAAAGTCTATGGGACACGAACATGAATAATCAAAAGTGCTAATTTTAAAGGCTAATATGCAAGTTATTGTCATAAAAAGTGTTTGGGAACCTGGGTCCTGCCCCAGGGGACATGGATCAATTAAAAAAAAAGTTTTAAAAATGGCCGTTTTTTCAGGAGCAGTGATTTTAATAATGCTTAAAGTCAAACAATAAAAGTGTAATATCCCTTTAAATTTCGTACCTGGGGGGTGTCTATAGTATGCCTGTAAAGGGGCGCATGTTTCCTGTGTTTAGAACAGTCTGACAGCAAAATGACATTTTGAAGGAAAAAACTCATTTAAAACTACCCGCGGCTATTGCATTGCCGACAATACACATAGAAGTTCATTGATAAAAACGGCATGGGAATTCCCCAAAGGGGAACCCCGAACCAAAATTAAAAAAAAAAATGACGTGGGAGTCCCCCTAAATTCCATACCAGGCCCTTCAGGTCTGGTATGGATATTAAGGGGAACCCCGGCCAAAATTTAAAAAAAAAAATGACGTGGGGTTCCCCCTAAATTCCATACCAGACCCTTCAGGTCTGGTATGGATTTTAAAAGGAACCCCGCGCCAAAAAAAAAAAAAAAAAAACGGCGTGGGGTCCCCCCAAAAATCCATACCAGACCCTTATCCGAGCACGCAACCTGGCAGGCCGCAGGAAAAGAGAGGGGGACGAGAGTGCGCCCCCCCCTCCTGAACCGTACCAGGCCACATGCCCTCAACATTGGGAGGGTGCTTTGGGGTAGCCCCCCAAAACACCTTGTCCCCATGTTGATGAGGACAAGGGCCTCATCCCCACAACCCTGGCCGGTGGTTGTGGGGGTCTGCGGGCGGGGGGCTTATCGGAATCTGGAAGCCCCCTTTAACAAGGGGACCCCCAGATCCCGCCCCCCCTGTGTGAAATGGTAAGGGTGTACAAAAGTACCCCTACCATTTCACTAAAAAACTGTCAAAATAGTTAAAAATGACAAGAGAAAGTTTTTGACAATTCCTTTATTTAAATACTTCTTCTTTCTTCTATCTTCCTTCATTTTCTGGTTCTTCTGGTTCTTCTGGCTCTTCTGGTTCTTCCTCCGGCATTCTCGTCCAGCATCTCCTCCGCGGCGTCTTCTATCTTCTTCTCCTCGGGCCGCTCCGCACCCATGGCATGGGGGGGAGGCTCCCGCTCTTCTCTTCATCTTCTTCATCTTCTTCTCTTCTTCTTTTCTTCTCTTCTTCTCTTCTTCTCTTCTTCATTTTCTTCTCCGGGCCGCTCCGCACCCATGCTGGCATGGAGGGAGGCTCCCGCTGTGTGACAGCGCTCCTCGTCTGACAGTTCTTAAATAATGGGGGGGCGGGGCCACCCGGTGACCCCGCCCCCCTCTGACGCAGGGGACATGACGGGACTTCCCTGTGGCATTCCCCGTGACGTCACAGGGAAGTCCCGTCAAGTCACCGTGCGTCAGAGGGGGGCGGGGTCACCGGGTGGCCCCGCCCCCCATTATTTAAGAACTATCAGACGAGGAGCGCCGTCACACAGCGGGAGCCTCCCTTAATGCCAGCATGGGTGCGGAGCAGCCCGGAGAAGAAAATGAAGAAAAGAAGAAAAGAAGAAGAGAAGAAGAGAAGAAGATGAAGAAGAAGAGAAGAGCGGGAGCCTCCCCCCATGCCATGGGTGCGGAGCGGCCCGAGGAGAAGAAGATAGAAGACGCCTCGGAGGAGATGCTGGACGAGAACGTCGGAGGAAGAACCAGAAGAGCCAGAAGAACTAGAAGAACCAGAAGATGAAGGAAGATAGAAGAAAGAAGAAGTATTTAAATAAAGGAATTGTCAAAAACTGTCTCTTGTCATTTTTAACATTTTTGACAGTTTTTTAGTGAAATGGTAGGGGTACTTTTGTACCCCCTTACCATTTCACACAGGGGGGGGGCCGGGATCTGGGGGTGCCCTTGTTAAAGGGGGCTTCCAGATTCCGATAAGCCCCCCGCCCGCAGACCCCCACAACCACCGGCCAGGGTTGTGGGGATGAGGCCCTTGTCCTCATCAACATGGGGACAAGGTGTTTTGGGGGGCTACCCCAAAGCACCCTCCCAATGTTGAGGGCATGTGGCCTGGTACGGTTCAGGAGGGGGGGGGCCGCACTCTCGTCCCCCCCTCTTTTCCTGCGGCCTGCCAGGTTGCGTGCTCGGATAAGGGTCTGGTATGGATTTTTGGGGGGACCCCACGCCGTTTTTTTTTTTTTTTTTTGGCGCGGGGTTCCCCTTAAAATCCATACCAGACCTGAAGGGTCTGGTATGGAATTTAGGGGGAACCCCACGTCATTTTTTTTTTTTAATTTTGGCCGGGGTTCCCCTTAATATCCATATCAGACCTGAAGGGCCTGGTATGGAATTTAGGGGGACTCCCACGTCATTTTTTTTTTTTTAATTTTGGTTCGGGGTTCCCCTTTGGGGAATTCCCATGCCGTTTTTATCAATGAACTTCTATGTGTATTGTCGGCAATGCAATAGCCGCGGGTAGTTTTAAATGAGTTTTTTCCTTCAAAATGTCATTTTGCTGTCAGACTGTTCTAAACACAGGAAACATGCGCCCCTTTACAGGCATACTATAGACACCCCCCAGGTACGAAATTTAAAGGGATATTACACTTTTATTGTTTGACTTTAAGCATTATTAAAATCACTGCTCCTGAAAAAACGGCCGTTTTTAAAACTTTTTTTTGCATTGATCCATGTCCCCTGGGGCAGGACCTGGGTCCCCAAACACTTTTTATGACAATAACTTGCATATTAGCCTTTAAAATTAGCACTTTTGATTTCTCCCATAGACTTTTAAAGGGTGTTCCGCGGCATTCGAATTTGCCGCGAACACCCCAAATTGTTCGCTGTTCGGCGAACTTGTGAACAGCCAATGTTCGAGTCGAACATGAGTTCGACTCAAACTCGAAGCTCATCCCTAGTCACCAGTACGGTATTTGTATATTGAAATCATATCCCCTCTCAAGTGTCTCTTCTCCAGAGAGAATAAGTTCAGTGCTCGCAACCTTTCCTCATAACTAAGATTCTCCAGACCCTTTATTAGCTTTGTTGCCCTTCTTTGTACACGCTCTATTTCCAGTACATCCTTCCTGAGGACTGGTGCCCAAAACTGGACAGCATACTCTAGGTGCGGCCGGACCAGAGTCTTGTAGAGTGGGAGAATTATCGTTTTATCTCTGGAGTTGATCCCCTTTTTAATGCATGCCAATATTCTGTTTGCTTTGTTAGCAGCAGATTGGCATTGCATGCCATTGCTGAGCCTATCATCTACTAGGACCCCAGGTCCTTTTCCATCCTAGATTCCCCCAGAGGTTCTCCCCCCAGTGTATAGATTGCATTCATATTTTTGCCACCCAAATGCATTATTTTACATTTTTCTACATTGAACCTCATCTGCCATGTAGTTTCCCACTCCATTAATTTGTTCAAATCTTTTTGCAAGGTAAAATTCCTGCATTGCATGAATCTATCCATGGCCGCTGCTGACACCCCCTATTCAGGCCCCCGGCCCCTTTTTGGGCACTGGACGCCTAAATTACAGTGGTGGGGGGTGTTTTTGAAGCACCTGATTAGAGCCATATGCTCTAATAGGTGTCAAAAACAGTGACCTGTGAGCTCCATGCTTGGCGCTCGCAGTTCACTCAGCTGTGTTAGGAAAGCAAATTAATCTTCGCTTTCCTAACACTGAACCACCTCTCTGACAATCAGGTGCTTGGGTTTGTTACCTGTCACCTGATTGGCTGAAATGACAGGCGCCGCCATTGGACACCTATCAAGAGGAGAGGACGGTAGTCGGGAGATGAGAATGGCAGGAGACGCTGGCTTGAAGGATCCCACTTGTCGCCGTCACCCGTTGCCCCACCAAGAGAGGGTAAGTGCCAGGCAGACGGTGAGCGGGCAGGGGAGTCACACTGGCAGCATTTAATGGGCACACCACTGGCTGCATTTAATGGGCACACTGGCAGCATTTGATGGGAACACTGGCAGCATTTAATGGGTACACTGGCAGCATTTGATGGCACACTGGCAGCATTTAATGGGCACACTGGCAGCATGTAATGGGCACACTGACAGCATTTGATGGAGACAGTGGCTGCAACTGATGGCATAGTGGCTGCATTTGATGGCACAGTGGCAGCATTTGATGTTTTTTTTTCAGAATTTTTCAGTTTGTTTGTGCCCCCCAAAGAATTTTAAACACCAGCCGCCACTGTGTCCGTGTATTCACTCACCTTGCTTGTCCCTACTCATTAAAGGATAGGCAACATCTTATTCCTGGTCATAATTCATGCCTCACCATTTCCTCTGTGTTGCATCAAAAATGTGGGAGTGTTACTGTTATGAAATGCTGCATGGTAATCCCTCTGTTAATTGCTCAGAATTCTTAGTCTGTTTCAGATACAATTACTGATTAGCTCTCACCTGAAGAGCACTAGATTAAGAGAGCTGGGGGATGTGGGATATGTAGTTTCTTCACAGGAAATGTCAGCACTTAGACTACAGACAGAAGTCATGCATTAACCTGTGCAGTGCCATGCCGCCTGTTGCATGCTTGAACACAAACAGCATTTCTGACATTGGAATGTGAGATTTACTCTACTATAGGCTGTGCATATAGGACAACAAATAACACCATGAAACAATATAATCAATGAAAATTGTATGCAGGGGAAAAACACAAGGGGCAGGTAGTTAGGTTTATAATTCTTTTAAAGTGGTTGTTAACCCACTTCTACTAAATGCTCCCATCCTCTCTGTACCATTATAATAAGTGTCCCTGTGCCTGTGTTATGTAAAAAATCTGCCCGATTGTACCTATATGAGCTCCCCATACGCTCTGCTGACTGTCAACTCTCTGTGCTGTGGACAGCACAGTGGTGTAGTGGGTAGCACTCTCACCTAGCAGCAATAGGGTCGCTGGTTCAAATCCTGACCACGGCACTACCTGCCTGGAGTTTGCATGTTCTCCCTGTGCCTGCGTGGGTTTCCTCCGGGTACTCCGGTTTCCTCCCACACTCCAAAGACATGCTGGTAGGTTAAAAAGCGCCCTGAGGCAATTCAGTTTGCATAGGTAGCGCTATACAAGTCACTCATTCATTCATTCTCTCTCTCCAGCTCACAGCTGCAGTGGGTGGAGCTGAGCCCTCCCACTGACATCAGCCAGGGAGGAGGAGAGAGAAAGAGAGAGTCAGCTGAGCGCCAGGAGCCACACTCATATAGGTACAATCGGGCAGATTTTTTACATAACACAAGTACAGGGACACTTATTATAATGGTATAGAGAGGGTGGGAGCATTTAGTAGCAGATATGAGAGCAGCAGGAGCGGAAGGGAGCAGACAGGCAGGGAGGGGAGGGGGAGGAAGACACAGGTGACATAGACACAGTAGAGCAGGCTGCAGATGACGGAAGCATGTACTCTGGCCACGGTGTCAGGGCTCAGCAGCCATGATATATCGTGGTCAGCATACAGAGGGGGCATAGCCAGGCAGGATCAGCCAGGTTTTTTAGGTGTTACAGGGAGCCAAATGACAAAGCACAAGCACTGTGTCATATAACATGCTTTAAAGGGAACAGGATCTGGGGGGTTAACAAATGCTTTAAACTTGCTTAGTTGGATGCACATCTATGTGACCACCTTATTTAGCAGTCACTCTTCTCAGCATAACTGACAATGACCTTATGCCTTTTTCTAGGAATGTTAGGCCGGTCATACATAATGCAAGTTTCTTTCCTGTAACCACGGGAAACTAAAGAAATTTGCATGATTCCCCATCAACATGGATATCACTGACAGAGGAATTCCGTCTGCCGAGCTATTTTCTGCTCCCAGCAGGGGTGCGAGGTTGGGTGGGGGAAGCCGCTCTCACTGGGAGAAGACAATGATTATCATTGCAAAAAAAAAACAAAAAAGGAATTGCCCATGGGACTTTAGGAGTGTGGTGCTAAATAAAATGATACTTTTTTATTTTGTATTTCATAAAAAACATGTACAGTACAAATATTTTACCATGAAAGATAGATCACAATTATATATTCAAGATGTTGACATAACTGTTGAGACATTAGATTCATAGCTCAATGGAGCCATAATCTCTACGCATTTCGCGGGCAGCGCCCACTTCATCAGGAGACAGCTAAAGTTTTTTTTGTATATATCTGTGGAAAAAACATGTCACAATAGGAGCAACCCATTAGACAATTTGAACATTTAAAGTAGAAGAAAAGATATTATTCTATTTCAATGTTAAAGGTTATATAAATTTAGAATAAACAAGGTCCAATAGTGTGCATTGAGGTATGAAATGGGACCACTAAAGTATAAGCCATTGGATAAAATCAAATAACACCTGGGTCCTTGTGCTGTGGGAGGACCACCACAGCAGAGATTCCAACCTAGAGCTGAGGATGGTAGGATAGACCTAGGGCAGGGTTCACCACTGCAATACCCCTAGAGGAGAATAGAAAGATTGTAAGGCTGGGAGTGGATGGGAAAGGTGAAGAAAAAATAGCAGCGGCCAGCGATAATTGTAAGAGAATCCAGCAGGCTGGTTGTACCCAACTTGACCGATCGATCAACTTGGTACATTTAGCCTGCCCTGTAACTAGTTGGAATCTCAGACAGTTCAGCAGGAATTTGAACCGTGTATGGTCAGACTAACCCTGAGGGTCCTTCCATTCATGCTTCCTATCTTTGCAGTGATTCTATGAGAACTTAATGTACCTGTGAATATAAGAAGTCATAGGGATTGTTTTTTGAAGCATGCATCTGTGCTTCTTGTACTACTTTGTATACTGTCACTGATTTATGTGTATATATGCCCCTGTTGAAGTCCATGTGGACGAAACGCGTCAGTGAGCCTTACTCTTTCCTACACTTGATTTTATTGTTTTACACGTGATCACGTTTTTATATCGTTTGTTGATTATTGGTTATATCCAATAAAATACGTCTTTTGATCTGCACTATTGGCGTCCTATCTATCTTTTTGGGAACCATCCATGCTCTGGAGACTTGTTTGTGGAGGAGAATTCCCTCTCGGGCTTCTGAATGGACAGTCGTGACATGGACCATAGAGGATAGATCCCCCTTGAGATCCGGGATTTCCAGGACCAACCATCATCCAACCATCGTCCATTAAGGATCTCAGAGCCTGTTTGATTCGGTGTCACCGGCATCCGAATCCACTCCTGCTGGTAAGCGTATTCCATCTATTCACTTCCCATGATCGTACAACTCATGATATACAAGATTCTGTCTGGGACATCATATCAATCTACAAATACCTCAATAGGCATCCCAACATAGGAAAATAACTATTCAATCTCAGGGAGTATAAGAGGACACGGGGCCACACAATGAGACTGGAGGAGAAGCGGTTTAACTTTAAACTGCACAGGGGTTTTTTCACTGTCAGGGCAATAAGGATGTGGAACGCTCTTCCACAATTGGTGGTGGCTGCGGGAAGTATGGATATTTTTAAAAGACTCTTGGATGTATATCTTAAAGAACACAACATACAGGGATGTGGGAAATAATTATAAACGCTGACATACATACAATAACACAGATTGAACTGGATGGACTATTGTCTTTTTTCAGCCTTACCTACTATGTAACTATGTAACCAATCACAGCACATCATTCCTTTAGGACACCTGTACACATATGTGTATTTTTAGAGAAAAAGCTATTTCATTATAATGAGATCATTATCAGTTTAAAAAATCTTTAGCCAAACTCTATTTGTGCAGGTTCAAACGCAGTCAATATTGATTTATTCACATGCCTTTAATCAGCTTGTCTTTTTTTCTGGAATAAATGGTTTTTGTGACGCAGCCTCTAATGTTATTTTAAATCACAGCTTTACTGATTGTGATTGTGGAAACTGTTTTTCTATCAAGATGGGATAAAATGGAAAATAGAGTGACAGTCACTAGGTGTAAACTGGTCTGTTTTCATTCTTCTTCAAGTGTTTAATACTGCACTGTATCATATAAATACCAAAAACAAATCAGGCAAACCTTTAGACTTTAGACATTAGACTGCAGTCTCACGATTTAACCACTTGACCTCCGGAAGGTTTTACCCCCTTCATGACCAGAGCTTCATTACCCAGCCATAGTCAAATACCGTCTGCAGATGGGATCTCCCATCCTGGATGGGCATCATATGACGTCCTCGGCTTCCCTCCGATGGGATGAAGCATAAATAATTAGTGGGACCCCAAAAAAATTGTGTGCAACGTGTACTATACCAACTGATGTTGCTCCTAAATTAGTAAATTACTAATAAACAATAAACAAAACAATATAGGGTGCATCAAATGTGCAATATATTCCAATGTAAACCTATAGATAATGCAAAAAAAGTGCTATAGTGCATGAATAATAGATATGCTGCTTAGCAATAAAGTGAATCCAATATATTATGCAATATATTATGATGTGAACCCATATATTATACAGAAAAAAGTGCTATAGTGCATGAACGATAATTATGCTACATTGCAATAAAGTGAATCCAGTGCATCAAATAAAATGTCCTCAAATATTAAAAAAACACACAAAAAAATCTTCTTTGTAGTCCAATCACCACTTAATAAAGTGGACATGCATTCTTATTCGTGCTTCACCCGAAGTGGTATAACTAAGCGCTCACCAGATGGTAATGGCCACAGAGTGACCCTCAGGCATGAAAACCATGTATCTTCAAAAAAGAAATCTTTCCCAGATCTTGGCAGATTGGACATTTTTATTCTTTTATTTTTTAATAAAGGACTTGTCCCCAAGTGGGGTCATTTTTAACATTCTGACACTTTTTTTGTGAAATGGTAGGGGTACATTTGTACTCCGTTACCATTTCACATGGGGGGGGCGGGATCTGGGGGTCCCCTTGTTAAAGGGGGCTTCCAGATTCCGATAAGCCCCCCGCCTGCAGACCCCCACAACCACCGGGCAAGGGTTGTGGGGATGAGGCCCTTGTCCTCATCAACATGGGGACAAGGTGCTTTGGGGGCTACCCCAAAGCACCCTCCCCATGTCTCGGGCATGTGGCCTGGTAAGGTTCAGGAGGGGGGCGCTCTCTCGTCCCCCCTATTTTCCTGTGGCCTGCCAGGTTGCGTGCTCAGATAAGGGTCTGGAATGGATTTTGAGGGGGACCCCTACGTCATTTTTTTAACATTTTGGTGCAAGGTTCCCCTGAAAATCTATACCAGACCTGAAGGGTCTGGTATGGATTTTGGGGGGACCCCTACACCATTTTTTTTTTAAATTTGGCACAGGGTTTCTCCTTAATTTCCATATCAGACCTGAAGGGCCTGGCATGGATTTAAGGGGGACCCCCACGCAATTTTTTTTTTAATTTTGGTTCGGGGTTCCCCTTAATATTCATACCAGACTCAAAGGGCTTGGTAATGGACTGGGGGGGATCCCATGATCTTTTTTTCAATGAGTTTTATCTATATTGCCGAGACCTGACCCGAGATTCATTACAGCCATCGGTTTTAAATGTCAATTTTTCCTTTAGAAATGTCATTTTGCTGTTGTACTGTTCTAAACACGGGAAAATGCACCACTTTACAGGCATACTATAGACACCGCCCAGGAACGATATTTAAAGGAATATTTCATTTTTATTGTTTCACTTTAAGCATTAAAAAAAATCACTGCTCCCGAAAAACGTCCTTATTTAAAAAAAAAATGCATTGATACATTTCCCCTGGGGCAGGACCCAGGTCCTCAAACACTTTTTATGACAATAACTTGCATATAAGCCTTTAAAATTAGCACTTTTGATTTTTAATGTTAGTGTCCCATAGACTTTAATGGTGTTTCGGCGGCTTCAAATTTGCCCAGAACACTGCATATTGTTCGGTGTTTGCCGAACCATTCGCCCATCCCTATTTGTGAGAAAAAAATGATAAAAATTTTGTTTGGGTACAATGTAACATGACTGAGTAATTGTCATTCCAAATGTGAGAGAGCTAAAAGCTAGAAATTGGTCTGGGCAGGAAGGGTTTATAAATGCCCTGTATTGAAGTGGTTAAATACCAAAAATGTTAGGAAAAAAAATCATGTTTCTCTTAGTTTCTATTATCAAATTTTGCAAACAAATAATCTTTCTTTATAATATTAGTCCAAATGTTAACTGATACATTTCTTTGGTAAAGAGTCTACAAACTATGATACTGTATATATATTTGAAAACTAATCAGTCCTGATGTACTGATGGCCTATCCCATTTCTTGAGACCCTAAAATGTCAGGACAGTACAAATACCCCCCAAATTACCTCTTTTTTGTAAAGCAAACAGCCCAGGGTATTTAGTAAGATGCATGGCAAGTTTTTTGAAGATGTAATTTTTTTGTCACAATTTTTTGCAAGATGAAGAAATTAAATAAAATTTGTTTTTTTTTCACATTTTTTTTTTTTTTTTACATACTGTCACCAGTGTAGTACAGCGTCATCACATGACTGGTGTGGCTGTAATCATTGATACTGACTGGTGCCAGTATGCACAAAAAAAATAATTCAACTACTTTTTATTCAATTTTTTTTTACTTTTTTATTCTCGTTTTACAATTTTGTTTCTTGTTTTACAACTTTTTATTTTATTTGTATTTTTACATACTCTCTTTAGAGTAGTTCAGTGTCATCATAGTGACACTGTACTACTCTAAAGGGGTGATCAGGGATTTTTTTTTTTTTTACACTGTGATTGCTTGTTACTGTGATGATCACTATAACAGCAATCGTGGAAATGGTTTTCATCCTTGACTCGTTGGGGGTTATTTACTAAAGGAAAATCCACTTTGCACTGCAAGTGTACTTGGAAGTAAAGTTGCTGTGGATCCGAGGGGGACATGCAAGAAAAATAAAAAACAGCATTTCAGCTTGCACATGATTGGATGATAAAATCAGCAGAGCTTCCACTCATTTCAGATCTACCCCTTAGATTTAAAGCGACTGCACTTCCAAGTGCACTTGCAGTGCAAAGTGGATTTGCCTTTCGTAAATAACCCCCATTGTCTACTGTTGTGATGCTGTGATTGGCCAAAGCTATCACATGGTAAGGGGTGCTGTTATTCGCCCAGGTACCATGTGATCACTGGTGACCAATCACACACAGTAGTAAACAATAATGTCACTAATGGATTACATTCATGACTGTTGTTTACTAGGTAACATGATCACACAGCACACGATACTGAGCACTGCAATCCGCTGTGTCAACCAGGGCCGTCTTTAGGGCAGGGCAAAAGGGGCAGCTGCCCTGGGCCCAATCATTGCTGTGGGGCCCAAAGCAGCTACCTCATACTTGCCAACTATCCCAGTTTAAATTCCCTTGTCCCTTGAAGTTTTAGTCCTGTGCTGTGTCCCGATATCTCAGTGTGAAGTGCTGCTACTAATGCTGCCCAGCTCAGCCCTATTGTACAGATGACTCACCTGCAGACCCTGTGTTTACATGTAAATGACCGGCATTGATATGTAAATAGCGACTGCATTCATATGTAAATAGCATTGATATGCAAATAAAGGTGGCATTCATATGTATGTCATGCCCCTCTGAGGACATATCCACCATCACTTTTGCTGAATGCTGCCCACTGGGGAGGTAAAGGGGCATGCTTGAAAGTCCTGCCTGCAACAGTGGTCATTAAGCCTACCATCAGCCTGTTCTGCAAAGGTAAGCAAATTGGTGGGGGAAGTTTAGTATGGGGTGTGCAAGGCAAGGAATTACAGTTTGGGGTGCACAGGTGAGCAAGGAGGGGATGTGTAGAGGTAAGGAAGGTGAGTGCAAATATGAGCAGAGGAGGCAGTTAAAGTTAAAGGGGTGGAGGGTTGGAGTGAAGAGGATGGGGGAGGTTTGGGGTGCAGAGGTTAGCATGGGTTTTAGGATGCAATGGTGTACTGACAGGGTGGATAAAGATGTTAGCCGCGTGCAGGGCAGCCATTTCAGTGGGCTGCTCTATGCGCTAGAAATGCGGAAGAAATTTCCTAATGCTTTTTCAAAATTACACGGTGCTACAGCACATGTCAGCAGATGTGTGAGGGTGTCATTAACAATTAATGGCACTGCTGTGTATCTGCTAAAGGGCAGCACATTTCTGTGGTGTCAGGAAAGCGATTTTGCCTGCGTTTCTGACACACACAAATGTGAACGCAGGCTAAATGTCTCAGTTACAAATCTTCTCATTACATTGCGGCCTGATGTACAATCCTTTCTTTCACACTAGTGGCAGTGTGCAGGTCCCCCTTACTTTGGTGGTCAGTGTAAATTTCTCTTTACATTGATGGTTACTGTGAATGCTTCTATTATATTAGAGGTCAGTGTAAACCCCTATCACACTGGTGGTCAGAGTTGAAACTCCTCTTTATATTGGTAGTTGGTAAAAAAATCAGCATTGTCATTGATCACACCCTCCTCTCCCCCCAGCACTGCCACTGATCTCAAAAGTTCTAGGATCCTTAGGAGTTTTCTGTTTATTGATGGGTCCCCTCACCACCCCAGTCCATGGTGTGCAGGCAGTGAGGAGATGATGCGCTGTAATCTCTAGCGACCAATCAGTGCGCAGTAATGATGTGCGGTAACCTCTAGCAACCAATCAGTGAGCAGTATTGATGTACCAATCAACAAGCAGAAATCATGTGCTGTAACCTCTAGCACCTAACCAGTAAGCCGTAATGTGTGCTGTTACCTCTAGCAACCAGTCAGTAAGCGGTAATGATACACTGTAACCTCTGGCAACCAATCACAATCGCTGCCTGATCTGATTCAGTAAACTGATTTTGAGTCTAGCTGCTATTTATTGCATGTCTCAGAGCATGGGGAGGAAAAAATTGCATGGAGGGGGGCCCAAGAAAATGTTTGCCCAGGGTCCAATCAATATTAGAGACGGCCCTGGTGTCAACCACAGTTCGCACGAGCCGGGCAACGTACTAGTACATCGCAATGCCTGCTCAAGGAACCAGCCAACAGTAATTATTATTGCTGGCTTAGCTGTGCGACACATTTTTAGAGTCTGGATTTTTTGGAAGCAAAAGCTGGGCTAATCCATACTTGGCCGTCTTAGGTCACAGAACAAACATTTTGAATGCTGCCCAAAAAATTTAAAAACAAATTATAGCTGATTGCTCAGCTTATGCTAGAGATGTGAAGATGCAAACTATAGCTTACAATAATGTTCTAATCTATGTTGTGTGTGCAACTATTGCAAAAAAATCTTTAGCAACAAAAGCCTTTGCATCGATTTTCAAAATTATCCCAGCAGACAAAATTATTTAATTTATATTAGAAACAGAAACTGCCAATGTGGATATTGTTTTTCATTGCTCAGGTTTTCATCAGTAAGGAAAAACTGGAGATGGTTAAAATTGTAAATTAGACTGTTTAAAAACAGGTTTCAGCTGAGTTTTACTAGCACAAGCTCTGTGGTCAATTGTTGTCCATTTACCTTGATAATGTGCTCAGCAAGGAGAGACATTGGGGGTTATTTACTAAAGGAAAATACACTTTGCACTACAAGTGCACTGCAAGTGCACTTAAAAATGCACTGAAAGTGCACATTCAAGTGCAGTCACTGTAGATCCGAGGGGGACATGCAAGGAAAATAAAAAAAAGCATTTTAGAATGCACATGATTGGATGATAAAATCAGCAGAGCTTCCCCTCATTTCAGATTTACCCCTCAGATTTACAGCGACTGCACTTCCAAGTGCACTTTTAAGTGCACTTGTAGTGCAACGTGGATTTGCCTTTCATAAATAACCCCCATTGTCTGACACAGCAGAGGCTTTGGGTTCAAATCCAGACCCTGACAACCTGCTTCCTTATTTCAACTGCACATAAATGGATTGTTGAAGTGAATACTTACACAATTTACTGGCAGATCTTTTCTAGCTCCATGGTCCTGCCAAATGGATGTTTTTTTTTCATGATCCATTACATGATATATAGTCCAATATAGTCCATATAGTCCGTTTGTGGCACGAAGTAAAGAGGAGACATTGCTGCAAGTGGGAGTAGAGGAGTCCGGATGGATATGCTGAGGAGCCCAGGAGCCTGACACTACTAAAGAGCCCAGAGGTGGTTCACATGTGTGCTTCAAATTAGCTTAATTGCAAAGTCGCACGCTCTAAGGTGAGCGTTCACTACCTAGAGGGGGGCACCTGAGTGATGACACCCTAGCACGTCTTGGATCACATACCAATTTGTTTTTCAAGTTACACGGACTAGATTATCACGTTATTAGTGACGCAGCTGGATGCTACTCATATGCACATGCGCACCTTGTCATATGACCTGAACCAAACATTTTGCTTGTATTGCTTTTTCCAGCACGGTCATTAATGACATTTTTGGACACTTTATAACTGCACAGGAGCACTTTGCTGTATTATTTGTATATGTCTTTGGTATTTTAAACACAGTTATGCACCAAGCACTTTTAAATTGAGCTTACCATTATATGTTATATGCATTAATTTTATGTATTTACTCATATAAATATTTCATCTATTTATTATTCATTTGATTCAATATTTATTTTGGAAGCAATATACACACTTTTTTTGGTGTACACTACAACTAATATCACTTTTTTAGCGCAGCGTATATAATTTATTCATTCGTTTTTGCATGGTATATGTGACTTGTTTAACGCTAGCTAGCTTTTAGGTAATTTTTTAATTTAGGCATCTAGGCAGTGGTGGCTCGCAGGACTTTTTTCATTAAAATGTATTTCACTGGTTGCACTCCATTCTGCTAAGTGATATAAACAAGTGTCTGTTGTTTGCCATACTTGGAGAAATTACTATATGAAGGTGTAAAATGAGGGAATTACTTGTTTTTAGCTCTTGTTGTTTTTTTCTCTTGTTTAAAGACTTTAGACATCTCTAGCAAACACAAATTAGTGATGTCTGGCTTCAGAAACTTTCCAGTACCCTAATGCCCTGTACACATGATCGCACATTCCGACATCAAAATCCATCGGATTTTATTCAGACGGATGTTGGCTCAAACTTGTCTTGCATACACACGGTCACACAAAGTTGGTCGGAAATTCCGAACGTCAAGAACGCGGTGACGTACAACACATACGACGAGGCAAGAAAAATGTCGTTCAATAGCCAGTGCGGCTCTTCTGCTTTGTGCTTCAGAATTGTCCACACACAGTCGGAATTTACTCAAACGGATTTTGTTGTCGGAAAATTTTAGATCCAGCACTCAAACTTTGTGTGTCGGAAATTCCGATGGAAAAAGTCAGATGGAGCCTACACACGGTCAGAATTTCCGACAACAAGCTCTGATCGCACATTTTCCATCGGAAAGTTCGATCGTGTGTACAGGGCATAAGACCCTTTCCTTCAATTCCCTCAACTAGGTGGAAGTGCAGACAAAAGGTCTCAATGGCACTATAAGATTTGGAAATTCAAATGGCCAGTAGGTGGGCTGGAGGTCATAATTATTTACACATTACAGTGTCTCCCACCTGCTACGTGTGTTAGTGATTTCTTGAGATAAGCTTTCCAAATAATAATGAAAGCATATTCATATTAACAATAACATATACATGGTCCAAATTATATAAAATCTGCATACAGTGATTACGGATAGGACAGAATAAATAAAATGCATTTAGTTTCCTCCTAATTGAAATATGATTTCATTATCGTACATATCATTTTCTTCTTAATCTAGTATGAAACGTGCTGTTTAGAATTATCTGCAGTATAATTTGAAACATACACAGCAGGAGAATAGTAGAATCGGTCAGGTCAAATAAATAATAAGCCTATGAACTTGAAATTTATAAGGGTCTTGAAAACATCATTGCAATCACCAAAATGCAATTAGGCAGGGTTCTTTGAGGAGTCAACATAGGGAATGTTATTATTGTATTAACAAAGCTTAACATTCATTATGTGATGCAGCCATGTTAAGGGTGGATCTGGTTTAGTAATCAAATACTAATGGTTCAAAATCTGTTATTAAATGTATCAAGTTATTTCAGTAATCATCATTAAGTTGGACTGCAATTTATTACAACAATTTTTTGGACTTGGGTGTATGCTACGTATTTGCTCCGGCAACAAAAGTTTTGGACTTTGCTGAGTTTGGAACATAAAACCGAAAATATTAAATGTAACGTAGTTTAAGAGTCATATGATAAACATAAACACATACTTATACTCACTCTGATGGCAACACTCTCGACCTTGTACTCTCCTACCTATGCACTATGTGCAACCTCTCCAACAATCCTTTTCCTCTCTCTGATCACAACCTAATTAGTTTTGCTCTATCCCTGTCTTCCACCACCTCTCCCTTCAACCACCTAACAATTACCTGTTGAAACCTTCGCCATTTCAACCCTTCTCTTCTCTATTCTGCTACTGACCACCTCTATGACTAAATCTCACGCCTGTCCTGCCCCAATCTAGCTAATTCTGTCTGCAATAGATCCCTGTCCTCTGCCCCTGCTCTCCCTCCTCACTACACACAGACTCAGGCCCTGACCCCTACAACCCTGGCAAACAGATGACACTAGAAGTCTCAAAAAATGTAGCTGTGCTCTTGAGCGTCTGTGGCATAAGGCTAAGTCTCACAAGGACTTCAACCAATATAAATCTCCCCTATAAAAATACAATTCTTGCCTCCACACTGCCAAGCAGACCTATTTTATCGCACTCAATACCCCCTTCTCATCCAGTCCCCATCAACTCTTCTCTACCTTTAACTCTCTACTTATTCCTCCATTGCCTCCACCCACTAACTCACTCACTTCCCGGGAGATCACCAATCACTTCAAAAAAAAAAAAAGAAGTTTGTAATTTTCCCAAAACTTGTGGCAAAATATAAAATATTCCATTGACACAACATGCCTCTCAGCAAATAGCTTGAAGTGTCTACTCTCCAAAATAGGGTCATTTGTGGGGATTTTGGGCTATCTTGACATTTCATGGCCTCCGAAACAGTGATAGGTTGTGAGGAGCAAAATCACAATTTTACGCCTTTAGAAAGCCTGAAGGCGGTGCTTGGTTTTCGGGGGTCCTGTACACGACTAGGCTCCCAAACAGTCTCACGCATGTGGTATCCCTGTACTCAGGAGAAGCAGCATGGACTTAACATGCCTATCAGCAAATAGCTTGGGGTGTCTACTTTCTAAAAAGGGGTCATTTGGGGGGGTTTGACCTTTCCTGGTATTTTATGCACAACATTAAAAGCTTATGTCACACATCACCCGACTCTTCTAACCGCTTGAAGACAAAGCCCTTTCTGAAACTTTTTTGCTAGAAATTTTTTTGCTAGAAAATTACTTTGAACCCCCAAACATTATATTTTTTTTTTTTTTTAAGAAAAGGCCCTACGGATTAAAATGCTGGGTGTTGCAATTTTTTCTTACACAGTATTTGCACGGCGATTTTTCAAACACAAGTTTTTTGGAAAAAAAAAAGCTTTTTTTATTCGAATGCACTAAAACATACTATATTGCCCAAATGTTTGATGAAATAAAAAAGATGATCTTATGCCAAGTACACGGATACCAAACGTGCAGTGGCGACAAACTACATACATTTTTAAAAGCCTTTAAAATTCTTTACAGGTTACCACTTTAAATTTACAGAGGAGGTCTACTGCTATAATTTCTGCCCTCGATCTGACCTTTGAGGTGATACCTCACATGCAAGGTGCAATTGCTGTTTACATATGACACCAGACTGACGCTTGCATTTGCCTTTGCACAGTACAGGGGGACTGGGGTGCTTTATTTTTTTTGTTTGTTTATTTATTTTGCTTTTTTAAGCTATTTTTAAACTGTTCCGTTCATTTTTTTTTAAATCATTTTTATTGTTATCTCAGGGATTGTAAATGTCTCCCATGATACCAATAGTAATGACAGGTACTCTTTTTTGAAAAAAATGGGGTCTATTAGACCCTAGATCTCTCCTCTGCCCTCAAAGCATCTAACCACACCAAGATCGGTGTGATAAAATGCTTTCCCAATTTCCCAATGGAGCTGATTATATCCGGCAAAAACAAAGTCCTGAAATGCTCGTAGCTTCTGGTTTCTTAGGCCATAGAGATGATTGGAGCCATTCTGGTCTCTGATCAGCTCTATGGTCTGCTGGCAGAACCACCGTCTATATTCTCGGGTTCCCTTTTGGGACAGGAGAGCCAGAGAAAACCATGGAAGATGGTGGGGGGGGACATTCCCTCCCACTGCTTGTAAAAGCAGTCTAGAGGCTAATTAGCCACTAGGATTGCTTTTACATGAAAGCTGACTGCTGGCTGAAAAGAATGATACCAAGATGATACGTGCAGGTATCATTCTGTTATAACTACTCAAATTCCAGCAACATACCAGTACGTTGCTGGTCCTTGTTGGGCATATATTGTAATGTTCTTTTTTTCATGCAGCCTGAGGGCTGAACGAAAAAAAGAGATTGATCGGGGGGTATGCCCACCATTAGAATACCTCCCTTCATCTTCCCACTTCTAATGATGGGCATACATGCACCGTTTTGTTTTAACTGTGGTGGTGAAATCACCTCCTACATCACTGGAGTTCCTGATTTTCGTATTGTGAGTGCAAACGCTGTTGCTGTCAAGATGAATAAATCAGTGCTGCAGCTGAATGGCGTACCTGAAAAGCAAACAATGGCAACGATAAAACATTAATTCAATAAAACAACTTGATTTTTTAGCGCAATCTGTGCCTAAAAAATATATGCCGAAGCATGGGGGCAATCCGCCCCAATGTTAGGAGCAAATCGCTCCTCCACCCCTGCCCACATACTTCTGCATATATGCTCTTTTTTTTTCAACTGTGGTGGTGAAATCACCTCCTACAGCGTTGGAGTCACGGCTTTACATATAGTGGGGGCAAACGCTGTTGCTGTCAGAATAAATAAACCAGTGCTGCAGCTGAATGTTAAACGAATAGTGGTTAACAATAAAACAAAGTAACATTACAGTATAACAGTAAGACATACCATACCTGCAAAGCAAATACAATAAAACATAGTAAAAATAAAACATTACAGTTCTAAAATACAGTAACAATAGAGAGAGAACAATAGATATAGAACAATAGAGAGTGAACAATAGAGAGCGAACATAAGACAGAGAACAATAGAGAGAGAAGGAAAATAAAACCACAACTATTTTTGGCTTTTTTATTTTTTTTTGTGTTTTTGTGTGTTTTTTTGCACTTTTATATAAACTGTAAACGTTCCAGGTTAGGGTCTCTCAAAATGTGATAGTCATCTCAGCTTTCGAGACCCTGTGTAAGTGTGCCCTAGGACTGTGCAATGCTGCACCCTACGCTAACACTCCACTAGTGTGTGGTAGCATTCGAAACATTCACCAATGCAAAGACCAGGTTGGTCAGGAGAGGAGGGTCAATAAAAGCGCCTATATCTGCGTTTTTTGCAGACACAACATCTTCTTTGGGGATTTCTTTGGATAGAGGTACTAAGGAGGACATACGGAAAATGCCTCTCATGCAGCTGGCTCACTGGATTTGAATTGGGAAGTTGGGCCACAGCACCGTCTTTAAACAGAAGGGCTGCGATGATTTCTTCCTGGAATTTAAGGAAGGATCCAGTTCGTCCTGAAGCTTTGTATAGCACATAAGCATTCAGCAGAGCCAACTGGAATAAATATAGACACTTTTTATACCAGCGTCTGGCCTTACAGGCAATTAGGTACAGCGCCAACAACTAGTCGTTGAGGTCCACCCCGCCCATGTTAAGGGCTTATTCATGGACACAGAGGGGTTTCTCCACAACACCAGTCACCGTTTGAATTTGGACCGTCGTGTCTGCGTGAAGGGAGGACAGAATGAAAACATTCTTATTATCCCTCCACTTCACAGTGAGCAAATTATTACATCTCAAGCAGGCTCTCTCCCCAGCCTAAGATGGGAATCTACAGCCGCTGGGGTAAGTCCCGGCGATTAGATCGCACAGTGCCACGTGCGCCAATTCCATGATCAAACAAGTGACTAAAAAGTGGCACGCTTATGTAATAATTGTCCACATACAAGTGGTACCCCTTTCCGAATAAGGGTGACACCAAGTCTCACACAATCTTACTAGCACTCCCTATGTAGTCTGGGCGGCTCTACGTAACTATCTCTTCCCTCGTAAACCATAAAACTATATGTATAGCCTATTGCCCTGTCACAGAGCTTATACATCTTGACCCCATATCTGGCATGCTTGCTGGGAAAATACTGTTTGAATGACAAGCGGCCAGAAAACTTAATCAGGGATTCATCAACGCAGACAGCTTGATCGGGAGTAAACAAGGCTGCAAACTGCTGGTTGAAGTGGTTTACGAGGGGCCAAATTTTTTAGAGCCGATCGTATTCAGGGTCACCCCGAGGACAACAGAGTTCATTGTCTTTGAAATGCATGAACCACAAGATCTGCTCGTATATTGTCCTGGTCATGGAGGCACAGAACAAGGGCGTATGGCGAATTGAGTCAGTGGACCAATATGACCGCAACTCACTTTTTGTAATTATGCCCATGAGGAGGAATGGGCCCAGGAAGGTCTTTAATTTGGAGACCGTAATAGGTCTCCAATCTCTGGCAAGGGTCAACTGGGGATTAGCGGCGATGAATTGACCAGCATACAAATTACTTTGGTCCACAATAGATCTATAGAGATCTTCTGTGAAAAACAGCGAATAAAAATCAAGTGACGTAAAATCAACTGTTTCCACATGAATTCCGGGTTGGCCAATGAATGGGGGAAGCATGGGTGCTGCAGAAGTGGTGGGCTCCCAATTCAAATTGGCAAATGCAGCAGGAAGGGCACTATAGGCTCGACAGGGCCTGTCTTTGTCTTCTTGGTAGCTGCGGGACACTAGTTGTGCTAGCCACCTCACCAGCTTGAACTGCACTTATGGGACTCGCCATGTCACCAAGTGTTACTGCAGTGCTAGATGTATGACCAGGATGTACTAGGCCGCTGGTGCTTGCCAGTTCACCAGAAGGATGAGCGGCACTAGTACTGGCTCTCTGCTCCATACAAGAGTCCTGCGGTTCTTGCACCTCAACAACAGCAGAAGAACGGGGTCGGGTACGCCTGACCTTGGCAGAGACTCACAGGAAAAAAGAGCACCTGACTGTCAGCGACTGCTTCAAATGCTACCAGAAAAACTGCTAGCTTTTACAGGGATCAGGACTGACTCTGCAAATGCTGCAGTTATGTGTTTAGTGTTTTGTAAGTGACAGTGATCGATTGATACTGCACTTGGGTGGGCTGGGCTGGGCTGGGCGGAGGTGCTAAACGCAGGTGCTTGCAGGTATCTGGGCTGATCCTGCTAACGCTGCATTTTTGGGAGCTCTAAACTATTGGGGACGCTAATATAGTTCTGATCAGATCAAAGATATCGATCCGTGTATGGTGCGTGAGTGGGTGTTAGCACTACTGGCACTAATCTGATGCTGCCTGGAGCGACGCAGACCCTAACTGACGCTAAAACCTAACTGATATCACCCGCCGGGTGATCAGGGGGTTAAACTTTTTATTAGGTAATGTATGGCGGCTGACGCTATAAAAAAATAACTAACTAACCAGCTTCACCCGTGACACTAATACGGTGATCACTGGTGACAGGGGGTGATCAAGGAGTTAAACCTTTATTAGGGGGGTTTAGGAGGAGTCCCTAGACCTATCTAGGCCTACTACTAAGTACCCTAATGCTGATTAGTGTCACAAATGACACCAGTACAGTGATGAATCAAAACTATGAATACTGCACTGGGTGACACAGTGACAGGGAGTGAAGGGGTTAACTGGGGGGGGGGGGGCGATCGGGGTGGTGAAATGTGTGCCTACATGTACTGTGTCAGTGTAGTGTTGATGCAACTCACGTTTGGATGTCCTCTCTCCTCTCTGGAATGGAAAAGAATTCCAGAGAGGGAGATGACATCACTTCCCCTGCCTGTGTTTACACTTAAAGGTAGGGGAAGCATTTCATTAGTCAGAACCGATCAGCAGGTCCAGGCCAGCAATCATGGCCTGTGCCTGAAGACTGATCGGTTCTGAAACAAATCCGATCGTCGCATTCTGCAGCAGTAAAACTGTGGCAGCTGGTCGGGAACCTATATCCTTATAGATAACCACTATGGCAGTAGTTTAGAAAGGATGAGAGTGGGTTTACATCCACTTTAACTACTTCAGCCCCTGAAGAATTTACCCCCTTCCTGACCAGAGCGTTTTTTGCGATTCGGCACTGTGTCGCTTTAACTGACAATTGCGCGGTCGTGCGACGTTGTACCCAAACAAAATTTACGTCCTTTTTTTTCCCACACATAGAGCTTTCTTTTGGTGGTATTTGATCGCCTCTGTGGTTTTTATTTTTTGAGCTATAAACAAAAAAAAAGTGCAACAATTTTACAAAAAACACAATATTTTGTACTTTTTGCTATAATAAATATCCCCATTTTTTTTTTAAAAAAGCAAATTTTTTCTCAGTTTAGGCCGATATGTATTCTTCTACATATTTTTGGTTAAAAAAAAAAATCGCAATAAGCGTATATTGATTGGTTTGCGCAAAAGTTATAGCGTCTACAAAATAGGGGATATCTTTATAGCATTTTTATTTATTTATTTTTTACTAGTAATGGCGGCGATCTGCGATTTTTATCATGACTGCGACATTATGACGGACTCATTGGACAATTTTGACACATTTTTGGAACCACTGGCATTAATACAGCGATCAGTGCAATTCAAAATGTATTGATTACTGTAAAATTGTCACTGGCAGTGAAGGGGTTAACACTAGGGGGCGGTGAAGGGGTTAACTATGTTCCCTAGGAGGTGATTCTAACTGAAGGGGGAGGGGACAAACTAGAGGAAGTGACGGATCGTGGTTCCTAGCTAATAGGAACACACAATCTGTCACTCCTGTCAGAACAGAACACACACACTTCCCTGTTCTGTCTCTCCTGGTCACAATCGCTCGTGGCTGGCGGTCATCGCGACCATCGGCCCTGAGCATCGGCACACCCACTGTGCAGCGGGCGCACGCATCTGCTATCCGGACCCCGTGAGCCATTGTACAGCTACGTGGTTTTGCGCAGGGGAGCCAACCTGCCGCAGTATAACTGTGGCAGCTGGTCTGAAAGCAGTTAATGGCCCTGTAATCTATTTTTCTCAAAATGTTTTCTTTTTGTGTTTTCTGCCTACTTGTAATGTCTTTTTCTGGCTCCCGCACCTCTCCTTTTTTTCCCCCAATGTCCTCTTCAGGCTCCCATGCCTCTCCTTTTGCTTGGAACATGTAGTACATATTAGTTGTGGTCATCTGCACTGTTCTATACACATCCCGTAGTCCTTAGTCCATCTTGGAAGAGAGCAAGAGAGGGTGGCTATGTTCCTATATATAGTGGGGACCAAGGAGAATGAACGTAGCCACCATCTAACAAGAAGTTGGATCACAAAAGCGAAAGAAAAAAAGGAATTTGGAGGGGGGATTTTTTTGTTAAGTATTGCTAGGTTATTCATCTGTATAATTTTATGCAGTGCTGACATTATGACATTCTTCACGTTTTTTTGTATGATCATCAAAGACTTATTTCAGGCTTTTTAAACCCATTATTGGCTTTTGCCAATTTACCTGGAAAGCTTTGCCCCTGCCTACCTCTTCTGGTCAGTGACTCTTACAAATCCACACGTCATTCTTTTGATTGCTCTGTTTGTTTGCTCTGACAGTAGAACTGATCTTTGTACCCATCATTGAAGCTGTAGCCTTTAAATGACCTCTAGGAAAATTATATAGTGATTGAAATTGCTTTTTTTTAAAAAAAGTTTTATAGAAAACAAACAACAGAGACAGAGAGCATAATGAAATATATGTTATATGACCCTGGAATGTACAGTAATGAGTTATTCAATTAACGTGATATAATTCTGTGTTTATTGTACTGTACATTTAAATGTAGATACATCTTCCATACATAGTGGGTATTTGACGTATAATTGTTAATAAAAAAGCAGTATATTAAAGAGTAACTCCACTTTTATTGAGAAAAAAACATTCCCCTCTCGGTGATCAATGTACACTATAAGGATTTTAACAAACTTTGTTGCAGATTCCTACCTTTTTTTATTCTGAAGGAATAACTGTGTGTCTGTATCCTTGTGAAAAGTGAATCTAATGGGATTGGTTTCATAATTATCAATCAGCTACTGCACTTGCGGGGCTCTATTGAGGAAATTTGCAGGGTCTGCATCCTTTTATATATGATTTACTATTGGAAGTAGTTCACAAAAAATATTGGCGTATAACACGCATTTTTTCACCCTGAAAATTGTGTGTAAATAGTGTGTGTGCGTTATACGCCGATACTGCAATTTTGTTTGCCTAGGAGGGAACAGGGAGAGGGACAGGACGAGAGCCATCAGATTACATACAACGCAGTGGCGGCTGGTGAAGTTTTAGGATGGGGGGGCGCCAGACCCCGCCCTTCCTTTTTGACCCCTCCCACTTGATGGAAATGGGCGTGGTTTCAGCGAAATAGTGGGCGTGGCTCTAAGGTGGTGTGGTTAGCGTCTGAGATGAACGAGGGATGGAGGGAGAGGGCGAGGGAGAGAGGGACAGCAGGCCTAGATCCTACACAACAAAAGAAATGTGTATTCTACAAAGTTTAACAATCAGCAGATAAAGATACTCCAAACACCTGGTGTTAGCGCTTCAATCATCCCGGCACCATGGTTGTTATGGTGTCAGGATGATTGAAGCTCATTATTACTATTATTACATTGTAATATAAAATGAAATCGTTCAACTCACCATAATGCAGAATCAGTGGGAGCCCCGAGTGTGTCACTAGCCACGTCGCCTGTCACCAGATGCCATCAGGTGTCCCCAGCAGTCCCTTCTTACATGCAGCCTGTGTCACATCAAATGCAGCCTCTGTCACATCAAATGCAGCCTCTGTCCCCCCCCCAAAATGCAGCCTCTGTCCCCTTACATCAGAGTTGCCATCAGTGTCCCCCCACAGCATGTGTCCCCATCAGAGCCCCCCACAGCAGGTGTCCCCCACAGCAGGGTGTCTCCATCAGAATCCCCCCACAGCAGGTGTCCCCATCAGAGTCCCCCCACAGCATGTGTCCCCATCAGAGCCCCCCACAGCAGGTGTCCCCCACAGCAGGGTGTCCCCATCAGAGTCCCCCCACAGCAGGTGTCCCCATCAGAGTCCCCCCACAGCAGGTGTCCCCATCAGAGTCCCCCCACAGCAGGTGTCCCCATCAGAGTCCCCCCACAGCAGGTGTCTCCATCAGAGCCCCCCACCAGAGCCCCCCACAGAAGGTGTCCCCTATCAAAGCCCCCCACAGCAGGTGTCCCCCATCAAAGCCCCCACAGCAGGTGTCCCCCATCAGAGCCCCCCACAGCAGGTGTCCCCTATCAAAGCCCCCCACAGCAGGTGTCCCCCATCAGAGTCCCCCCACAGCAGGTGTCTCAATCAGAGTCCCCCCACAGCAGGTGTCCCCATCAGAGTCCCCCCACAGCAGGTGTCCCCATCAGAGCCCCCCACAGCAGGTGTCCCCCATCAGAGCCCCCCACCAGAGCCCCCCACAGCAGGTGTCCCCTATCAAAGCCCCCCACAGCAGGTGTCCCCTATCAAAGCCCCCCACAGCAGGTGTCCCCCATCAGAGTCCCCCCCACAGCAGGTGTCCCCCATCAGAGTCCCCCCCACAGCAGGTGTCTCCATCAGAGTCCCCCCCACAGCAGGTGTCTCCATCAGAGTCCCCCCACAGCAGGTGTCCCCTATCAAAGCCCCCCACAGCAGGTGTCCCCTATCAAAGCCCCCCACAGCAGGTGTCCCCTATCAAAGCCCCCCACAGCAGGTGTCCCCTATCAAAGCCCCCCACAGCAGGTGTCCCCATCAGAGCCCCCCACAGCAGGTGTCCCCCATCAAAGCCCCCCACAGCAGGTGTCCCCCATCAGAGTCCCCCCACAGCAGGTGTCCCCTATCAAAGCCCCCCACAGCAGGTGTCTCAATCAGAGTCCCCCCACAGCAGGTGTCCCCATCAGAGTCCCCCCAAAACAGGAGTCGCCCATCAGAGCCCCCCACAGCAGGTGTCCCCCATCAGAGCCCCCCACCAGAGCCCCCCACAGCAGGTGTCCCCTATCAAAGCCCCCCACAGCAGGTGTCCCCCATCAGAGTCCCCCCCACAGCAGGTGTCCCCCATCAGAGTCCCCCCCACAGCAGGTGTCTCTATCAGAGTCCCCCCCACAGCAGGTGTCTCCATCAGAGTCCCCCCACAGCAGGTGTCCCCTATCAAAGCCCCCCACAGCAGGTGTCCCCTATCAAAGCCCCCCACAGCAGGTGTCCCCTATCAAAGCCCCCCACAGCAGGTGTCCCCTATCAAAGCCCCCCACAGCAGGTGTCCCCTATCAAAGCCCCCCACAGCAGGTGTCCCCTATCAAAGCCCCCCACAGCAGGTGTCTCCATCAGAGCCCCCACAGCAGGTGTCCCCCATCAGAGCCCCCCACAGCAGGTGTCCCCTATCAAAGCCCCCACAGCAGGTGTCCCCCATCAGAGTCCCCCCACAGCAGGTGTCCCCCATCAGAGCCCCCCACAGCAGGTGTCCCCCATCAGAGCCCCCCACAGCAGGTGTCCCCCATCAGAGCCCCCCACAGCAGGTGTCCCCCATCAGAGTCCCCCCACAGCAGGTGTCCCCCATCAGAGCCCCCCACAGCAGGTGTCTCAATCAGAGTCCCCCCACAGCAGGTGTCCCCATCAGAGTCCCCCCAAAACAGGAGTCGCCCATCAGAGCCCCCCACAGCAGGTGTCCCCCATCAGAGCCCCCCACCAGAGCCCCCCACAGCAGGTGTCCCCTATCAAAGCCCCCCACAGCAGGTGTCCCCCATCAGAGTCCCCCCCACAGCAGGTGTCCCCCATCAGAGTCCCCCCCACAGCAGGTGTCCCCCATCAGAGTCCCCCCACAGCAGGTGTCCCCCATCAGAGCCCCCCACAGCAGGTGTCCCCCACAGCAGGTGTCTCAATCAGAGTCCCCCCACAGCAGGTGTCCCCATCAGAGTCCCCCCAAAACAGGAGTCGCCCATCAGAGCCCCCCACAGCAGGTGTTCCCCATCAGAGCCCCCCACCAGAGCCCCCCACAGCAGGTGTCCCCCATCAGAGCCCCCCACCAGAGCCCCCCACAGCAGGTGTCCCCTATCAAAGCCCCCCACAGCAGGTGTCCCCCATCAGAGTCCCCCCCACAGCAGGTGTCCCCCATCAGAGTCCCCCCCACAGCAGGTGTCCCCCATCAAAGTCCCCCCACAGCAGGTGTCCCCCATCAGAGTCCCCCCACAGCAGGTGTCCCCCATCAGAGTCCCCCCCACAGCAGGTGTCCCCCATCAGAGTCCCCCCCACAGCAGGTGTCCCCCATCAAAGTCCCCCCACAGCAGGTGTCCCCCATCAAAGTCCCCCCACAGCAGGTGTCCCCCATCAGAGTCCCCCCACAGCAGGTGTCCCCATCAGAGTCCCCCCACAGCAGGTGTCCCCATCAGAGTCCCCCCACAGCAGGTGTCCCCATCAGAGTCCCCCCACAGCAGGTGTCCCCGTCAGAGTCCCCCCACAGCAGGTGTCCCCGTCAGAGTCCCCCCACAGCAGGTGTCCCCGTCAGAGTCCCCCCACAGCAGGTGTCCCCGTCAGAGTCCCCCCACAGCAGGTGTCCCCGTCAGAGTCCCCCCACAGCAGGTGTCCCCGTCAGAGTCCCCCCACAGCAGGTGTCCCCATCAGAGTCCCCCCACAGCAGGTGTCCCCATCAGAGTCCCCCACAGCAGGTGTCCCCATCAGAGTCCCCCCACAGCAGGTGTCCCCATCAGAGTCCCCCCACAGCAGGTGTCCCCATCAGAGTCCCCCCACAGCAGGTGTCCCCATCAGAGTCCCCCCACAGCAGGTGTCCCCATCAGAGTCCCCCCACAGCAGGTGTCCCCATCAGAGTCCCCCCACAGCAGGTGTCCCCATCAGAGTCCCCCCACAGCAGGTGTCCCCATCAGAGTCCCCCCACAGCAGGTGTCCCCATCAGAGTCCCCCCACAGCAGGTGTCCCCATCAGAGTCCCCCCACAGCAGGTGTCCCCATTAGAGCCCCCCACAGCAGGTGTCCCCATCAGAGTCCCCCCACAGCAGGTGTCCCCATCAGAGTCCCCCCACAGCAGGTGTCCCCATCAGAGTCCCCCACAGAAGGTGTCCCCATCAGAGTCCCCCCACAGCAGGTGTCCCCATCAGAGTCCCCCCACAGCAGGTGTCCCCATCAGAGTCCCCCCACAGCAGGTGTCCCCATCAGAGTCCCCCCACAGCAGGTGTCCCCATCAGAGTCCCCCCACAGCAGGTGTCCCCATCAGAGTCCCCCCACAGCAGGTGTCCCCATCAGAGTCCCCCCACAGCAGGTGTCCCCATCAGAGTCCCCCCACAGCAGGTGTCCCCATCAGAGTCCCCCCACAGCAGGTGTCCCCATCAGAGTCCCCCACAGCAGGTGTCCCCATCAGAGTCCCCCCACAGCAGGTGTCCCCATCAGAGTCCCCCCACAGCAGGTGTCCCCATCAGAGTCCCCCCACAGCAGGTGTCCCCATCAGAGCCCCCCACAGCAGGTGTCCCCCATCAGAGTCCCCCACAGCAGGTGTCCCCCATCAGAGCCCCCCACAGCAGGTGTCCCCCATCAGAGCCCCCCACAGCAGGTGTCCCCCATCAGAGCCCCCAACAGCAGGTGTCCCCCATCAGAGCCCCCAACAGCAGGTGTCCCCCATCAGAGCCCCCAACAGCAGGTGTCCCCCATCAGAGCCCCCAACAGCAGGTGTCCCCATCAGAGTCCCCCAACAGCAGGTGTCCCCATCAGAGTCCCCCAACAGCAGGTGTCCCCATCAGAGTCCCCCAACAGCAGGTGCCCCCATCAGAACCCCCCCCACAGGAGGGTGTCACCATCAGAACCCCCCCACAGCAGTTGTCCCCATCAGAGCCCCCCACAGCAGTTGTCCCCATCAGAGCCCCCCCTCAGCAGGTGTCTCCCCGATTCTCCACACAGCGGTACTTACCTTCAGTCTCCTGCGGTGTCCTCCTCCTCACACTGGCACCAGCATTCTTCCTGCTTCCTCTCTCGGGCGCAATGAGAGAGAGAACCAGGAAGTGACATCTGCCTCAGGGCAGATGTCAATCAAATCTGAAGTGCCAAGTAGCTTCCGCCCGGCGCCTGTAGTATGTATTGCTATGGCCGAGCGGAAGCTACTCGGCGCTTCAGAAAACGCCCCAAGGCGGGCTAAACGCCCGCAAATGCAATCTCGTGATTGCATAGACGTGGCGCTTCCTATAAGTGCACTGTGTCCGGCGTCGCACTGTATCCGGCGTCTGAACACAGTGCACTTAAGGACCTTTTTTTTCCTTTTTTTTTTTTTTTAAAGGGCCAGTATTAAAAAATTTTTTTTTTTTGACTTTTTTTTTTTTTTTTTTGCTGCCTGGAGGGGGGGGCGGCGCCCAGGCGCCCCCTATGGACGGGCCGCCACTGATACAACGAGAATCTCTTGTTTGCTCAGCGGCCTCTGTAATGGGAAGTCCTGTTTCCTGGGCCGGCATTGGACCAGTGTTCTGTCTATCATAGAAGTTGGTCCAGGAGGCGGGGCTTTGCATTAAAGAGGCCGCCCAGTAAACAGGAGATTCTCGCTGTATGTAATCTGACAGCGCTTGTCCTGCCCCCCTCCCTGTCCCCCCTGAGGCAGCACTAATCTGAGGTGAGGCTGCAGATGGGCACTGATCAAGCTGCATTGATGGGCAATTGTGAGGCTGCAGATGGACTTTAAATAGGCTGCATTGAAGGACAATTGTGAGTCTGCAGATTGGCATTGATCAAGCTGCATTGATGGACAATTGTGAGGCTGCAGATGGCATTGATCAGGCTGCAGATGGGCAATGGTGAGGCTGCATTGATGGCAATGGTGAGGCTGCATTGATGGCCACTGACCCTTATTTTGCTTCAAAGTTCTTTATTTAAAATTTAATTTTTTTTCCTGAAACTTCCCTCCTAAAATTAAGGTGCGTGTTATACACCTGTGCGTGTTATATACCAATAAATACAGTACATCTTTGTTGTAGGGAAGCCTGAAATCTGACTTCACACAATCACAATTCACATACAATCACACAAGCAGGAAATTATGTTTCGGGGAGGCGCTCTGTACACATTCTGTGTACAGAACCCCTCCAGGTAGCCATATTGCATTGAATTTTACAGGAAATTACAGAGCTACAGATTAAAAAGGAAAGATCATTTTAATAACATTCAATAGCAATGTGACTTGTGTCGCAATTATAATCGCTATGTTATTATTTTTATTGGCTGTTTTTTTCCCTACAAAAGTGTAATTATCCTTTAACCCTCTTGGCGGTATTCCCAAGTGTGGCTCAGGGTTACATTTAAGTATCATTAGCGATAATCCCGAGCCACACTCACCAGGATCCTGAGATGTCCCCCTGCTGTGTCCTCCACCGGATAATCCGCCGATGCTATGTGTTCCGGGCTCCAATCCCTGCGAGCGTCGAAAAGAAAGAAAAAGAAGGATGGTGTGGGGAAACCTACCAGAGTATATAAAGTAAGATTATTTTTTAGAACATGTAGCCAGGTGCTCGGCTAAAGCAATATAGAGACGGAGATATTGGAGTTGATTTACTAAAGGTAAATAGTCCACAAATGCACTGCAAGTGCAGTTGCTCTAGCTCTGAGGGGAACATGCAAGGAAAATAAAAAACTGCATTTTTGCTTGCACATGATTGGATGATAGAAATTAACATAGCTTTCCCTCATTTCAGAGCTTTCCCACAAATCTAGAGCAACAGCACCTGCAGTGTACAGTATATTTGCCTTTAGTAACTCAAACTCTTTGTCTTTTATGCTCGTCTCCCTCTACTGAGATACTGATGTTATGCTGCACCGTTCTCCTCCCGGCCAGCAGGGGGAGTGCAATGGCTAAACAAGTGAATAGACTGCTATGCGGAGTGTTAGGCCCCTTTCACACGATCGGACCGTTCAGGTCTGCCTGTCAGTTTTGACGGCGGACCTGAACGGGGGCTCCATGTTAGCCTATGGAGCGACGGATGTCAGCGGAGACATGTTCGCTGACATCCGACCCGGTCCGATCCACTAAAAGCAGATGGATGGCCCAACGTCCAGGTCCGTCGCTGGCGGATCGGATCGGGTGAGATCTGATGAAAACAGACATGCTGTCCATTTTCATCCGATCCCTCCATAGGCAGCAGCGGCGCCTGACAAGCCCCTCCATGCTCAGTGAGCAGAGAGGGAACTGTCATCTGCCGGCTCAGCGGAGATCAACGGACTGATCTCCCTCTGAGCTGTCGGACAGAGGCGGACTCTGTGGAAGCGGAGTCCGCCTCGTGTGAAAGGGGCCTTAAGAATCCTGGGAGTTTGGAAAGGAAGCCATATAACGGAGCCAATTGCTGCTGTCCAAAGGAGTCTCTGTTGCTCCTTCATCCAGAATGTAGGCACTCTAATAAAGGAGGTGTGCTACTGGCAGATCACCATTTCAAAATAGAGGGAAAAAAACTAAAAAAGAAAAGTAATGCAGCCACCACATCTAATGATTTGTAAGCTGCAACAAAATACATTTTTGCCTTTGGGTTTAATACCGCAAAGTAGATATTATAGGGTTTATTTGTTGTTTTTTTGCAAACATTGTGACTATATGTCTTAATGGTATGAAATTATATCCAGTCTGTCTTTTCTCCATCTTAGGATACCTTGAAAACAATATATAAAATGCCTTTTCTAGTCAACTCTGGTGTTATTTCTTGTACTGGCTTATTGATGCTCCATTTACACTGTGATTCACTGTCAACCTCTGACATTACATTGATCTGGTTCCAAAGCTTCAGTTATTATAGAGTTTATGGTATTATTTCAATGCAATGACCTTCAGCTTAGCGTATGTGTTAAAGCTTTTATGATGGAGTGAATTGCTTTAAATCTTCCATTTGCAAATTGGCATCCCAGATCAATCAATGCTTATCAGCTTTTTGTCATATGCATTCAGCCCCCTGCCATTTGTGTCGTTCTGTACTTACATACTGATCTAGAAAATGTACCATAGTGGAAAATTATTGGAGAAGCAAACAGGGACATTTTACAAACTAAGCACATATATTTGCAAGATTTTTAAAGGGCTTTTCCTCATTCAAAAATATTACATGTATAAATTTTTAGGGCTGAACAGCTTTAAGTGATCCGGCTAGGTCGGGGCACCTTTCACATAAGGCAGAGAGGGCAATCGCCATTATTTGTTTTTTTGGGTTGCAAATGAATAGCGTGAGGGTAGTATTTATGTGTTGAATGTTGAAAAAACAAACAAAAACACACACATAATACAGTTATCTATTGACATGCATTTTTAATGCAACTAGAGAAAGTACCTGAATTTGTCTTGATATCAGCTTCCTATAATCCCTTTTACCTGAACATTCAGAATGAATGAGGGAGGGCCAAGCCACTAGAGGCTAGTGAGTCATTATTGTAGGTACTTGTTCTAAATGGGAACATGCTGCAAAAAGGAAAAAGCAAAGTGATGACCTCATCAGTGTACAGCTGTTTCACTGTCAATTAGCAGGCTGGGGCGTGTTCTTGACCAAACTGTGCTGCTGTTGCAATGGACGTCAAAAATCTTGCTCAGTGAAAGCTTTCTGCCCAGACCACAGGGGTACCCCCAGCCATTACACTTTTGTTCTAACAATTAAAATGATATTAGCCCACTGGTGTACCAGTAGCCTTTAAGTTATAGGCTCAAAATATTTTGTTCTAGATTCAAGGTTTTACATTCTAGGTTTTAAAAATGTTGTTGTTAGTAATTAAAGGGAATTCTGGACGTACAGTGGGGACGTAAAGTATTCAGACCCCATTAAATTTTTCACTCTTTGTTATATTGCAGCCATTTGCTAAAATCATTTAAGTTAAAGTGGAGTTCCACCCACTTTTACAACTCTTCAGCATCCCTCACTAAACTGTGCACTGTAAACAAATTGGATATTTTAATTTTTTTTTTCTCAGCACTTACTGTATATCTGTTGTATTCATTTTTCACTTCCTCCTCCCTGGCCACGGCCCATCGCATCATTTCCTGTTTGCAATGCCTTCTGGGAAGGGGCGGCAACTTCCTCTGACACTGCCGTTGCTATGGAAACCTGACCTGAAACCTATTACACTGCTTGTGCTGCACTGAGCATGTGCGAGATCTGCAAGGATGAGATCCAGGAAGAAATACAGTCTGGCTTCAGATGCCCAGACTAAAGATGGCCACAGCCTGCTGTAAGTTTATAAGATAACAAACTACTGCTATAAACTAACAAAACAGACCTTAGTTTACAGGCTAACTTTACTAGAATACATTAAGCTTGTGTATTATAGGGGTATTTTTATTTAAAAAGTATAATTTCGACCGGAACACCACTTTAATTTTTTTCCTCATTAATGTACACACAGCACACCATATTGACAGAAAAACACAAAATTGTTGACATTTTTGTAGATTTATTATTCATTTATTTATTAGACAGAATGTGGCAAGGCACAGATCTGGCCAAGATTACAAAAAATTTCTGCTACACTTAAGGTTCCTAAGAGCACAGTGGCCTCCATAATCCTTAAATCGTAGACGTTTGGGATGACCAGAACCCTTCCTAGAGCTGGCCATCTGGCCAAACTGAGCTATCGGGGGGAGAAGAGCCTTGGTGAGAGAGGTAAAGAGGAACCTAAAGATCACTGGCAGAGAAGCAGTCGGAAGATGGAAGAAAGTTGTAGAAAGTGAACCATCAATGCAGCCCTCCACCAGTCGGGGCTTTATGGCAGAGTGGCCCGATGGAAGCCTCTCCTCAGTGGAAGACACATGAAAGCCCGCATGGAGTTTGCTAAAAAAAAACACCTGAAGGACTCCAAGATGGTGAGAAATACATTTCTCTGGTCTGATGAGACCAAGATAGAATTTTTTGGCCTTGATTCTAAGCGGTATGTGTGGAGAAAACCAGGCACTGCTCATCACCTGTCCAATACAGTCCCAGCAGTGAAGCATGGTGGTGGCAGCATCATGCTGTGGAGGTGTTTTTCAGCTGCAGGGACAGGACGACTGGTTGCAATTGAGGGAAAGAGTACAGGGATATCCTGGATAAAAACCTTCTCCAGAGTGCTCAGGACCTGAGACTGGGCCGAAGGTTTACCCTCCAACAAGACAATGACCCTAAGCACACAGATAAAATAACGAAGGAGTGGCTTCACAATAACTCCGTGACTGTTCTTGAATGGCCCAACCGGAACCCTGACTTAAACCCAATTCAATGTCTCTGGAGAAACCTAAAAATGGCTGTCCACCAACGTTTACCATCCAACCTGACAGAACTGGAGAGGATCTGCAAGGAGGAATGGCAGAGGATCCCCAAATCCAGGTGTGAAAAACTTGTTGCATCTTTCCCAAAAAGACTCATGGCTGTATTAGATCGAAAGGGTACTTCTACTAAATACTGAGCAAAGGGTCTGAATACTTAGGACCATGTGATATTTAAATGTCAACAATTCTGTGTTTTTCTGTCAATATGGGGTGCTGTGTGTACATTAATGAGGAAAAAAATGAACTTAAATGATCTTAGCAAATGGCTGCAATATAACAAAGAGCGAAAAATTTAAGGGGGTCTGAATACTTTCCGTTCCCACTGTATTTTGCTACCAAAATACATCACAGATGTAAAAAAAAAAAAGTGTCACCAGACCAAAACCATAAACCCTAAAGCATTTGGCAATGTTCATTAAACCAAGCAGAACCTGCAAAGGTGGCAGATTAATTACTTTAATAAGGGAAAACAAGTTAAAAAAATGTCCATAATATTAACCAAAAAACAACCCTGCGCTTATCCCACCCAAAAATAACAACTAAATAAAAAATGAAAAACACAATCATTAAAGTGAATAAATGAGAGCTGCAACCTGCTAAGCCTGAACACAAGACTCATATAGATATTTCTGAAATAAATAGTTGCGCTTCCTCTAGTAATCAATCCTCAACAATTATAAAAAAAAACATAAATCAATAACTAGATAACAATACAATTAAATATATTTCTGTATGTGCCAATAAATACATTCATATCAAATTCATAAAAATGTATAAACTTCAGTCCCAAATCGATAATTAAATCGCAAAGTGAAAATAGCAGTGAGCATTCAGTTGTCAAATCAACAATACAGCGTGATAGTGCTCAAAGAGGTGCCATCCCCACATGAAATCAGGCCTCTTATCAGAAGTATCTGATCTCAAATTATAGAGATCTCCAATTACCAATGGCTCTCCATAGGACTCAGTGGCTAAGAAACAACTTCTCCAGACCCAATCGCAATGTTGATATTCGATATTATATGGAGCATATGGGTGCTGACTCTCAGTTAGACTCTTACATGTTTGGAAGAAGGAATAGGCTTCATAGTGTAATATGCAAAAAAAAGTATTGCATTTACACATTCGAAGCTTAAAACCAGCATTAATACACAAACAGCAAGCACGGTCACAGTCCACATACATGTATGAATCTGAGAGTCCTCTGGAGGAGTTGTTTTATAGCCGAGGAGTCCTATGGAGAGCCATTGGTGATTGGAGTTTTTGAGGGAGTGAGATTTCTATCATTTGAGATCAAATACTTCTGGTAAGAGGCATAATTTGATGTGGGCATGGCACCTTTATGAGCACTTTCAAGCTGTGTTGTTGATTTTAACACTGAAGGATCACTGGAATATTCACCTTGTGATTGAATTATTGATTTGGGATTGAAGTTTATGAATTTCATGAATTTTTTTATGAATGTATTTATTGGCACATATAGCAATTTATTTATATGTATTGTTGTTTAGATATTGATTTATGTTTTTTATAATTGTTGAGGATTGATTACTAGTGGAAGCACATCTGTTTATTTTAGAAAAAAAAATTTCTTTGACACAGTGGAAATACAGCAAGTATGAATGAATAAAAATAAAAATAGGTGCCCTGATGGCAACCTATTGCATTGTGGTATTATTGGAGGGGTCCAATTATGTGATACTGAAAAGCTATTCTTAGAATACACAACTATTTTGAACTATTACACACTGAACAAGCCTGTTTTATTCAATAGAAAAGTAATTTAATATCACATTTCTTCCACCTGGAAGGCAGCTTAAAGGTCCTTGTACAAGTAAAGCCATGTGTAGTATTTTCCCATGCTCTCTCACTGGAGGCATTCTCCTGTGATTACATATACTAAAGGCTTCATCGTCCTGTAGTCTTGCATTTATTACACCTATTGAAAATACTTAGTATTGCCATTGTAGTATGCAAGAATGTATACAGCATTTCGTTTGTGTTATCCTGATTTACAAACCATGTTATATATGTGATATACAGTGCCTTGCAAAAGTATTCACCCCCCTTGGCATTTTTCATGTTTTGCTGCCTCACAACCTGGAATTAACTTGGATTGTTTGAGGATTTGCATCATTTAATTTACAGAACATGCCCACAACTTCAAAATGTTTTTTTTTTATTATTGTGAAGCAAACAAGAAATAGGACAAAATAACAGAAAAAGTCAATGTGCATAACTATTCACCCCCCTAAAGTCAATACTTTGTAGAGCCACCTTTTGCGGCTATCACTGCTCCAAGTCGCTTTGGATAAGTCTCTATAAGCTTGCCTCATCTTACCACTGGAATTTTTGCCCATTCCTCCTTGCAAAACTTCTCCAGCTCCTTCAAGTTGGATGGTTTGCGCTTGTGAAAGCAATTTTTAAATCTGACCACAGATTTTCTATTAGATTGAGGTCTGGACTTTGACTAGGCCATTCTAACACATTTACATGTTTCCCCTTAAACCACTCAAGTGCTGCTTTAGCAGTGTGTTTAGGGTGTTTGTCCTGCTGGAAGGTGAACCTCCCTCCTTGCCTCAAATCACACACAGAGTGGTACAGGTTTTGCTCAAGAATATCCTTGTATTTAGCACCATCCATCTTTTCCTCAACTCTGACCAGTTTCCCAGTCCTAACTGCTGAAAAACATCCCCACAGCATGATGCTGCCACCACCATGTTTCACTGTGGGGATGGTGTTCTTTGGGTGATGTTATGTGTTGGGTTTGCACCAGATATAGCATTTTCTTTAATGGCCAAAAAGTTAAATTTTAGTATCATCAGACCAGAGCACCTTGCTCCATACATTTTGGGGGTCTCCCTCATGCCTTTTCACAAACTCAAAACGTGCCATTTTGTTTTTTGCTGAAAGTAATGGCTTTCTTCTGGCCACCATAAAGCCCAACTCTATGGCACGGACGGCTTATTGTCATCCTATGTACAGATACTCCAGTCTCTGCTGTGGAACTCTGCAGCTCCTCCAGGGTTACCTTAGGTCTCTGTGCTGCCTCTCTGATTAATGCCCTCCTTTCCCGGTCCGTGAGTTTTGGTGTGCGGCTGTCTCTTGGCAGGTTTGCTGTTGTCTCATGTTCTTTCCATTTGGTTATGATAGATTTGATGGTGATCCTAGGGATCATCAAAGATTTGGATATTTTTTTATAATCTAACCCTGACTTGTACTTCTCAACAACATTGTCCCTTACTTGTTTGGAGAGTTCCTTGGTCTTCATGGCAGTGTTTCGTTAGTGTTGCCTCTTGCTTATGTGTTGCAGCCTCTGGGGCCTTTTTAAAAAGGTGTGTATATGTAATGACAGATCATGTGACACTTAGATTGCACACAGGTGGACATCATTTCACTGATTATGTGACTTCTGAAGGTAATTGGTTGCACCAGAGCTTTTTATGGGCTTCATAACAAAGGGGGTGAATACATACGCACATGCCAATTATCATTTTTTTATTTCTGAAAAACAGTTTTATGTATATATTTTTCTGATTTTACTTCACCAACTTAGACTATTTGTTCTGATCTATCACATATAATTCAGATTAAAAAAACATTGAACTAAAGGTTGTAATGTAACAAAATAGGTAAAAAGGCAAGGGGGGGGGGTTAATACTTTTGCAAGGCACTGTAGAAATCTTGGAGGTAGGAATGCATGTATAAGTGGCTTCAATTACAGAATTTCACCTATAGTGCCACATAAATGAGAAATAAGTACTTGAGCTTGAACTTGAACTTGAACTGGCCATATAATACAGCCACAGAAAAACAATAAGCCCTTCTGTAAAATACATGTTAATTCTTCCAGGAACTCCAAACTTACACTGAAAATTTTTAAAAAGTAGGACCTGTCTGTGATTTGTCCTCCATAAGACATAGTCAAATAAGTTGGAATGACAAACCAAATAAACAATTTCTACGAACTGATATGCCCAAAAACTCAAACTCAGATTTCTGTGAAGGTTCCCATTTATCCAGCTCATGGCGCATCTAATAGAATTCAGGCACATTGAGCTGGACTTGTTCTGTAATGTTGAAGACATTTTCAATCTATCCAAGCCACTTAATCAGTTCTACAGAAAAGGGGGATGAGGATGGGAAGATAGAGCAGTTGCTGAAGCTGGCCATAAATCTAATCCCAGACTCAAAAATTGTGATGGACTGCCTCGGTACTCATAACACACAATGTAAGTAATGTAAAAAACTATTTATTACATATAACAATGACATACAGGGTACATTAATACGATCGGGAAGAAATTATATTTCAAAAAGCAAAGACTCAGGGTTCCCCTGAAAAGTATCTGCTGTTGAAGCAATTTTCGCAGTTGGTCTTATTTTCTACTATTTTCACAGGTGACCGCTTCTTCAGGAGAAATAGTCTATAAAATAGATATTGAAATAAAGCACACCTCGAATACATAATATTCCATAATGCAGTCAGTTAGATTTAGCGAGTTATACATTGAAATATAACATAAAAATAATCATCAAATTGCTCACCAGGCTGTAAAATGGCCGTATGTGAAACCACAGGCCCGAACTAGAGGCTCCCCCCGCGGCAGACAAGGGGGATGTATGCGGGTATGATTCTAGATAAAAAATTATATGTGGTAATGATACACTAAAAAGATTATAATATGATAGGTCACAATCCACTCACTGAGAGAACAGGATGGGAGGGTTGAGAGTTTGTGGAAACACCCTGTTCTATTATTTAAAATTGCCGGCAAGTTTGCAACAGGTATCAAACCTTCTATATACATGGCTGAAGGTGTAAATTATATCAAATTGCCAGGGTCCCAGATAGCAATTGTGCTGCAAGTTTGAAAATGACTTGCTAAGCTAGTACATTGCACAATTGCAGCAAGTCCGCATTGTATGTCTCCAGATCAACTTTCTTTGAAAACTTTCTGCAAGTCTGCTGCAAATTGTGGTTCAGTTATTTTGTGCAATAGTCATCCCACCACAGGGGTCACTGTGGCTGAATTTTCATGCAGCATCCTTGTTTCACCCTCCCCGTCAACACTGGTGTCACATTAGAGTGATGGAGGGAAACTGAGGGAGAGAAACACGGGAATACTACTCGGAACTAGTGTGCAAAAGTGTATTTACTTTGGAAGAATAAATCACTTCAGATGTTGGGTGTCTTACGTGTGTCAGTGCTGCTGGGTTATGTAAAACTATTAGAATAATTTTTTAAATTTTAGAATGGGGTGCCTTGAGACTGTCCATAAATTTAAAGAGTCCTGCTGTAGACTTGCAAAGCTCTTGCTATTGACTCACCACTGCAACTTTGCTCTTGCTAGAGTCTTTCCATGCAAATTTGCTACAAATTGTAAAAGTGTCAACTAGAACTTGTGCTTCAAGTAATCTGCAAATGTACAACTTGCCATTGAAAATGCGCAACAAGGTACCTGACTTACAATTCGCCACTGCCACAAATTTGTGCCAAGTTATCCTTGCTATCTGTATAGATCTTAAAATGGCATGATAATTCCACTCCCCCCTGTGTCCTGACGTCACCCTAATGCCCTGTACACACGGTCGGATTTTCTGACGGAAAATGTGTGATAGGACCTTGTTGTCGGAAATTTTGACCGTGTGTGGGCTCCATCACACATTTTCCATCGGAATTTCCGACACACAAAGTTTGAGAGCTTGCTATAAAATTTTCCGACAACAAAATCCGTTGTCGGAAATTCCGATCGTGTGTACACAAATCCAATGCACAAAGTGCCTCGCATGCTCAGAATAAATTAAGAGACAAAAGCTATTGGCTACTGCCCCGTTTATAGTCCCGAAGTACGTGTTTTACATCACCGCGTTTAGAACGATCGGATTTTCCGACAACTTTGTGTGACTGTGTGTATGCAAGACAAGTTTGAGCCAACATCCGTCAGAAAAAATCCAAGGATTTTGTTGTCTGAATGTCCGATCAATGTCCGACCGTGTGTACAGGGCATAAGGGTTTTCCAGCAGCTTACCACGCCCCCCGGCGTCCTGATGTCACCCTCGGAACTCTCTGACAGCTGCCCAAAAGCCGCCCAGCAGCGAGAGGCAGTTTATGTTCCACACTGCAGGCTGTCATCTTCCCAGCACCGCTCTCCAGTACCTCCTGGCCAGAGGATACGGTTCCAGTTGCTTGCCTGCTCGATCTCTGCACCACAGAAACAGCAGCTTGCTTGTGGATTCTGCATTTTGGAGCTACACTGGGGACATTATCATCACAGTGGCATGCTTTACATTTACAGAGTGCATTATTTTTATTTATTTCCTATTTTAAATAAATAGTATACATTTAGATGGGTGCACCTTCTTCTGCTTATAATTATATATAGATGACATACAGGGTCAACTACACATATCGCCCACATACAATGCCACACCAACTAAACTTTGTTTTCACCGCTGTATGTGTCCTCACTAGGGAGATTGACTCTTTCTTATTGTCCTGGTAACCACTGTGATCAGGGATGAAAACGTTCTTCTGATGACAAATGTCCCTCACTTTGGAGATGAGGAATTCTCCCAGTGGGACATAGATGGCAAAAGAAAAAAAAACTGACTGGGCTATTAACCATGTCCTACTGCAATAAAAAAAGAAAGTTTTCCCTTTAGATATTATTATTATTATTATTATTATTATACAGGATTTATAAAGCGCCAACAGTTTGCGCAGTGATTTACAACGTAGATGGTAGACAGTACAATCACAATACAGAACAGAGAGGAGGGCTCTGCTTGTGGAGCTTAGATATACAGTGGGGGTCATTTACTATAACTCCAGGAAGTACTGGGCACTATGGCAAATAATAGAGCCCATTTTAGCCAAATGGAAACAAAACGGCGAATTTGCGCATGAAAATCAGCGATATAAGCGGAGAACAAACGTTTGTAAATTCTAAATTGCCGCGAATTAGCGCTAATCCGCGGCAAATTTGTGCGAATTAGCGCCATAGCGCTATAGTAAATGACCCCCAGTATTTCAAGCCTACATAATAACCCTAAATCTAAAACTTAATTTCAAACCCTTAACCCTTCACTTTTTTACTAGCAAAATACTAAATTATCACCTGCAGCAATATATTTACCTTATTGGCTGCCTGAAGCATCAGCTACCACACCAAGATCTAACAAGGCCGCTAAAGACTATTGATCTTCACAGTGTGAACAATAGCAAAAGGAATGCATTGATAGTCATTAAAATTTGTATGATAGAAAGGTTATTGGCCTGACCTCCTACTTTACACATACACCAATCACCAGAAAATAGCTGACAGATGTTCAGTGTGCTGCATCTTCTTCATGAAAATGACAAGCAGTAGGGGCAACTAAAGTGTCAAAACTGTATATATTAAAGGCTATAGAAGAGGATAGATGAGAAAAGAAGATGCCTTTCTTAGATATCCACAAATGAAGATGGTGCATTATTAACCTTAAACACAAAAACTTCAGATAAGGCTGTGAATAACAATTGTATCTGTGGTACAGCAAATGTAGCTTTTATAGCACAATGTTAAAGCTATGAACTGATAAATAGACAGAGCAGGAAAGGCTTCAACTAAAATCAAACATGTGGAGCTCCAAATATAAGATACTCTTTTAAGAACGCAAAGCAAAGGTTTAAAGGCTAAGTCCACGTTTAAGACCATGTTACATGTTAAACCTAATGTGTGTTGGGGTTCTTCTACCCCGCAGCAGCTGTCCGATATAAAATCAATACAGCGATACGAGGCTCTGTCTGCACAACCATGTAATTCATTCACAGACATTGACATTGCACAGAACATCTTTGCATCCCTGTACAGGTAAACACATCCCTTGCATGGGTGTATGCATTGATTCCCCTGGTGTGAACGAGTCCTAACTGTACCAGAACCTTAGAACACATCTCCCCTGTATTATTTAGAATTGGAGGAGGAGAGGTGTATTGTAAACCTAAAAAGCATCCTGTCCTAGTTTGACAATACTGCTGCTACCCTATGAATTACCTTAAAGTGGTAAAAATTAAAAAACACTGACAGGCAGGGTTTTTATAACAGAAGAGACTATCACATTAATATTATTATCCCGGAGGCCCATTAAAACAATACTGGATCTTAAGTCACGAAGTGTGCTAAAAAAAAAATGGAAATAACCCTGAAAAAATAAAATAAATGCAGCCACTACCTGTAAGGACTAGTAAGCTGCAATATTTTATATTTTTGCTCTTGGTTATAGATACACATTATAATGTGATTTCATCAAAAGAAATATTTAAAACATTTCTTCTATATCTAGATGTCATAAAAATTTTTATTGATAAGCTAGCTGTATAACTGCTGTTATAATAAAGAGATGTAGGACACCCTATAATAAAGAGCACTTCTTACAGACATTGCTAATGTTGTATTTTTTTGTGTGTTATTGTATGTTTTCTATCTCTATGTTATATGTTGTTAAGATCTCTTCATCATCCTGAGGAAGCTGCATTCCAAGAAACATGTCGAGCAAGAGGAAATCCGGACTCCCCAAATGATTAATATATTTGACCTTTTGGGAGTGCTCTTCCATACAGTATATTGTAACGCTTCATTAAAATAAGGGTAGTTCTTTTCAATACACATTGAAGGCATGTTAATAGATGTTGGGATTTTATTCTTATATGTGTTATTCCATTATATTGATTTTGTTAATACACTTTTGTTATTACATTTTTAATATATTGTCATGTGCCTCCTTTGGGTATCAGTAGTCCAACAAATTTTTCAGTAATCTTTCTGTATGTATTTTGGGATGTGGTACCCCTCTGTCTTGTTACTAGGTGGGTATCTATCTTTTCCACCCTATAGAGACTAAACATTATTACTTCTAGGGCCCCTTTCACACTGGGGCGGGGGCGGCCTCGGCGGTAAAGCGCCGCTATTCGGCCGCTAGCGGGGGGGCGGTTTTACCCCCCCGCTAGCGGCCGAGAAAGGGTTAAAAGCCACCGCAAAGCGCCTCTGCAGAGGCGCTTTGCCAGCGGTATAGCCACGCTGTCCCATTGATTTCAATGGGCAGGAGCGGGGAAGGAGCGGTGAATACACCGCTCCTTCCCCGCTCCAAAGATGCTGCTGGCAGGACTTTTTTTCCCGTCCTGCCAGTGCACCGATCCAATGTGAAAGCCCTCAGGGCTTTCACACTGGATACAAAGCAGCGGCACTTTTGGGTCGATTTGCAGGCGCTATTATTAGCGCAATAGCGCCTGCAAACCGTCCCAGTGTGAAAGGGCCCTTACAGCAGAACTAAGGATATTAGAATTTATTAAGATAAATTGAGAGTGATGGGGAAAAAAAAATCAGTTATCAATGGAGATCACATGAGGCAGGTGTCGTCATAGAAAATTACAATATATAACAAAATAGAAAAAAATACTCTTAGCAGTATATCTGCAGAAAATTGGTAGCATTATTATATCACACATTTTGTAATTGACATCCATGCCCATCCTGTAAATAAAATGAGAACGTTGTCACTGGATCCTAAAGCACTAAACAACTCCATCTACACCCCATCAAGCTTGGTAGCTTATATGCCCTGTACACACGGTTTGATTTTCCGACGGAAAAAGTGCGATCGGATTGTGTTGTCGGAAATTCCGATCGTGTGTGGGCTCCATTGGACTTTTTCCATCGGAATTTCCGACACACAAAGTTTGAGAGCAGGATATAAAATTTTCCGACAACAAAATCCGATCTGTTAAATTCTGATCGTGTGTACACAAATCCGACACACAAAGTGCCATGCATGCTCAGAATAAATGAAGAGACTAAAGCTATTGGCTACTGCCCCGTTTATAGTCCCGACATACGCGTTTTACGCCACCGCATTCAGAGCGATCGGATTTTCCGACAATTTTGTGCAACCTTTTTTTTTTATACTTCATTAATGTCATTTGTTCTTTACATGTTTTTCAACTTGGTGCATTTAATTTCTGGAATATTAGCTTCAATTGTGTAGCAGCAATTGTGCCCATTACTATTGATTGGGTGTTTTACCTCTTCCCTCCCCTCTTTTTCTGGTATATATACACTTTTGGATTTTCATCAAACTAGCTATGAGTAAGCATCATTTGATGTGAAATGCGTTAGCCATTTGATTCCCATTGTGTCCACTTTTTGTTCATTGTTTGCATTTTGGGATTTTATTCATTCATTTTTCAATAAAGATGCTTTTTGACGGAGTGCAGCAGTCCAGGATTTTCCTATCTCCATTAACTTTGTGCGGCCGTGTGTATGCAAGATAAGTTTGAGCCAACATTCGTTGGAAAAAATACATGGACTTTGTTGTCGGAATGTCCGATCAATGTCCGATCGTATGTACAGGGCATTAGACTATAGCAGCTACTTGCAAAGTGTTTGTACTATCCTGAATATAGCTGCAGAAGACATGCAATTATGTTCATACATTGACATCCTTTGAACTGAATTGCAATTGATGCCAGTTAAAATGTCTGCCTATACTTTGAATTGAACATTGCTTTTTGTTCACTGGTTGAATATTATGCAGCAAACTCATTTTTAGGGTTATATTTTTTTTCACCTGTTGCTGGAATTTTAGTCCCTTTTGCAAATTTGTTTGTACATAAAATTGGAAATGGCTACCGCAGGTTTTTGTATTTATCAATATATGCATTTACATATATTATTGATTCTGCTATATTGTGTACACTGTTGAGCTTGATGGGATGTGTTTTTCTTTTTTTCTTTAGCGCTTTAGCATCCAGTGAAAATATTATGCCCCACTTGTATGTATTTTTTCTGTGTTGTATTGAATTGGCAATAGGTTATTATTGTTTTGTAGTATGCTCATATATATAGTATTTATTTTATTTATTTATTTCAGGTACTTATATAGCGCCGTCAATTTACGCAGCGCTTTACATATACATTGTACATTCACATCAGTCCCTACCCTCAAGGAGCTTACAATCTACGGTACCAGTTTTGGACTACTACAACTTGTTTACTGTTTACTTTGGTGTCTCCCTCTGTCTTCCCCTTCTTTTTCGTGCTAGTTTGTTTAGTCCTAGCTAGACCCTCTCCACTTCATGTTCCCTCAGTCAGTGCCAGGCTGGCCATACATTATACAATTTTCTTCTATAGTTTTACTTTAGATTTACCAAAACCTTACCAAATATGAGGTCAAATCTAAACACTTTCAATTTGTGTGCAATCAGGCAGGCCCTTGTACTACATAGTTGAAGGTAAATCTAGAGGAAATTTAATAAGGAAATTGTATAATGTATGGCCAGCTTTAGTTATTCACAGAGACAGGGCTCAGGAAATTCTTTGTCTTCTTACACATCATAAAATTTTGTTTTTTTACATTTTTGGGGGGGATATTTATTATAGCAAAAGTAAAAAATATTGTTTGTTTCTTTTCAAAATTGTCTGTCTTTTTTTGTTTATAGCGCAAAAAATAAAAACCGCAGAGGTGATCAAATACCACCAAAGAGCTCTATTTGCTGGAAATAAAGGACATACATTTTGTTTTGGTACATCATCGCTTGACCGCGCAATTGTCAGTTAAAGTGACAAAAATGGCCTAGTCATTAAGGGGGTAAATCCTTCCGAGGCTGAAGTGGTTAAGCTGCCTGTGGATGGTGCCAGGACAGCAGGTGACTATACATTCTAAACAGACTGGGTCTAAGGAGGTTTGTCAATGCACAAAGTGGCATTTGAAACAGAACAATCAACGCTGTCATTTTGCAGGGTGGGTGTGGATGTGACAAGATTAGTGATACAGTAAAGCTATTGCCGCGTACACACGAGCGGACATTACGGCGGACTTTGCCCGGCGGACTGGATTTCGTCGGACAATTCGATGTGTGTGGGCTCCAGCGGACTTTGTTTTCTCAAAAGTTGGACGGACTTAGATTTGAAACTTGTTTAAAATTTATCCGTTGAAATCGAGTCCGGTCGAAAAGTCCGCCGTCTGTATGCTAGTTCGACGGACAAAAAGCCATGCTAGGGCAGCTATTGGCTACTGGCTATGAACTTCCTTGTTTTAGTCCGGTCGTACGTCATCACGTACGAATTCGACGGACTTTGGTGGATTGTGTGTAGGCAAGTCCGTTCATTCAGAAAGTCCGTCGGAAAGTACATCGAAAAGTCCGCCGGGCAAAGTCCGCCGTAATGTCCGCTCGTGTGTACGCGGCATATCAGTTTTAATTTATGCTTACTGTTAGTTGTAGCCCTAGTCCTTTTATCTCTTTTTTATACATGGATATTAGAGTTCACCTTGACATTGTGTGCCTCCGACAAAAGGCCTGTGTCCTTGTGGCTTTTTATTATGCAGTAGGAATTCAAAATCAATCAGATTGTCAAAAATGATGCACATATTTGCAAAGCTGTCAGACTGACTCATTCCATAAGACAACCATACACTTCAAAAACGATTTAGCCCTCTTCAAAGAAAGCCTATTGCTAGAAATATTTATCCTGCAGACTGTTGGCCACCCTAATTAATGTTAACATAAAAGTATCTGTGCTGATCATGCTAGTTCACAATACAAACTTGTGTGCATTTACAAGTTATATTATTAATACTTTGTATTGTATATGTAGAAAACGTTTCGTAGTTAAAGGATGACTATACTATACTAACAAGGATCGTATAATCCAAAAGACTAGTGTTGCACTGGCAATTACATCTCTTTGCTACAGAGAATTTAAATCTAAAGTTTGGTCAGCTATAACAAAAAAAAAAAATCCAGGGCACTGCTATTTGGTTGGCTATTAATGTAAAAACATAGGTAAGGTAAGTATAGGTAAGTATAGGCAATTCATTCCCCCTATTATATGCCCCCCAGAATAAGCACTTGACCCTTAAAGTGTTACTAAACTCGCAACAGTAAAATCAGTCTCTATATGCCCCTGTTGAAGACCCCTAGGTCGAAACGCGTCGGTTCATATACCACTCGCCATGTTGCCCATTTGTTTTTATTCATCGTGATCACGTTTTTATTTGTTTATGGTTGTTTTCTCAATAAAAACACCCTTTTTACCTGCACCATGTGGAGGCATATCCTTTTTGTCTTTACATTCACTGCATGAGGCCCAGTACCTCCAACCGCCACCTTGGTGTCTTTTTGGAAACTCCTGATCCACGCTTCGGCCGTCCTGTGTGAGGACCCATCTGGTTGCCTTCGGAGATCTATGCAGACCACAACCCAAAGGATTGGAGATTCCAGACCTTCCATTTTATGTCATTGGTGACAAACTGTGTATGCGATTCCCTGTCGCTGACACGGGAATCCACGGGATCTGGTAAGAGTCTTTTTTGCATTTCTTCTTATTGGCTCATCCTGCTGGGAAGTCGGTTTAAGATGCAAGGTGACTTCTGACAACCATCAGATTACCACCACCCCTTGGAGTACCCACACCTCCTGTGCAGTTGGACATAAACACCCATCTATGGACATTATGTTTAACTCACCTTTGGCTAATTATTTTTAGCACTATCTCACCATTTTAATCACATTTATATATTTCTATTGCACATGCGCTGCATTTTTTCCATATACAAGTTTACTGTTTTTGTCAGACTGTATGCAGCAGCTCCCTTTTATCTTATTAGTTAGCGCGGTGTTTCACATTTATTTTGATTCTATATGCAGTAAAGCATGCTTGTTATACTCACTGTGGAACCTAAGGGGTTCATCCTGCGCATTGTGTAAAAAAGGCTGTCTTCTCCGATCCTCCTCTTCTTTTACTGTCCCCAATCCATCTGCTGCTATTACAGAGCCTTAGGGGCAAGCTGCACATGCTCAGTTTGGTGTGTATTGCTAGAGAGTTTGTTTGTTTTTTAGGAGGGGGCATATGATCAGCACAGAGCTAATCAGCACTGTCCAAACAGAGGGTCGGGGGTCAAGCAGCCTCATAGAACAGTCAGAGGAGAGATTAAACTCCTCCTACAAGCTTTTAAGTGGTAGTAAAGTCTTCTTTTTGACTTGTACCTACAGGTAAGCCTATAATAAGGCTTACCTGTAGGTACAGTGAATATCTCCTAAACATACACTATTTGGGATATAGTCACACTGCTTGCAGCCATTTGACATCACTGGTGCACGTGCTCTGTAGGGACAGCATACATGTCCCTTCAGAGGTCCATGCCACGGGTGTGATGTCACCGCGGCTCGGCCAATCAGATGGCTAGAGCACTCACACCTGGAAGGAAGACCAGGTGAAGATGGAAGCCCTGTCAGTGGTGACAGCACTCCACTGGAGGGCATCATTCTCAGGTAAGTATTTCATAATGTGCTAATATGCGATGCATACTGGCACATTATGCCGTTTTCTTGCAGTTTTTTTTTTTTAAAGTGCGGTTTACTACCGCTTTAACCAATGCTCAGCCAGGCACTGATAGAAGTCACATGACTGCTATACACTGCTGATGAGAAAAGGTATTTAGCAGTTTATATTTACTAAAATAATTGCATTTGCATGTTCTGTGTACTGTGAGAGACCAGATATAGTGAATACTGGGTCCTGGGTTTAGTAACACTTTAGTATATGGGGAGGCAAGGGCTGTCCGCATGGAATTTGTTCTTTTTAGCTGGTGGCAGTTCAGATTTAAGTACTTGTTGGAAGTAAACTCATTTGCAACCCACTAAAATCAATGTGCTGCTCATATAATAATAGGCAACAAAGAGTTAACTCTATCAGGGAAGAAATGTAATCACCAGTGTGGCCCTTACCCTCCCTATACTTTATATACTCCCAGTGTGTTCCCTGATACAAATGGGTCTACATAGTGTGGGGTGGGTCTCTGTTAGGTTGTTGTTTTGTTTCAAAGTATAGTTATCCATTCAATAATTAATATCCTATTATGCTGTAATATTTGTTGACTTCTTTGGATTTTTTGGGTATTACTGGCCACAAATGTCTGCCTGTCCTCAAAAAGTTCCCCATACTCAGTGAAAGGATTGTTTATTTTTTCAAAGAAATAGACCAGCATCAGTTGCCAGATATTTTGGAGTATGCTGAAAAATCTCTCTGACCAACTCAACAGGCCATGCCTGTCACAGCCAGTCCAATACCCTGTGTTAGGACTCAACAAATCGAAGCACCAGCTTAACCACTTCCTGACCAGGCCTTTTCTGGAACTTTTTGTTTACAAGTTTAAATTGGTATTTTTTTGCTAGATAATTAATCAGAACCCCCAAATTATTATTATTTTTTTTTTTAGCAGAGACCCTAGAGAAAAAAATGACGATCATTACAATATTTTATGTCACACTGTATTTCGTGCAGTTGTTTTTCAAACGCAATTTTTTGAGAACATTTTTTTTGTAGAATGTGAGAAAGGTGCTACTCCAAGTAAATAGATACCTAATGTGTCATGCTTCAAAATTGCACTCACCCGTGGAATGGCGACAAACTACAGTACTGAAAAATATCCATAGGCAGAGCTTTAATTTTTTTACAGGTTACTTGTTTAGAGTTACAGAGGAGGTCTAGCACTATAAGTATTGCTCTCGCTCTAACAATCGCAGCAATACCTCACATGTGTGATTTTAGCACCATTTACATATGCAGGCGTAACTTAGGTATGCATTCGCTTCTGCACATTAGCACGGAGGAATGGGGCACGTCAATTTTTTTTTTCTTATTTATTTTACTTTTTATTTTTACACTGTCTATTTATTATTTTTTTTAATCACTTTTATTCCTATTACAAGGAATGTAAACATCCCTTGTAATAAAAATAAGCATGACAGGTCCTCTTTATTGAGAGTCCTGGGGTCAAAAAGACCCCAGATCTCTCTCATTTACCTTATAAAAAAATTGCATTTTGCCCTTAACCACTTCGTGCTTGCGCTATAGCCAAAAGACAGCTATAGCGCGGTCGCCATTTGCCGGGAGGGTGTCCCTGGACGTCCTCCTGTTTACTTCCGTGATGCATGCTCCCGCGGGTGCACATCAGGGAAATTCTGTGCTGCCCGTGTCCCTTGGACACAGCCAGTCACAGATCACTGTGAATGGCCAATCACAGCGGCCGTTTACAGCACGATCGGAGCTTCCAATGGGAGATGATCTCATATGTAAACATATGAGTTCATCTCTCATCGCCAGCGTGTGAGGAGGGAGAGCTAATGGCTGCAGCGAGTGTCAGGAAAAAGAAAAAAACGGAAAAAAAGTGAACACAGTACATGTCAGTGCCATCTGTCCCCACTGTCATCTGTCCCCACTGCCATCTGTCACTGCCATCTGTCCTCACTGCCATCTGTCCCCAGTGCCATCTGTCCCCAGTGCCACGTATAAGTGCCATCTGTCATCAGTGCCACATATTAGTGCCATCTGTTATCAGTGCCACGTATCAGTGCCATCTGTCATCAGTGCCACGTATCAGTGTCATCTGTCATCAGTGCCACCTGTCAGTGTCACGTGCCATCTGTTATCAGTGTCATGTGTCCTCAGTACCACGTATCAGTGCCATTTGTCATCAGTGTCATGTGTCATCAGTGCCATGTATTAGTGTCATATGTCATCAGTGCCACATATTAGTGCCATGTGTCATCAGTGCCACGTATTAGTGCCATCTGTCATCAGTGCCACATATTAGTGCCATCTGTCATCAGTGTCACGTGTCATCAGTGCCACGTATTAGTGCCATCTGTCATCAGTGCCATGTATTAGTGCCATCCGTCATCAGTGCCACATCAGTGTCATCAGTGCCACATATCAGTGCCATCTGTCATTGTCCTGGTGCTCCAGGGCCTTCAAAAGTGTAATAGGTAGTCAACAAGTTAGACGTTTAGCTGTGAAAAAGTCCCACACATGTGGTATCTTAATACTCAGGAGGAGTAGCAGAATGTATTTTGGGGTGTCATTTGTGGTATACACATGCCATGTGAGAGAAATAACCTATTACAATCACAGCTTTGTGGGGGTATTTGTACTTTCCTGACTTTCCTGACTTGTTCGGGTCGCAAGAAATGAGATAGGCCATCAGTACAGCAGGTGTGATCAATTTTTTATGATTTGCACCACAGCTTGTAGACTCTATAACTTTCACAAAGACCAAATAATATCCACTAATTTGGGTTATGTTAACCAAAGATATGTAGCAGTATAAATTGTGGCCAATTTATGAAGAAAAATTAATAATTTGCAGTAAATAAGAAAAATGCGTTTTTAAAAAAAAATTTCAGTCTTTTTTCATTTATAGCGCAAAAAATAAAAAACCCAGAGGTGATCAAATACCACTAAAAGAAAGCTCTATTTGTATGAAAAAAAGGACAAAAAATTAATTTGGGTACAGTATTACATGACTGAGTAATTAAAAGTGTGAGAGCGCTGAAAGCTGAAAATTGGTCTGGGCAGGAGGGGGGTTTAAGTGCCCAGTTGTCAAGTGGTTAACAAAAAATAAATAAAAAACATCCCTTTATGCCAGAGAGGCAGAAGTGACATCAGACGTCGCTCCAGTCCTCCAAGAGCATAGAGCCGAGTGGGGGCTATCTTGTCCTCACTCAACTTCCTGCCCAGGCATTAGAGGGATCGGATCAGCTCCGGGCTTACAGACGAGGAAGCGGCGGGATGGGGGACACCTCTCCCACCGCCTCTTAAAGTGATCCCGTGGCGAATCAGCTGCTGGGACCACTTTTATCTGAAAGAGAATCGCCAACAGTACAAAACAAGACTGGGGATATGGCAGCTAGCTGGTATTTAACATCAAATTAATGATGTAAATGTACTGTGGGGGGTCGGCAAGAGCCCTAGGAATTATGACTATATCTCACAAAAGACATCAGTCCCATCACCTGTCAAGTTTGTCAAGTTGCACCATGCAGTTTCACAATGTTCAAATTAGTTCCAATAACATCTTATGTGTGTCCTCCCGTCATAAGAGCATATCCTCTTTTTGTGTAAAAATGGTTCTTACAAAGGTTACTACAATTTTCTGTACTGTTTGCTTTTATGATTTATTTTATTATTTTATTTAGAATATGTAGAAGGTGGATTTGATCCAAATGATTTAGCCTAGAACACTGAGGGCTCTTTCAGACCAGACCACAAAAGAAAATATAGCGGGTAATAGGTATTTTTATGGCAACAAAACAATCAACACAGTTTATTAGCAAAAAAAAGCTACAAAACTTTATTGTTACAAAGCTAAAACCCTAGATACAGGGTTACAGTATACCTCATATCTTAGATAAGATCAAAAATCCATGGACACTGTTCATTTTATGCAGTCTGCATGGATTTTTGATCTTATCAAAGATATAAGGTTTTCAAAGAAATCTTTGCCTGTATGTAGGGGTTTCGCTTTGTAACAATAATGTTTTCTATCAGTTGTTACTAGTAAATTGTGTTGGTTGTTTTGGTGCCCTAAAAATCCCTGCCATCTGTAGGCATCCAACAGCATTTGGGGATGGGGCACAGATGTAGTCTGAATCACACCTTTTCCTAATCTTGACATGTAGTTAAGAGTGCTTGATTCCTTTACACTAGATGTTTGAATTTTAGCCTGTACTAAGGAAACCTACAAAAAAATGTGGAGGCAGCCATTTTCCAGAAAATGGTAGTTGCCTTGTCATGCTGATAAGCTGGCTTCAGTGGGCTCCCTTCACAGAACCAGATCACATGCGGTATTTAGGTGTTTTCTCAAATACCGCATGTGATCCTGAAAATGTCAATTAACTATTGCTTTATTCGCTATTTACTGCATAAAGCAAAAGCGGTCGGTAAATACTGCATAAAAAAGGAGTAAAAGTCAATTCACAAAAAGAAAAAAAAAATGCGATAAATAAGTAGTGGTCCCGGCTTGCAATATTTAAGGAACCAGCAGCCGCTGGCATCCCTAACAACCAGTAAACATCATGATTGCTAAGGAACGGGCAGTCATCGCGTCCTTCATAACCGATGAGTCATCAGCTGTCAGCGGGACAATACTGCAATGAAAAATTAAAGTGGAGCTTCACCCAAAAGGGGAAGTTCTGCTTGTTTGCACCCTTCACGGCCACATTTGGCACTTTTTGGAGGGTTGGGGGATACCCACTACTACTTCCGGGTCAGATCGCCGCGCCGAAGGCGAAGGGTTCACTGCCGGTTTACCTTTCCTAAAATTGAAGAATCGGCTTGGGTGCCGACATCGCTGGATCCCTGGACAGATAAGTTTCCTTATAATAAATACTGTAGCTGCTGACTTTTTTGGGGAAGACTGGAGCTCCTCTTTAAGAAACCCCCCCCCCCCAAGCCATACCAGGCTCTTCTGGTCTGGTATGGATTTAGAGGAGAATCCCCACACCAATTAAAAAAATGGCAGGGGGGATCTCTCAAAATCCATACCAGACCCTTATTTGATCATGCAGCCCAGCAGATCAGGAAAGGGAGGGACAAGTGAGCATCCCCCCTCCTGAACCATAACAGGCCACATGCCCTCAACATGCCCTTTAGTTATTTCAGAACTGTCAGACAATGGAGTGGGCAGAGGGCGGAAGCCTTGTCGGGAGCGTAACATTTTTTTTTTACTTTTTTAGGGTCGACGGTGGCAGCGGGCATTGTGATTGACAATGGATCTACACCAGGGGACATTTGTTTTTTGTTTTTTATATAAAGGATTTGTCAAAAACTGCGTACTGTCTTTTTTAAATACACTTTTTTTTTTCGTAAACAAACACACTAGAGGGAAAGTTTTTTTTTTAAATGTCCTTTTTTTACCAAACTACTTCAAAGCAATCAAGCTTTATCAATATAACATTTGTAGGAAATCGGATAAGGGCAATTCAAGCTAATTAAATACTGACAAATTGCATTGTACTTGCATAAAGAATAATCAATCCTTCATTACTGGTGTAAAGGACACTGTGGCATTTCCTTTCTATACATAAATTAGTGCAGGTCATTTACATTTTGGTTGTTATTTTTTAATGTATTTATTGAAGGACTTCTCAGTTGTTGCATGTCTTTTTTTAAAGGTTACAATTGTGTTTTTGAAAGAGTATGTAGCGCTACTGGAGGAGCCGCTTAAGTTTGTTCAGCCTGTTACTTTGCCTCTCAACCCCAATAAGTCTCAGCCCCCTCTGGCACACCTGGCAATAGTGTAAGTGCAATAACCAATGAGAAACACACGCTATGATAAAACACAGAATTTGTCTTTACTGCAATATTTCTGTGGAAAAGTTACAAATAGTAACAATATATATGTTTAAGGAATGCAATGGGAGAGCAATAACCGAGGTTATGAGCAATATAGCTCAATACTATATTCAGGCTGCTTTCAGAGGATTCAAAACCTGAGAATAACCCAAGAGAAGGGGCAAACACTTCAATAACAATAAATCACAATATGGCAATCTGTACCAGATTGGTTACCTTTACTCAGGTCGGCTCTTTGAGTCCAGGCAGGAAGAGAGCAGGTGAATGACCCTCTTTATGTCAGGCCTCTCTCTTCTATACCCTGACACCACAGGCCCAACTTTAAACACTTTATTCAAATCAACATGTAATGGCTTAATTTCCTAGATAAACTGACCCACACACACCCACTGCATATACAGAGCCCTGAATATGTGTGTGTGGGTCCGTATGGCACTACTGTAGTAGCTTCAGTCCTTTTGAAGAAGAGATAAAACTCTGTATCTTCAGCTGGCCACTTTCATCATTGCACCTAAACTCCTGAATAGCAGGGCCAAACCACACAACTGGCTCAGATTATTATTATTATTAAGTGAAGCAGGCAGAATCTTTCTCAGCAAGGTGAATGGACAATAGTGTTTGCATGCAGTGTTCTTGGAAATGGATTACCTTATCCTTTTAGCCTTGTTGCACTACAAGTGTCAGCAAGATGATTACCAGCAATGATGTCTGTATACAGTGTCCTAGACATGTACAGAACAAAAAAAATTGTTTTGTTTCATTTCATTTTGATTCGTTATTTACAAAAATTAATTTAGTTAAACTTGTTTATTTGGTTCGTTTTTCAAATTCGAATAGTTTTCAAATTGTTTTCCAATTTCCAATGAGAATAAAATAGAATAGAAAATAAAGAAATAGAATAGAAAAAATTTTAATAGAATAGAAACGAATATTACAGAAAATAAAAGAATAGAATATAATAGAGTAAAACGGAGCAAAATAGGATAGAAAATAAAAAACAGAATAGAATGGAATAGAATAGAAAGGAATAGAATTGAATAGAAAGATTATAACCGCCTTCTGAAATTCAAATAGAATAGTAAAGAATATCATTTAAAAAACAATAGAATAGAGTAGAGTAGAATAGAATGAATATAACCATCTTCCTATTCTAATCTATTATTTTCTATTCTATTCAAATTCGAATTGATTCTATTTGAATTTTTGAAAATGGTTATATTCTATTCTATTCTAATCTACTGTTTTTTTTGTTGGGGGGGTTCATTCTTTTCTTTTCGATTCTATTATAGTCTATTCTATTCTATTCTTTTTTTTTCTATTCTATTCTTTTCTATTCTATTCCTTTCTTATGTATTCAAATTTATTCTATTTGTAATTCAGATTTCAGAAGATAGTTATTCTATGTTATTCTATTTTATTCTATTCTATTTGTTTCTATTATATTCTAGTTTATTCTGTTCTTTTATTTTCTATTCTATTCTGTTCTGTTTTACTCTATTATAGTCTATTCTTTTCTATGCTATTATTTTTTTTCTATTCCATTTCTTTTATTTTCTATTCTATTTTATTCTCTTTGGAAATTTGAAAACTATTCGAATTCAAAAACTTCGGATTTGAAAATGATTCGAATATGAAAATTTTGGATTTGAAAACTATTCGAATTTGAAAAGTATTCGAATATGATTCAAATTTTGTCCGAATTTTTTTCATTTTTTTGGATTCGTTTAAATTCCGTACTATTGTCATTCAGAAATTCGGATACATCCGAATTTCCAAAAAATGAAAATTCATCTGAATTTCGGAACTAAATTAACCGCATATGTTTACAGTGTCCATTTAACTTCTGTGGTGCAGTGTCCCTGTTTCCTGCAAATGGGCAAAAGCCCCCTCTCCCAAGCCTGCAGTCAAGGCCCAAACAAACGTCCTGGAACAAGCAGGCTCTCCTAACAACCCGACTGGTCACCTCACACTGGAACCTTCACCGTCGGTGCAGATGTGCCTGGATGTGCACCTAGAATCCCCCTCTCTCAGGCTGGATGTCACAACTAGCAGCGGAGGCCTAAACCGCGTGGTGAAATTATCTAGGAGACAGTACCTCTCCCTTAGGTCTGATCTCTTCCTCCGCCTTATGTCGTGCTGTCTAAATTCTCCTCAAAATGGAGTCTCTCCCTTCCTGCCCTCAGAGCATGCTGGTCTTTTGTAGTTCCATGCAGTTCAATCTGAATGTGAAACTTGAGTCCTGGAACTACAATTGCCTTTATGCTTTGCTGCCTGATGGTAATCACTCTGCTGACAGGATGTGATGACTAGGGATGGGCTGAACGGACCCCTGTTCGGTTCGCATTGAACTTTCGAACACCGCGAAAGTTCGGACCCGAATAACGAACCCCATTAAAGTCAATGGGACCCTAACGTCAAAAATCAAAAGTGCCCATTTTGAAGGCTTATATGCAAGTAATTGGGCATACAATAGTTATAGGGGTCCGGGTCCTGTCCTGGGGGACATGTATCAAGACATGTATAAAGTGGGCCTTGAGAGGAAAGGAAGTCCTCCTCTTCCTCCTGCTGCTCTGCCTCCAGTCCCTGTCCATAATGCCATGCAGAGTTTGCTCCAGCAGGAACACAACAGGGATTGTGTCACTGATGCATGCACTGTCATGACTTACCATCCTTGTGGCCTCCTCAAATTGTGACAATACAGTGTATGCACCCTTAATGATCAGCCATTGGCGTGGGGAAAAAAAGCCGAGGCGGCCAGAGCCTGTTGTTGTGTTGTATTTGCACAGGTAAATGTTGACTGCCCTCTGCTGCATGTATAGCCGCTGCAGCATTGACAAAGTTGAGTTCCACCTGGTGGGCATGTCACAAATCAGGTGGTTTACGGGCAGGTGAATTTCCTGCTGAATTTCAGTCAACCGAGCACTGGCTGTGTATGACTGCCTGAAATGGCTACAGACTCTTTGGTCAGCTTTAGCACATCTTGCAACCCCGGGTACGTATTTAGGAAACGTTGCACCACCAAATTGGGGACAGGAGGTTTGAGCCATTATCGCACACCACCATTCCTGGCTCCAGTTGGCGTGGTGTGAACCACCTCTGGGCCTGTCCCTGCAGAACTGCAAGAATCCCTGCTCCCGTGTGGTTCCTATCCCCTAAACACACCAGCTGAAGCACTGCATGACACCTTTTAGCCTGACTCTGGGAATAGCCCTTTGAATGCTTAGGGGGTACCTGATGGTTATAGGACAATTCTGTAGAGGAGGGCATGGAGGTGGCAGAGGAGGAGGGTTAGAGTTCATAGGTCTGGCATCATCACCACCTACTGTATTTAGACGTGGGGGCACAACAAGCTGCAGCACCGAAGCCCTGTCCTGCATCCTTTCGAGCTGCAAGCAGCGTTACCCAGTGTTCTGTGAACAAAATATATCATCCCTGCCCATGCTTGCTGGACCACGTGTCAGCAGTAAGGTGGATTTTACGGTTGACTGCCTTTCCCAACGATGCCAGAACATTTTCTTCCGTGTGATGGTAGAGAGATGGAACGCCCTTACGTGAAAAGTAGTAGCGACTGGGAACCTGCCATTGTGGTACAGCACATTGTGCAAATTTACGGAAGGGGGCTGAAAGGCAGAAGTTGGAGAGCCAACAGCTTTGACAAGCTTGCATTTAGACGCTGGGCATGTGGATGGCAGGGACTGTATTTTTTTTCCACTGCAGCAGATGGGGCAGAGAAATTTGCCAGCTACAGTCTACAACTAACAAAGGAAAATTGAATCCGGATGGCCACACTCCAACAATATCTTTATTAGTAAAAATTAGGGTTGTCCCGATACCACTTTCTTAGGACCGAGTACAAGTACTGATACTTTTTTTCCTTGTCAAAAGAAGTTTATTGAGTATACAATGTTATAAAGATACATAAAGTAAGTTTACAAGGATCTATAAAGTAAGCTCATTGTTTTACAGTAGGGTTTATATAGGTAAATATCATGAAATTTCAAATATTAAACATTGGGTTCACGTAAACCTAAATTAAATATATATATCATTTCCTTAGTTACTTTTGTAGGTATTTAAATAATTTATACCTACTATACATATTGTTTACAAGTAGAGTGTATATAGGTCAAATAAATTCTGATAATGAGCTTTAATCGTAAGGTGGAGAAAAGGAAAGAGAAAGAAGAAAAAGGGTTGAAAGGTAGAGGTATGGTCCACAAGGTTGTCCCGCTCGTCAGTTTATTATTCTTTTTAGTTCTCTTTGAAGCCTTAGAATGGGTGTCTCTGTAAGTCATTTAATCTGTTACCATGGCAACAGGACAGAGTCATTGAAGTTTGACAGGAACTGTTGTTTTATCCAAGGATGCCAAAGTTTTTCAAATTTTGGAATTTGATTTTGATCGATGGCTACCATCTTAGCATGGGACATTGTATTATTCATTCTGTGAATTGTTTCTGCTAGTACCAATGTAGGAGATTTCCATGCCTTGGCCACTGTTTGTTTTGCAGCCGTTATTAGTTGGATCATAAGTTTGAATTGAGAGAGTGTTAACCATTCCGGTTTTAGATTAAGTAAAGTTAAATATGGATCTGGTTGTATTATTTTTTTAAATATTTTAGATGCAATCACGAAGACTTCCTTCCAGAAGGTTTGGATTACTGGGCACGTCCACCATATGTGTAAATATGTGCCTATTTCTGGGCATCCTCGAAAACAAAGAGCTGAGGTATTAGGTGAATATTTTGCCACTCTAGCGGGTACAAGGTACCAGCGAGTTAGGACTTTATAATTTGTCTCCAGTGCTAAGATGTTGGGTGAAGATGACTTAGATGTGAGCCATATGTTAGACCAGTCCCTGTCTTCTAAAGTTCGTCCCAGGTCCTCCTCCCACCTCTGAACGTAAGAGGGTCTATTAAGATTTGCTACTCCATATAATTGATTATAAAGTGATGAAATTGTACCTTTAGCAAATGGATCTTTTGTACAGATTGATTCAAAAATGGATAATTGGGATAATGGTGTATCCCCCTTTAGGAATGGTGTATAGAAGTTTTTGATTTGGAGATATCTAAATATCTCAGAGTTTGGTAGATCATATTTTTCTCTAAGCGATGGGAATGAAAGGAATGATTTAGATGCTATGAAGTCATTTAGTGTCTGAATGCCTGATGTTGTCCAAGCTTTAAAAGAATTTGGGTAGATCCATGCCGGATAAAAGGCCGGATTTCTGATAAAAGAAAGGAGAGGATTGTGTGGAGATTGTAACTGATATTTGGTTTTTAGTTTATCCCAGAGAGATAAGAAGTGTTTAGTTATGGGATTATGAATTTTAAAGCGGTCTTTAGGATCAAGCCATAATACATTTGATATTAATAGAGGGTCATTTTCTGAAGCCTCTATAAATACCCATAATGGGATTTCCTGTTTTGCATGGTATTTGGACAGACTGGCCAAATGTGCTGCTCTGTAGTAGTTAGTAAAATTAGGGTATCCCAGGCCTCCTTTATTTTTGGGAAGATGTAGTGTGTGTATAGGTATACGTGGTTTAGAAGAGCCCCATATAAACGAAGTTGCTCTTTTTTGTACTATTCTCAAAAAATAGGAAGGAATTGGAATAGGGAGGACTCTGAATAGATAAAGCAATTTGGGTAGAATAGTCATTTTGATTGCATTAATCTTCCCTATCCAGGATAAAGGAAGTTGCGACCATTGTTTTATTAGATTTGTGATCTGTCTTAATACAGGAGGATAATTGGTTGAGAATAAGTAAGAATGAGATGCTGTTAAATGAATTCCAAGATATGGGATTGATTTTTCTGCCCATGTGAATGGGAGTGCAGCCCTAGCCGGGATCAATTCCATGTTTGTGAGTGAAATATTAAGCACTACGCATTTCTTAGGATTAATCATAAGGCCGGATAGGGCTGCAAATCCATCAAGAGCTGGTATTAAGTTAGGACCAGAGACCTGTGGTGATGATAGAAAAAGTAATATATCGTCTGCAAATATACATAATTTGTGTGTAATACCTCCTACTTCAATGCCAGTTATAGTTTGGTTTGTTCTGATGTATTGGGCCATGGGTTCGAGTATAAGGGCAAATAATAAGGGAGATAATGGGCAACCCTGTCGGGTACCTCTTTCGATATTAAAGGCTTCAGATTTGTATCCAGCATATTTTATATAGGCTTTGGGTTTATTATATAATGCTTTGATCCATGTTAAAAAGTGGGGTCCAAAACCCCATTTTTGTAATGAATATTGCATATATTGCCAGGATACTGTGTCAAATGCCCTCTTAATATCGAGAGATAGAAAACATAAAGGGATTTTCCGTTTTTTAGCAATATGTGCCAATAACACTGCCCTGCGTATATTATCGCCTGCCTGTCTATTTGGCATGAAGCCTACTTGATCTCTATGTATTAATTTTCCTATAATGCTATTGAGGCGTTTTGCTATTATTTTTGCTAATAATTTAATATCGAGGTTTAACAGAGAGATAGGCCGATAATTCACACAGGAAGTATCATCAGAAAGGGGTTTTGGGATCATACAAACAATTGCCATTAGTGTTTCTTGCCGAAAAGAATGTCCATCTAGAAGTTTGTTAAAAGTTTCAGTGAGAATGGGAGAGAGTATTTCTGAGAATGTTTTATAGTATAAAGCCGAGTAGCCGTCTGGGCCTGGTCTTTTGTTAAGTTTTAGGTCTTTTATGGCGTTAGCAACTTCATCTATAGTTATAGGCTCATCCAAACTGCTTTTTTGATTCTGAGATAACTCAGGTAAGGTTATTTTTGAGAAGAAGGATTCAGCCTCTGTAGGATTAAATTCATTGTTTGTCTTGTATAAAGTTGCGAGATGTGAGTGAAATTTATGGACTATTTTAACTGGATTACAAGTGTAAACATTTTTTGATAATTTCAAACGTATTGGTTTGAAAGATTTGTTAGTTGAATTTAATGCCCGAGCCAAATATGTACCTGGTTTGTTTGTATTCATGTAGAAATTGTGTTTGGAGCGTTTGAGGGATTTATCAACTGACTCAGTGAGAAATAGATCGTATTCCAATCTAGATTTTTCCAGATGAGATTTTGTACTCTGGGATGGATTATCTTGAAATGATATGTAGGCTGCATTAAAATTGAGTTCTAGTTTTTTTGCTAGATTTTTGCGTTCCCGTTTAAATAGTGCCATTTGTCTTTGTATTGTACCACACAAGACAGGCTTATGAGCTTCCCACAGTGTTATTGGGGAGATGTCTGTTGTATTATTAATTGATATGTATTCCTTTAAAGCTTGTTCAATGGCCATCTGATGTAGTGGGTGTTTGAGCATTATGTCCGGTAAGTACCACGTTGGGTCATGCGCTTTTGGTATGGCTGAGGCTATAGTAGTGTATACTGCATTATGGTCAGACCACGGAATCGGAATTATATCTGATGCAATAATTTCTGGTATCATTCCTATTGTTAGAAAAATATGATCTATTCTGGTGAAGGTTTGATGAGGGTGCGAGAAATAAGTGAATTTCTTTTTCATTGGGTTACTTTCTCTCCATGAATCTACCAGATTGTATTTTGAAAGAAGTTGAGAAAAAGGTAATCTAGAGGTTATTTTGGATGGTGTAAAAGGTGATTTATCTAGAAATGGGAGGAGGACCTGGTTCGAATCCCCACACATTATCACTGTTCCTATTTTGTGTGTATTAATCACTTGTAATATATGTGAGAGTAATGGTGTAGGTTGTTTGTTAGGAGCGTAGTAGGAAATCACCGTGATTGCTGTATCCATTATATAACCCATGAGTATCAGGTATCTACCTTCTGGGTCTTTAATTTCTGATGATAAGGTGAATGGTGTGGATCGGTGAAAGGCAATTAGAGTTCCCCTTTGCTTGGTACAGGCTGAAGCCGTGTAAATTTGTTGATAAAAAGGAGAAATATATTTTGGAGTAGAATCTTTGGTGAAGTGTGTTTCTTGGAGGCATACTATGTGAGCCTTCTTGTTATGGAAAGTACGGAAGGCTTTGGTCCTTTTTTGAGGGACATTTATTCCCTGAACATTCAGGGAAAGTATATTCAGTGGTGCCATGGCAATAGATCAAATAGTTTTGACTTACTTTTTGTTATGCAGAGCTGACTGCACAGATCAACCTGTGTGGACTGAAGAGATGAATAGATAGAAAAGAAACCAGTGAATTCTGGAGTAAAGAGTAAACAAAAAACTTATGAGATTAGATGATACATTGTATAAATTATTTTTTGCAAGTAATCACAATTTACCCGTGAAAGAGAATAAATATCTCTCTCAGGGGAATAAGTGCCTTCGTCACACTCCCACATAATATGGTTGGGAGAATGAGGAGGGCTAATGGGGGTACACGGATCTTCCGCTTACAGGAGAAAAGTGCTATGTCAAAAGACATCAAAATGATGTTTCATTAATTGGAGTGCAGAATATAGTTTTTGTTGAAATTATTTATTCCAGGGTGGTTGTATATGGTTAGTCTTGCCCTAGGCTAAATAATTCAGTTAGAAAGGTACTGTTAATAACTTTGGTATTGATGAAGATAGTTTGAATTATTTTGGGATTTTAACCCTTTTAGAGTAAACAATTACATATTTTATTCATATGTAACTGTTTAGATATGTCAACTCATAAAATTGAGGTTGTATTGCTTCAGATTAGAATAAACAAAAACATAATTCTAGGAACTAGTTAGGTAATAATATATTTGTTTTAAGAGAAGAAAGAAAAAGCTTCCTTTACTTCTGGATTATTGAACATATTTTGTCCTAAAAAGTAATAAATCTATTGTTATTACCTGATAATATATAACTGAACAAGAATTTCCTTATTTCACTTATATATTCTAAGGCTATATGAATCAGAAGTAATAAGAAATATAACTGGAATGTAACATGATCCCACACAGTGTGTGACTATCAGAATGCAGTTACATTCAGTTATAAATACAGGGTTTTTATAGAGAACCATCTCTTAGTATAATAAATGAAGAGATATCAGGAATTAGGATGTCAGTCCATTGAATCTTCTTGGTCCATGGATGATGTGGCATAACGGCCTCTTTTGTGAGAATGATGATTCCCATTTTGTTCTGAAATTTTCTGGGTGCTGCCTGAAAGTGAAGATGATGCCATTCTTCTGCATGTGGGAGTGTTGCTGCTTGTGGGTTCTGTCAGATTTAATTTTAAAAGGGTTTGTTGTAGTTCATCTGCTGATCTGCTTCTGTAAATTGTACCTTGGTAGTTAAATCTGACTGAAAAGGGGAAGCCCCATTGATACATAATGTTGTGGCGTTGCAGTTCCATTAGTTGGGGTTTCATGGATCGTCTTTTAGTAATAGTAAGTTGGGATAGGTCAGCAAAAATTTGATAATTGTGTCCTTGAAAATTAAGTTTCTTTTTTTCTCTTGCAGCAATTAGTATTTGTTCTTTCGTTCTGTAATAATGAAATTTTGTGATTATATCACGTGGGGGTCCATCTTTCTTTTTGGCTGTGAGGGCTCTGTGTACTCTGTCCAGTTCTAAACGTTCAATAGGGATATCTGGCTTTAGTTCTTGTAATAGAGCAGTAATAGTAGATTGCAGGTCTGTCACAGTTTCAGGTATTCCCCTTATGCGCAAGTTTGAACGTCTGGCTCTATTTTCGTAATCTTCGAGCTTAGTTTGAAGTATTAAATTCTCTTTTTTTAATTGTTCCAATTCTGTTATATTTTCTTGGGTTGTAATTTCAATTTCATCCATTTTTATTTCTAAGGCTGCGGTGCGGTTTCCCAGCTCTCTTATTTCTTTGGTTATGCTTTTTGTTATTTGGTCTGAGGTTTGTTTTAAAGCCTTATGAAGCATCTTTTCAAATTGTAATAATATTACTGGGGATACTGAGGAGGCTTGTGGAGAAGTTTGTGAGAGGATTTGTTCTGTATCTGACTCAAATGGAGAGTCTTGCTGTGACATTTTCTGTCTGTGAGAGCGCCCTGATGCTGTATATTGTGAGGTGACTGGAGCTGCTTCAGCTGCAGTGAGTGCCTGTGAGCTCTTTGTGAGGTGATTTTTATTTCTGCCACGGTTTCCTCCCAGTACCATATTTCCTGCCCAAACTTTCACAGTTTGTTCCCTGGGGCAAAAAGGTTCAAATGGATACCTTTTGAGCCTTCAGGCTCCGCTTTGTCCTTCTCTTCTCTCCTCAGCGGTGTGGAGCTCTAACAATGCATGTCTGCTCCGCTAGGCTCCGCCTCCTGACCCCCCCTGATACTTTTTTTCAAGTACTCGCCGATACCGATTACCGATACCTTTTTAATGTCACGTGGCAGTGGGTTTTTTTGTGTTTTTTTTTTCTTTTTTTTAGGGGGGGGAGGGGATGAATGGTGTCTGTGTGTTTTTTTTTTTAATTTACATTTATTATTTTTTACAATAATTTTTTTTTATTCTTTATTGCAATATGTGTTTTTTTTTTTAATCAGCCCTGTTGGGGGGCTTTGGTGAGATATCAGGGGTCTTAACAGACCCCTCAAATCTCCCCCTTGAGACAGAGAAAGAGACCGAGGATAAAGATTCCCCAGTCCCTTTCTCTGCAGCCTCAGATGCACTGAGAATGAATGGAGAGAAGACAGCAGCTCCTCTCCATTCATAAACTGAGACATCGTAATCACAGGAGATTACAATGTTTCAGTTACGTGAATGGACAGAGTCAGCTGACTCTGTCCATTCACACAGCGGAGAGGGACAGCACAACGGAAGGGACAGCGGAGAGGGACAGCAGAACAGAGGGGAACAGAGGAAGAGAGAGGGACAGCGGAACGAAGGGGGGCAGAGAAGGAGAGGGGGACAGCGGAACAGCGGAACGGAGGGGGACAGGATGGGGGACAGAGGAACAGAGGGGGACAGAGGAACGGAGGGGGACAGAGGAGGGGGACAGAGGAACGGAGGGGGGCAGCGGAGGGTGACAGAGGAACGGAGGGGGCATGGAGGATGAGGTGACAGTCAGCGGCGATCGCGTGTGAGGGAGTTACAAGCACCGATCACCGCTGTATTCACTAAAGCAGCTGAAAGCCGTGGGGGGAGAAGCTTGTAACTCCCCCACGCGCCGATCACCGCTGACTGTACAGGTATCGGCGGAAGCATCGGGAGTATTTGCCCGAGTACAAGTACTTGGGCAAATGCTCGGTATCGGTGCCGATACCGATGCTAGTATCGGTATCGGGACAACCCTAGTAAAAATCCATACAGCACAAGATAAAATAGATCCCTAACATGTTTCACACTGTATCTACTGGTGCTTACTCATAGCTAAATCTTTAAACAAGTGACAATGATTTATATATACATGCCAATACATACAAAGTGGGCTTGATTGAAAGATTGAACAATTGAAAGATTGACAGACTGTTACAAATCGCAACTTGACTCTGATTAACATTGCAATAGATCTACTGAGACCAAGGTCTTCATGGATGTCATAACAATTTCTTTTGTTGATACAATTTAGACAATAAAGCCCAGATCATTACTTAAACGTGTACATTTCATGATGTTTAGAATTGCCGGTAGGGGAATATATACTTAGACATCTAGAAACATAAGTGAGAAGTAAAACCATCAAAAAACTTCAAGAAAACAGAACACATGCGTTGACATATGTACATAACTTCATTAATGCTGGAGGAAAAATTACTCTTGTGGGAATCTCTGCAGGAAGTGGCATCAACATCAAAAAGTAAATGTATGTATCTTTGGTGTAATATCCCGTACATTAGAAAAAAAAAAATTCTTAAACTTGTCTCCTCTTCTAATTTCAACACCCTGAATGAATAAACTGGAGACATCTTTCTGGTGTATGTCATTCCAGTGTCTGGCCACATTGGTATTGTGGTCCTTTTGTATGTCATATAGATGGTCTTGAAGCCGATCACGCAGCCTGCGTGTCGTTCGACCTATATACTGTACATGACATAACTTACATGTGATGACATACACCAGGTATCTAGTACTGCAGTTAATAAAAGATGTAATTCTTGGCGATTTTTTAATGGCGGTAGCTTGGATGGTATCTTCCTTTAGAATGTGTTTACAACTTGAGCACCCATTGGACCCACACCGGAAGGTGCCTTTAAATTGCAGCCAATGTTGTCATGATTGTTTACTCGTGTATAGACTGGGTGACAGGGTCCTACCCAGAGTAGGGACACTGTGTGATATGGTTTTTATTCCTTTAGAAAGAATTTCAGTATAAAACTGGCAGTAACGCACAGGGAAGTAAATGGCGTTAAACTGGCAGTAACGTAATCAAATAGAATAAATTCAACCATCACTACACTGACGCTATCTGAACTGTCCCTACTTTAGCTATACACTAATGTAAAGATTACTGACACGGTCTCACTACACTACACTGAAACTATCTGAGCTGTCCCTACTCTACACTAATGTATGTATGAATGACACAGTCTCACTACACTACAGTGAAACTATCTGAGCTGTCCCTACTCTAGCTGCACGCTATGCAAAGCTGAATGATGGTCCTCCTCACTACACTCACACTATCCCTAGACCAACACTAAACTATTATTCTACACTGACAATTGAAGCAAAATAGCCCAGTATAGCACACTAACTAACAAATAGCACTGAACAGAGCCCTGTTCTATCTCTCTCCATGCCAAAATCACACTGAAAATGGCTGCCATTGAAAGAATACTTTTATACTGTGGGGCTGGAATGAGCCATGATTGGATAAAGTCATGATGACAATGTCCAGTCATTCACTACTTCAGTCAATCACAGCTTGCAATGCACTGTTCAGCGCCGCAATGCATTGTGTTCGGTTCGGGGGGCAAACAAACGGTTGAATGACCCGTTTGTTCGGATGTTTGCCGAATGACCGAACAACGAACATCCGGCCTGAACTCATGCTCAGGCCGAACCGTTTGCCTATCCCTAGTGATGACAGAGGGCCTTAGCTGGCACTACAGGGAAAGAGTCTCATTGCGACAATGTTGAAGAGTGTCTTTTGATACTGCAGGTAAGATAGCCAGCTCCCTGCTACAAGTACTTCATGTTCATTCATGTGGGGGTGGCATCTGGGGGACCCCTTTATTATTAAAGGGGACTTCCATATTTCAATAACCCCCCTAGCCCACAGACCCCTACAACCACTGGCTAGGGTTGTGGGGATGAGGCCCTCTTTATTATCAACATGGGGGCAAGGTGCTTTGCCAGGGGGGACTCCCACCATGGCATCCTGGGAAGAAGTCCATTGGATGAAACAGAAGTGACGTCATCATGCACCAAAAATGCTGTGCTGGCCATCTTAAGACCCCATAAACACTATACAACTTTTGCTGTCTGATTTCCTTTAGATTTAGGCCTCGTACACACGATACAAAAATCAGAAGGGAAAATTCGGAAGACGAGCTGTCTGTGGACTTTCGGTTAGTTAGTATGCTGCTTTCGACAGCCGATTTGACTTTTTTGTCAGACAAAAGCTGGGTGTGCAGGCTATAAAATTTTTGTCTGATGTGAACTCAATGTCTGATTTTTGGATGGTCAGTACAGAAATCCATTACACAAAAGTCGAAAGTACAAACACGAATGCTCGGAATCAAGGAACGACTGGGAAGAGTTTGGTCTTGTAAACTACTTGTGATGCGGAAATTGATGAAATGTCGAAATGCAGCGCACATTCTCATATTCTATAATGGGATAATAATGAAGCTGCTTTTCTGGTGATACTGATGTAGTTATGCCAAATGTATTTTAAAAGGCGTTTGTTTTGTACGATCTGAAAATCGCGAATCAATGCTCACCAAACTTCTACTAACACGAAATTAGCAGAAGGGGCCCAAAGGGTGGCGCTTGAGAAATGAACTTCCTCTTTATACTCTTATAGTACGTCACTACGTTTGTATTTGTCAAACGACAATTTGCGGATAGTTAGTGTCACGGAACGCCCCACACTCCGCTTGAGTGCTTCCGTCATATACCGCTTCCTAAGTTCTGGAACACGAGTCCAATGGATCTGGCTATAGGAACCCCAAGAACTAGACAACACCAGTCTTGGAGTACATCAGAACTACTCTTTATTTGAGATCTCACAGACCTTTATACAGCAGGGATGACTCAAAGCTAACCTAATTAACATGACCTAATTTACTACAAAATGTACCCAGACCAGATGACAGTCTTGTGGGCACCGAGCTTCACACATTAATACAATTAACAATACAAACAACAATCTCCCCCCTCCTCAGCCTAGACCATTCGTCTATTAGCCAGGGCTGGTGGCTAATGTGATCAGCTCTCTCAATTAACATAAACACATGTTGATAACACCAGCATCTCCTCACAGGATGTGTCCCAGCAGAATGAATCAGTCTTATCAGCAGGGGGCTGCTGGAGGAATCCCCCCTCCCTCTTCAGGGACACAAATATACAGTAAGGAGTCCCCATACAATATATACATGACTGAGTCCGATTAATACAGTTCAGACTAGATTTCTCATTCACCTCAAATGCTAGGGCCCATAATCGGTGGGCAACAGGCTTGCACACAGTCCTCTCCAACAGCCTCCGCTCTGGCCATGTCCGTGACATTTCTCCCCTTTCGGCAGGAGACTAACACAGGAGGAGACCCCAGACGGGTTGACTCCGAAGTTAGTCCACAGCTCCAGTCCTCTACTGCCTGTACCCACACAGTACCCCAAACAAATCATCCCAAACAGTGCATTACTCACCCAGCCATCCTCTGCCTCTCTCAGAGAACATATCTGCCGCTGGGGAGAGGCCCGGACTGGCCCTTCTCCCTGGAATCCTTTCTGCCGCTGGAGAGAAGACAGGGGGACTGGGCTCACTCCATCCTGCTGTTGGGGATCTGGGCCGACTGCCCAGCATTCCTGGGGTATACAGGTGGGGACTGAAGCCCCATCAACCGACACCAGATCAAGCTGCAGTTGTGAGGTGATGACTGCATTCTCTCCTTGGATCCTGATCTGCAGCTCGCGATAGACTGCCACCTCCTCACCTTGGGCCTCCACAATTGCTGCAGGTGTGGGGCAGAGGTCTTGGACCCTCTGTCCGGTTGCCAGCACTTCTGCTGGGGGTTTGCCAGGTGGTTCCTCCTCTACAGAAACGTCTATTAAATCCCCAGTCTCTGGAATTGGTAAAAGTGTGGGACAGAGGTCTTGGACCCTCTGTTCAGTTACCAGATCTTCAGCTGGAGAAGTTTGTTTTAACTCCATAGATGCTGCTGGCAGAAAATCACATGTCCCTGTCAGTGTTGTGGGAGAAAGGCTGACTACCTCTTCTCTCAGGAAGGCTGAAGCCACTGTTGGTGCTGGGCAGAACACAGTGAACTTTGGCCCTGATAGCAGCTCTTCTGCTGGAGGCTCATCAGGTTGTTCTTCCTCAGCAGAAAAGTCTATTAAATCCTCTACCTCTATAACTGGTGTCTGTGGATAGAGGTTAACCATCTCCTGTCCGTGGAACTCAGAAGATGCCATCAGTGCTGGGCAGAGGTTAGCAGAGCTCTGCCATGTTGTCAGCACTTCAGTTTTGGGGATGGCAATCTCCAGATTTTCCACTGCAGATTCTCTGGCATGCTGCTGGACAGGCACATTCCTCCATCCAAGATCATCCCATGCAGAAACAGGATCATCAAGGTCAGTCAGCACTTGCTGCATCCGCCATAAGACCTCCGCCTCCATAGCTGTGGGGGCAGGTTGGCAAAGCACACTATCGCTCTGCCACATTGCCGACTCTTCAGCCAGGATTTCAGGGTTGTCAGCTGGTATTTCCTGATAGTCCCAGGCAAAGGGAGCCCAGCCCTGGCACTGAGCAATGTCTAGCAGCCGTCTGTAGGCGATCTCTAGCTCCCATTCCTGAACGGCCAGAAACTCCAAATCTTCCTGTGCCCAGTGCACTTCCGAAATGTTCAGTAGCCCTTCTCTGAAATCCATGATTTCGTCCACCCGCCGCTCCAAATCACTCCCAAAGTTAGGGTCCCCTGTCAGCTTCACAAACAACAGTCCCAAGCCGCCGTAGCTTAAGCCTTCCGTTGGGCTGTCATCCGCTATCCAGGGACATGCTTGGGATACATGCCACCGGAGGGCTCTGTAGCTCTCATCCAGCTTCATCTCTGCCCAGACCAGCCTGCTTAATTCAGCTGTCTGCTTCTTGTGTGGTTTTTCTCCCAAAAACAGCACCCGCAGTCCGTACTGCGACCAGTACCTTTCCTCGATGGAGGGGAGAACTTTTCCCTGGTGTCGCTGCTCACGGGCTAGCGCTTCCTTCCAGAGTTTGCAGCGAATAGAATCACACCATCCCAGCAGGACCTGCTCCGATACTGGTCCTCTGTGCTGTATCTGCATCTCTCGCAACCTCCTTCTGAATTCCTCATCCATGGCGGCTGGTATCTGTACCTCTCCTCTTCTGCTATCTGGACCTTGGATCCAGATGGAAGTTTGGATGTCCCAGACTTCAGGAAGCTTTCCCGCTGCTTGCCACCAATGTCACGGAACGCCCCACACTCCGCTTGAGTGCTTCCGTCATATACCGCTTCCTAAGTTCTGGAACACGAGTCCAATGGATCTGGCTATAGGAACCCCAAGAACTAGACAACACCAGTCTTGGAGTACATCAGAACTACTCTTTATTTGAGATCTCACAGACCTTTATACAGCAGGGATGACTCAAAGCTAACCTAATTAACATGACCTAATTTACTACAAAATGTACCCAGACCAGATGACAGTCTTGTGGGCACCGAGCTTCACACATTAATACAATTAACAATACAAACAACAATCTCCCCCCTCCTCAGCCTAGACCATTCGTCTATTAGCCAGGGCTGGTGGCTAATGTGATCAGCTCTCTCAATTAACATAAACACATGTTGATAACACCAGCATCTCCTCACAGGATGTGTCCCAGCAGAATGAATCAGTCTTATCAGCAGGGGGCTGCTGGAGGAATCCCCCCTCCCTCTTCAGGGACACAAATATACAGTAAGGAGTCCCCATACAATATATACATGACTGAGTCCGATTAATACAGTTCAGACTAGATTTCTCATTCACCTCAAATGCTAGGGCCCATAATCGGTGGGCAACAGGCTTGCACACAGTCCTCTCCAACAGCCTCCGCTCTGGCCATGTCCGTGACAGTTAGTATGCTAGACAAAATCCTGTACACTCGCTTTTGACAAAAATCAGACGCTTGGTCGTACAACAATCAAACCGTGTGTACGAGGCCTTACCAAAACCATGTTGTGCAAGGGCCTGCCTGATTGCATACAAATTGAAACTCTAAAGCCCCGTACACACGATCAGAAAATCGAAAGTTAAATTTCATCTGATGAACAATCTGCTGATTTTCTGATCGTTAGTATGGTATGATGCTTTTGACTTTTGATTATGAATTTTCGTCCGACAAAAACTGGATGTGCAGGCTCCAAAATTTTTGTCTGATGTGACCACAACATCCGATTTTCGTTTCATTAGTACGGTTTTCGGCCGGAAAAAAATCTGAAGAGCAAGACTACGCATGCTCAGAAACGAAAGAACACATACAAAACAATTCAACACATTATGTCACTTCTGACGTTGAATTCTGTTGTACGAAAATTTTCTTATAGTGAGCAACCTCTTCACTTTCGATATGAGACTAGCATGCAACAAAAAATGTGTCCAATAATCTGATCGTGTGTACAAGGCTTTAAGGTTTGACCTCATATTACAGTCAGGTCCATAAATATTGGGACATCAACACAATTTTAATCTTTTTGCTCTATACACCACCACAATGGATTTGAAATGAAACAAACAAGATGTGCTTTAACTGCAGACTTTCAGCTTTAATTTGTGGGTATTTACATCCAAATCAGGTGAACGGTGTAGGAATTACAACAGTTTTTATATGTGCCTCCCACTTTTTAAGGGACCAAAAGTAATGGGACAGATTAACAATAATCCATCAAACTTTTACTTTTTAATACTTGGTTGCAAATCCTTTGCAGTCAATTACAGCCTGAAGTCTGGAACGCATAGACATCACCAGATGCTGGGTTTCATCCCTGGTGATGCTCTGCCAGGCCTCTACTGCAACTGTCTTCAGTTCCTGCTTGTTCTTGGGGCATTTTCCCTTCAGTTTTGTCTTCAGCAAGTGAAATGCATGCTCAATCGGATTCAGGTCAGGTGATTGACTTGGTCATTGCATAACATTCCGCTTCTTTCCCTTAAAAAACTCTTTGGTTGCTTTCGCAGTATGCTTCGGGTCATTGTCCATCTGCACTGTGAAGCGCCGTCCAATGAGTTCTGAAGCATTTTGCTGAATATGAGCAGATAATATCGCCCGAAACACTTCAGAATTCATCCTGCTGCTTTTGTCAGCAGTCACATCATCAATAAATACAAGAGAACCAGTTCCATTGGCAGTCATACATGCCCATGCCATGACACTACCACCACCATGCTTCACTGATGAGGTGGTATGCTTTGGATCATGAGCAGTTCCTTTCCTTCTCCATACTCTTCTCTTCCCATCACTCTGGTCTTGGTCTCATCTGTCCATAGGATGTTGTTCCAGAACTGTGAAGGCTTTTTTAGATGTTGTTTGGCAAACTCTAATCTGGCCTACCTGTTTTTGAGGCTCACCAATGGTTTATAACTTGTGGTGAACCCTCTGTATTCACTCTGGTGAAGTCTTCTCTTGATTGTTGACTTTGACACACATACACCTACCTCCTGGAGAGGGTTCTTGATCTAGCCAACTGTTGTGAAGGGTGTTTTCTTCACCAGGGAAAGAATTATTCGGTCATCCGCCACAGTAGTTTTCCGTGGTCTTCCAGGTCTTTTGGTGTTGCTGAGCTCACAGGTGCGTTCTTTCTTTTTAAGGGTGTTGCAAACAGTTGATTTCGCCACACCTAATGTTTTTGCTTTTCTCTCTGATGGGTTTGTTTTGTTTTTTCAGCCTAATGATGGCTTGCTTCACTGATAGTGACAGCTCTTTGGATCTCATATTGAGAGTTGTCAGCAACAGATTCCAAATGCAAATAGCACATTTGAAATGAACTCTGGACCTTTTATCTGCTCCTTGTAAATGGGATAATGAGGGAATAACACACACCTGGCCATGAAACAGCTGAGCAGCCAATTGTCCCATTACTTTTGGTCCCTTAAAAAGTGGGAGGCACATATACAAACTGTTGTAATTCCTACACCGTTCATCTGATTTGGATGTAAATACCCTCAAATTAAAGCTGAAAGTCTGCAATTAAAGCACATCTTGTTCGTTTCATTTCAAATCCATTGTGGTGGTGTATAGAGTCAAAAAGATTAGAATTGTGTCGATGTCCCAATATTTATGGACCTGACTGTATATGGTTTTGGTAAATCTACCGAATAGCTTTTTGGTAAGGTGCATGGTGTCACCACAAGGTGATAAGTTGGTTGGAGACATTGTTTTCACAATGGTTATGGCCCTCGATTATGTATGATAATGTGAGTGTTATGACACTATTGCACAGTTTATCATTTAAAGCAGTATTACACTATATATCTATTTTCAGATTTTTGAAGGCTTTCATGCGTAATTCTGGACACATTAGGGAGAACTCCCCAACAGAGAGGATTTATTGATGGAGCAATGATAATCTTACGTTTTGTAAGGTATATAGACTGATTGGTGCACCAAAACTTGCACAACGGAGTCAGTACTGGGTTTAGGCAAACTGCTGAATTGCTTTCTTGCTGTTTGACAGTTCTTATATAGGTAAGGGTGGGCCACCTGGCGACATCACCTGGTGGTACCGTCCGCTTGTCACGTCACCAACCGTTGCATGCTGGGTCAGTGACATCACAAGGGGCAGTGCCACCTCGTGACATAATCAGGTGGCCTCACCCTTACCTATATAACAACTGTCAAATGACATGCCAGCCATTCAGTGGTTTGCCTTCAGGGCAGGAGGATCGATTCTTTTTTTTTCTTTTTCAGGTCAGTGGTGCAGCGGGGGTCATGACTGACGATGGATTTACATCGGGGGCACTGTTTTTCACTGATCTCTGTGTTTTTATTACATTGACACTTTTTTGGTGAATGGGTAGGGGTACTATGTACACCATACTCATTTACATAGAGGGCAGAATCTTCCAGATTCCAATAAGCCCCAATGCCCACAGACACCCACAACAACAGCTCAGGGTTGTGGGAAAGAGACCCTTGTTCCCATCAACATGGGGGCAAGGTGCTTTGAGGTGGGGAAGCAGAGCTCCACCTGCTCCAAAGAACCCCCCATGTTGAGGGCATGTGGCCTGGTATAGTTCAGGAAGGGGGGGTGCTCACTTTTTCCCCTCTTTTCTGGCCTGCCAGGCTGCATGCTCGGATTAGGGTCTGGTGTGGATTTTGGGGGGACCCTACCAGATTTTTTTTTATTTTGTCGTGGGTCTCCCCTTTAAATCTTTGGGTCTGGTATGGACTGGGGGGACTCCACGTTGTTTTTTCTTTCTTTTTTTTTTTTTAAATAGCCAGGTGCCGGCAATTGTAATCATGAGTTAATTTAAATGTGATTTGACTTTTTTTCTTTAGATGTGTAAGAGGACCCCCCTTGCATTATATTTAAAGGAATTTTTAATTTTTATTGTTGCACTTTAAGCATCATTAAAATCACTGCTCCTGAAAAAACGATCATTTAAAAAAAAAAATAAATGTATTGATACAAGGGCAGTACCTGGACCCCCATACTCCTTTTTTGGCCAATTACTTGCATATAAGCCTTCAAAATGGGCACTTTTGATATGCTCTCATGGACTTCAATGGAGTTCACTGTTCAGGGCAGAACTTTTCCCCTGTTCAGGAGTTCTGCTGCAAACCAAACAGGGAGGTGTTTGGCCCATCACACTGTATGGTATTTTTTTTCCCCGAGATTATTCACCTTCTTGAGCGAAGCACTACAAGGGATTTATAACCAGAGAGGACAGTGTTGACATTTTTGGTCTACATTGGACTAGATTGAGAACATTTGAAAAGACATTTATATGGACTCGGTTATTGAGGACTTTTAATTAGCCCTAAAATTGTATATAAGAGCCTAGAAAAGCCCAGTAACACATTGGTCTGTGGAAGCAATTATGCAAAACCTTCCGCTGTATAAGTTAACTTATAAAGCTAGTGAGTGCCTTATGAAGTTTAACAAAATTTGGGGTCCTTGGTTAGCCTCGCAAGACAGAAGTGAAACAGGAGTGGGCAGGTGAAAGCCCAACATTGTGAGCTTTGGTTGGTATTTCGATATTAAAGGGCCTGGGTGTTTGGGCTCTTTGGGTCATCACATTATAACCTCTGGGAGATTCCATTTATCTACTGGTATCATTTAGTTGCTTACAGTTAAACACAGATTTGCTCTACTTATTTCAATATTTTAAATAATTACATTTTATGTGTATATTTACAGAAGGAAATACATGGTATATTGTGGGTGGTTTAAAGAGTTGTACAAAAAGTATGTTCCTGCTTGTGGACATGTCATAATTTTAGCACTGTATTGAAGAGAAATTGATGTTATCTAATGCACCAAACAGGCAGATAAGCTCAGGTACAGGAACAGAACAACATACACACGCAAGATCCTAAGGAGAGCAATATGCAAGAATTGGAAAATACAATTACTGTTGTGATAGACTTGACATTACTTTTCACAGCTGACCACATATTTTGACATATTCATTTTCAGAATCTCACTCATTTCAAGGCTGTTTTCAAACAATACTTTTTTAAAGAGGCTCCGCTTTTTTGTCTCTGTCTAAACTTCTGCTTGCTGCATTTTTTTATTATTCTATTTTTCAATTTATTACGCATATTTTACAATAGATAGGCATCCCAGTACTCAGCCACTCACAGCCTCTTGTTCAAGCAAAACAATTGCTCATTGCCCACTGCCTGATTTAAAGAGTTGTGAACATACTCACTTTTCATTAACACACAGTTCTTATACGCTTTCCTTTTAATGGAAGTCAAAATGAAAGTCTGGTATATTTATAAATGAACCTGTAATACTAGACTGAAGTGTTTGCATTAAACCAGACTGTCAATTCCATAAAATTTAATATAGGCTGTGACACTGCATTGTAAGCAAGTTTCTGCACCTGTGCCTTTAGGTGACCTTTCCAGTTCTCTAGGTTCCTTTCCGGTAGTATTAAGAGCTAGCCCTTCTCCTGCCTCCTACATGAGCCTATTGGCCCATCACTATGAGTCATGGCCTTACTGGAAAACTGGGATACGCAGTAAGCAGGAGGGGGAAGACAGTTCTTGCCAATTCCGGCAACTATCAAAATTGGCATGTAAGAGAAGCCAGTGAATTAAAGGTAAGGTGTAAGGTAGGCAGCTGAAGGATTATCTAAGCAACTGTAAAGACACTACTAGAGATACTTTCCTTGTTTGACTGAATCCTGTGCAGTACATTTGTGACACTGACAGTTTTTCTTTAACTGATGAAACTGCTATAAAGTGCTATATTTACAAAAAGTATTGAAGATAAAGAAAGATGTAAGAAATATCCCTAAAACAAAAACAGCAATTTTTGTGCAATATACAGTGGGTAAAATAAGTATTGAACACGTCACCATTTTTCTAGGTAAATATATTTCTAAAGGTGCTATTGACATGAAATTTTCACCACATGTCGGCAACAACCCATGCAATCCATACATAGAAAGAAACCAAAACAAATAAGTTCAGAAATGAAGTAATGTGTAATAAAATGGAATGACACAGGAAAAAAGTATTGAACACGCTAACTGAAATGTAATTAATACTTGGTACAAAATCCTTTGTTGGTAATGACAGCTTCAATATGCCTCCTGTATGGAGAAACTAGGCGCATGCATTGCTCAGGTGTGATTGCCCATTCTTCCACACAAACGATCTTCAAATCTTGAAGGTTCCGTGGACCTCTTCTATGAACTCTGATCTTCAGTTCTTGCCATAGATTTTCTAATGGATTGTCAGATGATTGGCTGGGCCATTCTAGAAGCTTTATTTTCTTTCTATAAAACCAATTGAGAGTTTCCTTGGCTTTGTGTTTTGGATCATTGTCTTGCTGAAATGTCCATATTCATTTCATCTTCATCATCCTGGTAGATGGCAGCAGATTTTTTATCAAGAATGTCTTGGTACATTTTTCTGTTCATCCTTCTTTCAATGACATGAAGTTTGCCAGCACCATAACAACAGCCTCACACCATGATGTTCCCACCTCCAAACTTCACTGTTGGTATGGTGTTTTAGGGGTGATGTGCAGTGCCATTTGACCTCCAAACATGGTGTGTATTATGGCATCCAAAGGGTTCAATTTTGGTCTCATCTGACCAGCCTACAGTGGGGACAGAAAGTATTCAGACCCCCTTAAATTTTTCACTCTTTGTTATATTGCAGCCATTTGCTAAAATCATTTAAGTTCATTTTTTTCCTCATTAATGTACACACAGCACCCCATATTGACAGAAAAACACAGAATTGTTGACATTTTTGTAGATTTATTAAAAAAGAAAAACTGAAATATTACATGGTCCTAAGTATTCAGACCCTTTGCTCAGTATTTAGTAGAAGCACCCTTTTGATCTAATACAGCCATGAGTCTTTTTGGAAAGATGCTACAAGTTTTTCACACCTGGATTTGGGAATCCTCTGCCATTCCTCCTTGCAGATCCTCTCCAGTTCTGTCAGGTTGGATGGTAAACGTTGGTGGACAGCCATTTTTAGGTCTCTCCAGAGATGCACAATTGGGTTTAAGTCAGGGCTCTGGCTGGGCCATTCAAGAATAGTCACAGAGTTGTTGTGAAGCCACTCCTTCGTTATTTTAGCTGTGTGCTTAGGGTCATTGTCTTGTTGGAAGGTAAACCTTCGGCCCAGTCTGAGGTCCTGAGCACTCTGGAGAAGGTTTTCGGCCAGGATATCCCTGTACTTGGCCGCATTCATCTTTCCCTCAATTGCAACCAGTCGTCCTGTCCCTGCAGCTGAAAAACACCCCCACAGCATGATGCTGCCACCACCATGCTTCACTGTTGGGACTGTATTGGACAGGTGATGAACAGTGCCTGGTTTTCTCCACACATACCGCTTAGAATTAAAGCCAAAAAGTTCTATCTTGGTCTCATCAGACCAGAAAATATTATTTCTTACCATCTTGGAGTCCTTCAGGTGTTTTTTAGCAAACTCCATGCAGGCTTTCATGTGTCTTGCACTGAGGAGAGGCTTCCGTCGGGCCAGTCTGCCATAAAGCCCCGACTGGTGGAGGCCTGCAGTGATGGTTGACTTTCTACAACTTTCTCCCATCTCCTGACTGCATCTCTGGAGCTCAGCCACAGTGATCTTTGGGTTCTTCTTTACCTCTCTCACCAAGGCTCTTCTCCCCCGATAGCTCAGTTTAGCCAGGCGGCCAGCTTTAGGAAGGGTTCTGGTCATCCCAAACATCTTCCATTTAAGGATTATGGAAGCCACTGTGCTCTTAGGAACCTTAAGTGCAGCAGAAATTTTTTTGTAACCTTGTGTCACAATTCTGTCTCTGAGCTCTTCAGGCAGTTCCTTTGACCTCATGATTCTCATTTGCTCTGACATGCACTGTGAGCTGTAAGGTCTTATATAGACAGGTGTGTGGCTTTCCTAATCAAGTCCAATCAGTTTAATCAAACACAACTGGACTCAAATGAAGGTGTAGAACCATCTCAAGGATGATCAGAAGAAATGGACAGCACCTGAGTTAAATATATGAGTGTCACAGCAAAGGGTCTGAATACTTAGGACCATGTGATATTTCAGTTTTTCTTTTTTAATAAATCTGCAAAAATGTCAACAATTCTGTGTTTTTCTGTCAATATGGGGTGCTGTGTGTACATTAATGAGGAAAAAAAAATGAACTTAAATGATTTTAGCAAATGGCTGCAATATAACAAAGAGTGAAAAATTTAAGGGGGTCTGAATACTTCCGTCCCCAATGTATATTCTTCCAGTGTTTCAGTATTGTGCAGCAAACTTTAAGCAAGTTCCAGCATGCTTTTTTTTCAGCAATGGAGTCTTGCGTGGTGAGCATGCATTCAGGCCATGCGGTTGAGAGCATTACATAATGTTTTCTTTGAAACAATTGTACCTGCTTATTCCAGGTCTTTCTGAAGCTCTCCACAAGTGGTCCTTGTCTCTTGGACAACTCTTCTGATAATTCTTTTCACTCTTCTGTCAGAAATCTTGCGAGGAGCACCTGCTCGTTGACAGTTTATGGTGAAATGATGTTATTTCTGATTCTGAAATATGGCCCATTCAGAAGTTTAGAAATCCTTCTGTAACCAATGGCATCAGTATGTTTTGCAACAATAAGGTTGCGAAGATCTTGAGAGAGCTCTTTGCTTTTACTCATCATGAGATGTTTCTTGTGTGACACCTTGGTAATGAGACACCTTTTTATAGGTCATCCGTTCAAACTGAACCAGCTGATATTAATTTTCACTGACAAGGGGCAGGATTGCTTTCTAATTACTGATAGATTTCAGCTGGTGTTTTGGCTTCCCATGCCTTTTTGCACCCCCCTTTCTTTCCAATTATAGCTTAGATCTGCTTGAAATGTGAAAAACAGAATCCTATAGCTGCATATTTGCTATAATATTATAAGCAATGGGAAATTATCACAATAGGACACTTAGAAAGAGTTACTGGAATATATGGCATTAGACATTAAAGCAATATTAAGCTCAAAAGCAAACATTTACTATATTGCAGCTTACCAATTCTTAGATGTGATGGCTGTATTAGTTTTCTTTTTTAGTCTTTCTTTCCTATATTTTTATCTGGTTATCCAGCCAATAAGTATTTTGTTTATCAACAGAATAAGATCTCCTGCAAATATTTTAATTGAGATAAACAATTTACCAATGACAGGGGTGCTTATAGTTATCAGCTTTTATTTATTTTATGTAAAACCTTTAACTGTTCGGACCAAGCATCAGTTTGGCCCTGAACAGCGCCCGTTCGTGTGTTAGCCAAACACCTACATTTTCGGGGTGCTCAGTGGCATATTCGCCCCTCACATTTTGTAAATAAGTGTAGACAAAGTACGGTTGTAGCATGATAAACTGCTCCAGGGGGGAGCAGTCCCCTGAAGTAATATAGAAACATACAAACAATTCAAGTAAGTAAGTGAAAGATTATACAACCAGAAAAAAGTATGGGTGGGCTCAGGAGCGGGCTGGGCCAGGGGGCAGGGATGCAATTGCCCTCCAGGCCGCTGTGATGTGCTGTATGATTTGGCCGCTGTGTCGCCAGCTCACAACTGGGCATGCGCAGTTTCTGAGCTGGCCGAATGCAGCAGATCCATCCAGCAGTGTGTTCTGTCACTGGGCTGAAAGTCCGTGTTACAAGAGCGCAGCCCAGTCCAGCCCCTCCCTCCTCCACACCAATGGCTGGTAGATCTGTTCTCTCTTTCCCAGCCCACACTCCGTGCATCCCCGCCCACACTCTGTGCAGCCCCGCCCACACTCCGGGCAGCCTGTGTGCTGTCTGTGAAGAAGATGTGTGGGGCTGGAAAGTTAAAACTGAGCAGTCGGCTGGAATCAGTGAGCATCCATGTAAGTGAGCTCCTCCTCCCTCCCTGCTCTCCCAAATTCCTCCCTGCAGCTAGAGAGTTTTCTTTACAGCAGCTTGTGACAGTACCTCACCCTCCTCCGTGGTATGAAGAGGTTCACACTGACACTGGTATGCTGCAGAGCTGATAATCTTCCTGCATGGTGCCCCTAGTCCCATTATAGACGTCTTTTAGGTTGCACATTTTTACTGCATGTTCTGAAAATGCACAAAAAATGTCCTGCATGCTGCATCTTTGGTGCACTTTTGGAAAATGCAGCAAAAATGTGCAACCTAAAAGAAGTCTCGGGGACAGCAGCTAAAGAAACCCGCCGGTACACCAGCACTGCAGCCAAACACAGCACACTAGTGTGAGCCCAAAGGCTCGCTTGTCGCAGGCACTGCCACTCCACTGAAAAGCGATCCATGCTCGGGTCACTTTTCTGAGGCATTTAATAGGCAGTGTGAAGCGATCTCTCTCTCTCTGCAGGCAGTGTGAAGCGATCTCTCTCTCTCTGCAGGCAGTGTGAAGTGCTCTCTCTCCCTCTGTGCAGGTAGTGTGAAGCGGTCTCTCTCTCCCTCTGTGCAGGCAGTGTGAAGCAGTCTCTCTCTCTCTGTGCAGGCAGTGTGAAGCGGTCTCTCTCTCCCTCTGTGCAGGCAGTGTGAAGCAGTCTCTCTCTCTCTCTCTGTGCAGGCAGTGTGAAGCGGTCTCTCTCTCTGAGCAGGCAGTGTGAAGCGGTCTCTCTAGCTCTGTGCAGGCAGTGTGAAGCGATCTCTCTCTCTGTGCAGGCCGTGTGAAGCGGTCTGTCTCTCCCTCTGTGCAGGCAGTGTGAAGCAGTCTCTCTCTCTCTCTGTGCAGGCAGTGTGAAGCGGTCTCTCTCTCTGTGCAGGCAGTGTGAAGCGGTCTCTCTCTCTCTCTGAGCAGGCAGTGTGAAGCAGTCTCTCTCTCTCTGCAGGCAGTGTGAAGCGGTCTCTCTAGCTCTGTGCAGGCAGTGTGAAGCGGTCTCTCTCTGTGCAGGCCATGTGAAGTGGTCTCTCTCTGTGCAGGCAGTGTGAAGCGGTCTGTCTCTCCCTCTGTGCAGGCAGTGTGAAGCAGTCTCTCTCTCTCTCTGTGCAGGCAGTGTGAAGCGGTCTCTCTCTCTGTGCAGGCAGTATGAAGCGGTCTCTCTCTCTCTCTCTCTCTCTCTGAGCAGGCAGTGTGAAGCAGTCTCTCTCTCTCTCTCTCTCTCTCTGCAGGCAGTGTGAAGCGGTCTCTCTCTCTGTGCAGGCAGTGTGAAACTGTCTCTCTCTTTGTGCAGGCAGTGTGAAGTGGTCTCTCTCTCTCTCTCTGAGCAGGCAGTGTGAAGCAGTCTCTCTCTCTCTCTGCAGGCAGTGTGAAGTGGTCTCTCTCTGTGCAGGCAGTGTGAAGCGGTCTCTCTCTCTGTGCAGGCAGTGTGAAACTGTCTCTCTCTTTGTGCAGGCAGTGTGAAGCGGTCTCTCTCTCTGTGCAGGCAGTGTGAAGCGGTCTCTTTATCTCTCTCTGTGCAGGCAGTGTGAAGCGATCTCTCTCTCTGTGCAGGCAGTGTGAAGTGGTCTCTCTCTCTGTGCAGGCAGTGTGAAGTGGTCTCTCTCTCTGTGCAGGCAGTGTGAAGCGGTCTCTCTCTCTCTGTGCAGGCAGTGTGAAGCGGTCTCTTTCTGTGCAGACAGTGTGAAGCGGTCTCTCTCCCTCTGTGCAGGCAGTGTGAAGCGGTCTCTCTCTGTGCAGGCAGTGTGAAGCGGTCTCTCTCTGTGCAGGCAGTGTGAAGCGGTCTCTCTCTCCCTCTGTGCAGGCAGTGTGAAGCAGTCTCTCTCTCTCTCTCTGTGCAGGCAGTGTGAAGCGGTCTCTCTCTCTCTGTGCAGGCAGTGTGAAGCGGTCTCTCTCTCTCTCTGTGCAGGCAGTGTGAAGTGGTCTCTCTCTCTCTCTCTGAGCAGGCAGTGTGAAGCGGTCTCTCTCTCTCTCTGTGCAGGCAGTGTGAAGCGGTCTCTCTCTGTGCAGGCAGTTTGAAGCAGTCTCTCTCTCTCTGTGCAGGTAGTGTGAAGCGGTCTCTCTCTCTCTCTGTGCAGGCAGTGTGAAGCGGTCTCTTTCTCTCTGTGCAGGCAGTGTGAAGCGGTCTCTCTCTCTGTGCAGGCAGTGTGAAGCGGTCTCTCTCTGTGCAGGCAGTGTGAAGCGGCCTCTCTCTCTGTGCAGGCAGTGTGAAGCGGTCTCTCTCTCTTTGCAGGCAGTGTGAAGCGGTCTCTCTCTGTGCAGGCAGTGTGAAGTGGTCTCTCTCTCTCTGTGCAGGTAATGTGAAGCGCTCTCTCTCTCTGTGCAGGCAGTGTGAAGCGCTCTCTCTCTCTGTGCAGGCAGTGTGAAGCGGCCTCTCTCTCTGTGCAGGCAGTGTGAAGCGGCCTCTCTCTCTGTGCAGGCAGTGTGAAGCGGTCTCTCTCTCTGTGCAGGCAGTGTGAAGCGGTCTCTCTCTCTCTCTGAGCAGGCAGTGTGAAGCAGTCTCTCTCTCTCTCTCTGCAGGCAGTGTGAAGCGGTCTCTCTAGCTCTGTGCAGGCAGTGTGAAGCGGTCTCTCTCTGTGCAGGCCATGTGAAGTGGTCTCTCTCTGTGCAGGCAGTGTGAAGCGGTCTGTCTCTCCCTCTGTGCAGGCAGTGTGAAGCAGTCTCTCTCTCTCTCTGTGCAGGCAGTGTGAAGCGGTCTCTCTCTCTGTGCAGGCAGTATGAAGCGGTCTCTCTCTCTCTCTCTCTCTCTGAGCAGGCAGTGTGAAGCAGTCTCTCTCTCTCTCTGCAGGCAGTGTGAAGCGGTCTCTCTCTCTGTGCAGGCAGTGTGAAACTGTCTCTCTCTTTGTGCAGGCAGTGTGAAGTGGTCTCTCTCTCTCTGAGCAGGCAGTGTGAAGCAGTCTCTCTCTCTCTCTCTGCAGGCAGTGTGAAGTGGTCTCTCTCTGTGCAGGCAGTGTGAAGCGGTCTGTCTCTCCCTCTGTGCAGGCAGTGTGAAGCAGTCTCTCTCTCTCTCTGTGCAGGCAGTGTGAAGCGGTCTCTCTCTCTGTGCAGGCAGTATGAAGCGGTCTCTCTCTCTCTCTCTCTCTGAGCAGGCAGTGTGAAGCAGTCTCTCTCTCTCTCTGCAGGCAGTGTGAAGCGGTCTCTCTCTCTGTGCAGGCAGTGTGAAACTGTCTCTCTCTTTGTGCAGGCAGTGTGAAGTGGTCTCTCTCTCTGTGCAGGCAGTGTGAAGCGGTCTCTCTCTCTGTGCAGGCAGTGTGAAGCGGTCTCTTTCTCTCTCTCTGTGCAGGCAGTGTGAAGCGATCTCTCTCTCTGTGCAGGCAGTGTGAAGTGGTCTCTCTCTCTGTGCAGGCAGTGTGAAGTGGTCTCTCTCTCTGTGCAGGCAGTGTGAAGCGGTCTCTCTCTCTCTGTGCAGGCAGTGTGAAGCGGTCTCTTTCTGTGCAGACAGTGTGAAGCGGTCTCTCTCCCTCTGTGCAGGCAGTGTGAAGCGGTCTCTCTCTGTGCAGGCAGTGTGAAGCGGTCTCTCTCTGTGCAGGCAGTTTGAAGCGGTCTCTCTCTCCCTCTGTGCAGGCAGAGTGAACCAGTCTCTCTCTCTCTCTCTGTGCAGGCAGTGTGAAGCGGTCTCTCTCTCTCTGTGCAGGCAGTGTGAAGCGGTCTCTCTCTCTCTCTCTGTGCAGGCAGTGTGAAGTGGTCTCTCTCTCTCTCTCTGAGCAGGCAGTGTGAAGCGGTCTCTCTCTCTCTCTGTGCAGGCAGTGTGAAGCGGTCTCTCTCTGTGCAGGCAGTTTGAAGCAGTCTCTCTCTCTCTGTGCAGGTAGTGTGAAGCGGTCTCTCTCTCTCTCTGTGCAGGCAGTGTGAAGCGGTCTCTCTCTCTCTGTGCAGGCAGTGTGAAGCGGTCTCTCTCTCTGTGCAGGCAGTGTGAAGCGGTCTCTCTCTGTGCAGGCAGTGTGAAATGGCCTCTCTCTCTGTGCAGGCAGTGTGAAGCGGTCTCTCTCTCTTTGCAGGCAGTGTGAAGCGGTCTCTCTCTGTGCAGGCAGTGTGAAGTGGTCTCTCTCTCTCTGTGCAGGTAATGTGAAGCGCTCTCTCTCTCTGTGCAGGCAGTGTGAAGCGCTCTCTCTCTCTGTGCAGGCAGTGTGAAGCGGCCTCTCTCTCTGTGCAGGCAGTGTGAAGCGGCCTCTCTCTCTGTGCAGGCAGTGTGAAGCGGTCTCTCTCTCTGTGCAGGCAGTGTGAAGTGGTCTCTCTCTGTGCAGGCAGCGTGAAGTGGTCTCTCTCTCTGTGCAGGCAGTATGAAGCGGTCTCTCTCTCTGTGCAGGCAGTGTGAAGCGGTCTCTCTCTCTGTGCAGGCAGTGTCAAGCGGTCTCTCTCTGTGCAGGCAGTGTCAAGTGGTCTCTCCCGCTCTCTGTGCAGGCAATGTGGAGTGGTCGCTCCCTCTCTGGGGCAATGTGGAGCAGTCTCTCTCACTCTCTCTGTGTGGGCAATGTGGTGTAGATGGATGGTGAGCTGATTCAGTAGTTCAATGGGCCACTTGACTGGACTTGCCCCCCAGGCCTAAGGCTGCCAGCCCTCCCCTGGGTGGGCTGTCTTTGTGTCCTGCCTGGGAACGGTGACACATCATCAGAATTGAGGCTAGGCCTCTGGAGTAGCGGGGTTCCCCCCACCCCCAGTACCCCGTCAGGATCAAGCTGTGCCGGAGGTAGAGTCCCCCCACCCCCCCAGGCGCCAAGCTTGGTTATGTCAGGCCAGCTGGGGGGTGATGACTGGGCTATAAGGGTATGCCCAGTATCAGTAAGACAGTCCCGTGCCAATTATAAATTGGATAATTGTACAATATAAACCCGTTTGTATGAAGAGGATAAAGAAAGAGAAAGAAGAAAGAGAGGGGATGAAGAGAGGGTGAGGTAGTGATGGGAAGGGGGGTTGGGGAGAAGAGTGCCAACTATAGTGCCTTGGGATGGTGTGCTACATTGTGACCACCAGGAATAAGGGAAGTTCCCACATAGTTGGCCCAAGGTTCCTATATCTTTTGAAATTTAGCAGTGGTATCTTTTAAGATGCTGGATAGCTTTTCTTGTGTCATAATCCACTATGTTTTCCTTTTGACTGCTTGTATGGATGGTTTAGGCTTTTTCCAGGCTTTAGCGATCGTGATTTTAGTCCCAAGTAGAATAAAGTGGATTAATGAATGTGTAGCCTTGGGGAGTTGTGGAATGTGTGCATTGAGGATGGCGACCTCAGGAGATCTAGGGATCTGGCAACACGTCACCTTATTGATCATGTTAAAGATCAGTCTCCAAAATGTGCGTAGCTTGGGACATTCCCACCAAATGTGAGCCATAGAGCCTAGCAACTGACAACCCCTGAAGCATAAAGGATATGCCGATGCAAAGATGGCTGCCAGCCTGGTGGGGGTAAGATACCATCTGGTTAAAATTTTTATGTTAGCTTCCATCAAGGAGACATTTTGGATCCCCCTGAAGGATTTAGTGAATGTTGTTTGCCAGGTCTCTAGATCCCACGTGCATTTAAAGTCTGCCTTCCATGCCATCATGGAACAGGTTTTTTCGCTAAGGTGAGTGAGGGCCGAATAAACCACCGATATGCCTCCCCTCTGTTCCATGGCCTGTCCACACCACATATCATAAACCGTGAATTTGGGAGGCAGAGGTTTGTCTTGCCATATTTTGTTTAGGAAGTGAGAAATTTGTCTGAATCTGAACCTTTCCGACTCTGGGAGCTCCATGTTGTTAATACAATAACTTAGGGAAATGGGGCCGCTGGTGGTGAAGTAATGACCTATCCAATATAGCCCCTTGTCTAACCACCGCCTGAAGTCTGTGATGTCTAAACCAGGCAGAAAATCAGGATTGTGGAAGAGGTGTGGGAGGGGGCATCCAGAGGAGACCAAGGAAGGGTTGTTTCTGAGACTGTCCCAAAGGGTGTAAGAGTGCGACAGGACAGGAGATAGTATGGGCAGTCGGGTCTTCTGAGGGCACCAAAGGAGGTAATCTAATGTGAAGCCTGGGGTTGCCTGCCTTTCGATCGTTACCCAATCTGGTTTTTCATATCTGGAGTAAAGTATAGAACGTTGGGCCAGACTGGCCGCAATATAATATTTGTGTAAGTTGGGAAGGCCTAACCCACCCCTACGTTTATGTATAAAGAGAGTGCTCTGAGGAATGCGATACCCTGCGTTTCCCCAGGTGTATTTCAATATTCTACTTGAAATACAGGGAACGTAATTGGTCTCTCCTGATGGGGATGGGGAGGGATTGGAAGAAGTAGAGGATTCTTGGGAGTAAGGTAATTTTAATTGAGCTGATCCTACCTAACCAGGAGAGTCCGTGTTTGGACCAGAGTTTAAGATCTGCCTCCAGTTTCCTAAAAAATGGGGGGTAGTTGTGTGTGTATAGGGTTTCTATTTTTGCCGTCAGCAAGATTCCTAAGTAACAAATTGCAGAGTCGTGCCAATCAAATTTAAATGACTGTTTCAGTTGAGATGCCGTCTGAGGAGATAGCGAGATGTTGAGGGCTTGTGATTTAGAGTAATTGACTCTGAGTCCCGAGATTCTAGCGAAGTCTTCTAGTGTGTGGCAGAGGTTGGGAAGAGAAGTTAGGGGGGAGGTTAAGAACAATAGGATGTCATCTGCAAAAAAGACCGCAATTGTGCGTCTGATCTCCACAGATGACTCCTTTAATGTTAGGGTTCTGACGTATTGCAATCGCTAGGGTTTCAAATGCTATTGCAAAAATTAGTGGGGACAGTAGACACCCTTGTCTTGTTCCTCTAGTGATGTCTATAGGTTTGGAATAGTGCTCCTGTAACCTAATGAGAGCCTTTGGTAGAGAATAGAGGGCCTGTAAGATTCCCATAAATCTGGCCCCGAAACCCCAGCGCTCTAATAGGGAAAAGATGTAGGGCCAAGAGACAGCGTCAAAGGCCTTCTGTAGGTCCAATGACAGGATGAATCCCTGTTGTTTGGTCCCCCCCTCCCAATTAGTTTTCAAGATTGATATCTATTGCCCGTCGGATTTGGTCGGGGCCCTGTCTGCCGGGTATGAAGCCTACTTGGTCTTTATTTATATATTGGCTGATGAAAGAAGTCATTCTGTTCGCTAATATTTTGGTGAGAATTTTTAGGTCATTATTAATGAGGGATATTGGGCAATAATTGCTGACGTCTGCGTGGTTTTTCTCTGGTTTGGGAGTGACTGTGATATAAGCCATATTCAGGTGGATATCTAGGGGGTCTCCTTTGGTTTTAGAGTTGAAGAATTTGGTCAGGTGTGGCGTCAGGGTGTCTGTGAAAGTTTTGTAGTAAGGTATGGATAGGCCATCCAGGCCTGGGGCTGCCCCCATTTTGAGGTTCTTGATGACCTCCATCACCTCCACCTCTGTGATGGGTGAGTCCATCACGTCTTTGTGGGCGTTTTTCAGAGAGGGGATGGGTAGACCCACTAGGTACCGTGAGATCGAGTCTACGTGGGTCTAAGTGGCAGAACTGTATAATTTCGAGTAGAATCCCTGGAAGGTTTCAAGTATCCTGACTTGATTGGTTGTGGGGGGTTGTCCCACTATCCTGATTTTGGGCATATTGTGGATTCTGAGCCTAGGGGAGAGTTTAGTTGCCAATAGTGGACCCATTTTGTCCGCTGGGGCATAGAATTTGTGTCCATTCCATCTGATCGATTTTTTGGCCTTTGCCGTGAGGGCGAGGTTTAGGTCTAATCTAGCTTTATCGATTTGGTTTATGGGCACCTTGGATGGGCCCTTTTTGTGTAGTGCTTTTAATGAAGCAAAATCCTGTTCCAGGCGTTCTATATCAGCCCTCCTTTCCCTTTTATCTCGGGTAGAGATCTGAATGAGCTTGCCCCTAATGAAGGCATTGTGTGCTGCCCAGAGCATTTCTGCTGAGGTATCCTCGGTGCTGTTAAGTGTAAAGTACTCTTTAAGGGCTTTTCTCAGTTCTATTACTCTGACAGGGTCAGAAAGCAAGGACTCGTTCAGTCTTAATTGTCTTTTTGACCCTCCTGGGACCCCTGCAAGGATAGAAATGATCACTAATGAGTGATCCGATAGTGCTGTGTCCCTTATATGGGCTGTGAGTACTGCTGGGAGAAGGGTAGAAGGTGTAAGGATATGGTCTATCCGTGTGTAAGTGTTGTGGGGGTGGGAATAGTGGGTGTAATCCCTCTTGGAGGGGTTGATTTCTCTTCATGTATTAGCAAACCGTATGTATATAAAGTCTTCGCTATTTTGAGGCTCTCTTTTTTAGGGCGAGTCAGTTGGGACTTAGGAGGCTTGGACTTGTCTAGACCCTGATCGAAAACCACATTCGAGTCTCCCCCGAAGATGATTGTTCCCTCCAGTTTCGGTGAGAGAGTAGACAAAAGGGGTGCTGAAAAATTTGGATTGTCCTCTGTTGGGTGTGTAGTACGATACTAGGGAGAAAAGTTGGTCCACTAGTGTGCCTTTCACTAGGATGAATCTCCCTTCCGGGTCAATATAGTCAGAGATTTTCACAAATTTGCAGGATTTTCATAATAAGATCTCCACCCCCTTAGTTTTGTTATCTGCACTGGCTAGATAGAATTGCGGGTAGTGTGAATGAAGGAACTTGGGGCTATATCGGGCAGGGAAATGTGTTTCTTGTAACATGACTATGTCTAGCTTGAGTGCTTTATAGTAATCTAGTACTTTTCTCCTCTTAGTCGGGGAGTAGAGGCCTTGGACGTTGTGGGAGGCTATGAGGATTTTAGCGTCTGGACCCTTAGCCATGGAGCAAAAGGGAGAAACAACGGCACGATCCACCCCCACTCACCACTCACAGTCTTGAGGCTGAGTTGGCTTCGGAGGCGACTCCAACAAGTTCGTGTGAGGCCTTAGAACTCAGGTCTTGGTAGTCGATATGGTGGTCTGGAAAAGATAATGGTATTAGGCACTTTTTCAGGGAAAAGGGGAAGGGGGGAAGAAGGGAGGGAGACAGAGAAGAATAGACAAATGAAGCTCTTCTAGATAAGAAAACTGGACTTCGAGGGGGGAGATGCCCCCCGAAGTCCTTGAGTAATACAAATGTCGTGTTCGTCCCAACTGGGTGCAGACTACCCAGCCCTTGGAGACCATCGGGTGCCCAAGGGTTGGGTGGAGACGCAGGTGTTCCATCCAGGGCGCCCTAACTTATTAAATGACTTGCTAGTTAAAGGTAGAGTTATGCACAGCTATCTGTGGATTTGGCTAGTGAGAGATTCCATTCCTTATCCATCGCCCCAAGGAACCCCCCAGTGAAAGGGGCGGGGAGGTGTCCCCCAGCGTCCATTGGCATATAATAACCCCGGGTGCTGGCTCAATGAAAATCTTCCAAATCCTCCAGTCTCCCCCTGCAGGGCGTCCTTCTGGGGAACAAGGATAAGTTCCTTCCGTAGTTTGTGGGTGTTATCCCTACATGGGGTGCGGAGTGAGCCATATTGAGAGATCCGGTTTAACCCGGTGAGTCTCAGAAGTCCCGGAATTTATCCCTGGGCTGTTCTGGAAACTTGAACAGGAAACAACAAACTGTAATTTCAACAAATTGAAGGTAAGAGTTCAACAGGAGTCTTGTGACTTGGGCTGAGGAGAGCCCAAAACAGCAAGGTCACAATGCCCCTGGACTGAATTCTAGGTCCAGAAAATGAGAGGATCAATCCCTGAGGGTACTTGCTTCAGGGGGGTCCGTTGTCCTTGTAGGTACAGGTCTTTTGTTTGAGCCAGAGCCAGTGTTAGAGGTGTCCATTGCGGCCTCTTGAGAAATGAGCTTCAGGTGTAGGAGCAGTCTTTCTCCTTCCGCCAGGGTGGAAAAAGCATAGTGTCTCCCTTTTTCAGTGAACTTGACTGCAAAGGGGAAGGCTCATCTGTATTTTATATCCTTCTGGGTTAAAGGGTGCAGCAATGGTTTTAATGCTCTCCTCCTTTGAATCGTAGAAGGTGAAAGATCTGCGAAGATCTGTACCTGGTGGCCCTGGCATAACATAAAAAGGTGCAGATCTTGCATGTTTCATCACTTCCTCTTTTACGGAGTAGTGATGGGGCTTTGCGATGATGTCCCTTGGGGTGCCATTCTTCCTGGGGGGTCCAAGGGCTCTGTGGGCTCTGTCAAGTTCGAGGCAGTGGGGAGGATATTGGGGATCAGGTTTTTAATTAAGTCCTGTACTGCCTCTGGTGCATCTGTTATGGTCTCCGGGAGTCCTCTGATTCTAATATTACACCTCCTGGATCTGTTCTCCAGGTTGTCGATACGTGACATGGCCAGATCCAGTTGCTCCTGTACTGTGTGTATGTGCTTGGAGTTTTGGTTCGTCATAGCTATTGTTTCCTCCATTTTGTTTTCGATCGTGTCGATTCTATTGCCCAGATTGTGCAAATCCACCTTTAAGTCCCAAGTGATTTTTGCGGCCGTTTGAGCAAGGCCTCTGTCTAAAAGTTCTGAGAGTCTGTGGAAGAGATCCTCCATTTGGTGAGCTGGGTCCTTGGTCTGGGTGTGGTGGTAATGATAGCCTGTTTGTATGACCGCATTAGGCCCCAGAGGTGAGAGGGAGAAGTCCGTCAGTGAACGTTCGATCAGGGACTCAGTAGATGCGGGGGATGGTGTGTTAGCCATCAGGAATTCTGTTTGCTTCCCTGGGGTGAGGTATTGAGGGATGAGGGGTGGCTCTGACCTGTAATCCGCTTGTCCCTCCATGCAGGGCTCCTGCGTCTGAGGTGATGCTGCAGTGGCCATTTGGATTTATCTGCCGTTCCTGTCATCTCTAATTGCGGCTGAAGGTTTCGTTTTACCATGGAACCGAGCATTCAGGGACGTGCCCGGGTGTGTGGGGGTCACTCCACTGTGATTTAAAGGTCTCCTGGATTGCTGTGCTGGGTGCTACGGGCGCCGCTGCTGCGGTCTGGAGCAGAGCTTTCAGCTCAGGCGGCCATCTTCCAAGCTCCGCGCATGCGCACTTTTTTGTAAATATTTTATTATATCTTTTCATGTGACAACACTGAAGAAATTACACTTTGCTACAATGTAAAGTAGTGAGTGTACAGCTTGTATAACAGTGTAAATTTGCTCAACAGTCATTAATGTCTAAACCGCTGGCAACAAAATTGAGTACACCCCTAAGTGAAAATGTCCAACATTTTGTGTGGCCACCATTATTTTCCATTATTTGCCTTAATTCTCTTGGCCATTGAGTTCACCAGAGCTTCACAGGTTGCCCCTGGAGTCCTCTTCCACTCCTCCATGATGACATCACGGAGCTGGTGGATGTTAGAGACCTTGCGCTTCTCCACCTTCCATTTGAGGATGCCCCACAGATGCTCAGTAGGGTTTAGGTCTGGAGACATGCTTGGCCAGTCAATCACCTTTACCCTCAGCTTCTTTAGCAAGGCTATTGTCATCTTGGAGGTGTGTTTGGGGTCGTTATCTTTTTGGAATACTGCCCTGCGGCCCAGTTTCCAAAGGGAGAGGATCATGCTCTGCTTCAGTATGTCACAGTACATGTTGACATTCATGGTTCCCTCAATGAACTGTAGCTCCCTAGTGCCGGCAGCACTCATGCAGCCCCAGACCATGACACTCCCACCACCATGCTTGATTGTAGGCAAGACCCACTTGTCTTTGTACTCCTAACCTTGGTTGCTGCCACACATGCTTGACACCGTCTGAACCAAATAAATTTATCTTGGTCTCATCAGACCACAGGACATGGTTCCAGTAATCCATGTCCTTAGTCTGCTTGTCTTCAGCAAACTGTTTGTGGGCTTTCTTGTGCATCATCTTTAGAAGAGGCTTCCTTCTTCAGCCATGCAGACCAATTTGATGCAGTGTACAGCGTATGGTCTGAGCACTGACAGGCTGACCCCCGCATCCCTTCAACCTCTGCAGCAATGCTGGCAGCACTCTATTTCCCAAAGACAACCTCTGAATATGACACTGAGCACGTGCACTCAACTTCTTTGGTTGACCATGGCGAGGCCTGTTCTAAATGGAGCCTGTCCTGTTAAACTGCTGTATGGTCTTGGCTACCATGCTGAAGCTCAGTTTCAGGGTCTTGGCAATCTTCTTATAGCCTAGGCCATCTTTATGTAGAGCAACAATTCTTTTTTTTAAATCCTCAGGGAGTTCTTTGCCATGAGGTGCCATGTTGACCAGTATGAGAGAGTGAGAGTGATAACACCAAATTTAGCACACCTGCTCCCCATTCACACCTGAGACCTTGTAACACAAACAAGTCAAATGACACCGGGGAGGAAAAATAGCTAATTGGGCACAATTTGGACATTTTCACTTAGGGGTGTACTCACTTTTGTTGCCAGTGGTATAGACATTAATGGCTGTGTGTTGAGGTATTTTGAGGGGACAGAACATTTACACTGTTATACTAGCTGTACACTCACTACTTTACATTGTAGCAAAGTGTAATTTCTTCAGTGTTGTCACATGATAAGATATAATGAAATATTTACAAAAATTTGAGGGGTGTACTCACTTTTGTGAGATACTGTAACTATGTTATTTGTGTATAGCCTGAAACCTTAATAAATACAGAACATAGATACATGCCTGTTGTCAGCTTTTATACATAAGCAATTATCTGTCTTTAGGGAATGAATACAAATCAAAATGAAATACATTTCCAAGAACAGAATACATGTACCACCACATTCATTTAGTCTAGTAACTAAAAAGTACTATTTTCATAATGCGGGAAGTGAGGTTGTTCTAAGTTAAAACTGAACATCACATTTGTTGTGTATCTGCACATTTAGAACAATTTAATTCAACCATCTATGTGCTCTCTAATATTATATTTATTAACCAGATTTATTGACGATTTATATCAACATAACACCGAGCAATTTAATTGCTTTCTTCTATAGTCAATTTACAGCTATATAAATACAGAAATAATTTAGTTCTCTCAAATAAATATGAGGAATTTACACATTTGAAGATATTAAGATCCCCATGTGTCCATGTTTAATGCTGATTATTTTCATCTTCAACAGCTTCAGCTAGAAATAAGTATTTTTAAATCCAAGCCAACATTCATACACCCTTTAGTTATTAAAAAGGTTTATTATGATGAATCAGTAAATTAGAAATATTAAGTTTCAAACTCAACTTGAGAAAATCTGAGAGGCATAACAATGGGACAGTTTAAGTATCACTCCTATATGCCTCTGTTGATTTTATTTCAATGTTTATTTCTCAGCTTTGAAAGCTTTAGGTGCCTTAGTGAGCTTCAGTGGAAAAATATCAAGTCATGAAGGTTAAGAAGGTCCAAGTTACTTTTTATTGGATATGTCAAAGTGCTAGCTACTCTGTAACAGACATCTAGACTTTTATTTAGCGTGATACATTGGGCTAAGCACAATGAAAAAAATCATCTTTAAATAATTGTGTCTTATCAGTTAATACAGGTACCAAGGAATCTATACTTTTCTTGTCTATTTAAGGATAGACAAGATGCCAAACGGATTTACCATTATCGTGCAAGAACATGAAATGCTGAAAGTTCAATTGATTTCTTCCTCTAAGGAACTGAACGGAAATTTGTCAAAATAAAAACTTAGGAGAAATTGCCATCTTACTGTACATATTGTAAATAACTCTGTAAATATGAGATAGGGCAAGCAATCATAGTATAGGTCAATTGTGATTTTAACCCCGTAAATTATGGGGGCTAAAATAGCAATATTTATTTTAGGTGGTTATAAACCTTTGTTTTTTTTTTTTTATTTTTATAAAAATAAGAACATGCCAATATTTAACTGCTCTGTGCATGGGCTAGCACAAAGGAGATAATACCAAAGACCAACCACCATTATATTACTTTTTTATAACAATTTTATTTATTTTGGAAAATTAAATTTAGGCCACGATGTTGTTCAAAGGGTAACCTAATAATGAAATAACACAACTTCAAATAATTATAAAGCCATCTTGGCTATAATACATCAACTCAGATTTTACACTGTGTCCATCCAGACAATGCTGGACGACTATTGCCCTACTAAACAACACCATGACTGATATGAGAATCAGTCCCGGTCTGGTTTCACAGGGTCTGCTTGTCTAACGGTCGGACTGCCCCCTTTTGCCTTCTTCAGAAACGCGGGTTATGCTAACCGCCAATTTCCTCCAATCAGCTGCTTGTTGCTGCGCAGGAGAAGCTGTTGCTGTAACCAATAGCAATCCTACAGGAAAAACATAGGGAAACATGCATTCCCCTTTGAGCTCTCCCATGTGGGTCCTGCATATTGCATGGACCTGTCATGGGCTAGCACAAAGGAGATAATACTACAATAAAGACCAACCCCCATTATATTACTTTTTTATAACAATTTTATTTATTTTGGAAAATTAAATTTAGGCCACGATGTTGTTCAAGGGGTAAACTGATAATGAAATAACACAACTTCAAATAATTATAAAGCCATCTTGGCTATAATACATCAACTCAAATTTTACACTGTGTCCATCCAGACAATGCTGGACGACTATTCCCCACCGACCGAGGCCAAGAGAGAAACTCTTGGCTGAGGTCCCCCCAACATCGCAGCACTTTCAATTAGACTTTGCAGGCCCATATTGAACATGTCCAGACCTATGTCTGACAAGTGAACTAAATCCTTCCTAAATAACCCAGGAACGAAACCTTCAAGCTCCAAGTGGCGGAAGGACACAACTCCCGAGGACACTAAAAAATTATGTATGGTCCTATTCAGCCTTCTCCAAATCCTATCCACATAAAATAAATTCCCAGAAGGGGACCAAAGGAGTCTAGGAATCATTTCAGAGAAGGCCAAATTGGTACTTGGAAACAAAATTTTAATGGAATAAATATCCCACTTCATTTCACAAAGGAGCTCCCATGTTCTTACTTTACCAACATCGTTTGCTCCAACGTGAAGAACTAGAACCTGAGGAAAAGGCCAAACTGTGGGTAAGTGAATTAAGTGATCTTTAAGATTACGCCATCTGAGGCCCCTAACTCCTGACCATAAAACCGTAAAGACATTACTATCCAAACCTAAATTGTTCGTATAAATCCTGGATGCAGCCTGTTTTTCAGCCCAGAAAATGTAGGAGTGGGCTACTATCCAGATTGTACATTTAGAAGAATCTTAAAATAGAAAATCACACAATTAACAATTCAGGGCGGACATAAATTTTATATCTACTACTAGCCCAACTACCAACCCTTTTTTGACCTTCAGGAGAGAATTCCAACAAATTGGCTGTGGTGGTGGCCCCAATCCTAAATGAATGTGATGAGAATCTGAGACCTAGGTGGTTAAGGCGCTTGAGGCATGAGGATAGCACAGCAGAAAATTGGTATCGGTTCAAAGGGGACAAGTCCTGGTGGATAAAAAAGGAACTATCAGACGGGGGACTTACTGATATATAACTGGCGGTATGTGACACCGGGCAAACCAACTTATTGGGAGATTTACCCAGAGATATCCACTGACCATTGCCCAAACCAAAAGTTTTTTGAACGGCAGATAAACAAATGTAAGCAATCTTATTCCACAAACACATGAGAAAACAGCAGGAAGGCTGAAGATGATTTGTTTTGTGCTGTAGGTTCTCCAACTCTAAGGGCACCAAAAAAAAAAAAATAACAGAAAAGGCTGCCCTGAAAAGCAGAAGTTCAAATTCAGTAAAACAAATCTCTTCTAATATCGAGAGTAGTTTGATTAATAGATTAACTGAAATGGGACATCTAGAATCCTGAGTAGGGCGTGAATTCTTGAATCCTTTGAGGACCTGACTAACCAGAAAAAAGGAGGATAGAGCTGGCATGCCTGCAAATTTTAGAAAAAATGAAACACCTGCCAACACCTTGCTAATGGAGGCAGGACTAAGGCCAGACTGGATTAGAAAAGACACAAAAGCTAAAGAGACATACGCATTCACTTCCAAGACATCTATATGCCTGCAAGAGCAAAAGGAACACCATTTTGACCAGGCCAGACTATATTCCAGCCATGTCTTACGTGCTACCGAGTTCCGAAGATGTGCAGAGATCAGTCCCAGATCAAGCCTCAGAGGAAATCTGGGCAAGGGGTTCCACACTGATCCGCCGATGGAGCCAACTCCCGGAATCTCCGGAACTGTAAACGAGATAATGCGTCAGCTATGTTATTATCAATCCCAGGAATATGTCGGGCTTTTAACCAGATATTGAATCTCATGCAGTGCAATACTAAAAAACGTAAAAGTTTGATAACTAGCTCTGATTTAGAAGAAAGCATATTGATAGCAAATAGTACACCTTTATTATCTGTATGTACAATAATCCTACGATTCACAAATTGTTCTTTCCAGATCACAATTGAAACTACAACCGGGAACAACTCGAAGAGGACTATATTGTGTAAAATGTCTTGCTGCAATCAACTAGAGTGCCACCTAGAAGCACACCAATGGCCATCCAGAAAGGCGCCAAAACCGGATGAACCAGCAGCGTCTGTAAAGAAATTTAACTGAAAATCATTTGTAAAGGATTGTTGCCAAACTGTGGACCCATTGAAGTTGCAAAGAAACGAATCCCATATTTTTAAATCTTCTTTGACACTTTTAGAGATGCAAACATGAGAACAAGGGTTCTTAAAACCTTTAATAGCCAAAGCAAAACGTCTGGAAAAAATTCTAGCTATGGGAATAACCCTAGCTGCAAAACTTTGCGCTTTGACAAGAATAACGAGATCATTATTCTCATACGATGCAATTTATCGCCGGGCAATCTGAACTCCATCAATGATGAGTCGATAGTGATCCCCAAAAATTCTAAAGTGGATGTAGGAAAGACCGTTTTTTCATGCGCAATGGGAATACCAAAGGAATCACAAATATGAAAAAATTTGTTCAACGACTCCAAACATACGGGGGAGTCTGCTGGGCCCAAAAATAAAAAATCGTCTAAATAATGTAGAATACCCCCCATAGGGGAACATTCAGACAGAACCCAATGCAAAAATTTTGAGAAAGACTCAAAATAAAAGCACGATAACGAGAAACCCATGGGCATACATTTGTCAAAATAAAATTGGTCCTGAAAATGGAAACCCAGGGAACTGAATCCTTGTGGATGCACCGGTAGCAGGCGAAAGGCAGATTTGATGTCCGCTTTTGCTAACAGTGCACCGTGCCCAAAGTGACGTAAAAGCTCCAGCACTTCATCAAAGGAAGAGTATGAAACAGGAGCTATAACCTCTGCAACCTCATCATTAAGTGAAGTGTCCTTTGGATATGACAAATGGTGAATAAGCCTGAAACTGCCCTGTTCTCGCTTAGGAACAATGCCCAAGGGGGAGAGTCGGAAGTTTTTAAAAGGTGGGCTAGAAAAAGGGCCAGCCACTCTTCCTTCTGCCACTTCCTTAGTGATTTTTTCTGTACAATTTTAGGTTGACTCAAAGCAGAGCGTAAATTTCTAACCAAAGTGCATCCAGTCCCTGCAAAGGAGGGGACCAAGAAACCGTCCTTGAAACCATCAGTTAGCAGCCGTGCCATCGTGCGGTCTGGATAATGATCTAACCACGGTTGCATGCTTAGCAGGCTCACCGGCGTCTTGGCCTTTTCCACCAGCATCGCGGGGAAAGGATGGGAGAGAAGCAGCTGATGACTTTTTGAAACATCTACTCGCGGAAGGTTCCCATTGCAGTAAGAGCACTCATGCCTATACCTACTGTTTGATAAAAATTTGCATTGACCTTCGTTAAAGGCAAAACAGAAGCCTTTACGAAAGACATTTTGTGGGCTAGGCACTGCTCTAGGTGTGAATTGCGGCTTTTGTGGTAGCATGAGATTCAACCATAAACCCACATCCTTGCATCCCCATTGCAAGGTAGGGTGCACTGCTAATTTCTGCCTGAAATTCTCATCATAGGTGAACCAGGCTGTACCACCAAAATTACGGAAGGCTTCAGAAACTATGTCCATGTGTTGAAAAAGGCCTGAACATTTCTCAGGAAATTGTTCTCCCAACACAGCTGCACAAATGCAAAAAGCCTGCAGCCAATTCTGAAATGTTTTGGGGACAGCCCTCCGCCTATCCTCCTCTGTGCGATCATCTGATTTTCTGTCAGATTTAGCTAGAAACTCTTTGGAAGCTGGTAATAATGACAACAAATCAATAAAATCACTCCTCTAATTTTTTTCTTTTACAGAGGTGGATAAGTGAAAACCTAACAGTGATATTTCACATGGCATAGGCGCCTTAAAGGAGGACTCTGCAACTATAGAATGAGCAGAGCGTGCAGAAGGCATAACAGATTTGCGAACCTGAATCGGCTTGTGGGCCATGCTGCTATTTTTAAAATTCTCAATAAGAATTCTCAATAAGGGTTCTCTATCATATTAAAGATAAAATGAAAAAACAATCAGCGCAAACCAAATGTGAAAGAACAATATGCAGGCTGAACACTAGGAGGATAACACCAACCTCAGTGACATACAATAGATAAAATAAGTGCAGCGCAAAAGAATATTATTAATCATGAAGTATTGAATAATCTAATAAATCCTAAGAAATAACAAAAGTCCTTAAATATGAAATGGTGAAAATAGCAGATAACTCTCTTCTGGGGAAACTGGTAACAAACTTAAATCCGTGCGGTAAATGTGGAAAGAGATTGCGCTTACCAGATCCAATTGACCCCTTAATTATAGGGGGTCCGAAACAGCATAAATGGGTCCGTGGCAGACTGCTGGGCTGGCTGTGATCTGCAGAAATCTCCTCAGATCAGGAGTATAAAACCATTTTCTTTTCTTTCTCAATTTGGCAATATCCTTCGGAGAGGGAGGAGGTCCGTGTGGAGATGCCGGGCGGAGAGGTAGAGATCCCCAGGAAGAGTAAATGACATAAAAGAAAAAAACTTCTAAGAGCGATCCGTATGGAAACCAGTATTCAACATTTATTCGGTTGTTTAAAACAAAAAGACGCTAGCAGAGCGCCAATAAGTATACGTGCTGTGGCAGTGAGCAACAATGGGACAGACTGCTCAAGACATAACAGCTGTCAGCAAGAGAATGCTGCGGGTGGCGGTGGTCAAACAATACCGCCCTCGTACGCGGCGTTACGTCTGAAAGACGTAACGCCGCGTATGAGGGCGGTATTGTTTGACCACCGCCACCCGCAGCATTCTCTTGCTGACAGCTGTTATGTCTTGAGCAGTCTGTCCCATTGTTGCTCACTGCCACAGCACGTATACTTATTGGCGCTCTGCTAGCGTCTTTTTGTTTTAAACAACCGAATAAATGTTGAATACTGGTTTCCATACGGATCGCTCTTAGAAGTTTTTTTCTTTTATGTCATTTACTCTTCCTGGGGATCTCTACCTCTCCGCCCGGCATCTCCACACGGACCTCCTCCCTCTCCGAAGGATATTGCCAAATTGAGAAAGAAAAGAAAATGGTTTTATACTCCTGATCTGAGGAGATTTCTGCAGATCACAGCCAGCCCAGCAGTCTGCCACGGACCCATTTATGCTGTTTCGGACCCCCTATAATTAAGGGGTCAATTGGATCTGGTAAGCGCAATCTCTTTCCACATTTACCGCACGGATTTAAGTTTGTTACCAGTTTCCCCAGAAGAGAGTTATCTGCTATTTTCACCATTTCATATTTAAGGACTTTTGTTATTTCTTAGGATTTATTAGATTATTCAATACTTCATGATTAATAATATTCTTTTGCGCTGCACTTATTTTATCTATTCTCTATCATATTATCCCAAATTGGACTTATATCATCTATTTCATTCTGTTGAAAAAGGTTCTCATCCTGCTGTAAAAAAGCACCATGTAACTGTGCCCCTTTTAAATCATTACTCGTATCAGTATCATTCAAAGCACCAGAACACTGTGCTCCTTCAGCCTCCTCAACAAAAGCACCAACTGTGTGTGCCCCTTTAAGCTTGTGTAACATACTAGATAAGGTTTTAACAAGAACATTAAATTCAGTGACATTAACATCAGAGAGTGTCTCACCCACAGGCAGACTCCTAGTTTGCTCACTTCTGGCCACAGCAGATGCAGGCTGAGTAGCAGTATTCTTTTCCATTGGAGGTGCATTCCTGTGAGGAACGCTGCCAGCTCTCTCCTTTCCTTTGGGCTGAGGAGAAGCCTCCATTCTCTGCCTCTTCTTTCTTCTCCATGGCTGCTGGCGCGGACTGCGCATGCCTGCTTCTGGCTCCTCCATCTTCTCCTGGGCTGTAACATTCCACGGTCCGGGCGGTGTCTCGGAACGTCCATCCTCCAGGCATTGTATAAGCCACTCCTCACCTCCGGAGCTTTCGGCCTTTTCAATGAGGCGACGGAGCAAGCTCTCCCTCCTCTCAGGTGAGCGGCGCTTCATACTTCCGAGTCCCGGTCTGGTTCCACAGGGTCTGCTTGTCTAACGGCCGGACTTCCCCCTTTTATCTTCTTCAGAAACGCAGACTATGCAAACCGTCAATTTCCTCCAATCAGCTGCTTGTTGCTGCGCAGGAGAAGCTGTTGCTGTAACCAATAGCAATCCTACAGAAAAAACATAGGGAAACATGCATTCCCCTTTGAGCTCTCCCATGTGGGTCCTGCATATTGCATGGACCTGTCAATCGTTTTGCACAGAGCAGCCCCAATCCTCTTCTTCTGGGGCCCCCTGCCGGTGCTACAGGCCCCTCCGCTTCATTGGATGCCCCCACAGAAAGCCGCTTTCCCTGGGGCACCCGTGTGGGCTTGCTCCCAAGTCCATTTACTGTGTCTATTGACACAGACAGCGGTACTCGGCCCCACCCCCCACTCCCGTGTCACAGAATTTGATTGACAGCAGTGGGAGCCAATGGCTCTTGCTGTTATCAATCTGTCCAATGAGGAGAGAGACAGGCAAGGAAAAGGGGTGGTCTGGGGGGAGCTGCAGCACAGACGGTTTTTCACCTTAATGCATAGAATGCATTAAAGTGAAAAACCTTGAGGCTTTAGAACCACTTTAAGAGAAAAAAGGTAGATCACAAAAAACATTCAGTCAGTTTCACAATACTTCTCGCTGTCTAAATGAAAGAACCCAAGTTCAAGCTTTTTTTATAAACTTTACAGTATGGTGATTACAGATAACAAGGCGAGATGAGACACTAAAAAGTTCCTTTCAAGATCTTTCTATTATGGAAGACTTCCCACTGGAACAGATTATCAGCATGCACAAAATGCAAAATCTGGCAAAGCATAGAATTTTTTTTTTAAAGTACAGACCACGTGTCCTATTTTGGCTAAAAATTAAAACTCTTCAGAAATTATATTGGATACATACTGGATGCAAAGCATGAATCTTGGTACCTATACATCACTGGAAGTAAATTGCAATTATTTGTCCTGAAATATAAATATGTGGCCTTGAACAGGGCTTAAAATTTCAAGTCCTGAGCTACTACCTGAGCTACTACCTGTGTCCATCAATGCAGTCTGCCCGTGTCCATCAATGCAGCCTGCTCGTGTCCATCAACGCAACCTGCCCGTGTCCACCAATGCAGCCTGCCTGTGTCCACCAATGCAGCCTGCCTGTGTCCACCAATGCAGCCTGTGTCCACCAATGCAGCCTGCCCGTGTCCACCAATGCAGCCCATGTCCACCAATGCAGCCTGCCCGTGTCCACCATTGCAGCCTGTGTCCACCAATGCAGCCTGCCCATGTCCACCAATGCAGCCCGTGTCCACCAATGCAGCCTGTGTCCACCAATGCAGCCTGTGCCTAACAATAAAGCCTGTGTCCACCAATGCAACCCGTGACCACCAGTGCAGCCTGTGCCTAACAATGCACCCTACCTGTGCAGGGGAAGAGAGGAGGGAAATTTCTGGCCAGACGATCAGAGCGCCGAGGAACATCACAGCTTTAATTTCAATTGCTGAATGTTCCCGCCGCTCGCCGTCACATACAGCCCCACCTCCTGGCCGGGGAACTTTGATATACAGGTCCCAGGATAGGACGGGTGATCTGTCTATCAAAGTCTCCGGACAAGGAGGAGGGGCTGTATGTGACAGTGAGTGCGGGGAACACACGGCAATTGAAATAAAAGCTGTGATGTTCCTCAGCTCTCTGATCATTCGGCCGCCTGCTCTACTTTCTCTTCCCCTCCGCAAACTGCTCCCATACAACTCCGCCTGACTGCGGTGCTCGCCCCCCCTGCTCCCAGGCAGCCCACCCTTGCCAGCCCTTAAATTTCACTCGCAAAATGCGAGCAGGCGAGTGGAATTTTTGAGGGTTGGCCTTGACAGTACTGTATAAAATGGTATTGAGGTAGGATTTATCACTTCTTTGATGACATCCAGTCACTGAATGTTTTCACTGTTTCTTAGAAGAAAGATTAACAGACTTTTGGAACCATTATTGTTTTCCTTGTAGGTCAATCAGTATTTGCAAACCTTTTAAATGTATTTTTGTTCAAGGGATCTTTATCATTTTTAGTGGGTCATTTAGTGACATAACAGTAATCATGTGTGCTACCATTCAGTTCTCAAGCTCAAGAAATGTTAATATCTGGAGAATGGACAACTTACTATCATTAAAGAAATGATCACAGCTCATGGCAGATAACAACTAGGTTCTTACCTAGGAAATGAAACGTACAGATAAAGAGGCATGTCATGAGATAGCTGTGTCATTAGACATTGATAAATGTCTCATGAGGAAATTAAAGGGGAGATAATATCATTGGGCAGAACTCTAGAATCATCTAACTGATCGTTAAAGGGGGACTACCATCAAACATTCTTTAGAATTTAAATCTTGAAATCTGTGCTGGTTGTTATCTGTTTTTTTGCAGACAAAATAATAACTTTTACTATTAGGTTGTGGAAATTTTGAATTAACATTATAAATGTTACCTAATTTTTTATTTCACCCTTGTTAATGAATTGCACTGATTCATTTTAAAAGGTGAGTTATTCTCAACAAACACACACACACGTCTCTATATGTTTGTCATATATAATGTTAAATGGCATCTCCATACAATAAAAAGGTTCAGGGGAGACTACGACTCCACCAGGAGAACAGTTTATTCTTGGCTTTGATCAGAATAGCAGAAACTACAGCTTTTGGATCTCAGCCTGACAACCATAACATATGAAAATTAGCTGGAATTTAGCACTCAAGATCAATATTACATGCTGTAGGACTACCCACCTCTATTCTATGTTGCCAACATAGTTGTCTTCTATAACTCAGCCCAGCATGGGCCTGACAAAAGGTCCATTGGATCTCAGTGTTCTTGCCACTCACACCCTAAGCATGTGTGGTCAGTTGCCTTTGGAGCATTTGTTAGCCCAAAACTTCATATTCCTGATTTGTGCCTGCTGTACTTGTACATGTACTTGATACATACATACTTGATGATAAAGTATCCTGTTCTCTTTGTATTGCTTCCTTTGTGTGAAATCTATGGTGTTCCTGCTAGTCCCCTTGCTTTCCTATTAAAAACTGACCACACTAAACAGGAGAGTACACTGTGGTCAGTTCTCTAGCTATGCTGGGAACTCAGCCTGCTCTCCGCCAATGACCAGACTTGTCCTGATGACACGCCTCCACTGCACAGCCATTTACTGGGAGGCTCAGTGTGCTGCTGCTTCTCCTCCCCCCAGCTCTTATGCAGCTGAGAACAGAGGGAATGTGATCACTTATAAAAAAAGGGAAAAGAGTATTTATAATTTTTTTTATATCTATACAAATTGTTTTGCCTTTCATTTCTATTTTAAACTGAATTGGTTGTTTTACAAGGTGATCGTTTACGATCACTTTAAAGCTGACAGCTCGGGAGCTACTCAGTCTACCCATCTTCATCCTAAATACTGCTGGGACATGTCACATGTTGCTATGAAACAATGCACAGAGTCAGCTCGTACTTCCCTAGTGGTACCCAAGACAATGCTAGTCTCACATCTGGAATACATCAGGTTAACAGTGGGGATTGAACCAGAAAATAAAATATATACAACATACATTGCAAACATTTAACATGATGTACGTATATCCCCCTTAGTTATCTATACCGTATGTGTGTACGACTGGATAGACTTAATGAAAATAATATTTTCAATATTTAGCATAGTTTTAAAACAATTGTTTACTGAATCCATAGATGTTCATTGTTTGTGAGATATGTGCTTATTGCATAGCAGTATTGTGCTTTTAAAGTCCCTTTTTCTCACAATGCAAGTGTAATCCCCATTGACCTTTGCAAATTGGGCTTTGCTTGGGATAGCAGCACTGTATAGCATTATGCCAGCGCTTCTTTTTTATAAATACATTCTTTATTTATGATCATTTTTTATTTTATGATCATTTTTAATTTTTCAGGAAAAAAAAAATTACAACTATCAGAAAGAATTAAAAGTTCAACAGGTGTTAAGACCACCCAATTGTAACTTACATGTAAACATGCAGGATAATACAAAGGCTAAATATTGTGCAAATGTCTCCAAATTGTGATTTTTTTTTAAGCTTAGCACTTCCTCTGACAGTATCCTGCTAATTATTCTACCTCAGAATGGAAAAATGTGAGGAAGATGTAAGGGGAGAGGTAAGTGCAACATAGGGAGGAAAATGAGAAGGAGAGGGAAAAGAAAAACGGGGGACCAACAAAATGCATGATTAAGGTAATGCCTGGGGATGGGTGAGGTGGATGAGTGTCAGAGTCACAGGAACATCCAGCTTCTCTGCCATAGGAAATAATCAATTTAGATGTCTTCAAGTAGCTCAGAATAAATAAAGATTATCCAATTGCTTATAAGATTTGTCCTGCTAAGATTTTCATCCATGCAGGAGAAATCAATCCAGTAAAACCAAGTTTTGGTAAGTCTTTTACTCATATCTTTTATGGAGCTGGTCATACATTCCATTTTGCTAAAGTCTTTAACTTTGAGAAATCATTGCCATAAAGTAAGTTGACTTGTCAACTTCCACATTGGCAGAATACACACTCAGGCAGCATTGACCAGGTGTCTCACCACCGATTTCTTGTACAGTAAGTAGACTATAGGATCACATTGTGGGGCAATAGATAAAAGTTAGGTTTGAATGGTAGTCAGGATCTTTTTATAGCCTGCAGGTGTTCAGTAGAGTTAGACTTCTCCACTTGTCTAAGTAATGAAATGCTAGTGCTTCTAAATATTCAGTAAAAGAAAGTAATAGGGATATTCTTCCTTATTAAGGTAACTAAAAGACCAAAAGTTTTTATCACTGTTAGCCAGGTTGAAAAGAAGGATAGGTGAATTGCTCATTGCCTACTGTTCTTGATGAAGCATCTGCTCTGCTTATGCCATAGGTGGACAAATACCAGTCACCAGCTTGGCATGGGCACTGTAAAAACTCCCTTGGCAACAATATTGTCCTATTCAGCCAGTAGGCTAAAAAGGCTGGCAAACCCTTCCAGCACTTTATAAAACTGAGCTGATCTCTACTCCTACAAAAGGTACTGTGTATTATCTTCATTAAAGCAGAACTTCACTCTCAATCAACATTGACTATTTTTTAATCCTGCTAGCATTCATAAATAGATAGAAATGTATATCATATTTACTTGATTTAACCTTTTTTGTCATATTTCTTCAGTTACTACCTGGTTTCTGGCCTAAGCAAATGATGTTATACATCTGAGGAGTCTTTGGTGGGGGTGTTCTCAGCTAAGCACACCCATCTGTCTGCATGCATGAGCTAAGGGCAGATGGATTCCAGGAAGTAGACGCTGCATGAATCATCTGCCCTCACTCAAGATGACCACTGCAAGTAATGCTAGGTGGTATTTTCAAAGTGATTTCTCAGCAAAATCACATTTGCATTGAGATAGATGGATGGGGTTGTTTGTATTAAATAATAAAAATTAATGAAACTGCATTTTTGTTTTGTGGTGCTCAGATGCTGCGTAGTTTTGCTTTAAACAAACTGTTGCCCCTTTGCAGCCATTAATTATCAGACAAAGTTCCTGGGTTTAAAGATTTGCTTCTGGTGTTCATTGTTAACAATCTAGATAAAACTACTTCTTACTATGTAAATTAATTCCATTTGTCACCATATTTTCATCCTTTCTTAAAATCCTTTGTGTCTTAAACAATATTATTGTCAGATCAAAGCTGCTGACTCCTAGATTTTGTCCAGGCCTGGTTTAGACAATGACAATTCATTATACACTTAACAATGTCTAGGTTGCTTATCCTGTAATTCATTTTTCTCTCAATGGCTGTTTAGTAATAATGCATTAATTTCACTTACTGTACCTGTCTTGCAGATAGCCAAAACAGAAGTACATATCAAAACATAAGTGTATGAAGTATCATTCTGAGCTCAGCAAATATGAGAAAATCAAATAAAATTGCCTTTGGGTAAATTTGAAAAAGCCACAATGGGGGTCATTTACTATAGCACTGCAGCGCTAATTAGCGCTAATTACCGCTAAAACGGTATTCACTATAGCGCTGGTAAAAAAAATACTCTTAAAATCTCCCTGAACCCAAATAGTGCCCAAACCCTAATGCCCCGTACACACGGTCGGACTTTGTTCGGACATTCCGACAACAAAATCCTAGGATTTTTTCAGACGGATGTTGGCTCAAACTTGTCTTGCATACACACGGTCACACCAAGTTGTCGGAAAATCCGATCGTTCTATACGCGGTGACGTAAAACACGTACGTCGGGACTATAAACGGGGCAGTGGCCAATAGCTTTCATCTCTTTATTTATTCTGAGCATGCGTGGCACTTTGTCCGTCGGATTTGTGTACACACGATCGGAATTTACGACAACGAATTTTGTTGTCGGAAAATTTTATCTCCTGCTCTCCAACTTTGTGTGTCGGAATATCCGATGGAAAATGTCCGATGGAGCCTACACACGGTCGGAATTTCCGACAACACGCTCCGATCGGACATTTTCCATCGGAAAATCCGACCGTGTGTACGGGGCATTACTCTGATAACACCTGGAGTAGTGCACGTGGAAATAATGTTTAGAGCATGATATAATTGCCTAAATAGTACTGGTATATTATTTAAAGATAATCTGCTTTTAAACTGCGTGAAAAAGTGATTTCTACATTGAAATTCTGAGAAGAGATAAATTCCCAGTTTTTGTACAACCAAGTGCCAACACAACTGAGAATGCTCAGACCTGCAAATAGCTCTCATTTTAGCTCCAGTGTCTTTTTTACAGGGCACTATAGTAAATATCACTCCACTCCCCCTCAGAATGATAATGCTGCTGTCTGCTGTGCCCGATGTGCTTCTTCATCCAGAGTGGAGGCACTCTAATACAGGAGGCGTGTTACTGGCCCGATCACCGCCAAAATTCAAAGATGTGTTTATTATGCAAAATACTTTGGCTCAATATTTAAGTGCCTTTTGACCAAATGCATAGGTGTGTGCAGCCTATTGCATAAGGGTGTGCACCCCAAAGCTCAAACACACAGGACGGGAAGATGGGAGGTGCAGACAGGAGAAGACATCGAGGACATGGAGGAAACTGCTCGCCGCTCATCGCCGTCACCTGCTGCCCCACAGAGACAGGGTAAGCGGCGAGGGCACAGTGGCAGCATTTGATGGGCAGAGTGGGAGCATTTGATGGCACAGTGGCAGCGTTTGATGTGCACAGTGGCTGCGTTTGATGGGCACAGTGGCGGCATTTGATGGGCAGAGTGGCAGCATTTGATGGCACAGTGGCTGTGTTTGATGGCACAGTGGCTGCGTTTGATGGGCACAGTGGTGGCAATTGATGGGCACAGTGGCTGCGTTTGATGGTACAGTGAGGTTGCAATTGATCTTTTTTTTTTTCAGTTTGTTTGCGCCCCACAAAAAATTTTGAGCACCAGCCACCACTGATCATTACTGATGTCCAGAATTTGCACACTGGAGTCTTCCATGTGTCCATTGTCCATGTTCATATGCCTGACCTGTTGATCTCCTGGTACTGACCTTTGGTTGGATCCTGACTTTTCTTTTACATAACTCCTTTGCACTGCATTTAACAACTTAACTGAACCCTTGTATTGAGCTCAAGCTTCCTAAATCTGCCCTTGGCATCATTATACTTTTTTTTCTCAGGTTCTTTTTCTGTTTAGTCCTTTATGGCATTTGGTCACTATAAAGTTAACATAATCCAGTGCATAGGAACCTAGGGACACCAAAATACTGCCAAAGCACATAAAGATCGGCCAAATACTAATTGCTAATGGTGAAGCAGCAGCAGCCATTAAACCAAAACCAGTGAATGTGGCTGTGAGAGTTCTGTATATAACATTTAATCTTCAAATAGCACACTCTGGTATTGGAGTTACAATTTATAAATATGTAACAGGTATTGAGGAAACGGTGGATCGTGTATTGAAGTGTGTGCCATTCCTGAGTTCCCAGGAAAGAATGATTGAAAATATGGCCTTGAATAGATACTGATGGACCAAATGATTTACTGGCTATTTTCTTAGGGAGTCCAGTGGTGAGATGTACCAATCCAAATTCCTATCCATGCTACTTACCCTGTTAATAACATTAAATTGAAAATTGGCCTGCATATCCAAAAAAATCCCAAAAATAACCAGTTCGATTTTTGAAATAAACCAATGTTTTATTACTCAGAACACACATATAAACATATAAGAAAATAAGAAGTAGACCATCATAGCACAACCTTAGTGCTTACCCAGCACTAAGGTATGTCAGCTCAGTCTCTCCAAGGCTGCAGCACCGCACACTGCTAGCTCTTTGTGTATGAGTGCCTGCCAGGATTACATGATGAAATTACAGTTCTGCAGTCATGTCCAACATGTTTCAACACAGATGGACTTCCCTAATGTTCTTTCATGGTAGGGAATGATTTCTTATACTTCATTTGTTAGGCTGACTATAGAAGTAAATATGTCTCCATCAGAGTGACAGGAAGGGAGTTCTAGGATCCACTGCATCTTGCCAAAGGACAGCAGTTATCACATTCTTTCCATCTTCTCACCGATACCATCACAAAGCGATTGGCCGTTAGGAACAATTGTTATCTCACATTGGGTAGCTCCTAATGGCTTGCTCCTTGACTAAGCATTATATTGGGCTAAGGGTACCATAATTTCCTGTTGTGAGGGGTTTGTCCCCAGGCATCCCTGGATTAGTCTTCAGGACCAGGGGACCGTATAGTAACCATTGCAGTACTCAGGCTCCAACTAAAGTCATACTGCCCAAGCGTTATTGTAGAATGGTGCTCTAGAGCTGCCTGAATGTGCACTAACCCGTTATAATGCCGGCAACCGCTCTACACCCCTTTCTGGATCCTGGAGCATACCGGACATCTGTAAAACACATTCCCACCGTCATAAGGCCTCATCCAAGATGGCGCAGCCTTGTAAAGGAAGAAAACTTCAGCAAGGACTCACAGTCGACCTGCGAGGAAGAGGTGAGGGATGCTGCTACTACACCTGATCACCCCCTAATCCTCGCAGCAATGGTGAAGATAGCTGCAGACATAAAATGCACTTTCTCCTCCGCCATCACTGAGCTTAAGGCTGACATCTTGTCTCTCTCTGAAAAAGTTAGAGGGGGTGGAGAAAGCAGGCTCAAGACGGGACAGAGCCATTACACGTTTAGAGAGAGTCACAGACTCATATTCATCACATCTCATTGAGATGAATCGCCAATTAGAGGATTTGGATAACAGAGGGAGAAGGCATAATATAAGCGTAAGAGGAATACTCGAAACAGTAGAGCAGAGCAGCATCACCTCTGCACTACAATCTGTCTTTATTGACCTGCTGAAACGCTCGGCTAACACACAGATTGAATTTGAGAGCACACAGGGTGCCAGGTTGGCAGATTCGGCACCTCCCAGGAGCATAATATTTTGCCTTCCTAATTTCTATCTGAAAGAAGAAATTATGGCGAAAGCACGCCAAAATTAACTTATAAAGTTCAATAGCACTGAGGTAAACATATTTCAAGATCTGGCTCCTATTACTTTGAATAATAGATGTGCGCTACGACCCCTGCTGGAGATACTTCACAAGCAGAGTACCCCATATAAATGGAAGTTCCCTTTTGCTTTGAATGTGACCGTTCAGGGCAAGCAACTGTATCTACACACGCAACAACAATCTTCAGGTGTTCTGCAATGACCTACAAATCCCTCGTGTCAACTTACCGGATTGGTACAAAGAGTTCTACAACTTGCCAAAGCCTGCAGTGTGCAAGGTTCTCCTCATTCAACGTCAACCAAACCCCCGAGCAAGAAGGGAAAATACCATAAACAGCCTAGCCCAGACCCTAGCTCCACTCCAATGCACCCCAAGGCATCGAGAGGATTGGAGGCGGATGCTAATCATGACTGACCTGAGTAAGGACCTGGTCAGGTTCATCTACACTTTCTTTTTTCTCTTCTTGCAACTCCCTGCAACATAGGAGCTGGAGGTGGTAGGAACTCTCATAGTTGCTTTGCCAGTTAATCTTGGCTGGAACTGTTACACAAGCTCTTTATTTTATTTTTTATAGACCCCAGATGGTCACTTCATGATTAAGCTCATATGCTCCTACTCTATTTTCTGCAAATCTATTGACTACCATATGAGTTGACTCTTATCATAATGAAAAATGCTATCTGTGCCCAAACTGCAGCAAGAGAGTCTCCCACATGGGCTTATACTTGGACACACTTCCTCTAGGTGCTTTTTGATACCCGAGATGCTACTGTTCTGATGAGGAATTCATAATACATATATTCTTATTTTTTATTTTTTTTACCTCTCTCTGTTCATTTATCTAAGAAAATCTAGAAATGTGTACTTATGTGTTGCGTTGTTAAGAATTCAGTTTCTACCTGTACATTTAGTCATTGGTTAAGATGATGTGGTTGAGTCTGACTGTTCTAATCTTTTGAACCCTTAGCATTATTCTACCTAACATATCTTTGATAGGAGCTGGGGGTTGGGATGAGGCTCTTTTTTATGTCAATTCAAGTTTTTTTTTTTCGTTTGTTGTTTTGGCTTTCATTAATATTCGTCGGAGCCTGTGACTATCTCGCTCGTTCCTCCCACCACCCCCAAAGTGTACACTGTGATGTCTGCTCTTCAATAATACTTCCCTTGTGAGGGGTTCTTGTCAGCATATTACTCACAGTTCCAAATTATTCCTTGCACCTCTTGGTGTCACTACCTAGAGGCTAATTACTGGATACTCTGATCATACTTCCCAACCTTTTGGAGAGTGGGATCACTGCCATACCCCCCTCTTTTTCCTTCACATATACTCAGCTTTTCCCCCCTCTACCTTCACTAATCTACCCCCCCTCTTTTTTTTATTATTGTGTGTGTGTGTTGTCTATTTGTATTAGCTTCCAAAATGATATACTCCTCATTGGGCAACCGCCCTACTGTGATATCGCATACTGTTAGGGGGCTAAATGTTCCTCAGAAAAGAATGCAACTGTTGCTCCATCTTGGGAAGGAGGAGCCACCCTTTGTATTTCTTTAGATCAAATTATATTCCTAAACTGACTGTTGGTCATTTCCCCAAAGCCTTTCACGCCACCAATCCAGAGGCTAAGACTAAGGGTGTTTCCATTTTGATAGGTAAGGACTCGGGATTCAAACTTGATCAACAACTGGTGGACCCCGAGGGCCAGTTCTTCCTTCTCTTGGTTTGCCTCTATATGTATTGTCCTGGGGGGGACTTCAGTGTCTCGTTGGATCCTCTCCAGGACACTTCCAATGGTAAATCGGACATTTTATTTTGCATACTTAAAAGAATCAGAGTACTACTGAATTCCCTGACTTTGGCGGACCCATGGCGAGTGGCTAACCCGCAGGGGAGAGACCTTACCTATTACTTCACGGTCAATAACAAGTACTCCTGCCTAGATTACATTTTTGTCTCTCAGAGAGACCTATCTATCTTGAAAGACGCTCGCATAGGGACGCAGACAATCTCAGATCATGCCCCTACTTCAGTGACTTTACGGCTACAGGATATACCTATGAAATCATGCATGTTGTGGCTTAACTCAACTTTACTGACTCACCCCCTGACCCTGAAACCCATTTCAGAAGCTATAAGTACCTATTTCAGGGAAAATACTACTGATGAAGTTTCCCTTTTCACTGTTTGGGAAGCACACAAGTGTGTGCTATGAGGAAGACTTATTAACTTAGCCTCACAGAGAAAGAAAGCCTCAGAGAAAGAACTAAAAGCACTACTAGAAAAATTGCAAAATTGAAAATCCAGCATTAAAGATTGACAGCAGTTCAGTCAGCTGGCGACCTTTTAGCAGCCCGCAAGGAATTACAAGCTAAACTAGATCTTCAAGCGAAACTGATTCTGTTTTTCAAGCAGGGTTTTTTTTTGAGCATGGAAATAAAAGCTGTAAATTCTTGGCTAGGGCACTGAGGGATGTAAGCTCTGCTACTCACATCACTCAAATTAAAATTTAGGACGATAAAATGGTACATACCACAGAACAAATAGCATCGGAATTTCACCGCTTCTATACTAAACTTTACAATTTGCCACCCTCGCACAAACCCGCGTCATTTGAGGGTGCTAGACCCCGCATTATAAGACAATACTTGGAACAAAGTGGATTGCCAAGCCTGCCCACCTCCGAGGCAGAGGAAATTGACTAACCTATTTACATAACGGAACTCTTACAGGCAATTAACACATTAAAACCTTGTAAAAGCCCTGGCCCGGATGGATTCTCAGCCATATATTATAAGACCTTCCAGCCCCTACTTGCGAAACCATTGCTTAGCGCATTGAATTCTCTGTGCTTCCCAAACCTGGCAAGGATCCCAGCATCTGTTCTAGTTACAGGACAATATCCTTGTAAAACCTGGATGTAAAACTTTTGTCTAAAATTATTGCAACAAGGCTTTGCAGACATCTTCCAGATATTATTGGCCCGGGAACAGGTGGGCTTTATGCCGGGTAGGGAGGCACGTGATCTCACTAAAGCTCTAAATCTCATTCACTTATTCAGAGGGCATACAGAAGAAGGCCTTTTCCTGTCTAGGGATGAGCTTTATGTTCGGATCGAACATGAGTTTGACTCGAACATTGGCTGTTCGATCGTTCGTCGAAATACGAACATTATGGGACGTTCGCTCCAAATTCATCGACACCGCAGTGCATTGCTGTCTGATGATTAGCCAAGCATGCACTATGACCCGCATGCTTTGGCCAATCACAGCACCCTCAGCAAAGAGAGCCATAATTGGCCAAAGGCAGGGTGCCGTTGGCCAATTATGGCTCAGGGGGTTAAGCCCATGACCCACACACTATATAAGGCCGCCTGCACGTCAGCCCTGTGTAGTGTGTTGCTGGCATTGACTGAGAGAGAGTGTCATTTCATTTAGATTGAGCAGGCAGGCGATTCAGTTAGCTGCAGTGTATTTAGTATATATACATCCAGGCGCATATATATATATATATATATATATATATATATATACACTGTATCCAGTTTAGCTAGATCTGACTGTAGTCCGTTCCTGGTGTACTGTTTCTAATACACTTCAAGCAGGCAGGTGATTCAGTTAGCTGCAGTGTATTTAATATACAGTATATATATATGCAGTCAGTCTCATATATATATCCACTGTATCCAGTTTAGCTAAATCTGACTGCAGTCCCTTCCTGGTGTACTTTTTCTAATACACTTCAGGCAGGCAGGTGATTCAGTTAGCTGCAGTGTATTTAATATACAGTATATATATGCAGTCAGTCTCATATATATATCCACTGTATCCAGTTTAGCTAGATCTGACTGCAGTCCATTCCTGGTGTACTGTTTCTAATATATTTCAGGCAGGCAGGTGATTCAGTTAGCTGCAGTGTATTTAATATATATATGCAGTCAGTCTCATATATATCCACTGCATACAGTTTAGCTATATCTCACTGCAAGCCATTCCTGGTGTACTGGTTCTAATATACTTCTGGCAGGGAGGTGATTCAGTGAGCTGCAGTGCATAAAATATATATACAGCCTCCTACATATATATATCCACTGCATTCCAGTCTAGCCAAGCCTATATCTGACTGCAGGCCATTCCTGGTGTACATTTTCAAATATACTTTCAGGCAGGCAGGTGATTCAGTGAGCTGCAGTGCATAAAATCTATATACAGTCTCCTACAAATATATATATCCACTGCATTCTAGTCTAGCCAAGCCTATATCTGACTGCAGGCCATTCCTGGTGTACGTTTTCAAATATACTTTCAGGCAGGCAGGTGATTCAGTGATGTGCAGTGCATAAAATATATTTACAGTCTCCTACACATATATCTACTGCATTCTAGTCTAGCCAAACCTATATCTGACTGCAGGCAATTTCTGGTGTACATTTTCAAATACACTTTCAGGCAGGCAGGCAGATGATTCCGGGATCTGCAGTGCATTAACTATATATACAGTCTCCTACATACAGGGCTTTTTTTCTCTGAGAATAGGTGCAGGAACTCCCCCGTCTGAGTCACCCCTTGTCTCTGCCCCCTACCCACCTCTGACCACCTTGCCTTGATTCCACCCCTACCCACATACCAGTACTGCCCCTTTTAGAGAATACAGAACCAAGTATCATTTTCACGTACCTTGTGGACGTGCCTGACTTGCAGGGGATGGCGTCTCTTGCGGCTCCGACTCGAGGGCCCTGGTAGGATATACAGGAAGCACAAGAGTCAGGAGTGGCACGAGTGCCTGGCAGGATCAACAGCAGGAAGTGGGTCTGGAACTCAGGAAGTGCTGTACAGTAGAACTTCAGACTGAGCCAGAAGGTAGACTGGAACCTGGAAGGAGCTGGATCAGCAGACTGGTGCAGCCGACTGGAACCAAACAGCAGACTGGAACTGGACAGCAGACTGAAACCGGATAGCAGACTGAAACTGGACAGCAGACTGGAACTGGGCAGCAGACTGGAGCCAGATAGGAGACTGGAGCTGGATAGCAGACTGGAACTGGACAGCAGACTGGAACCAAACAGCAGACTGGAACTGGATAGCAGACTGGAACTGGACAGCAGACTGGAAATGGACAGCAGAATGGAACTGGATAGCAGACTGGAGCCAGATAGTAGACCGGAACTGAAGTCAGGATACTAAGGCTGGAGAGTCAGACAAGCCGGATCGGTAGCCAGGCGGACTGTGGATATGCCAGAGGGTCAGGCAGAAGAGTAGTCAGACAAGCGGGGGTCGGATGCAGGCAGAAGACAGGGATGGTCAGAGACAAGCCGGGATCAGATGCAGGCAGATAACAAGGATAATCAGGAACAAGCCGTGTCTTTAGTACAGAAACAGGTTCTCAAGGATCAACACACGTAACGCTGTAGAGCAGACAACAAGATCCCAGTGTGACAGCTAGGTTTAAATAGCCCGCCTGATGCTAATGGGCTCCCGTGCGCGCGCGCACACGTGAGTGCCCGCGCATGCGCATAGGTGCGCGCGATTGCTCAACTGCCCGCACAGGATGCCTGTTACTGGCAGGATCTTCCTGACATTGCCCCCCCCAAGGGGCAGCCTGCGGATGCCCAGCCGGGCCCATTTCTCAGGATGGCTTCTCTTAAAGGATTGAACTAAGCTTTTAGCATGGATGTTCTCCTCAGGCTCCCAAGAGTTCTCTTCCGGGCCATACCCTTTCCACTTAATCAGGAATTGGGCTTGATTTTTCCTTTTCCTGCAATCAAGGATGGCTTCAATTTCAAATTCTTCCCCTCCGTCCACTATTACAGAATCATTACAGGATCCGGGGGATTCAGATTCCATTCAGGAAAAGAGTTGGAGACAAAAGGTTTCAACAGGGAAACGTGAAAAACAGGATGAATCCTGAGTGAGTCCGGGAGTTCCAGCTCATAGGCTACCTCATTCATTTTCCTTTTTAAGGAAAAGGACCCAAGAATTTAGGACCCAACTTCCTGGAGGGACAAGTCAATTTTAGGTTTACAGTGGATAACCATACAAGGTTACCTGGTTCAAGTAGCAGTTCCCCTCGTCTTTTCCTGTCGAAAGTTTCTTTGTTGCATTCCTGAGACTTCGTCATGGTTTCCTGTAATATTTGGTTGTTGGAAGAGAAAAAATGTATTGTTTCCTGGACTGCTGGTACGGAACTTTCAGGAATGGAGTTGGACAAAAAGGATGGATGAAACCTGTAATTAGCAAAAAACGGACTTTGTTTTGTGGCAGAATGGACAGCATTATTATAGGCAAATTCAGCCAAGGGAAGCAGAGAGAGCCAATCATCCTGAGAAAAGGAAAAAAAAAAAACGAAGATATTGCTAGAGAGTATGGTTGGTCCTCTCAATTTGGCCATTCGTCTGGGGATGATAGGTGGTGGAAAATGATAGTTCAATTCCTAGAGCTTTACACAGGGCTCTCCAGAATCGGGAAGTAAATTGTACTCCTCAGTCAGAAATGATATTAGCCGGAATTCCATGGAGTCTAATTGACCTCTCCTTGCTCCTCATCGCCTGGGATCTACAACCCCACTATACCTTCAGTCCTCTCAGAAACCTGCACTGAGAGGAATGAAGGTGTAGAATTAGGTGTGCCATGTACTTGCGGGCAATCTGCTATCGCTACACCAACATCCGATTGTAGCAGGCAAATTGTGGAATGTGCGGTACCTCAGTGGCAGGTTCCCAAACGCCATTTCTTTTCACGGAAGGCCATTACGGCTCTCTACTAGCATGTGGAAGGCAATGTCTTGGCCTCGTTGGACAGGGCGGTCAGCGGGAAGGTGCATATTACTGCTGACTCCAGCAGGCATGGACAGGGATGTTACCTTTCTTTCATGGCGCACTGGGTAACTCTGCTGGCAGCTGGGAAGGATGCAGGACAGGTTGCTGTATTGTTGGAGCTTGTTCCATCACCACGCCTCCAAAATGCTAGTAGTGGTAATTCTGCCACACCTCTTTCCTCCACCCCCTCCTCTTCTTCCTCTATGGCCTCTTCCTCTGCAGATTTGTCCTCAGAACCAGTGGTGCTCCGTAGGCATTCAAGGGGCTACGCAAGCACTCAGGCAAAAAGATGCCATGTGGTGCTTGAGTTGGTCTGCTTAGGGGACAGGAGACACAATGGGGCAGAGACTGTCAGTTCTGCAGGGGCAGACTCAGAGGTGGTTGATGCCATGCCAGCTTCAGCCAGGAATGGTGGTTTGCGACAATGGCACCAACCTCCTCTCCGCCCTCCGACAGGGACAATTGACCCATGTTCCCTGTTTGGCTCATGTCCTTAATTTGGTGGTGCAGTGTTTCTTGTGCAGGTACCCGGGCTTACAGGATCTCCTGAGGCAGGCCAGGAAAGTCTGTTGGCATTTCCGCTGGTCATATAATGCCAGTGCTCGGCTGGCTGACCTTCAAAAGGAATATGCAACCTGCCCAAGAACCGCCTCATTTGTGACATGCCCACCAGGTGGAACTCAATGTTGCCAATGCTGCAGCGGCTGCACATCAATGAGTACCTGTGTGAGTATGGCACCAGGACAGGATCAGTGGAGGTTGGCTTTTTTTTCGCCACTCCAGTGGCTACTGATCAAGGATGCATGCACTGTCCTGTCACCATTTGAGGCAGTCACAAGGATGGTGAGCAGTGACAGTGCATGCATCGGTGATACTGTCCCTCTTGTCTTCCTGTTGGAGCACACGCTTCGTGGAATAATGGACAGGGCACTTGAGGCAGAACAGAGGGAGGAAGAGGAGGACTTCCTTAACTCTCAAGGCCCCCTTTATCCAGACAGTATTCCTGCAGGCCTGTCGATCAAACAGAAAGAGGAGGAGGAGGAGGAGGATGAGGATTGTGTCAGCATGGAGATGGAGCCTAGCACTCAGCATTAGCAGCAGTCTTCAAGGGATCATTTTCAGTCCCCAAAAACCCATGGACTTGTACATGGCTGGGAGGAGGTGGCTGTGGATCATGTCATCCTTAGTGACCCTGAGGGCTTCGGATCAAATTCCCCAGCAAACCTTCGCTGCATGGCCTCCCTGATCCTGCAAAGCCTGCGAAAGGACCCTCGGATTCGTGGTATCAAGGAGAGGGATCATTACTGGCTGGCAACCCTTCTTGATCCACGTTACAAGGGTACGAAACTTATCCAGCCTTCGCAGAGGGAGCAGAGGTTGAAACATCTTCGGGAGGCCTTGCAGAAAGGTTTGTGCAATGCGTTTCCAGAGCCTGGGAGGTTTCAATCTCCTGATCCTCCTGGACAACGTGTTGCTGAGGCTGGAGTGGTGGAGAAGGTGGCCGTCTGACCGATGCGTTCAGACAATTCGTTAGTCCGCAGCCCCAAGGTCTGATCGGTTCGAGCAACCATCGCCAGCATCTGATTTACATGGTACAGGAATACCTAGGGGCAAGATCATTGGAGACCTTTCCAACTGAAAATCCACTGGGTTACTGTGTCTTGAGGATGGATCCCTGGCCAGAACTTGCACAATATGCAATTGAGCTATTGGCCTGTCCTGCATCCAGCGTTCTTTCTGAACGCACATTCAATGCTGCTGGAGGCTTTGTAACCGATCACAGAGTGCGCCTGTCCACAGACTCAGTTGATCGGCTCACCTTTATAAAAATGAATCAGTCTTGGATCACCAGCTACCAAGCACCTGATGCTGATGTAACCAATTAATTTTTCTATGAATGTGAGATCCCTTGAAGTCTGCCTATGCTGAGTGACTATCCTGTTATGCTGAGTGACTATCCTATTCCTCTTCAATGTTCATGTTGATAGCTTCTAAGAACATTTTTGTTTAAGGGCACCACCACCAGTGCCTAAGGCCCAATTTTTCTGCCCCTGTGTAACCTCCCTGGTGGTTTTCCCGAGTGTGGCTCGGGGTTAAATTTCAGCACCATTAGCGGTAACCCCGAGTCACACTCAGGATTGCAATGCAGTATCCTGGTACTTACCTTGTCCCCAGGATCCTGCGATGTCCCCCCGCTGTGTCCGCGGGCTCTGTCCTTCTTCCGAAGCCTCTCTGTGCCGGGCTCCGTTCCCTGTGAGCGCCGCAACGCATGGGGGGCAGAGCCTGGTGGGAAATTCAAAAAAGTGAGAAGTCATAACACATACAGTACACTGTAATCCTACAGATTACAGTATTGTATGAAATCATTTCACATCCCTTTTGTCCCAAGTGCTTTGTCCAGTGCCCTGAATGCAGTTTTATATGATATATACTGTTTTTTCTGCCTGGAAACTGGAGATTGTCCATAGCAACCAAAAAGTGTCCCTTTACGTCAAAAGTGGTTTTAGACCAGTTAGAAAACATCGATAGTAAATTAGAACACTTGCAGGATTGAGCGATAGTAAATCGTGGGGAAATTTATTTTATTATTATTATATTATTATTTTTTATAATTATTTATATTTATTTATTAAACAACAATCATAAAGTGATCCCACGCTACAGCAGAAATGTGCAAAAGGCTTATCACTAAATAAAAAGAATAAACATTGTGTAAATATAATTCAATAATTAAGAAATAGTACAAGTGCAAAAGTGATAAGTCCATAAATTGGTAAATCAATCCCGGGGCATATGATTCAGTGTGATAATAATCTCTTAATTAAATAATTTTATAATAAATGTCCAAAAGAAGGGAATCATGTAAAAGCAGTTCCAATGAATAAATCAGTGGACAGGGGAGAAGTTTAAATCCAAGAAATTAGCTCATGGAACACTCACCTTCATATCTTGATATACCAGCATGTAGTGAATGAGGATAGATTCCGTTACTCCAACCTCTACCACCAGGGGATCCTCCGTTTCACTAAATGTAGGACCTAGATAGCCTGAAGTATCAGCATAAAACCATATACAGGAATTTGTTCCGCTGTATCGATATCCACCACCAGGGGGTCCTATGCTCCACCAAGTAGATAACCTGAATACGTACTCCACATCCACGTCCTCATAAAATCTCGTATCCTCCGCAAAGGGGGGGGGGGGGACAGGGGGAGAGAGATGGGTAAGGATGGGAGAGAGAGAAAAAGCTCCAATAGTGTAGTATATTAAAGGTAAATAGGTTTTATTCAAAAGATAAAGCTGGACTCTTACAATGAAAATGTAAAAAACAGGCATAAAACAGCTGCTATGGCGTCTGGACGCCGCTCTCACATCACTTCCGGTATACTTCAACCTCCGGCCACTCCCTACGTGTTACGTCATCACGTGACTTCATCAGGGATCCGGATTGGCTGTGGCAGCCATGTTTATATCTTGAAAAACCGGAAATGGAATAGCGGCCATTTTGTTGTGGTCCGCTCTATTTAACAGCAGCGGCCATTTTCTTATAGTCAATCTCGTGTTTTCACAGCGGCCATTCTATGGAAAGGAACACCTCTGCTGACACTTCTAAAGCAGGGTTCTCATAGATTAACGGAAGCTGAGAATCAATGTAGGGTCTAATTGCTTTATAACCCGTGGCTCCTCATCAAACAAAGTTGGCACTTCCGTTTGTGAAAAAACTGGTGTGACGGGCCCTGAATGTATTTGTATAGGGTATTAAAAAATGAATCCAGATAAAATTACTGATAACACTCCAAAATGTAAAGAGATTGTATAAAAAAGTATAAAGAAAAGAAAAGAAAAACAAAGACTAAATAAAATGAAAAATAAAATAAAAATAAAGACAAAAATAAAAATAAAAATAGAATAGAATCAAAACAAATAGGATCAAAATAAAAATAGAAAAAAATATAAATAGAAAATAATAAATAATAAAAATAAATGTCAAAATAATATTAACCAATATAAAAAATCAAAAATAAAATCAAAATAAAATAAAATAAAATAAAAATAAAAATGAAAATAAAAATAAAAACAAAATTAAAATAAACAAAAAAATAAGAAATAAAAATAAAAATAAAAATAAAATAAAATAAAAGTAAAAATAGAAAATGAAAATAAAAAAAAAAATAAAAATAAATAGACAGAAAATACTCAAATAAAATCAAATAAAGATAAGTATTAATGGACTGTAGCTAAAATAAATTCCTATAATTCCAGTTATACTTTATTACGCACCATATAAATCACTATGATAATTAAAATTTCAAAATTAAAATTAAAAAATGTTTTTTTTATAAAAAATTCAAAAAAAGGGGGGTTTAGATAAAAATCAGCCATACAACTGGCTCAATAATGTAGACAAATCCAAAGACGGTGGTAAAAATGATTGTTGCATACCGGAAATGGAGCGAGCATGGCTTTCCAGATTAACAATTAAAACAATCATAAGACATGTATAACATAATACATTAAAAATTACTCAAAAAACAGTTGAGGTCAAATTCAACATTTAGGCCTCCCGGCACTAAACTTTTCATGGTGTATATCGATCTTGACTCTTTCTGGCTAATCGTCCTGATCTTGTGGCTACCTCTCCATGATGTATTATACTTTTCTATGCCCCAGAATTGTAGCTGGGATGGATCTCTATTATGTACTGTGGCAAAATGTTTTGAAACATTATGTTTGGGAAACCCATTTATAATGTTCTGCACGTGTTCTTTCACCCTGACTTTAGGTGCTCTTTTTGTTCTGCCTATGTACTGTAAATTGCAGCTACATTGAAGGCAGTACACTACCCCTTCAGTATGACAACCTATGAAGTCCCTGATCTCATAGGTGTGACCCGTGGTGGTAGCTGTGAATTCTGACCTCTTTCTTTGAATTTTTTTAGTGAGACGACAAGTGTAACAATTCCTACAAGGGTAGAAGCCCTTTCCAGAAAAAAACATAAAGTTACTCTTCGGGGGAGGTTCAACTATAGATTTAACGATCATGTCTTTCAGGGTAGGAGCTCTTTTATAAACGATATTGGGTGTATCTGACAGAATATATTTTAAATCTCTCTAATGAATCCTTATTTCCATTCCAAACGATCACAATGTCGTCTATATACCTTCCATATAGAGTCAACTGGGCTGGCATATTACTGTATATAGCTTCTTCTTCCCAATATGCCATAAAAGCATTAGCTATACTGGGTGCAAACTTCATCCCCATGGCTATGTCAGTTATTTGTCTGTAATAAAACTGGTCATGCCAAAAATAATTATGTTTTAAACAGAAATCGAGGCATTTTATTAGAAATTTCCTTTGTTTACATACTAATGTACTGTACGTTCTCAGGAGCCATTTCACCGCTGCGCATGCTTCATGGTGCTGAACAATGGTGAACAATGAGGACACATCCGCAGTAGCCAGGAACGTCCTACCTTCTAGTACTGATATCGTATCCAGTAATTGGAGAGTGTGCTTGGTATCCTTTATATATGCCTTTGTTTTCTGAACCGCTGGTTGAATGAAGTGATCGATATATTCACCCATTCTGGAAGTCAGTGAATCTATGCCGTTCACAATCGGCCTGCCTGGTGGTTCTTCTCGATTTTTGTGAATCTTTGGGATGGTATATATTATTGGTATTCTGCATGATTCTGGTATCAAAAATTTGGATTCTATATTTTTCTATATTTATTTATTATATTATAATTTATGATTTGTGTTTCAAACATCATCATACCCGGGATATCTACTAGACTCATGGTGGACAGATTTAAGTGTGTTATTGCTAAGAATTACAGGCCTACAATATAAAACGCCAATTTTCTATGCAAAATAATTGTACCACTTTGAGATGCAAAAATCTGAAATAATCATACCACCAGGGAGGTTAACAGAGGCGCATAATTATAATTTTTGCTGTAATATTTCACAGCAGGGCTCGTTCTTGCGCTCAACTAGAGTAACTGTGAGGGGTTGCAGTGTTGTGGCACCACCACCAGTGCCTAAGGCCCAATTTTTCTGCACCTGTTTAAGGGGCATGTAATTACAATATTTGCTCTAATATTTCACAGCAGGGCCCATTCCTGCACCCACCAAGAGTAACTGTGAGGGCTTACAGTGTTGTGACACCACTACTACACCACCACCAAAGGCCCAATTTTTCTCCCCCTGTTCAACAGGGGCATGTAATTACAATTCTTGATATAATATTTCACAGCAGGGCCCGTTCCAGTGCCCACCAAGAGTAACTGTGAGGGCTTACAGCGTTCTGGTACCACCAACACCTAAGTCCCAATTTTCTGCAGAGTATATAGGGCAGGCTGTATAGTATATACAGGCGGTCCCCTACTTTCAAACATCTGACTTAAAAATGACTCCTACTTACAAATCTACCCCTAGGAAGGGAAATTCTCTCTTGTAAGAGTTATTATGGGAAAAAGGTGTCTCCACTGATGCTTTATCACCAATCCTTGTTTCCCTAATAACCCCAAATTTTCAAAATCCAATTGTCATTGGGACAGAAAGTGAGGTGAAATCTTCTGAACAGGGGCACAGACAGCAAAACAAATTTTACAGGGGTGATGATAACCCTTCCCTATGTTATCCAAAAAGCTTAAAAATTGATTTTTTGGCTGGAGCTACACTTACAAAATGTACCTGTTCCAAATTACAAACAGATTCAACTTAAGAACAAACCTACAGTCCCTGTCTTGTTTGGACCCTCTGTATACTGCTGTTCAGAGTTTATAGGGCCTGGGGGCCCCACGCCTTTTCTTTTTTTAATTTGGGTGCGGGGTTCCCCTTAATATCCATACAAGACCCAAAGCGCCTGGTAATTGGCTGGGGGGGTACCCATGCCATTTTTCTCAATAATTTTCATCCATATTGTCGGGACCCGACATTACATTACAGCCGCAAGCAGTTTTAAATTACTTTTATTCCTTTAGAAATGTAATTTTGTGCAGGGACAGTTCTAAACACGGGAAACATGCGCCACTTTAAAGGCATACTATAGTCAACCCCCCAGGTACGATATTTAAAGGAATATTTCACTTTTATTTTTTCACTTAAAGCATTATTAAAATCACTGCTCACGAAAAAAACGTCCATTTTTAAACTTTTTTTTTGCATTGATACATGTCCCCTGGGGCAGGACCCGGGTCCCCAAACACTTTAGGACAATAACTTGCATATTAGCCTTTAAAATTCGCACTTTTGATTTTTCATGTTCGGGTCCCATAGACTTTAACGGTGTTCGCAAAAAAAGGGGGGATGAGAAACAGAGGGTTTCTCTAAAGAAGGTCAACAGAGAGCACTATTGTCAAATACAAAACCAGCTTTATTAATAACCAAAAAATATATAACCAATTACTATATCAAAAAGTGAAGATATAAGCAATATGGACAGACGGTTATCACAAACAAATTAAAATGGACAACGTTGTCACAGGGAATATTTAAAATCAAATGGGAGCCGCGGCTACACGCCCACACATACACATCATACACACTAGATATGGGGTATATTGAATTAAGGATAGTCCTGCACAATAGATTGGAGATTAATGGAAAGTATTCCCAGTATAGAGTATCCAGTAGGGCAGGAACAGTCCTATATCACTAGTTTGGAGGTGATGTAAGTGGGTGGATGATCTGACAAATCAAAAAGTTGGACCATAGATGGAACGATCTCTCAAACGATCATTGCACTCAGTGGTTATTTAGATCACAGCTGATGAAATAGATTACGAACGCTTTCCAGATTGCAGTAAGAATGATTGTGCAGACATCTACAGAGGCAGCAGGATAAATGTCCTTGGAGACAGCATTTAAGGAAACATAGAAAAACTGACATACGTTTTGTTGGAGTGCTGAGTAAGGTGGAAGGATCTCATTAACCGCACTGTGTCCGTCGTCAGACTATGTTAGTCCTGGATGTTGAAGTCTCTCTGTGGACAGATGCCTCTGTGTGGCTCACCAGGAGTGCAGGCCGGTAAGGAGTCGTCGCTCACTGCTCCTCACCATGGAGCCGCCGAAGCACCGTATGATGCGTAGCTGCAAGGAAAAAACCAACATCAGCTGTTGGATCAGCTGTTAGGTCCGTGTAAGGATGAGTCAGGTCAAATTGCGCTTGGCTCCCGAGGACGTGCTGACGTCACACCGCTGACGCGTTTCACCAGCCAATGGACGCTGGTTTCCTCAGAGCTAGGAGGGGTCAAGTGTGGTGAGTTTAAATAAGCAATAAAGAGTGCAGATACTACTTGTATCCACTAGATGTCGACCATAGCCCCTCAGTGTAAGTCATTCAGCAAACAAAGCATACATTCTAATTACATGATTAGGATAGTAATATTAGATATTTACGAGATAAAGGCGGAGAGGCTGTAGAAAAAAAGTAAAAGGAAAAAGAGTACTTTAACAGTTTTTTTGGGAAAATCAGCCATGGAAGGAGTGAAGAATTAGAGGTAATGTTTATGATAGGGATTTTATCTCCACAAATAAGAAGCATTGTTTATGTTACTAGGAAGGATTGTAAACTGCATTCAGTGTTTAACCCCTTCGGGGCTAAAGAATCTAAAAAGTACGTCCACATTTTCTCCTTTTGCAGGAGTATAGTGTCAAAAACGCCCCTTCTGGGGGGCAGATTAAGCACATAGATCCCTTTAACTGTAAGGCCTGCTGGGTTGCTGTCATGAAATTTAGCAAAGTGTACTGGAATAGGTCTGTCATCATCCTTATTCTTGGTTTTATTCCTAATGCCACTGATGTGTTCGCTGATCCTAATTCGGAGCTGACGTTTGGTTTTTCCTATGTAATTTTTATTGCAAGGACACGTGAGCATATATATGACACGTGTCGTTGAGCAATTAATAAATTGTTTAATTCGATAGTCATTGCCACCCCTTGGATCAGCGAACACATCAGTGTGATGTACATATTTGCATATGTTACAATGTCCACATGCATGCATGCCTGGGGGAGGTTTTCTCTCAGTAAGCCAGTTTTTATTAATCGTTCTGGTATATTCTGAATGAACCAGGGTGTCTCCCAAATTACGTGCCCTTTTGGCCGTGAGTAATGGTCTAGGGTTAATTATGTTAGCAATGAGGGGTGCCGTTTTAAGGATATGCCAGTGTTTGTTTAGGATCTCCTGGACTTGGGTCCATTGTGAGCCAAACCTGGTGATGATTCTGGGGAAATCACAATGTGATTGGTCCGTTTCCTGGGGATTCTTCTGTGTGATTAGAAGGTCCTCACGTTTAGTTTTAAATGCATTATTTTTAGCTTTTTTGAGAGAATTATGTGAGTACCCTCTTTTCCTAAATCTTTTATACATTTCATGTGCTTCAGTTAGAAATTGATCCTCCTCCGAGCAGTTTCGTCTGATCCTTAAAAATTGTCCAGTGGGTATTCCCCTAATTAGCGACTTTGGATGATGACTCTGTGCTAAGAGGAGGGTATTAGCTGCTGTTTCCTTTCTAAAGGTGCTTGTTGCTATTTTATTTCCACATCTAGTGATTTGTAAATCAAGGAATGAGAGGGCATCAGTAGAATAGGAATAGGTTAAATGAATATTCCTTTCATTGTAATTTAGTAGGGATAAAAATTCCAAAAGTTGTTCCACTGAGCCCTCCCATATCACGAGTACGTCGTCGATGTACCTTAACCACAGCGCGCAGTGGTCAAGGTACATCGAGGACTTGTACATGACCTCCTCCTCCCAAAGTCCTAAATGGAGACAGGCATAGGACGGGGCCCAAGGGGCACCCATACTAGTGCCTCTGATTTGTTGGTAGAACTTCCCAAGAAACTGAAAGAAATTATTGCCCAGCATGAATTCCAATAGTTCTATAATGAATTCATTGTGGGCTCCAAATAATGGATGATGAATGTCCAAGAAAGTTTTAGTAGCTTGAATACCCCACTGGTGGGGAATCGATGTGTACAGACTTTCCACATCTATCCCCACCAGTAGGGCATTTGGAGATAGGGTGAAATTGGACAACTTTAGAAGTATATCTCTGCTGTCACGGACAAAAGAAGGTAGTTTAGTTGTTCGAATGCTTGCGCAAACTTTCGATCCGTTCGCATGTTCTGCCGTAAACCGAACCGGGGGGTGTTCGGCTCATCTCTACTCCTGTCTACAGACGCGGAGAAGGCCTTCGACACTCTTGGAACCAGTGCAGATACATAATGGCACCAGACAAGGCTGTCCTTTGTCCCCAATATTGTTTATACTCACATTAGAACCCTGCATATGCACCGTGAATAGGAATCCCTCTATCAAGGCACTAGACCTAGGGAATACCCACTGTAAAATTGCTGCTTATGCGGCTGACCTCCTATTTGTCCCTACACAACCACATATTTCGTTCCCCAATCGCTTGAAAGAATTTGAGCGGTGTGGTTACATTTCCAATTTCAAGATTAACTATGACAAATCAGAGGCTCTCAACATCTCTTTGAACCCCCAAATCCTAGTGAAGGTTTAATCTAATTGCCCTTTTAAATGGGTGCAAGCTTCACTCAAATACGTAGAGATATGCCTTACGTCTGACTTGGCAAATCTCTATGCACAAAATTTCCACCCCATCTTACACAAACTGAAACAGGACCTACAGCACTGGAAACTAAAACCCTTTTCTTGGTTTGGGAGGGCAGTGATGGTGAAAATGACAGTGTTGCCTAGGGTGCTGTATTTGTTCTATAACCTACCCATCCTTTTGCCCAAAAGGTTCTTCTTTCAACTAAATTTGACGATATGGGAATTCATTTGGGCTGGGAAGAAATTGCGCATTAGCATGCAGACCCTGACCAAACCAAAGATAGAGGGAGGTATTAATCTGCCAAACTTTAAACTTTAAAATTATGCAACTCATTTGGTACGAATCATTGATTGGAATTGCCATGCAACTTCCAAGGATTGGGTGGGAATTGAAGGCTTACAGACCAAGACACCCCTAAGGTTTATACCTTGGGCTTCCAAAGACACATGCCCTACTAACCTCCAGTCACACCCAACAATTGGACCAACACTGAGAGTCTTTCAAACCATCATACAAAACTATAATATAGCCTCCACCCCTGGCCCATTGACGCCCTTGATACACAACGCAGAGTTTGCACACAGACACACAACCATATCCTTTCCTCACAGGGAGGATGCAACTCCCTTGGTTATATCTCACTGTGTAGACAACAGCAAACTCAAAACTTTTGATCATTTACAGACTGAATTACAAGAAAAACATTTTACATATTGCCAATACGTACAGTTTCAAAATTATGTCCACTGTTTAGCTAACTGACATCATTTCTTACGACAGACGACACACTTTAAACAGTTATGCCTTACGGAAGCCCCGCTAGGAAAAGCAACCTCCCTGATGTACCACTAGTTGCAATCTAATCTAAGTGAGCCACCTAGCAAGCATAGGAAGGAGTGGGAAACAACCCTCAAAACGGCATTTTCTGATGAACAATGGTTTAACGCCTGCATCCTAGCACACAAATGCTCTATCACTTCCAGCACTCAAGAAACATCATATAAAATCTTGACTAATTGGTATTTTACCCCAACCAAGTTGTATGCCTGGTACCCAGAAATAACAGATACATGCTGGCATTGTGGCAGTGGCAGGGGTAACATGATGCATATCTGCTGGGACTGCCCGCTTTTGCGTAATTTTTGGGATAACATTTGCACACAGATTTATTCCATAACTGAGACAAAACTAAAACTTACGCTAGAATGCTGTCTTTTGAACATTTACTCATTAAGCAAATATAAAAAATCCGTAGTGAGACATATGCTGAACACAACAAAATCAATTATCCTCAAACACTGGTTAACTACTCAAGTACCCATGCTGGCAGAATGGCTACTTGCTGTGGACTCCATCTGATTCTTTTGACAAGTTGCAGAATGGCTGATCGATTTCTGGATTTCTGATTTGTGATTTATAACAGATGTGGTTTCATTTGGTTGTTCTTTTTCCCATGAAAGTGACGATTTTGGATATACATAGATATGTTAACTTGTGAATCTTGTACCGACGGACCTTCCCTAAACTTATTAGAAAATTACTCCTATAACCATTATGTGAAATGTTTGCTATTCAAACCCCCTCCCCCTTTTTTTTCTCTTTGTCTTCTTTTTTCCCCTCCCCACTACTTTTCTCCTCTTTCCTTATGTGTCTTTGGTTTTTCCTATCCCCTCTATATTGTGTTACTGCCTTGAAAATGCTCTCGAAAGAAAAATTTTGAGCTGAAAATAATTTCTGTTCATAACATACAACAGGTTCTTTTTTTCTTGTTCTCTGTCGTTATACTGGATGTGCACTTACACAGACGCTACTTGTTGTCCAGAAGCAATTTACAACTTTGCACATGTTTGGCGTATTGTATGTGATATGCTAAAACTGTCTCTGTATGTTTTGCTATAATTTTGTGCTATTTCAATAAAAACTTTATTGGGAAAAAAAATCAAGCCTTTCTGCTTTTATTTTTACATTGAGGGGGGAATAACCAGTGATCCTGGTATTCCACCTCCTTTTGTAATTCAATCTAACAATGCCAAGCATGGAAGTATGGTCAGTTTATGTGCTCTGTGACATCCTTGGCATTGCACAACGTGCCTGTATCGTGCCTGTATCTCAGGTAGTCAGTTTGGCCACCATGCCCCCTCCCACCCTCTTCTCTCGCCTAGCCCTGCTGTGCTGATTGACAGCGGCTTTTGTTTGAGGTGACCAAACTGACAGTGGAGGTACAGGCACAGTGTCCTTTAATTCCAGGCAATAAGGGGGAGTCACTGTATGCAACATGGCCTATTAGACATACACCCCCCCCCCCCCCCCCCCGTGGGGAAGAGGATAAAATGGAGGCTGTGCAGTCATGTGAATGCCATATACAGCACGAAGAAAAAAGTATTCAGCCGTTTACATTTTTTTTTTTAATAACAAATGTACAATTATAATTGGGGATTGCTTTTATACTGTATTATAGTTTGCCAAGATAGTAGTAACAAATAAAAAAAAAAGAGAGATTTGCTTAGCAAAGAGGAGAAGGGTTAGAGAGGAGTAACATTGTTTCAGGGTGAAGATCCAGTTTTAAGCCTACAGAAAGGATATAACCAACTGTATTGAATTTTGTAAAGTTATTCATAACATAAAACCTACATTCTTAGTAGAAGAGATGAAAATGCCTACATTCTACTGCCCATTTAATGAATGTATGAATATTTGATAATAGGCATCAGGCATGCACTGTCATAGAACAGGAACAGACAGTAATAAATATTTTCATATGCATTGGATTGAATCATAGAGTAAAAACATTTTTTTGCAGAGAAATTTACATTTTGAGCATTCATAAACTGTAATGAAGTGACAACGGCAATAATTTCAACACATATTGAAATGAAATAATAAGATTGCTGCAATATACAATACCACTTTCATTATTTCTGCAGAAAGTGTAGCTTCTGTGGTACCTCAATGTTATATTTTATTAACGGATCAAAATCGAATTCTACTGTAATTATTCAGCTTTAATTGGCCAGTCGACCCAAAAGTATTTTTTTTTATAGATATAGCCTGATGGATTAAGTCAGCCCCTGTTTACTTACATGAATTGGATAATCCAGCAGAGAGATTTCCCACCACATTTCTTGACACTGTTTTGGTCACTTGGAAATTCTGGGTGTTCCCACCAAACTTTGTCTTTCATCTCTCCTATATCAATCTCCATATTATATAATGGAGTCAAAATCCAACAGAGACAGGGAATGTGGCTGTGAGAGTCCTGTATATAACATTTCGTTTTCAAATAGCACACTCTGGTGTTGGGGTTACAATTTATAAATATGTGACAGTTAGTGAGGAAACATATATTAAAGTTTGTGCCATTACTGAGTGCCCAGGAAGGTATGATTGAAAATGTGGCCTTGAATGGATACTGATGGACCAAATGATTTACTGGCTATTTTCTTAGGGAGTGCAGTGGTGAGATGTGCCAATCCAAATTCCCATCTGTGCTACTTACCCTGTTAATAACATTAAATTGAAAATTGGCCTGCCTATCCAAAAAAATCCCAAAATATCCAATCCTATTTTTGAAATAAACCAATGCTTTATTGCTCAGAACACACATATAAACATATAAGAAAATAAGAAGTAGACCATCATAGCACAACCTTAGTGCTTGCCCAGCACTAAATTATGTCAGCTCAATCCCTCCAAGGCCGCATCACCACACACTGCTAGCCCTGTGTGTGCGAGTGCCTGCCAGGATTACATGATGATGTTACAGTTCTGTAGCCACTTCAAACATGTTTAATCACAGATGGACATCCCTAATGTAGTCCTGGCAAATTTGTGTACAGATTCACCCGGTAGAATTGTTTAAAATCATAATGCACTGCATGGCCCTTGGGCTATGGTTAACGGGCTTAGAAGGGTCAATAGGAGGGCTTTTGGATATGCCAGTCCCCTTACTATAAAAGGTTAAGCACATAACACACATAAGGGTTGATTTAATAAAACTGGAGAGTGCAAAATCCAGTGCAGCTCTGCATAAAAACCAATCAGCTTTTAACTTCAGCTTGTCCAATTAACCTGGAAGCTAATTGATTTCTATGCAGAGCTGCACCAGATTTTGCACTCTCCAGTCTGAGTAAATAAACCCCATAGTGTCAGTGTATTGGAAGCTGCTGTAGAGAAAGGACAGGGCAAGAATGGAGTAAATTTATGTAAGAGCCGTCTTTAATATTGATTGGACCCTGGGCAAACATTTTCTTGCCCCCCCCCATGCAATTTTGCTCTCCACCTGCTCTGAGACATACAATAAGCTAGACTTAAAATCAGTTTACTGAATCAGATCAGGCAGTGATTGCGATTGGTTGCCAAAGGTTACAGTGTATCATTACTGCTCACCGACTGGCTGCTAGAGGTTACAGCACACATTATGGCTCACTGATTATTTGCTAGAGGTTACAGCACATGACTTCCGCTTGTTGATTGGTTGCTAGAGATTACTGTACATCAATACTGCTCAATGATTGGTTGCTAGAGGTTACTGGACATCCTTACCACTCACTAATTGGTTGCTAGAGGTTACTGCACATTATTACTGCTCACTGATTGGCTGCTAGAGGTTACTGCATATCCTTACCACTCAATGATTGATTGCAAGAGGTTAGTGCACATCATTACTGCTCATTGATTGGTTGCTAAAGATTATAGCACATTATCTCCTCGCTGCCTGCACACCACCTCCAATGACCACCAATGTTAGGGGGGATTTACACTGACCACCAATATAAAGGGGGATTTACACTGACCACCAGTGTAAGGGAAATTCTGTACTTACCACCAATGTAAAAGGAAATGTACACTGATCACCAATGTAATGAAGAATTTACACTTGCAACCAATGTAATGGGGGATTTTACATCAACAACTAATAAAGGGGGATTTATACACTGGCCACCAATGTAAGAGGGATTTACACTCACCACCAATTTAAAGGGGGCTTCTACATGGACCATCATTGTAAGGGAGGATTCGAAACTGACCACAAATGCAAGTTTAGATTTTTTTTTACCGATTACCAATATAAAGAGGAGTTTTTACACTGGCCACCAATGTAATGTGGATTTACACTGACCGCCAATTTAATAGGAGCATTCACAGTAACCACCAATGTAAGAAGGGATTCACACTGACCACCAATGTAAGGGGAACCTTTACACAGACCATTAGTGTGAATGAAAGGATTTTACACCAAGCCCTTATGTAATGAGATTTAAACTGACCATCAATGTAACTGAGACATTTAGCCTGCGTTCACATTTGTATGTGTCAGGAATGCATGCAAAATCACTTTCCTGACACCACAGAAATGTGCTGCCCTTTAGCAGATACACAGCAGTGCCATTAATTGTTAATGACACCCTCACGCATCTGCTGACATGTGCGTATTCACATCCACCAAAATTCAGGGTGCTGTGGCACCATATTATTTTGAAAAAGGGTTCCACCTCCAATTTGCTTACCTTTGCAGAACAGGATGTTGTTAGGCTTAATGACCACAGTTGTAGGCAAGACTTTCCAGCATACCCCGTTATCTCCCCAGTGGGCACCATTTAGGAGAAGTGATAGTGAATATGACCTCAGGGAGGCATGATATACATATGAATGCCGCCTCTGTTTACATATCAGTGCCGCTGGTCCACAGATATTTACTTATTAATGCAACCGCTATTTACATATTAATGCAGCCGCTATTTACATGTAAACACAGGGTCTGCAGGTGAGTCATCTGTACACGACAATAGGGCAGAGCTGGGCAGGAGATATCAGGACACAGCACAGGGCTAAAACTTCAAGGGATAATGGAATTTAAACTGGGATAGTTGGCAATTATGAGGCAGTTGCTTTGGGCCCCACAACAATGATGGGGCCCAGGGCAGATGCCCCTTTAGCCCTGCCTTAAAAACGGTCCTAATTAATGTACTTTAATGTTTTCTTTTACTAACTCTTTGGACAATCATCCTTTTGTGGCCTTTTTTTTGTTCTTATTATTGGTAACATTTTTGTCTTTAACGGTATTCTGTGGTTGATTTGAGGTAAGTGGTCAGTTTTAGCTGCTGTCCCTTCCATAGCAAATTTTTTGTTGTTGCAACTTTTATAGGGCTGCAACTAATGATTATTTTCATAATCGATTAGTTGGCCGATTATTGTTTCGATTAATCAATTAATTGGTTAATAACCTTACAAAAAAGTGTGGTGTATAATTTAGTTAATATGTCAAGTTTAAAAAAAAGGCAATTTATTCCTAAATATCTTTATACGCAGGGGTAAATATAAATAACCAACTATATGGTTAGGGAGTAAAATATTTAATCCTCTCTGAGAATAACAGACAGAAGAGATATACTCTATATACTATTAGAGGTTGAATCTGGACTCAGATCAAATTTTTTTATTTAACCACTTAAGGACCGCCTCACGCCGATGTACGTCGGCAAGGAGGCGCGGGCAGGCAGAATCACGTACATGTACGTGATCTGCCTCCCATGGGCGAGGGGTCCCATCGGACCCCCCCGGTGCCCGAGGCGGTCCGCTTTTGTCCAGCGTCGACCGGAGGTGAGGGAGAGACCATCCATTCGTGGCCCCCCCTCGTGATCACCGCCGGCCAATCAGATCATTCCTCTGCTGCTGTATGGTAAACAGCAGCAAAGGAAATGATGTCATCTCTCCTCGGCTCGGTATTTTCCGTTCCGGCGTCGAGGAGAGAAGACTGTCACAGTGAAAACACTACACACACACAGTAGAACATGCCAGGCACACAATACACCCCCCTTTACCCCCGATCACCCCCCAATCACCCCCCCTCCCCCGTCACACCGACACCAAGCAGTTTTTTTTTTGTTTTTTTGTTTTTTTTCTGATTACTGCATGGTGTCAGTTTGTGACAGTTAACGTGGTGGGACAGTTACTGTTAGCCCCCTTTAGGTCTAGGTTACCCCCTGTCGCCAGTGTTGCTAAGCGATCATTTTTCTGATCGCTGTATTAGTGTCACTGGTGGCGCTAGTTAGGTAGGTAAATATTTAGGTTTGCCGTCAGCGTTTTATAGCGTCAGGGACCCCCATATACTACCTAATAAATGTTAATAAACCCCTTGATTGCCCTCTAGTTAACCCTTTCACCACTGATCACCATATAACTGTTATGGGCGACGCTGGTTAGTTATTTTATTTTTTATAGTGTCAGGGCACCCGCCGTTTATTACCGAATAAAGGTTTAACCCCCTGATCGCCCGGCGGTGATATGCGTCACCCCAGGCAGCGTCAGATTAGCGCCAGTACCTCTAACAATCACGCACGCAGCATACGCCTCCCTTAGTGGTATAGTATCTGTACGGATCAATATCTGATCCGATCAGATCTATACTAGCGTCCCCAGCAGTTTAGGGTTCCCAAAAATGCAATGTTAGCAGGATCAGCCCAGATACCTGCTAGCACCTGCGTTTTGCCCCTCCGCCCGGCCCAGCCCACCCAAGTGCAGTATCGATCGATCACTGTCACTTACAAAACACTAAACGCATAACTGCAGCGTTCGCAGAGTCAGGCCTGATCCCTGCGATCGCTAACAGTTTTTTTGGTAGCGTTTTGGTGAACTGGCAAGCACCAGCGGCCTAGTACACCCCGGTCGTAGTCAAACCAGCACTGCAGTAACACTTGGTGACGTGGCGAGTCCCATAAGTGCAGTTCAAGCTGGTGAGGTGGCAAGCACAAGTAGTGTCCTGCTGCCACCAAGAAGAAGACAAACACAGGCCTGTCGTGCCCATAATGCCCTTCCTGCTGCATTCGCCAATCCTAATAGTTGGGAACCCACCACTTCTGCAGCGCCCGTACTTCCCCCATTCACATCCCCAACCAAATGCAGTCGGCTGCATGAGAGGCATTTTTATGTCCTCCCGAGTACCCCTACCCAACGAACCCCCCCAAAAAAGATGTCGTGTCTGCAGCAAGCGCGGATATAGGCGTGACACCCGCTATTATTGTCCCTCCTGTCCTGACAATCCTGGTCTTTGCATTGGTGAATGTTTTGAACGCTACCATTCACTAGTTGAGTATTAGCGTAGGGTACAGCATTGCACAGACTAGGCACACTTTCACAGAGTCTCCCAAGACGCCATGGCATTTTGAGAGACCCGAACCTGGAACCGGTTACAGTTATAAAAGTTAGTTACAAAAAAAGTGTAAAAAAAAAAAAAAATATATAAAAAAAAAAAAAAAATTGTTGTCGTTTTATTGTTCTCTCTCTCTCTATTCTCTCTCTATTGTTCTGCTCTTTTTTACTGTATTCTATTCTGCAATGTTTTATTGTTATTATGTTTTATCACGTATACTTTTCAGGTATGCAATTTTTTATACTTTACCGTTTACTGTGTTTTATTGTTAACCATTTTTTTGTCTTCAGGTACGCAATTCACGACTTTGAGTGGTTATACCAGAATGATGCCTGCAGGTTTAGGTATCATCTTGGTATCATTCTTTTCAGCCAGTGGTCGGCTTTCATGTAAAAGCAATCATAGCGGCTAATTAGCCTCTAGACTGCTAGTGTTTTTCTCTGGCCCTCCTGTCTCAACAGGGAACCTGAGAATGCAGCCGGTGATTCAGCCAACTGACCATAGAGCTGATCAGAGACCAGAGTGGCTCCAAACATCTCTATGGCTTAAGAAACCGGAAGCTACGAGCATTTCATGACTTAGATTTCGCCGGATGTAAACAGCACCATTGGGAAATTGGGAAAGCATTTTATCACACCAATCTTGGTGTGGTCAGATGCTTTGAGGGCAGAGGAGAGATCTAGGGTCTAATAGACCCCAGTTTTTTCAAAAAAGAGTACCTGTCACTACCTATTGCTATCATAGGGGATATTTACATATTAGATATTAGAAAGCCTTCAGGCTTTCTAAGGGCGTAAATTTTTGATTTCACTCTTCACTGCCTATCACAGTTTCGGAGGCCATGGAATGCCCAGGTGGCATAAACCCCCCCCCAAATGACCCCATTTTGGAAAGTAGACACCCCAAGCTATTTTCTGAGAGGTATAGTGAGTATTTTGCAGACCTCACTTTTTGTCACAAAGTTTTGAAAATTGAAAAAAGAAAAAAAAAAGTTTTTTTTCTTGTCTTTCTTCATTTTCAAAAACAAATGAGAGCTGCAAAATACTAACCATGCCTCTCAGCAAATAGCTTGGGGTGTCTCTTTCCAAAATGGGGTCATTTGGGGTGGTTTTACACCCTTAGAAATCCTGAAGGCGGTGATTGGTTTTCGGGGCCCCGTACGCGGCTAGGCTCCCAAAAAGTCCCACACATGTGGTATCCCTGTACTCAGGAGAAGCAGCTGAATGTATTTTGGGGTGCAATTCCACATATGCCCATGGCCTGTGTGAGCAATATATCATTTAGTGACAACTTTTTGTAATTTTTTTTTTTTTTGTCATTATTCAATCACTTGGGACAAAAAAAATTAATATTCAATGGGCTCAACATGCCTCTAAGCAATTTACTTGGGGTGTCTACTTTCCAAAATGGGGTCATTTGGGGGGTTTTGTACTGCCCTGCCATTTTAGCACCTCAAGAAATGACATAGGCAGTCATAAACTAAAAGCTGTGTAAATTCCAGAAAATGTACCCTAGCTTGTAGACGCTATAACTTTTGCGCAAACCAATAAATATACGCTTATTGACATTTTTTTTACCAAAGACATCTGGCCGAATACATTTTGGCCTAAATGTATAACTAAAATTGAGTTTATTGGATTTTTTTTATAACAAAAAGTAAAAAATATCATTTTTTTTCAAAATTTTCGGTCTTTTTCCGTGTATAGCGCAAAAAATAAAAACCGCAGAGGTGATCAAATACCATCAAAAGAAAGCTCTATTTGTGGGAAGAAAAGGACCCAAATTTCGTTTGGGTACAGCATTGCATGACCACGCAATTAGCAGTTAAAGCGACGCAGTGCCAAATTGGAAAAAGTCCTCTGGTCTTTAGGCAGCCAAATGGTCCGGGGCTGAAGTGGTTAAAGAAAAACAAATTCTAGACTGTTTTCCAGATTTTCAAACAGAACTGTAATATTACATGCTTTTCTGCAGCTTCTCCATTGAAGTATATTGAACCAAAGAAGGACCGTTTTGCAATGAAAAAGGTCCTTGACGCTTTTCAAATACACAGCAGCTGAAAAAAGCATAGATGTGAACGTTAAATGAACTGTAGTGCATTTCTGCAAAAAGCACCAAAAAAACACATGGGTGGGAACCAGGCCTAAGACATTTAGTAACATAATGGAGTTAAAAAAAAAAAAAAATTTTTTTTACTGTGCAACAGTGAAAGTAATATTTACAGTAGAGATTATTTGCTCTTTTTGTACTGTATAGGGCTAATTTTAGCTTTTTTAACCCCATTATGTTACTGGCCGATTAATCGATTATGAAAATAGTAATCGATTAATTTCATAATCGATTAGTTGTCGATTAATCGATTAGTTGTTTCGGCCCTAAACTTTTACCTTTAAAAACTGCAAGTGCACATATAAAAAAAACTACAGAGGTCACATAATAGGACAACTGTTCAGACGTTCTATTATAGGCTGACAAATGTAGAAATGGGGGAAAAGATTATTATTATCATCACTGTTTTTAATAAACCTCTGTCGAATGTTTTATTAAATACACTGTTCCGATTTCTTATTATAGGCTGATAGATGCAAAAATGTGGGAAAATGTTTTTACTGTTATTTTTTAACACCTTGTCTTCTTTGGGGAAAATGTTTATTTCTATGTGCAAATCAAGTGCACATAGAAAAAAATACTTCAGAAGCTGTCCCTGAACATGACAGTTGGTAACAAGAAAATCCATGTGATCACTAAGCAATTGCTGACCTGAAGATCACGTGATCAAAAACCACACTGGGGGGGCGTGACCGGAAGCCGAGCTAGATGGAAGCCTTTTCTCCCTGCTCTCTGAGCCCGCAGCGTGTAAGGCAATCTTGGGGACGATTAACCTCATCTTTTTGGGCAAATCAAGGATCACCCGCTCCTCTAAACACAGGGGAACATTTCAACCCCCTCCGGGTGCTTTCACAGACCTCCGCTCTTTCTTTATCCAGCCCGATGTGTCTCAGGGCAGAGAGGCCAACATGGCACCGGACACTTCCGCGCCTACACACCGGAGCTCCACTCAGGCTTCACAGCCTGCTCTGGACCAGCATCAGACCTCTGAAGCCCCCCTGCTGGACGAAGCGATCCCCCAAGAGCACGCCAGGCACACTGGAACGGTGAGTTCTCCCCACTACCCTGACTTCCAGACTGAACAACCACGTGGGTCGCCGTCAGCCATGCTGCCCATCCCCACCTTGCTCTATACACAATGTTCAGCAGCATTCTGGAGCCTGCTGAGAATGGCCTCGGATCCTTGGATCCCCAACTTCAGAGCCTGGATCCTACATCCCCGGCATCCCCGCCCTCCTCGGATCTCTCCCAGGACTATCCACCCCTGCCAAGCCCTGCAGGGCCCCCTGCCAGAGCATATCAGACCCCTGACAGGATACAGGAGGGATCCTGGGCCATGGCTATCACATCCCCCCCCCCAAAGCACAGAGACTATCGCGCTCCAGGGACCCTAGTGTCTCCAGGCACCACACAGCCTTCATACCCTCATATGCACAGAAGGCAGGTGCTCTGATCCCACTCCAAGCAGGGGCAGGTTCTGCAGGACCCCCCCAGCAACCACAAACTGGGACATGGTCCGACCCCTGGGACTCCCCAGCAACCAGAGCACAATTATACCCTGAGCCAGGAGCTTCAAGCCCCCGCACCCCACCGTCTGGCCCATCTTCACCCCGTCTCCACTACGGTACTACACGGGAACCACCTTTGCCTCCCCAATGGCACACATACTTGCAAGCCATACCCACAAAAGAGGATTTTAGACAACTAATTGAGGATGTGAAATCCACCTGTCGCACAGAAATCCAAGTACTCCAGACGGGTCTCAAACACCTGGCGGACAGGGAGGAAATGGCTGAAGAGGAATTTCAGGAAACTATTGGCGGTCCATAGAACACAACTCCAGGGGGCAGACCACAGAGTAATGCTTAGAGACATGCAAAGACATGTAGAAGATCTGGACAATAGGGGGCGCCGTAACAACATTCGCGTGAGAGGCATCCCGGAAACAGAGGGCGCTGAGGACCTACAAACAACCCTGCAATCTGTCTTTAATAATCTAATCGGGGAGCCGCCTACAAAACACATAGAGATGGACAGAGCCCACAGGGCACTTCGCCCCAAAGGAGCCACCCCCAAACCGAGGGACATCATATGCAGAGTTAGCTCCTACCCTCTCAAGGAAGAAATCATGAAGCAGGCACGACTGGCACGTAAAATGACTTTTGATGATGTCCAGATACAACTATATCCCGACCTTTCATGGATCACCCTGCAAAAACGCAGGTTCCTCCAACCTCTACTACATCTATTGCAGAAAGAAAACATCACCTATCGCTGGGGCTTCCCTTTCAGCCTCACTGCGAAATGCCAAAGCAAGTCTGCTGTAATGAGGTATCCAGAAGACCTTCGTATATTTTGCGACATCCTTGAAATACCGGCCCCACAATTACTGGACTGGGATATAGTTGCCACGCCTTCACCACCACCTACAATCTGGCAGAGAGTGCCCACCTCCAATCCGTCCCGGAACTCTGATGTACAACGCAAGCCCACCAAGCAAAAGACCTGCTAAACCGCAATTATTGCGACATCAAGCAAATGCTGGACTTGAGCACATAGGCTCAGTATATATGCCAATTCAGACCATATTTTGTTTAATATAATTCTAGCTTAGGATCCCCCAGATTGCCCCTTAGCCGAATTTTAGTTCACTACACAGGGCATGTTTCAGATGAGCCCCGAGAGTGTCGGTATAGAATCCATCACCTATCGCCCCCCCCCCTTGTTAGCTAGTTAGATATTAGTGCATGGTTTCAGACTATGTACTGTACAGTTGTTATCTCTAGCTGGTTACGGGCTCCCGGGTGTCCCTCTCCACCCATCCCAGTTGGGGTGGGGGTGGAGGGCCACGCGGGAGTCCATCCTGACCTTGGCCTGTTGGCCTTTACAGGTTTAATAGTAATGTATGTTTTTTATGTTTATTGTGTACTAACTGTACTTTTCTCTCTCTCCCAGTCCTTCCTCTTTCTTCTTCCCTTCAGCCATCACCAAGCCTGCATAGCAATAATCACACAAACTCTTGGTCTCCTCCCGGAGAGTGCCGGCCCTGAACCCAGGACCTCGAAATCTAGCCCGTCGCCATCAGATAAGCGCATACTTCTACAACCATACCCATTCCCATGGCCGAGATTCTTTCACTGAATGTACATGGCCTAAACTCCAACAGAAAAAGACATCTGGCACTGAGGGAGTTCAGACAGTCAGGAGCTGATATTATTATGGTCCAAGAGACCCACTATGATAAAGGGGAATCATTCGCATTCGCCTCCAGATACTATCCCCAGATCTATATAGCATCGGGGGCCCATAAAAAGGCAGGAGTGGCTATACTTTTTAAGCGGGGAGCTCCTTTCACTTGCGTGGCCCAGCATTGCGATCCTCATGGCCATTTTATTATTTTACAAGAATTGTGGCAACCACAAGAAATTACACTATGTGCATTATATGCTCCAAATACCAAACAACACAACTTCCTATCCAGGGTATAAGCCCGTATCTTTAGATCTACTCCTAAGGTCCTCATAGTGGGAGGCGATTTCAAACTTACTCAATCAGCTAATGCGGATCGTCAGACGGTGGGTCCCCAGGCTTCTTCACCTAGGGTCCTCAGGGACTCGAGACTATTCAGACAAATCTCTAGACGATATGCGCTTTTTGATGCGTGGAGGGCTCTCCGTCCAGGCAATCGGCAGTATACATTTTATTCGGCCCCCCACCGTACCCACTCCCGCATAGATTACTTTTTCGTCAATAATCATACTCTCAAGCTCACACGTACGGCTCAAATACTCCCAATCTCATGGTCAGATCATGCCCCGATCTTACTCACTCTAGATCTAGGCACCCCCATCCATAGACCTTATAACTGGAGGCTAAATACATTCCTCCTCCAACACCAGCCCTCTCAGGTAGAATTAAACTCCACTCTTAAATGCTATTTTATAGAGAACAACAACCAGGAAGTTTCACTTACCACGCTTTGGGAAGCCCATAAGGCGGTTCTTCGGGGTAAGTGTATAGCGCTCTCAACAGCGCTAAAAAAGAATGCTCTAGCTGCAAAAGTGAATGCGGAAAGAGAACTTCGAGCATTAGAACGCAAGCTCCAAACCCACCCTACAATACCTCTTCTTAGAAAAATAACTAATCTTCGTACAACTCTTAGAGACCTGGCCTTAGGCCGAGTAGAAAAGGCATTAACCAGATTGAAACAAATGTTTTATGACAAAAGGTAATAAGGCTCATTCCCTTTTGGCCAACAAACTACGCGAACGATCCCACATGCTATCACCAAATCAGATAAAAAACAAATTGGGACAACTGATATCTCACCCAGTTGAAATAGCCCGTACTTTTGCAGACTTTTACAAAGATCTTTACAACAACCCTAACATACCCAGTAATCCTCCCTCTCTGGAACTGAACCAAAAGATGCGACATTATCTGGAACAAAGCGGAATTCCCCATCTCCAACCATCTGACCTGCTATCGCTTAACGTGCAGATCACGGATGAGGAAATAGAACTGACTATCAAATCCCTACCATCTCATAAAGCCCCAGGCCCAGACAGTTTCCCCTATGAATATTATAAAACATTTCTCTCTCTTTTGCTTCCCCACATACGCAAGCTGTTTAATGCCTTTCTCCAAGACACTCCCATTCCCCTAGAAATGCAGCAATCCTTTCTCACCCTAATTCCCAAATCAGATAAGAACCCCTCCCTTTGCGCCAATAATAGACCCATCGCATTATTGAACTCCGACCTAAAAATTTTCACTAAGCTCCTCTCCAGCCGCCTAAATATGATCCTCCCATCACTGGTCCACAAAGACCAGGTGGGGTTTGTCCCATTACGGCAAGCAAGTGACAATACCAGAAGGGTGATTGACTTGGTGGACGTGGTGAACAGGGAGGGATCCACTGCACTGCTACTTGGTCTAGATACAGAGAAGGCTTTTGACCGCTTGGGTTGGCCCTTCCTGTTCGCTACGTTGAGCCACATGGGCTTTCATGGACCCTTTATGCGAGCGATCAAACATCTCTACTCCAACCCTTCCTCCCAGGTCAGGACCCCCTTTGCACTCTCCACACCATTCTCGGTAACAAATGGTACCAGACAGGGGTGCCCACTGTCACCCCTGTTATTTGCGCTCTGTGAACAACCGGAACAACCCAGATATACGGGGGATATCGGTTAGAGATAAGGAGTTTAAAATCTCCCTCTTTGCCGACGACGTTATTCTTACACTAACTCGACCCCATATTACCCTCCTGGGTCTACATGAGGAATTGGACCGTTTCAGCACTCTTTCAGGATATAAGATCAATGCATCAAAATCGGAAGCTTTACCCATTAATATCCCTGAAGCTGAGGTCACACTTTTAAAATCCAACTTCCATTACAACTGGAAAATGACTGCCTTGAAGTATTTGGGGACCTTTATCACCCCAAAATATAATACTCTTTACCAAGAAAACTTCCCTCCCCTCTTCGGTTTAATTAGATCCCTACTGCTTCAGTGGAAAAAGCACCATATCTCCCTTTTAGGACTTATAGCCTTTATTAAAATGACCATTCTCCCGAAGCTCCTATATCTTTTCCAAACTCTACCCATACCCATACCACTTAAACACCTGAAAAAGCTTCAGTAGGACCTGCTCCATTTTGTATGGAACTATAAGAGGCATAGGATACCGAGATCGGTGTTGCTGGCGTCACGCGGTGAGGGAGGCCTCGCTTTCCCTGATATCATCAAATATTATCAAGCTGCGCAATTGAAGGCTGTGGCCTCATGGTTCACTCAAAAATCATATAATAAATGGACAGAAATTGAAAAGCTATGGCTAGCTCTAATACACCCGAATAATCTTTTATGGAGTGCGAATGCGGAGGTGGCCCCGAACCGCCTGCTGGGCCCCATGTCCCTGCTACGGCGGACTTGGCGAACATTGGCTCAGCCCCACAAACTGACCTCGGAAAAATCACCACTGACCTCTTTTGTCTGTAACCCTAAAGTGCCAGATAGCCTAACACACCAGATGTCATACCCTTGGTCTTCTAGAAATTTCCATTTAGGGAGTATAGTGGACCCCAGAACACGTAAATTGCTATCTTTTTCTGAATTACAGACTAAACACGAACTGCCGAGACAGGCATTCTACGGGTACCTACAGATTTGACATTATGCATTAACTATAGCCTCAAACTTGCAGTTCTTTTCCCCATCCCCGTTTGAAACTATAATTTTAGCAGGTAACGCACAAAAAAGGTCTCATATCGGGAATCTATAAGATTCTAAACGCCATCTCCCTAGAAGAGCAAGGCAAACACTCTTATATGCTTAAGTGGGAAAAAATCCTTAATGAGGAACTCCCACTAGCACAATGGCAGGCGATATGGACCCAGACAGCAAAGAGTTCAATGTGTACACTTTATAAAGAAAATGCATATAAAATTCTGTTCTTCTGGTACATGACTCCAGATGTGCTCCATACAATTTTCCCTACTAGCTCAGATAGGTGTTGGCGATGTCAGGGAGCAAAAGGCACCTTTATACATATTTACTGGGATTGCCCACTGCTTATCCCTTATTGGGAAATGGTCCAAAGCCTACTATCCCACCTTCTGGAAATGCAAGTTCAAGCGACCCCAAAGTTCTTCCTACTAGGTCTGTCACCACTAAAACTCCGCACACCGTATAAGAAACTTGTACGGCATGTACTCACAGCAGCCCGAGGCCTCATAGCCCTAAACTGGAAACGCTGTACTCCACCCTCTGCAGAAGATCTTTACTCTAGAATAAAAGATGTTGAACTGATGGAGAAAATGACGGCTAGAATACAAGACAGATTGGAGGCACAAAACAGGGTTTGGGAGCTGTGGCATCTCCGGGAGGATCCATCATGACCAGGTACCAACCTTACTCAGATGGCTTCATCTTTTCTCCCCCTTCTTTTCCTTCTCCTTTACTCCCTTCTATCCCCCTATACTATAGGCTCTAGAGACATGTTTAATCACAGGCATTGATTTGCAACTGTGTAACTGAATTAACGTTTCTTATCTACAAAAGGAACTGCTAAAAGTTTTACGTTGAGATAGCATTGTAATTTAGCACAAACTCAATGCCTTTATTTCCTGAGTATATGATTGGCATTACAGATAGACATGCTAAATAATATTTGAGATTTTCGATGCTTCTTTATTCTGTATTGCTAACACGAATAATAATGAAAACTGTTATTTGAAAAAAAAAAAAAAACACACTGATTGTTTCCCAATTGCTAAACTGGGTGGTTCTTGTTCACTGCAAATCCCAAAACAGAATGCAATGCTCTCTTTACCCAAGGTGTCATTGCAAGGGGGTGTCAATCCCCTGTGGAAGTAGGGAAAAAAAGAACAGAGAAACTATTATTCTCTATGTTCTATTTCATTCTATTCCAATATGTTCTTTATGTGATTTGAAATAGCTTTTTTTAGTATGAATAATAACAATGCCAAAACACATGCCTTGGTGTTATACAATTACACTCTATTATATCTATTAACCATTATAGCGACGTGTAAGCCATTAACCATATTTAAGTTGCTGTCATCATGAATCCTAAAGTAAACAATATGAAATCCAATGCAGCTGAATGCTTTGTGTGTAGATAAATAATGTGTCAAGGTAAACACATCAAAATGACAAGCAGCAGTGACATTTTATTGTAAATTTCAGATACCCACAGAGAAGATAATCCAGTTACATTGTTATTGCTGTAATATTACATTGGCTCTCCTAGTGAAAATTTGTATCAAATTGCAGGAATAACACCCAACGTCAGTAAGAAAATGTAGTTTAGTTTAGCTATTATTAATGCTATAATTATTCTGTAGTATTATCATTATTAGTTATTTGTTATGATGAGTTAGGCTGGTCGTAGAAAAGAGTGTGTAGTACGCACTTTATACTTGCAATCTTTTTCTTTCTTTCTTTTTTTTTTTTAAACGACAAGGTCATTAGGATTTGCTATATTAAATCTCGCATGTAAATCTGACAGTCTGAATGGGTCTAATTTTCATTCTATATTTATGTGTCCTTGGAATCTCCAGCAAAATCAATATTATTTCCAGACTTCTCAAAATTTAGATTTCCTTGGTTCTAAATAGAGAAGACCTGGGTCAGGGTGCTTCATGGTTGCTGCACTCCCATCAACCCAAGCCTCTCCCAAACAAAATCATGTAACAAGAGGCTGTTTGAATGTTACTTTACTAAATTTTATAAAATTTAGTAGACTTTAATGGTAGCGGTAATGGTAATGGAACCTGGTTGATTTTTCAAAAACAGCAATATTAAACCTTATTATAACCAAAATTTGTTCTTCCAGCTGCAAAGTAAAGTAGTTCATAACTCATGAAAAGGGCTAGTTTTATTTATTTGTTTTTTTGCCTTGGTTTGATTTTTTTTTTTGCTCCCCGATGGAGCAAGTTCCCAATGCTTTCCTACCAGTTTACAAGCAAACTGTTTTTATCCCACCATGCAAATATGTACAGGTATCTTACATGTTGTTATTCATAGTACAAAACCTCTGTGTTGTAACAAAAAAATAATGATAAGAAGTTATACATATTATAGACATTGGAGGACGATCTAACTTTTCAATCAATAATACCAAGAACAAATGTTTTCATATTGCCTGAGTGTGCATATATATATATATATATATATATATACACACTTATGCCCTGTACACACGGTCGGACTTTGTTTGGACATTCCGACAACAAAATCCTAGGATTTTTTCCGTCGGATGTTGGCTCAAACTTGTTTTGCGTATGCAAGGTCGCACGAAGTTGTCGGAATTTCCGATCGCTAAGAACGCGGTGACGTCAAGCACGTACGACGAGACTAGAAAAGGCCAGTTCAGAACCAAGCGCGGCACCCTTTGGGCTCCTTTTGCTAATCTCGTGTTAGTAAAAGTTTGGTGAGAGACGATTCGCGCTTTTTCAGACTCGTGGCTTTCAGATCGTTTTCTGCCGTTCAGTTTGTGCTTGTGGGTTTGTATCTGCTCTTCAGTGCGTGCAAGCAAGTTCCGCGTGACTTTAATTAGTCATTGTATTCTGGTTCGTTCGTTACTGTTTTTCAGGTCGCTCTTCACAGGCCTTGCTGTTCTTCAGTGCATTCTGTTACTTCATTCTGAGCAGCCGACCGTTTTCTAGCCATGTTGCGTATGCGTACTCCTTGTAGAGTTCGTGCTGTGCGGGGGCTTGGTGTTGGGGTCCTGACCTTGACACAAGTCCAGTCCATGAACAGGGTGGGGAGGAGTTCATGGACCAAGAATTGGTTGCTTCAGCGTGACCAGTTCTCTCATATGCCTTTGCTCCGTGAGATCCGTGAGAATAATCCTGATGATTTCAGGAACATTCTCAGGATGACGGACCCCGTGTTTCACCGTCTGTTGGCTTCGCTGACCCCCTATATCAGCAGGCAGGATACCTGCATGAGGAAAGCCATCACTCCGGAGCAAAGGTTGGTCGCTACCCTGCGGTACTTGGCGACAGGGAGAAGTCTGCAGGACTTGGAGTTCTCGACAGGCATCTCCCCCCAGGCTCTGGGTATCATCATCCCAGAGACCTGTTCTGCCATCATACAGGTCCTGCAGAAGGAGTATATGAAGGTAAGATTTTTATCCTTTAATATCACATTTAATTGTATATAATGTTTGCTAATATATTGTATTTCTTTCCTCATTCCCTAATTACCATGATTGGAATATGCTGTGAATGTCCCCTTTGTTCTCATGCATGCTGGATTTTGATGTCATTATTTTTTTAGGTCCTTCATACAGATTGGCCTTCAATAACCTCCCCAATATGTTCTCTCCTGGCCCTATAGTATCCTCATGTAGTCACTTAACAATGTATTTTATCAGCTCCATAGTAGTGCTTTACCCCAAACACCCCCTAAAATGTTTAGAAATGCTATTTTAGCTTTAAATTCAGGCAGAGTGCCAGAGGCTTTTTTTTGTGGTGTCCCCAAATCATTTTTAGTAACCCTCCCTCCCCCAACTGGTAAGTCAGCTGATCCCAATTCTCTATCTATCCTCAATCATCTATCTGCTGACTTTGCCCAACCCATACACACTATACCCATCTGTTTTTTGCTCTGATTTATGGATGAATTACCCAAAGCATGTAGTGCAAGGGCCTGCCTGTATACTTTCAAATGGTACTGTTTCAAGTTTTTGTATCCTATTATTATCTTGACAGGTAATAACATAATGTCCAAATGTCCTCAAATGTGTACAGTGTGTATTTATATCTTTGTATTATGACACTTCTTACCTGTCCAGTGGGCTGCCAATAGTGTAACTAAGGAGGGGCTGTTCCAAGTAATATCCTGTATTTAGGCATTCATCTCTCAATGAAGTGAAGAGGGTTACCTGTCCAAGATTTGCACACACCCCATAATGTTAGAAATGGCCCATGAGAGGGGGGAGGGGGAATATAATAGGTGTACCTTATACTTTGGCGTTGTTAAATTCCCCTTAATAAATGCTATCTGGAGGTTGCCCCATAATGTTTGTGCCTAATCTGCTTGCCATGTTTCTGAGCAAAAATAGTAGTTTTTTTTTTTCCCCTCAACAATTTCCTTCCACGGTGGGACTTTCCTAACTACGGATGGGCAATTGATGGGAAACACGTCCACATCGTCCCACCACCCAACTCGGGGTCGTACTATTTCAACTATAAGGGGTTCAATAGTATTGTGATGTTGGCGGTGGTGTCGGCTAATTACGACTTCTTGTATGTGGACGTGGGGAAGAATGGCCGGATGTCTGATGGTGGAGTCATCACCCAGACGGAGTTCTACAGGCGTCTCCAGAATGGCAGCTTGGACTTGCCACCTCCAGAGGACAATGTGGAAGGACTCCCATTTGTGTTCGTGGCTGATGAAGCGTTTGCGCTGGGGGACCACCTGATGCGGCCATTCCCGATGAGGACACTCACCCCGGAACAGAGGGTTTTTAACTACCGGCTGGCCAGAGCCCGAAGAGTGGTGGAGAACAGATTTGGGATCCTGGCCAGCCGGTTCCGCCTATTTCTGACACCTATCCATATGGCGGAGTATAAACTGAATCATATTATACTGGCGTGCTGTATTCTCCAAAACTTTTTAAGGAAACATTCGGCCAACTATGCTGGCTCAGTTGGGCCTGAGGCCGGAATGATACATGAAACCACACTGACGGTGCTTGAAAGCGGCCGTCCTGGCTTGCCCTCCCTGAGTGCCCGTGATGTCCGGTTACGATACCTGGAGTTCTTTGCTGGTGGGGGGTCATCAATATGCCAGCAAATATGTGAACCCTTTTTATAATAAAAAAACAAAAAAAAAAACATTCTTTGTGGACATTTACTGCTTGTGTTTGTTTTAGCTGACCCTGACAGAAATGTGTTTATTCCAGAAAATGGCGTGATTGTGTTACCTTATACAAAGCACTGTTGGCTGTTATTTACTAAATGCAAAGACACATTTCACTACAAGTGCACTTGCAACTGCACTGAAACTGCACTTGTAGTGCCAAGAGGATTTGCCCTTAGTAAATAACCCCCTTTTCTCTGAAAACAGCAATGACATCACCCAAAAAGTGTTGTAGCGTTGAGACAATAATCCACACATTCTTGATTTACAAAATTTTTTATACCTGCACAATCACATGTGCATTGACCAAAGGTTTTTCAAACAAACCAACATGTTTGTTGTATACCAATTTTTGGGGTAGCATTATCAAAAATAGAAATGTACATTTTACGATAAAACAGGCCTGTGTAAAACCAACAAGAAAGACACAAATCTTGAACTTACAAACTGTAGAACTTGAAGGCAATATCACACATGAGTATTTAGGAACTGTGTTTGATATTGTGTTCAGATGGTGTGAAGTCACCCCAGGAAAAGCCAAATTTGGAAGATGTACAGCAATTTACGAATTTCAACATGTGCTAGCTGCCATCACGGGGGATCAAGGGACGTGTTTGGGATGAGAAATCCCTTCCTCTCAGCTACTTTATTATTGAGGAAGGGGTTGCACCCCCAAAACGCGTCCATTGATCTCCCGTGATGGCAGATAGCACATGTTGACACATTGTGTGCATCCTCCAAATTTAAACTCGCCCCAAAACATTAATGATGTTTTTAGTTTTTCCAATAACATCATTGATGTTTTTCTTGATGTTTTCCAATTGTAAATTATACCCCATGATCTCCCCGATCAGGATCTGGGCACTTTCGGATGTGAAAGGATCTGGATCCACAACATCACGATCACCTAAAAAGAGAGGAACCCCAAAAAAAAATTAGGTCTCAAAAATCTGCCGGCATCCATCTCTTACCTGAGCCTGTGGTCGCAGACACTCATCTGTTGTGGTGACTAGTTCCACCACGTCTTCTTCCTCCTGCTCAGCTTGTGTTGGGTGGATTTCCCCTTCTTCCAGAGGGGGGTGGGCTCTGGTCTCCTCGGATGAGGGGTGTCCTCCGAGTCTTTTCTCCCCTATGTAAAACAAAAAGGTATAATTAGCACACAGATATTTGATGGCAGAACTCTAAATAGGAAACATTGCTTGGAAGTGGGGTACAATGGGCAAGTTTAGCAGAGTTCCAAAATGTAGCATTTTCAGTGTCCTTTGTCAAGCTGCAATACTTTACCTGTTTGGTACAAGCTTCACAGATGGAGACCCCCATATAGTATACACTGGAGCACCTGTGTGGGCCCCCTAAAAAAAAGTGTGTTCTTGTGTCCCACAGTAGTGCTCCAGTGTCCAGATGTGAAAACAGCTGCTGAGTGTCCTCTCCTTACACAGAAACTAGTTTGCATTTCATTCTAGTAACAAAGCCATCTACACAACCAAATTCTTTTAAGACAAGTATAGGGCGTAAAAATGGTGGCCAAATGCATATGGCCTAAACAATGGTGTTTTATAGGCCGAAAGAAAAATGTTTGATACGAACGAATAATGTGCCCATGAACATGAAAGTTGCCATTTTAAACTGTACAACAGTTCCTAAAAGCACATGGAGCAGCACGAACGTACTAAACATCAAAAGAATAGGAATACAGCACAACTACTTACTTTTTTGCAGCACTCTCTGGATCTTTCTGTACTGCTCATGTTCTCTTAATTTGAGGTCCAACCACCGCTTCCTGAGCTGATCTTTCGACTTCTGACCACTTTCGCCATGATCTTGGCCTTTCTGACATTGGGGTTAGGGTAAGGTCCATACTTCCCGTCATAGTTGGCCTTCTTCAGGATGTCCACCATCTCCAACATCTCCACAAAGGACATATTTGAGGCCTTAAATCTCCTTCTGGATCGGGACGTCTCCGGATCCGGGCTTTCCTCCTCCTCCTCTTACTCGTTGCTACAATTACCACGATCCTGCTGTGTATCCGCCATGTGCTCTTCCCCCACTGCGCCGAACAAAAAGGGGTGGGGAATAGACTAGAAAGAATGTCAGGGGCGGGCGGAGTTACACGCATGCGCAGTGTGTATAAAGCGTAACATGCGTGCGTCTTACGTACGATCTGTGAGCGGAGGAAGGAGTATCGGAGGCGCCGATCGTGATAACGAAGGTAGGATCTAAACTTGGGCCTATACTGCTTCGAAATGGAAGCCTATATTGTGACAAGATTAGGGGAGTTTGGCCTGACATTAGGGTTTGTCTTGTGTTGTGTCTTGCAGAGAAAATGGATGGCTTCAACGACCACAATTTCCTCCCCCTGTTCATTGACAAATACAGGGAGCTGCCCTGTCTGTGGCAGGTGAGACACCCCCATTATAATCATAAACAAAAGAGGCAAGCAGCGCTGGAGAAACTGCTGGAGTTGGTGAAGCCGGTGGTCCCCACAGCAACCATCCCCTATTTAAAAACCAAAATTGGTGGCCTGAGGAGCACTTATCTTAGGGAGCGCAAGAAGGTCACGGATCCCCAGAGGTCCGGAGCTGCAGCTGCAGCAGATGACGTTTATGTCCCCAGGCTGTGGTACTATGAGAGACTGCAATTTCTGTCAGACCACACTGAAGTCAGGGAATCCCTCTCTACTCTTCCTTCTACTCTTCCTTCCACCCCAGCTGAGGCTTCCGATGTCCAACCTGGGCTTTCCAGCCAGGAAGAAGTGGAGGAGCCCAGCTTGAGCCAGGTATAGCATTCTTCTACTGATTTCTGGTCAATAAATAATGTTTATTAGATGTTATTATTGATCACTAATTGGTGATTGCAAAAAGTGTTTTACATATCAATAGACAGTAGTGGGCACCCAAAATTGGGACAAGAATGAAAAATGCTGGGCTCAGAATGATAGTCTGTTATATTTGGTAACAGTCAATTTGCATCAGTCATGAGATGAAAATTGTGTGTGATTGATGAATAAAAAACTAAAACTATGTCCCTTTTTCATACACAGGAAGACCTCATCAGGAGGAGGTTGTGGAATGTGGCAGCCAGGAGGAGGCAGGGATTAGTGGCAGCCAGGAGGAGGCGGGGCTAAGTGTCAGCCAAGAGAAGCCTGGGACCAGTCACAGCCTGACTGAATCACAGGTTCCTCCCCTCCACCTTCCATACAAAAGGGCGAGTAAGATGACTCCCGGGCAGGATTCTGCGCTCAGGCTGATTCAGGAGGCTTCTGCATCCCTCCGAGCCTTACCCACTTCTGAAGAGGCCTTTGCCTGCATGGCTGCCACAAAACTGCAGGGCATGCAGGAGGGTCAACGCAAGCTCTGTGAGGACCTTCTGTATAAAGTCCTAAGTAAGGGGGTGAGTGGGGAACTAACACCCAAGACCGACGTGTTTGAGTTGGACCATCCTCCTCCTCCTCCTGCTGCCACTACTCCACCACCAGAGCCACCGCGTGGAAGGAAACGTGGAGGGAAGACCAGAGAGTGATGGCCCTGGGTTCAGTCTGGTCTGACAAAAGCTGCAGTCTCTCGTATGACCACAGCCTGGGAACACAGATGTCATCTGCTGCTTTCATGATCTCTGGGACTTCTGGACCAGACTGCACTCCCTTAGATAAGGACTCCTCAGGCCACCAATTTTGCTTGAAAATAATTGATGTCTGCCCTGGGGGTCCAAGGCTTCACCCACTTCTGCTGTTTCTCCAGCGTTGCCTCCCTCTTTGTTTAGTTGTGACCCCTTTTAATAAAATTTTTTTAGGGAAATTCTACTCTCCTGTGTGTGTTTTAATCCAAAAAGGACAGTTTGTTGGTGACGATTCAGGTACATTTCTAACATATAATGTGAAATTAACAAGGGACACCAACACCAAACAATCTCCTACAGATTAAATAGAACAACATATCAATGGTGTTGTGGTAACTTGACATAAAAAAACACACACAAACATTTTCGGGAGTACAAATAAAAATCAAAAAAAAAAATAACACCCTTCAAAAAAATACAAACACAAAAAAAAAATCTACATTAAAGCCAAACAAAAAAAAAAAATACAACAAAATTATGTTGTCAGATGTGAGAAATCAAAATATATTGAGGGAATCCCGATAAATAGTAAATAAATAAGTTTGTGAGAAGTGTGTGTGAATATGAGGAGCAAAACTACTTAATTCTTGTCACATTATAAAGAAGAAGAGAGTGCGCTGTATTAAACCATTTTTAACACTGCAGCGTGACGAAAGTGCTGTGTCCATTGTGAACACTAAGTTTACCAGAACGAGCTGTTCCGTGTCGGAATTTCTTCTGAGCATGCGTGGCACTTTGTGCGTCGGAACAGGCCACACACGGTCGGAATTGACGCGATTGGATTTTGTTGTCGGAAAATTTTATCTCCTGCTCTCCAACTTTGTGTGTCGGAAAATCCGATGGAAAATGCCCGATGGATCCCACACACGGTCGGAATTTCCGACAACACGCTCCGATCGGACATTTTCCATCGGAAAATCCGACCGTGTGTACAGGGCATTAGAGAGAAAGAGGAGGGTAGAGAGAGATATATAATACTCTTGGGGTAGGTGCTTTTTTAATGAGTTGCACCAGTCCAAACTGTCTTACAGGGCATGGCAGCCCACTTTTATTGAAACAAATAGAAAGCTCACACAGGGGTTTTTCCACATCAATATGCACAAGCGAAATTATAGAGTACCTGGCACCCTTGTTGGTAGCACCGCTGGTCTTCTTACCAGTCCCTCTGTATTGTCCAGCTCTGCTGGTTTCTTGGCTCTCTTAGCCTTTTGCCAGTTGCAGTGCCCTGACTTTTACAGGCTGACTTGGCCCATTACCAACTTCAGTCTGTGAGACATTTAGTGCATCACTTTTCACCTTATGAGAAACACTCTCGCCCATCGGGGTGGCTACACATTTGTCCTGGTTAAGCTCAAGCTCAGATATCATGAGACACCATGACACCTCAGTGATCGGGACGCAGGTATAGGATATGGCAGTAATCAGGGCATTGTTATGAGGTATGTCATGATCAGGATGCTGGTATGGAATATGGTGATCAGGACGCTCCTATAGTGTAGGGCGGTGATCAGGGCACTGGTACGGTCAATGGTGGTGATCAGGATGCTAGTATGGGTTATGGCAGTGATCAGGATGGTGGTATGGGGTATGGTGGTGATCAGGATGCTGGTATGGGGTATGGTGGTGATCAGCATGCTGGTATGGCATATGGTGGTCTCAGGATTCTGGTATGAGATATGGTGGTGATTAGAATGCTGGTATGCATATGGCAGTGTTCAGAAAGCTGGTATGGCATGTGGCAGTGATCAGGACGATTGTATGGGGTATGACAGCGATCAGGACGCTTGTATGGAGTATGACAGTGATCAGGATGCTTGTATGGGGTATGACAGTGTAACAAGGGGTTAAATTCTGTGTTACATTTATACATAGATTCATTTATATATTTACCCTTTTAGATATGTGGTCAGGAAATGCAATGATTAAAACACACAAAACAAAGAATGTAATAAAAGAGATTTACTTAGCTTTGATTAAAGATGTATTACAGATGTTACAATACAGGATAAATTCAGCATTCAATCCAGGGAACCCCTCAACTTCTGAATTTTCAGATAGTTCTGGAAGCCGACAGCCTGTTCAAGATCTAGGACCACTCACGTCCCTCCACGAAGTTCCCCGGCCTGCTTTATTGTCTGACATTTTAAAGGCTAGATGGAAGGTGCGAAAAAGCTGGTTTTATCTGGTACTAACAAAGCCTATCCAAAGACAATGTGACCATCTGTGAATGACCGTCTGTGAGCTCAGAAACATACATTATACATATATAGAAATATATATATATATATATATATATATATATATATATATATATATATATGTAATCACCTTAAAACTATTACTAAGCTTCTTGTAATTCAATAACTAAAGTTATATATGAATATAGACCAATACTACATTCCACCCCTTGACTTCCAAGATTCTTAGTTTAGTTTATAATACTCAGGATTACTTATAGATATATCAAGATGTTCTACTTAAGGTAGTCCTTTCGCTTGTACTCCAATATAAACATTTCTGACTTCATTAATTTCATCCTTCACATTTCCAGTATTATAAGTATGTATACGAAACACTCCTCATTATTCAATATGGTCCCATATATCCCACCCCTTGGGTATTTTCCACATGTAAATCAATGTATAACAGTTTTACATCCTTCCACACCTCGTCTTATTTATCTAAAGTTCTATCTCTTGACCCACTTTCTCTGTCTGATTTACCTGTCCAGGAAATCTCATTCTGCTATGTTAGGGCTGAAAAATATAAAAAATGTCCAGGCTTATAAAAACAACTATATGTTGGACTAACAGAATAACACCAAACTTCCTTTTGAATGTACAGGCATGAGCATCAAACTTTCCTTTCCAAGAGTTTAAACGCATAGATACTTGTCAAAGTCCTCCATATCTGGTGATGGACAGCAGAGTCTTAGACATCCGGTTACTAGATTGCAGCTGCAGCATAGCACTTGCAACACTGTAGAACTGAAAAAACTGTAGAATACAAAGTCCATATCCTTCGGACTATTGCAGCTCACAAGTCATAGACGTGCAGGCACATAACCACATAGTAGCTGGAACTTCTACAGACAGTTCAGGCACATGACCATCAGAGCAGATAAAACAGTTCAAATACTTCACCATCAGATTCAAGTACTTAACCATGATAGCGAATGGAACAGTTCAGGTACTCAACCCTCAGAACAGGTGGAACGTGCACCAACAGTTCAGCTGCTGATCATTGGTAAAGACTTTATAGACCGTTGCTGCTGTCAAAAGTGTTTGTCTTCTTTCTCCAATATGCTTCTAGTTGACATCATGACAGGTGTGTTACCAAATATGTTAGTCCAACATTCCTTAATTAACAACAATGCCCATATAGCCCATTATAGATTTCTGAACAGGCAAATCGATAATCATTAGTGACCTGTCTTAACACTGAAAAACTCAGCTTTCTACATTAAAGGTGAAATATTATTACAGGTATATTACTCATCCCCCACCTGAACTATACACTACTCTGTCTCAAATTATAGGCCCAACTTTAAACTACTTCATGTGTGTTTCCTCTATGCACTTTGATCTCCTTCCACACTCTAAAGACATTCTGGCAGGCTAACCGGCTCTTGTCTACACTGATCCCAATATGTGCATATAATATGCCCATGCATATGTGTCACTGTATTCTACATGCCAGTCCCACCCCAAGCAATCAAGGAGAATTGAGGAAAACAAAACCTGAGAACCTATTTTATAACTCTTTTTCTTTACCAAGAAAATTTTATGAAAACTCAACCAGGTGTATAGAACAGGGTGGTCAAAGAATCAGATATAACTGACCATATATATATATAACACTAGAACACCTCATGTTGAAAGACTTAAAAATTGTGTTCAGTGCAATAATATTAACCTAAATGTACAGTTATAAGTAGATATAAGTACTTTTTTTTCCTTGAAAAACAAAATGATTACTTTAAATTTAAACTGTCAATCATGCAGAAAAATGTACTTTATATGTAAAACCCCAGGCACACTCCCACAGTGGTACCAAAATAATTATGGCAGAATATACAGAAGTAGATGCCGCCATAATTTTGCTTACATATACACAGAAAAGAACAACATGTAAATGTTTGGGTATTCTTACACCCTTCAAACCATTACAAGTATTATATAATTCCAGATATCAAAACAATCTTGCTGTCAATATTCAAACATTATTTATTCTATATCATTTTATAATTACCTCAATCAGAGGAAACCCTTATAAATCTATTATGCAGCATCGAGAGTATTAGCTGCTCTGGTTCCAATAAAAACTTTCAGTACATTTGCATATTGCATAAAAATAACAACAAAAACAACATAAATGATTCAGTTTGACTGTAATCTTCATCTTTAGTTCTTGGACATCAAACCATATCAGACAGGTGGATTGATGCTGTTTAATATTGTCTAGGAACTAAACAAAACAAAAAGGTTATTTAGTGTGACGTTATTACAGCTCCTTCCTAGAAAGTAACAAATAGTTAGCAACAGACACATTTAACCAACACTTTCCACAAACAACAAAACATATGGCCATTATTTCTGTTATTCATGAGTGCACCTTTATTACCCTTATTAATTGAGCTCATATTACTTAATTAATTATCACCACGTGGATTTTCATTAAAGGACGTCCATTCAAAGTTGTCATTAACCATGGTTGAAATAATTCACAAGAACATTATATGGTGTTCATTACATTTGTGCACAAACATTATACATCACCAAACTCATATTGATGTTTCTATTGCAACCTCTTGTTCAATACCATACAGATCTACGAAACTTCTAGGAATAGATCTGGTTCCTTCTGTATTAACAAAAAAAACATTAGTGTTGTATCCTAGAACATGACACTATTACATTCACCAATATAATTATAATAATCATGACTGCTATTCAGGATTTTAAAGGGTGTTAACATCAATCAGCCATTTACTTTCTTTGTTTCAAATAATCCTAGATTTTAACAAAACTAACAATTTCAACTAGGATGTTATTTTTTCAACATGATTAGACATTTCTCAGATGTTCAGCACTGTCCTGCTTTTCACAGGCTCTCTTAAGGGATTGTCTCATTCAAGCAGACTCTCACAAATACAGTCTACAGCTGCAGCTCTTCTTTTCACAAAATTGTCCATTGTCCGGGGGGAGGGGGGATACTGCAAACTACAGCCATTCCTGCTAACTACTGATCTTTTCAGTTAAACAAACAAAAACTCACTTAAACATCAGTAGCCAAATGCATTTTTACATATCATCCATACAACAACTTTTCCTCACCAATAGCTAGCTAAACAACCAGCAAAAGAGCTCAACATTTAAACTCAACACATAGAGGGGGCGTGGCCGAACGGAGATCTGAGTGGACGTGCCTGAGGTGAGCTCCTGCAGCCATAGAGCACACCCGGAGCGATATACGTCCATCGGACCCACACTGACTCCCCCGGGGGCCCAGGGCTTCCACCAGACCAGTAGGGAGCTGCCTGGGATCGCGGGCGCACCGATCGCGGAGCTCCAGCCGCCTGAGAGGACAGGCCGCGGCTTCGGCCTACAACGGGGAGCGGCGGCCATCTTGCTCCACCTGGACGCCGTACCGGCGCGGCCTCGGGCTGATCCACCTGCCCTGAGACCGGCTCTCCTCCTCCACGACCACTGGGGATATCCAGCCTGCCACCCGGGACCAGCATTCCTCCCTGTGCCGCCCTATTAGACCAGCCAGAGGGACCTGGTAAGTGACGGCGGCCATCTTGTTACACCCGGCGGCCTCTCGGTCTCTCTCCTGGGCCCAATCCACCCCCATCCACCCCCAGGAGCACCTTGGCCTGAAAAATCAAGCCCCCCAAGGGAGTATTGAAGGAGCATCTACCCCCATCTGGCACCAGTTGCAGCCAAAGCCCTAGCCCCAGGGATCTAGTGTGGCGGCCATCTTAAAACACCCTGACAGCCACCGTCTCCTCCTCTGGGCCTAATCCAAACTGTACCCACCCCCCAGGGCATCCAGGACTGGCAGACAGTGGCCCTTGACGTAGATACCCACAAGCATATACCCCCTTCAGTGCGTGGGCTGCAGACACGGCCCCGAAAACCCAGAGAGGCGGCCATCTTGCTCCACCCAAGCTGCTGCATACACATATGCTCCTGATCTCCTCCACCCCTATGAGCCTGGATCAATACCTACACAGCCACCAGAGTAGCCCAGCAGGGCCAGCGCCCAACTGTGGTTCCCGTCTGTACAATTCTGCAGAGAAGCGTGACTAACCATGTATGGCTAAAGAAATGAGTTGCTGAGCTCCGTGACTGCCCGTAGCAGGCAGGCTATACTTCAGATATCGCACATCCTTGAAAACATGTCTACGCACAGCTCTAGATCTACTGAGTCCACGGATCTACAACAGGGCACAATCCAGAGATACATGCTCCGCAAATCTCAACCCGATCCCCGCACTCCCAAAGACAAGATGGCGCCCAATCGAAACTCAGGGAAGGGCAAGCCTCCTCCCCCCACTGAGACGGCAACAGACAGCAGCGAGGATCCAGATGACCGCCCGGTCCAGCACTCGGACTTACCAGCAGTAGTATCCAAATCTGGGTCCGCTATTGCCCCGCTTCTGGCCACGGGCCCTAGGGATGTGGCCCCTCGAATATCAGGAGAATCACCTAGATCTGAAGCCTCGACCCTTCTGGCGGCCTTCCGAGCGGAGTTTGAGTCCTGGGCGGTCAAAATAGAGACCTCATTACACAGGGATATCCAGGCCCTCCAACAGCAGGTCTCCACTAATCGGACTGCAGTGTCCGCCCTAACTGACATTCAATCTGACCATGCAGCCCGCATCACATCCCTCGAGCGGGCCTCCAAGGAGCACTTGCACCGTATACGACAACATCAATTACGCATAGAAGATGGAGAAAATAGGAGCCGCAGGAATAATATACGGCTGCAAGGCATACCGGAGGCCACGGCGGGTGCATACTTGAAACCTTCTGTCACTGCCATCCTCAACCAAGTCCTGGGAAGAGAGGCTTCATCCCCTATTGAAATAGACCGGGTGCACAGAGTGGGGGGGCCGAGGAGGGAACATAGTGACCGCCCACGCGATGTCCTCTGCAGGGTTCACTATTTCACCCTTAAGGAAGAACTTATGCGCAAGGCATGGCGTTTGGGTCCCGTGGACTTTGATGGTTCTGCTATCCACCTATACCCAGACCTCTCTCGTAACACTCTCCACATGCGCCGCATAGTCCGCCCACTCCTAGACCTGATACACCAACCCGGAGCAACCTACACATGGGGACACCCCTTCAGTATTAAGGTGACCAGGGCTGAGCATAAATTTGTCCTCTCAGACCCGGATCAACTCCCAGCTTTTTTCAGCTTTCTGGAGCAAGATCCAACTGATGTACCGAACTGGCTGGACCCGCCAGACGACCGTGCCAGGGTGCAAACACGAGATCCTCTTCCACAACGACGCAGACACCCGAGGTACGGATCACACTCTATTGACCCTAGTCCATGTCATCCTACCTCTCTGGAAGATTAAGATAACTCTAAAGTGTTGCAAGAAGCCAATCCAACGCTCCCCATGTGACTAGCACCATCCCAGTATACTGCGTATCTCTTGTCTCCTGGACAGGTCGATGTTTGGAACCCCTCCCCCCATAGGATTTTTTTTGGGGGGGGTTTATATTTTTATATTTTTTTATTATCTTTTCTTTTTACATTTTTCCTCATCGGTTCCACCTGACTACAGCTGGATATGATACGGTGGGAGACAAGATAACATGATAATACTCTAATGCCTCAAGACAGATGGTGCACCAAATTAGCGGGCCTTCTCCCTGCCCTTTGCTGGTGTGCTGTACCTAGCTGGGGTTCGGGAGAGGCTATGGGACTGCAAATTCCTAATATATGTTTTGGATATGCAATTATTGAGCTTCTAGTATATTTTACAGCACTGCTTTATTCTCTGTGATTAGCGGAAATGTCCCACCTGGATACGGGTGGAGAGGCCGATAGATGGACTGACTGGGTCCATGGTCTCTTGCCACTATCCACATGGGCTCCTCTAGCTCTCGGTATACGGGTTCTCTTACACCGAATAGTCTCACTTTAAAATGTTATTACACATTGTTACTGTTTTCAGTGTTACTACACAGATTTATCTCCGGGGCCCCATGTTGGGGTCTGTGGATGGTATGTGTTGAAAACGTTTGCTTCCCCCCCATGATATTATCTTACGGGTTGATATCTCCTCTGTGGAGGAGGGAGGGTGGGCTTGTATGGATATTTGCCCACGCAGACCGCCACCCTCCTTCACAGATGATCTGATGTGTGTTCTGATGTTTAAATGTTTTGTTACACTGATGTGCCTCAATTAAGCTATATATGCCTGTTCTGCTACTGGGCTCACGGCTCAGATTCTCCACCTCAACCCTCCACCCCCAATAGGCCGGGCACGAATTGTGCCTTCTTACGTGATTTCTCACATGGAGTCCCGTATCAGTGGACCCCTTAGATTTGTTAGGCTCCTTATTCAGGTGTCCTCCCTACCTAGTTTTTGTCCTGATATATTTTTGCTACCTTACAAGCTTTCCCTCCCCCCCACTCTTCCTCCCCCCTCTATTCTCTATAATCTGACTTTCTTTTTCTCGTTCCACCATGGCTCATACAGTGCTATCTCGTCCTCGCCTGAAATCTTGTTCATACAATGTAAATGGCCTCAATATTGCATCCAAGAGAGGGCAAATCCTCTACCAAATGCATAAACAACAGGTCAATGTGTTACTGTTACAGGAAACTCATTTCCACACAAACTCCACCCCTTCCTGCTCCAATAGGTACTTTAATAGATGGTTCCACAGTACAAATCCCTCCCAGAAAACCAAAGGAGTATCTATTGCCTTCCACAAAACGCTTCCGATTGACCTGATAGACCAGCTCTCGGACCCCCAGGGAAGGTATGTGTTCGTAAAGTTCTCCTTATGGGGCACACAATTCACTATTGCCAACCTTTACCTACCAAACACTAATCAAATATCGTCGGCTCTGCGGTACATGAGGATTTTGTCAGAATTTGCAGAAGGTAAACTAATCATAGGCGGGGATTTTAACGCCCCCCTGGATCCACTCTTAGGCTCATCAACCTCTCGCTCATCCATCTCCTTTACTAAGCTAAGGGCATTCAAACGGGCTATCTACGACCTCCGTTTAATCGACATTTGGCGGGTTCTGTTTCCAACAAATCGCAACTATACCCACTTCTCCCAGGTCCACCACTCTTATAGTCGTATTGACTACTTCCTTCTTGACCATAGCTGCTTGGATTGGTCACCTGAATGCGAGATAGACTCAATGGTCTGGTCCGATCACTCACCTATCCATCTGACACTATCGATCCCTTCCACGCCGGTGAGAGAATGGACGTGGAGGCTGAATGATTCCCTTCTTACGGAACCTGATTGTTCCCACAAGGTTTCAGAAACTATTTCTAATTTTTTCATAGACCATGCCTCGGACACTACCTCACTACCCTTACAATGGGAGGTGCTTAAAGCAGTCCTGCGAGGTATCTTTATTCAGATGGGAACCCGCGTGAAAAAGGCTCGATCAGCTGCAATAACATCAGCAATTCAAAAGCTTCGAGACCTTGAGACACAACATAAACAAGCCCCAACTGTGGAGACCCTTATAGAGGTCTCAACGGCTCGATCCCAACTTAAGGACCTGTATGAGGCCTCAGCTCATACCTATGCGGACAGACTTGCCTTACATCAGTACCGATTTAGAGATAAATGCGGTAGACCGTTAGCTCGCACCCTCCACCCAAACACGTCTTCCACATTCATACCCCATATTCGGGCCCCTTCTGGAGAAATGCTTAGTGAGCCCTCCAAGATATCACAAACATTCCGAGATTTCTACCAAACACTTTACAATCTACCGCCCGGCGTCTCTCCTGGCCCAACCCTTGCCCCAGAACCTGATAAACTGTCTTATATTGAGGAAACAGAGCTCCCTACTTTGGATGGCGATACTGTAGAAGAGCTGGAGCAAGTAATTACAGCGGATGAGGTAATGGGAGCGATAGCGGCCACTCCGTCCGGTAAAAGCCCGGGTCCCGACGGATTCACCCCTAAATTTTACAAAACATTTGCTCCCCAACTGACCCCCTTCTTGGTTAGGGTGTTCCCTATCGGAAGGCTCAGCGTTTCCTCCACAAACACTCAAAGCCCACATTACCATTATCCCAAAACCAGATAAGGACCCTACTTTGTGTGCTAATTATAGGCCCATATCGTTAATTGGAGTGGACTTGAAATTATATGCCAAAATTTTAGCCACTAGATTGCAGCCGCTCCTCCCCCGCCTCATACACCTGGACCAGGTGGGTTTTGTTAGTGGTCGCGAGGCAAGGGACAACACCCTAAAAACCCTGCTTCTTACCGACTATGCCCGCACCCATGATGTCCCTTTATGCCTTTTGACGGTCGACGCCGAAAAAGCATTTGACCGGGTCGACTGGCAATTCCTCCAGCTGTCCCTGAAGCAGATAGGTCTGGGCCCCAAAATGATATCCCGAATTATGTTCCTTTACTCCTCTCCCTCTGCTAGAATTCGGGTGAATGGTTCATTGTCACCTACATTTTCCATTCACAACGGGACACGACAAGGCTGCCCTCTATCTCCCCTTCCCTATGTCCTGGTCATGGAACACCTGGCAATTGCCTTGCGCAATAACCCTAACATTTCAGGTGTATCAATAGGCCCCACTCATTCCAAACTGGCTCTCTTTGCGGATGACCTGCTAATGTTTGTAACCCAACCCCATATATCCTTACCACATATAATGCAGGAATTCACGAGGTTTGGGAAGCTGAGCAATTTCAAAGTGAACCATACTAAGTCAGAAATCCTCAACATCTCACTGTTCCAGGAGGCCCTCCGCCAAGTCTCCACTAAGTATCCTTTTAAAACAGGTTCCACTTCCATCCGTTACCTCGGAATCCAAATACCCACAGAAGGATCCCAATTATTCTCTCTGAACTATGCTCCCCTTCTGCTTAGAACCAAGACGGATCTCTCAAACTACACGAAGAAGCACCTTTCGTGGCTAGGCCGGGTGAATGCCCTAAAAATGGACGTTCTCCCTCGGTTTCTCTATTTGTTTCAGACAATTCCCATATCCATACCCTCCTGGTTCTTTAAGAAGCTCCGCCAACTATTCTCCTCCTTTATATGGGGAGGGGCTCGTCCTCGGATACGCTATGAGACTCTCTCGCTCCCCAAGATTCGTGGAGGAGCTGGAGCTCCAGATGCCTCTATATACTATAAGTCAGCAGTACTCACGCGTATACTTAACTGGTTCCATCATTCCTCCACCAAATTATGGGTACAAATAGAGAGCCATATCAATTCGATAGATCTCCACGCCTTACCGTGGACGCCTACCAAATTCCTGAAAGGAGGGATACCCCTGAGCGACCTTACACAACAAACCATACAAATTTGGACCCGAATGAATTCCTCCAAGACCCTATCTCCTCTGAAGAGACCCATGACTCCACTATTTGGGACCCCGGCTTTTCCTCCGGCCCTACAGGGAGCAAGTTTTGGACCTTGGTGTAAGGAGGATCACAGACGACTTGCCCAAGTCTTGCGATCAGACTCTTCCCTGACTCAAGACATCCCCTCCGGCCCATCTTCCCATACCTCGACGCATTGGCTGCAGAGGCAACAGGTGATATCCTTCATTCGCACCTTCCCATCCCTGCCTGATATACTTGCTGACTTAACAGACTTGGAGAGCCTGCTGCTCCAGACCGCCCCCCCCACACATGTGGTCTCTCAACTATATTCTCTCATACATATGGCTTATAATCCTGACCTCCCCCCATACACACAGGCCTGGAAGGAAGATCTGGGTCACCCCATTTTACCTATAGACTGGCAAAAGTGTTTCATTCTGACTCACAAAATATCCTTAGCCTCCAAAGCCCAAGAAAAAGAATTTAAGTTGTTGACCCGTTGGTACAGATGCCCCTCGACCTTGCACTGGATAAACCCAGCACTCCCGGATACCTGCTGGCGTTGCTTGTCATCCAAGGGAACCTTACTCCACATTTGGTGGGAATGCCCCCCTGTGCGGAGGTTCTGGCAGAAGATCCTCAACTTGTACTGCAGACTCATGACGACCTCAATCACATCGTCTCCTGAGGTAGTTCTGCTATCTTTGCTCCCTGGACCGATTAAATCGGTCAAAAGAGACGGTTTGCGTCACTTTCTGGCGGCTGCTAGAACAGTTCTGCCCAGACATTGGAAGTCGACGAGCATGCCTTCCCTGGGGGATTGAGCAATTGAAGTGGACCAAATTAACAGATTGGAACGAATGTTGTCGCAGGAAGCGGGTAAGGAGGAGCAATTCTCCAAGACCTGGACATCATGATCTATGTTTCGATACTCCTCAAAATTTATTTCATGGGCCTCAGAGGAATCCACCGACGCATCTGTATAGCCACAGTGGAAAATTTCTCTCTTAATTTCTACATCCCTTACTGCCTTGACCCTTCTATCCCCACTCTCTCCTTTTTTCCCCTTCTTCTTTCCCTTTAAATGTTTGCGTTACACGCTCACCTAAATCATAATCTCTAGTCTCATTAGACTGGAACGGTGTCACACACAGAGCTTCCCCCTCAGAGAAAATGTGCTCAGCGCAGAAGTAAAAGCCCTAGCCTACTTGTAATAAGTGGGCACCACTCGTTGAGTAGATAGTGGTGCTCACATAATCTTACTAAGCCAGGTTAGAAGCTGTAGGTATACAGGCTTATATACCATATCAATCAACCAAAGCTCACAAATTACCTAAACCATGAGACGGTACGACAACAGTGTTGCACGAATGGTTACGAATATACAAATGTATATCTTTGTTATGTGTTATTGAACGACTTATTTGTATACTGTACATTTTTGAAATGATACTTTGCCTATCAATAAAATAAGATTGAATTAAACTCAACACATATATTACTGCAGTAATCACAATCTAAGCATCAACACAGGTCATATTTTTCCTTTTCCTACTTGTTTTCTGCTCATCGTTTTCAAACCTTAAAGAACAATTATGTGAGCAGCAGCGAAAGGGCCACTCGTCCACCTAACGTGGTCATCAGCTCATCTGTTCTATACCTCAAAAAATCTAAAGCGTGCCGGGGGCTCGCTAAGCACACAATGAGTGGAAACATTCGACCATCTACTTTTTGTCTCAGTGCCTGCAAAAATATCCATCCTAATAAAGATGCAGCTTTCTGTTCCGATTTTGAGTATCGAAACAAGTCAAGATTCAGGAGACAGTGGCGGGGGTCTTCCACTTTAAATGCATCCTGATACTTGATCAATTCACGAGCCAGAGTAGACCAGCGTCTAGAATCTGCCCACTCTGAGATGGGGCTCTTTCGACTGTCTCCCCCTTTCGCTTCTTTTATCCAGTTAAACATCCTCCCTCTTCACTACGTGTACACCACGTGCTAAACCACTATAACGCCACCAAAGCAAAGCTAACAACAAACTTGCTATCACAGTGCACACTAATAATACAGTTTCCCAATTGTCAAAAAACATTACAATTCACAGTATTACTAGAATTAATCACTGCACTTCAAACCAGCACTGAAAGGGTTAAATATCCTGCTCGCAGCGCCATTATGTAACAAGGGGTTAAATTCTGTGTTACATTTATTCATAGATTCATTTATATATTTACCCTTTTAGATATGTGGTCAGCAAATGCAATGATTAAAACACACAAAACAAAGAATGTAATAAAAGAGATTTACTTAGCTTTGATTAAAGATGTATTACAGATGTTACAATACAGGATAAATTCAGCATTCAATCCAGGGAACCCCTCAACTTCTGAATTTTCAGATAGTTCTGGAAGCCGACAGCCTGTTCAAGATCTAGGACCACTCACGTCAATCCACGAAGTTCCCCGGCCTGCTCTATTGTCTGACCTTTTAAAGGCTAGATGGAAGGCGTGAAAAAGCTGGTTTTATCTGGTACTAACAAAGCCTATCCCAAGACAATGTGACCATCTGTGAATGACCGTCTGTGAGCTCAGAAACATACATTATACATATATAGAAATATATATATATATATAGTAATCACCTTAAAACTATTACTAAGTTTCTTGTAATTCAATAACTAAAGTTATATATGAATATAAACCCATACTACAGACAGTGATCAAGATGCTGGTGTGGCTTATGGGGTGATCAGGACACAGGTATGGCATATAGCTATGATCGGAATGCTAGTATGGCATATAGCGGTGATCAGGACGCTGGTATGGCGTATGGCGGTAATCAGGATGCTGGTATGGCGTGCTGGTGATCCGGATGCTGGTATGGTTTATGCAGGGCTTAACATTTCAAGCCCTGAGCTACTAGCTAGGCCTTAAGAGTTACTCGCCACCAGTTGACCCACCCAACACCTACCCGGTCCCGGCCCTAATTTCACCCCTAAACGCCCTCATACATTATCTCATGAAATCATGCTTAAAAATGTTTTATCCAGAATTAAGTTACAAAAATAACAACAACTTTATCAGTGCCCATCAATGCAGCCTCATCAGTGCCCATCAATGAAGCCTCACCAGTGCCCATCAATGCAGCCTGATCAGTGCCTATCAATGCAGCCTGATCAGTGCATGTTAATGCAGCCTTGTCAGTACCCATCAATGCAGCCTCATCAGTGCCTATCAATGCAGCCTCATCAGTGCAGCCTGATCAGTGCCCATCAGTGCAGCCTCACCAATGCCCATCAATGCAGCCTCTGCAGTGCCCATTAGCGCAGCCTTATCAGTGCCCATCAATGCAGCCTCATCAATGCCCATCAATGCAGTCTCATCAGTGCCTATGAATGCAGCCTCCCCAGTGCCTATCAATGCAGCCTCATCAGTGCCCATCAATGCAGCCTCATCAGTGCCCATCAATGCAGCCTCACCAGATCCCATCAATGCAGCCTCACCCCTGCCCATGAATGCAGCCTCACCACTGCCCATCAGCGCAACCTGATCAGTGCCCATGAATGCAGCCTCACCAATGCCCATCAATGCAGCCTGATCAGTGCCCATCAATGCAGCCCATCAGTGCCCATAAATGCAGCCTTGTCAGTGTCCATCAATGCAGCCTCATCAGCAGAGACCTTCAAATGCCACATTGCCAAGGCGCCATACTAAAATGCCACATTTTGCCAATTTTTCTGTGAAATGCCAAATTTCGCCAATTTTCTGGAAAATGCCACATTTTGTGCCATATTTTGCCTTATTTGGGCCAACAAAAAATAAAAATATTCTAATATTCTTCAAGTGGGACAGTAATATTTGTCAGCAATGTCTTCATATAGAAATATGAAGATTTAATACCACCTTACACAGTGTATTCCATGTGCTTGTTTGTGAGAGAGACACACAGACTGTCATTGGCAGACTTCCCTATTGTTTGTGTATTGAGAATGTGGATTGTGCCTGTCTCATTGTTAAATCTTAATGACCTCACATTGTTCTGTCCACCTTAAGGTAAACTTATTATGGGATGTATATGTGTATGTGGATTGGCTGCCAAGGGGAGGGAGGATTGTCTCACAGTGTATATCTTTGTGTAGACTGTATGTAAAAATCTATTAGCAGGGGGAGGACCGTAGGGAAATGCGTATATACAGTATATCAGCTCCCTTTCCCACGTCCTTCATACCAAGCCGAAGTGTATTACTGAAGTCATCGCTCGTGCTTTACATTTTCATGTTTTCCTAATTCAATATGCCTAAAGTTGCTAGTTCAAACGTAACCCTTTTTAAGGAGTGGATTAACGGTGACAGCAATTTCGCCGTGGAAGGTGGGAAGATATTCTGCAAGTTGTGCATGAAATCTGTAAGTTTTTATTCAGTTTTCTTTGAGAACTCTTGAAATACGTGCAATGAAATATGCGCCTGGAACATCAGCTGACGTAGGGAGGACTTTTTCAAAATTAAAGTACATCCTCAGCGACCGTCGCCTCAATTTTTCTATGAAGAGCATAGTCGCTCACGTAAAATTATATTATAATTAAAACTAAAATTGTTGTAAATACCTGTAAATAGTAATAAAGTAGTTAATATGATTCAAGTTGCATGATTTAATATCTCTTTTACAATGGGAAGGAGGGTGGAAAGTTGAAAAATAAATGCCACATTTGGATAAAATAAATGCCACATTTGGCCAAAATAAGTGCCATATTGCCACATTTTTTAGTGCCACATTTTGTAAAAATAAATGCCACATTTTGAAGGTCTCTGCTCATCAGTGCCTATCATTGCAGCCTCATCAGTGCAGCCTGATGAGTGCCCATCAGTGCAGCCTCACCAGTGCCCATCAATGCAGCCTCTGCAGTGCCCATTAGCGCAGCCTTATCAGTGCCCGTTAATGCAGCCTCATCAATGCCCATCAATGCAGTCTCATCAGTGCCTATCAATGCAGCCTCACCAGTGCCCATCAATGCAGCCTCATCAGTGCCCATCAATGCAGCCTCATCAGTGCCCATCAATGCAGCCTCACCAGATCCCATCAATGCAGCCTCACCACTGCCCATCAATGCAGCCTCACCAGTGCCCATCAGCTCAACCTGATCAGTGCCCATGAATTCAGCCTCACCAGTGCCCATCAATGCAGCCTGATCAGTGCCCATCAATGCAGCCTCACCAGTGCCAATCAGCACAGCCTGATCATTTCCGATCAATACAGTCTCAACGACACCCATCAATGCAGCCTCACCAGTGCCCATCAATGCAGCCTGATCAGTGCCCATCAAAGCAGCCTCACCAGTGCCTATAAGCACAGCCTCATCAGTGCCCATCAATGCAGCCTCACCAGTGCCCATCAGCGCAGGCTGATCAGTGCCCATCAATGCAGCCTCACCAATGCCCATCAATGCAGCCTGATCAGTGCCCATCAATGCAGCCTCACCAGTGCCCATCAGCACAGCCTGATCAGTGCCAATCAATGCAGTCTCAATGGCGCCCATCAATGCAGCCTCACCAGTGCCCATCAGCGCAACCTTATCAGTGCTCATCAGTGCAGCCTCACCAGTGCCCATCAATGCAGCCTGATCAGTACCCATCAATGCAGCCTCACTAGTGCCCATCAGCACAGCCTGATCAGTGCCGATCAATGCAGTCTCAACGGCGCCCATCAATGCAGCCCCACCAGTGCCCATCAGTGCAGCCTGATTAGTGCCCATCTATGCAGACTCACCAGTGTCCATTAGCACAGCCTGATCAGTGCTGATTAATGCAGACTCAATGGCGCCCATCAATACAGCCTCTCCAAGGCACGGGGATCAGAAAGAGGAGAGGAAGAGGAGAGCTGGCCGAGTCACAAAGTGGGAATCTCCCACTGTGACACAGCTTTGATTTAAATTGCCTGGCAGCCGCAGTCAAACGAAACCGACTCCTGGACCGGCTCCTATGATAGGCGTCACACGTCCCGGCATTGGACTAGTGTGCTGTCTATCATAGGTGCTGGTCCAGGAGACGGGAGTTCCTATGACAGCGGCTGCCGGGCAATTCAAATAAAAAATGAGTCACAGCAGGAGATCCCTGCATCTGTGTGGCCCGGCCGGCTCTCCACTCCCTCTCCCCTCTCTTCCCCAGGCTCCTGGCCAATCGCTAGGAGAATGGCTCCCATTCAACCCTGCCTGCCAGCGGTGCCCATTCCCCTATGAGGCAGCCCCACACTCGCCCTCAATTTTTTACAATCGCCAAATGCGAGCAGGCCCTCAAAAAGTGGAAATCCCTGGTTTTTGGCAGGGATCAGGAAGCTAGCATGACATATGGTGGTGAGTAAGGACACTTAAGTCTCCTTATTTTAATAGTCAGCAACTGCAGTATCTGAGAAGCCAGGATCACAGCAACCGTATTAGTGGCTGATAAATTATGCAGATACCTAAAAGACTGCAGATGTTATGCACTAATGAGCTCTTTAGAGGCTTAAAAAATGCTTTAGGAATGTTTATGTAACTGTTGATATATAAAGGCTGTAATTACCCATAAGCTGGCACTTGGCTCCTTGGCATGAGCGGGAGTTGAGTGTGTTTTGCTGGCAAAATAAATAGTTTGTTTTCCTGCAAGTCTGTTGTCCAGAGTTACTACTATTTTCCCAAAGCGGTTTTCACGCTACAATTGCTGTGATTGGACACAGCTATCACATGGTAGGAGACCATGTGATCACCTGGATCACCTGAACCACGCGGTAATGCGATCCGCTGTTTTTGGGGGGGACACTCCAATCACTGGTCTCCCGGGTACGTGCTTTTGTGAGCAGCTCAGGAGCCTCTGATGCAGGAGGACATTCGGGAATGTTCACCCGTATCTTCACACATCCTGTCCATCTATGTACATGGGCCAGATAAGAAGCGGCTAATAACTCCAGCCAAGAGCCAGCCTGCTTCTTGCATCAAGACTGAGGGCTTGAGGCAGGGTGCTGTAATGTGTTCTGGAAGCTATATAGCACCCTGCCAGCCCTTCTCACCAGTTATGATCTGCCTGCATTGCAAAGAGAAGCACAGATATCTAGTGGTAAAAATATTGGGTCTAAAATAAGGTAAATAATTAAAACAAAAGAGGTTTTTTTGAAAGTTTCTTTAGCATGTCGATGGGAAGGAAGGGAGGAACCAGAAAAGGCATAATGTAAGCAGATTAATCTTTAGCCTTGATGTAAAATATTTTTATTTATTAATAATAATAATAATAATGTTGGTGTTGCTGCAGTAATTGTAACAATCATCAATGTGGTTATAATTGTTACCTCTGGCAAAACAATAAACTATTTGGTCTTATCTAAAAATTCATTTACTCAATAGACTGTCTTGCCCTATGTGGTTCCTTCTGCCTAGGATACATCAATGCTATCATTATTAGAACAGTGGACCCAGGAGAATAAAAATTGTTTTTTGATGAGCTCCGTTCTCCTTTTCTACCAGCAATCATTTGCTTCTTTCAGGTATTCATAATACTGACATGACCTTTACAATAAGGAAGAACAGGAAATCAATTTGGCCACGAAGACTAATGCTTATCTTTTTCTGCAAAGCTAGGAAATGCCATGAAACTAAAGTCAGCCATAGACAAATCAAAATGTGGCCAGTTCAGCTGCCCTATGGGCAGGCTGGTTGTACTGATGTCGATCTATTGATCGACATTAGTACAACCAGCCTGTTGAGTTTTTCTCCTGCTTGACTATAGCCGCTGGCAGTGATCATTGTATTCTGACAGTAGGGAAACTTTCCACGGCCAGAATAAAATACCGCAGTGGGAGGGATTCCTCTATCAACACTGACTGGTGAAGAAAATTGCATAATCTATGGCTTGCTTAAGGTGGGATAGTAATAAAACAAATTAAATAGTAAACATGTTGATGGAAAATGGATGTACTGTATAAGCAGGGGTTATGCATGGTTATACTGCTTATTGTAGGTAAAATCTATGGTTGCACCAAAACTCCTACTCGTGAAAATGCATCAATACCTTTGGGGTGTAATTTGAGCCCATACAAAATGAATGGGCTCAAACTGCACTGCAAAGAATCACATGCGATTTAAACAGGAATGCGGTGTGATTCCTGTCCGAATCTCATGCGTTTTCCCGCACCGCTCCCGTGTGAACCCCGATTTGTCATAAAGATTTCAGCCTGGGTTCACACAGGAGCGATGCGGAAAGCCACATGTGATTTGGACAGGAATCACACTCCATTCCTATTAAAATAGCATGCTATTCTTTGTAGTGTGATTTGAGCCTATTCATTTTGTATGGACTAAAATTGCACCACAAAGGTATCAGGGAATACTTGACCAAAAGTATCGGTACTCATACTCGCCGGTAATAAAACGGTATTGGTGCAACCCTAGTAAAATCTATTGATAACTTTTACAGTTCAGATTGTGAATAGACATAATTTCCCAGCCAATCAGAGTAGCTACTTGGCATGCAGAGATAGTCTATAGGAGAATGAGTCAGGTGATCAGTGTTCTTTTAGCCCCAGGCTGAAGCCTGGGGGCTGTATGTGAAGCAGTTGCTTAAGGTTAGGCCTAAGCCTGAGGCCTAGTCACATGTGTAGAGGCTCAGCCTGAGGGGAGCCTGATCATTGCAGAGGTTCAGCCGGATGGTGAACCGAGTGTTACCAGAGGTGAAGGAAAAGCAGTTGCCACATGGGACGATCACTCCTGTTACCAGAGGCAAGTGAGAACCAGAGCTCAGAGATAAAGGGGACACCATCGCCAGTAAGGGAAAACTACTCCTGTTATCAGAGGCCAGGTTTGTGAAGTCTGAAGAAGTAACAGAGCAGCCTTTTTCACTAGCCGGGCACGGTGAACAAGTTGGAAAAGCTTCAGCGTTCAAGTCAGGGACCCAGCGGGTGAGTGTGGGTGACACTTGAAGAGGATTCGGTGGGTTAGCTGAGAGCCAAGCCAGAGATCCAACAGGTAGCATGGGTGACGCTTGGAGTGTACAGCAGGTTAGCTGTGGACGAGCTCTGGGGATCCAGAGGGCTGCTGGGATCTGGAGGTCTGGTGGGAGGACTGGGAACTCAGTGAGAAAAGCTACAGTGAGAGGCTGTGAGATGGAGGCCAGGTCCTACAGAATGGGGATACCAAGTCTGGTATCTATACGGATCTGTGTTGAAGTCAACCTACAAGTTCAGTTGCCATAGGAGACAGCAGTTCTACAAATACAGTGCTTCAACCAGCTTAAAGGCCCTCCACCTGTATAGCTGTCTGCCTATTTTGTCTCAGAGTCTGCCAATTGCTATTGCATCTGCCTAAAGGGTGTTCAGGCCCTAACCCTCTCTTCCCGCTTCTTTAAGAGACAATAAATCTCTTTTGTTCGCATTCAAAAAGTGACTGGTGCCCAATTGTTCTATCTTGCATGAAATCCACTATGCCTAGTAACCCACTCTAAAAAGAAGGATATCAGCTCTCCCTGACTCTGGAAGTTACCATTAGGCCTCTAGGGGTCGCGGCCATTGCTACAGTAGCCTTGAAAATCTTGGATACAGATGATTAATGCTGAAAAACCTAGGAGATCCCAACAACTCTGGTGGAATGGGCTTGAATGGGAAAAAGAAAAAACTTTTCCATAAGGGCACAGTGCCTGGAAATCAGTTGTCTGATCCACCTGGCAGTGGTGGATTGGAAAGCAGGGTGTTCTCTAAAAGGACCTCCAGGTAGAACAAGGGGACACTTTCGCACACCTTTTCTCTCCATGGGATCCAGCAGACTGTACCCTACGTGGTTCCCCACATGCTCCCCAGGCCATGGGGTGGGGGGGAATAAAACCCCACCAGCCAATCAGAATTTAACTTGCCTCACATATCTTTCCTGCTATTTATTCTCAGCACTGCTGGGCAGGATTTACAGAGCTCAACTGGCACTACACAGAGTTTGAAAACCACCCTCACATATGGGTACCTTCAGCTTTCAGTAGTTCACATCAAGAAGACACAAGAATTCAGATAATAAGATAATATATGAGTTTAGTCATCTTCAGTCCTACTAGTGTTGTTGCGTTTACATCAGATTCCATATAGCTCGGTCAGTCGGGCCTGTTCTCATTAGTACAATGCACCAGTGGTTATTATAGAATATTTCTGCACATGTGTGAAAAAACATTTGGCTACACGTGTTTTAGCACATGCAATACTGGACTCATTTTTACTGGACTTATTTTTGTATGTAACAATAATTATTCTTAAAAGTGTACCTTCATGCACATGATAAATCGCAACTACTGGACGACTGTAGCCATAATAAAACTTGTGACAGATGAGCACCCTTGTTGCAGCTGGTATGTTGTTAAAAAAGTAGACAAGAAGACCGTCTTTGCTATTATGCAGACAGCAGAAATAAAAATGATCCAATCCATTAACTTATAATTGCATATTGAACACAGCTGCTGTTTAGACATCAGGAAATTGCATTGTACCCAAATGCTAATGTATGATTTTCTTTTCCATGTGATTCAAATCCTCCATCAATACAATGACCTGCAGGCTATTTTTTCCAAAAATCAGTGGCCCATGAAATTTTGTTATGAAAATGTGATTCTTTTTAATATTATTTTCAATATTTGTTGTTTCAAACCATCCATCTGACCACATACAGATAAAGTACAAGTTATACTAAGACATCTAGTTGGAGAATTATACATATTTTTTCTTCTCATTGCCATTTGCAGAGCCCCCCACGCCAAAGCACCCACCCCCCTATGTTGAGGGCATGTGGTCTGGTATGGTTTAGGAGGGGGGTGCTCGCTCGCCCCCCCTTTTCCTGCGTGCTCAAATAAGCGTTTGGTATGGATATAAAGGGGGACCCCACGCCGTTTTTATTTATTTATATTTTTGGGGCTTTTTTTTTTTTTAAACATTTTTCTATTGCCGACATTGGTATTGTATTGTGGGCAATTTCTTTAGAAATGTCATTTTTGCTGCAGTGCGTTCTATATTCGCTACAGATGTGTGACTTTACAGGCGGACTAAGGGGACCCCCCAGGCACTATATTTAAAGGATTTTTACATTTTTATTGTTTCACTTTAAGTATCGTAAAATCACTGCTCCTGTAATAACGATCTTTTTAAAAAAACAAAAATTGCATTGATACATGTCCCCCAGAGCAGTACCTGGACCCCATATCCTTTTCATGGCCAATTACTTGCATATAAGCCTTCAAAATGGTCACTTTTGATTTTTCAAGTTTGGGTCCCATAGACTTTAAAGCTGTTGTAAACCACTGGACGTTTTCTTTTTTTTTACCCTGCAAGGTAAAGCCATAGGCCTCTTTCAAACGGACGATCCATTCAGGTCCGCCTGTCAGTTTTTTAGGCAGACCTGAACGGACGCTCCATAGACCTCTATGGAGCGTCGGATGTCAGCAGTGACATGTCCGCTGACATCCGACCCGCTCTGATCTGAAAAAGTGTGAGGGAGGAAAAACCTATTTTTCCATCTGTCTGCGGATTGGATCGGGTGGCAACGGACTCTACGGTCCGTCTTCATCCCATCCCCCATAGGGGAGAGCGGCACTCTGACAGGTCCGTCGCTGCACAGTGTGCAGCGACGGACCTGTCATCTGCCTGCTCAGCGGGGATCGATGGAGTGATCCCCCGCTGAGCAGAGCGGGCTCCTTACACGGACACGTCTGTGTGAAAGGGCCCATAATGTGCTTAAACAAAGCCCTCCCCCACTGCATCAAAACTGGAGGCTCCTTCCATCTTCACTCATCTTGTTCCCGGGTTCGCGGACTCCGGCTCCATGACTGGTCAGGGCCACGATGGCGTCACTCCCGTGCATGCGCATGGGAGCCACCGGTCATGGCACAGGGCTCTGAAGGAACGGCACGAGTGGCCGTTTCTTCAGAGCGCACGCACCAGTGATGTCACTGGCTGCATGTATAGTACATATCTTTTAAACGGTGCACATTTGGAGATATTTACACTACCTATAGGTAAGCCTTATTATAAGCTTACCTATAGGTAAAAGTCAGTGATGGAAGTTAACTTGCACTTTATTAGGGTTCGCCGTTTGGGTCAGGGGGGTGTTCGGCCCATCTCTACTCATGGAGGTATGCCTGGGCCCCTACATTATTCTAGTTAGGACTAGAGACAGGACATTGTTTATGTTGAACTGTTTACTGTCTCATGTTCTGGCATATCAAAACAACCTGGGTCTGTAAAGCACTGTGGGGTATGAAGTAACATTACTACAAGAGGTTTATTTGGCAAGATAAGAAGAGGAGTGTAGTTGCAGTAGGTAACTTAACAAGTTTAGAACACAAGCAACCAGTTGTTAGGCGTGGTACCTGGTAGGGTGACAAGTCCTCTGGTAGTGAAGGGGTCGATGGTCTTGCTCCCTCCCTCCCTGGCAACCGGATCTGAACCCACATTGCCAAGATCTATGGCCTGGTCTCCAGGTATGGAAAGGCAGAGAGTTAAGGAGCATGCATGAGGTCCGCGCTGGGTGCTCAGCAGGACCCCATTCTGTTACTGGGAGTGAGGTAGTGAGGTAACAGAGGTACGCTGGACTGGTGGAGTGGGTGCAGGCTCAGCATGTCCCTCCTAATGCAAACATACAAGTTATAGTGTGTAGTAACACGGGACAAGGCGTTTTGCAGAAGAACTCTGTACTATATTACTGCACACAGTAAATGCTCATCTCTAAGATGGGGAACCGCCTTAATGTTTGATTGTTCACATGGTCACAGTCTCCATCTAAATCTATCTCATAGTTTGTAGACGCTATAACTTTTGCGCAAACCAAATCAATATACTCTTATTGTGATTTTTTTTTACCAAAACTATGTAGAAGAATATATATTGGCCAAAACTGATGAAGAAATTTGATTTTTAAAAGCATTTTTGGGGATATTTATTAGAGCAAAAAGTAAAAAATATTGTTTTTTTTTTCAAAATTGTCGCTCTTTTTTTGTTTATAGCGCAAAAAATAAAAACTGCAGAGGTGATCAAATACCACCAAAAGAAAGCTCTATTTGTGTGCAAAAAAGAATGTCAATTATGTTTGGGTACAGCGTCGCACGGCAATTGTCAATTAAAGCGACGCAGTGCCGTATCGCAAAAAATGGCCTGGTCATTAAGCAGGAAAATCTTCCGGTCTGTAAGTGGTTAAACCTCTACGTCTCTTTTTCCAGATTCCCATTATCTCAGAGTATTTCTTTGTATTCTTAAACTCTTTCCATCCTTTCCAAGTATTTGAACATTTTTTCTATTCTACCTTCTCCGCAATGACACAATTCTTCCATATTATATATTCTACCCTTTGAACCCATTCTCTTATGCCACGTACACACGATCGCACATTCCGACAACAAATCCATGGATTTATTTCCGACGGATGTTGGCTCAAACTTGTCTTGCATACACACGGTCACACAGATGCTGTCGGAAAATCCGAACGTCAAGAACGTGGTGACATACAACACGTACAACGAGCCGAGAAAAATGAAGTTCAATAGCCTGTGGAGCTCTTCTGCTTGATTCTGAGCATGCGTGGACCTTTGTGCATCGGAATTGTCTAAACGCGCTCGGAATTTCCGAAACAAATTTTGTTGTCGGAAAATTTGAGATCCAGCTCTCAAAAATTTGTTGTTGGAAATTCCAACAGCAAATGTCTGATGGAGCCTACACAGAGTCGGAATTTCCGACAACAAGCTCACATCGAACATTTGAAGTCGGATATTCCGACCGTGTGTACGGGGCATTAGCGTTGGGCTTTCCAATGCTTGGCAATGTTTTGGGATCAGGTGTTTTGCTGCATTTATTAAATGTGGTATTATCATTCTCTTATATTATTGTATTGTAAATTTGGTATTATGTAATTTCTTGGATCTGTTGTATCACTTCTTGACAAAATATCTGTATTTTCAAACACTCCCACCATATATGTGTCATTGTTCCTCTTTTCTCATAAAGGTTGAATGTTGAGGAACATCCACCTGCCAGGAAATGAGGCAGGCTCTATCTGACTTGCTACATCTTCTAATGCACTGTGCAGTGAAAGTGGACTAAGCCCTTTCAGTACAGGAGGGAAACCTGTACAACTGTGCAAGACTGAAGGGAATGCTGGACTTTTGTTTTAAGAAATCCAGAGGTGTTTTTCGAGGTCTAATGCCCTGTACACACGACCAGTTTTGCCGTCGGAATAAACTCTGAAGGTTTTTCCAACGGAATTCCGATGGAATTCCGCTCAAGCTGTCTTGCATACACACGATCACACCAAATTCCGACCGTTAAGAACGCGGTGACGTACAACACGTACGACGGGACAACACGTATGACGTCTCGTACTTGCTTCAGAGCATGCCTCATTTTTGGTACGTCGGAACAGCATACAGACGAGCGGTTTTCCTGATAGGAATTTGTTCAATCGAAAAAATATAGAACATGTTCTCTATCTAAGTCCGTCTGAATTTTCAACGTAAAAAGTACGATAGGGCATACACCCGGTCAGAATATACGATGAAATGCTCCCATCTGACTTTTTCTGTCAGAAATTCCAACCGTGTGTACGGGACATAAGTCTTGTATCTTCTTTACCATGGCTGATTTTGTTTAAAAATGTTAATGCAATATAACTCACTCGCTAAACAAGTGCTTTATAGGTAGTACACAATTATTTGTTACACGTCATTCGGCATATTGTCCCGTCGGCATTATTTATAATCCTATAAATTAACAAAAAAAATACGGTATGAAAATTGCATATTTCCCAGTATGCGGCCCATTAGAATACATTTACTTATCTAGTGTTTTGAGGCACGAAACAATATTATCCCATAATTCAGAGATAATTATAATGGACTGAATCACCCATTTATTGTCATATACTACAGAAAATCCAATATGATGGCTTTGTAAACTAAGAATAGTTTACTCTATTTACTACAATTCTAATGCAATTTCAGGCAAGTGAGGCTCCATTGTAGTACTAGAGCTACAACAGTTTATTTAGAATGTTTTATTGCTTTGCATTTCCATATGTCTACTGTAAATAGTATCCAATTATTAAGCAGTTCATTTTCTTATAAGATTTATATAAAGTAAGACCTCTCTTTTAGTTTGCAAGCTCTCATGAGCAGGAACCTGGTTGATAAAGCAGGAACACAATTTGGAGACATTTGTCAACCCATAACAGGAATTACTTGAACAAGGTCCTTTATGGTCACTACATATTATTTAAATGCAAACTGCAGATTTTTGGAAAACTTTCAAATTGGAATTAACATTTTAAAATTTGAGATTTTAGTAATTTGGTTAGATCTAGGGCAGATTCACATCAATATTTTTGTATAATGTATAATGTGGTAATGCGTGGTAAAATGCATGTTTCCTATAGAATGCACACTTGTGAGTATATGTGCTGTGCAGTGCTATTTATTCTAAATGCCACTTATTGTACATATAGTAAGAAAATATACACCTACTCTATAGTGCATCACAACATGAATAAGGCGTGATTGTGAAGAGTGGGATATTTTTCTTTGGGAAGATAAAACTTATAAAAGTCCTGTAAACAAACAGTGTCAGATTTTTTTTTTTTTGGTGCATGTGTTTGTTCACTAAGTGTAAACACATTTTTACAATTCCCACCCCCCCCAAAATCGACATGTTTACCCCACTAAGGACCGCCCACCGCATATATACTGCGGTAGGGCAGCCCTATTGCACAAAACGATGTACCCATCGTGCAATGTCTGCCAGCCACCCGTGATCACTCCTCAGAGAGGCAGAATGGGGATCTGCCTATGTAAACAAAGCAGATCCCTGTTCTGACAGGGGAGTAGAGAGAGAGATTGTCTGTTCCTAGTGATCAGGAACAGTGATCTCTCTGTACTCCCAGTCAGTACACTTCCCCCACAGTTAGAAATGCCTCCCAGGGAACACATTTAACCCCTTGATCGCCCCCTAGTGTTAACCCCTACCCTGCCAGTGTCATTTATACAGTGATCAGTGGATATTTTTAGCTCTGATCACTATAATAATGTCACTAGCCCCAAAAAAGTGTCAAAAGTGTCCGATCTGTCTGCCACAACGTCGCAATCCCGCTTAAAATCCCTGATCACCGCCATTACTAGTAAAACAAAACTATAATAATAAAAATGTCATAAATCTATCCTCTATTTTGTAAACACCATAACTTTTGCACAAACCAATCAATATACAGTAGTACAAAATTACAATGATGTTGCGCTACTCATAAAATTGAAAGTGACATCTAAAGCAGCCAGTATTCACAATGTAGTAACAAAGCAAAAATGAATAAGTAATAAAAATGCAGCGCTAAATGTAAATAAACAGTGCACATATATGTGACTACCAAACAAAAATAAAGTGGTGAAAAATATATGAAACAACTAATTAGTCCATAATCATGTGAGTGTCCAACTCAGTAAGTGTCATATAAATATCCAACACAATGGGATGGTGGATGTATGGGTGGGCGAGAGGTTAATCTTATATAAACCACAGGGATGGTGTCTCCAATTCCATAGGTGCCATGTGAATCACAGGGGTGGTGTTCTGGTAATCGATATCCACAAGAGAGTACAGAAGAAGTAAATACTCTTACCGGAATGGATGGACACGTTTGCCGTACGGCTAGGTGTCATACAGGCTTACGGATCAGCGATCCCAAAGGAGGCTTGACATATGTGGCAGGTTCCCCTGGTTCCTCTGTGGCAATCAGAAGGGAGATGAATGATCCGGAACTCGATGAGGGGGTCTCACCCGCAAAGATGTGATGGAAAATGCAGCTTTCAATCAGCCAGCAAAGGGACATGTAAGAGGGAGTAAAAGAACCCACATGGTGCTTGAATACATATAAGTCCGAAACATGCAACCCGACATGTTTCGGACTAAGAGTCCTTCTACTGGGGCATATTCCCCAGTAGAAGGACTCTTAGTCCGAAACATGTCGGGTTGCAACTAGATATTCTTTCTGGTACCACGCTATTTTTTATTCTACATTTCTCATATGTGATCACATTTTATCCGGACTGTTACTTCTGTTTGGTTTGGAATAAACCTGTTTATATGGATTCAAGCACCATGTGGGTTCTTTTACTCCCTCTTACATGTCCCTTTGCTGGCTGATTGAAAGCTGCATTTTCCAGCACATCTTTGCGGGTGAGACCCCCTCATCGAGTTCCGGATCATTCATCTCCCTTCCGATTGCCACAGAGGAACCAGGGGAACCTGCCACATATGTCAAGCCTCCATTGGGATCGCTGATCCGTAAGCCTGTATGACACCTAGCCGTATGGCAAACGTGTCCATCCATTCCGGTAAGAGTATTTACTTCTTCTGTACTCTCTTGTGGATATTGATTATCAGAACACCACCCCTGTGATTCACATGGCACCTATGGAGTTGGAGACACCATCCCTGTGGTTTATATAAGATTAACCTCTCGCCCACCCATACATCCACCATCCCATTGTGTTGGATATTTATATGACACTTACTGAGTTGGACACTCACATGATTATGGACTAATTAGTTGTTTCATATATTTTTCACCACTTTATTTTTGTTTGGTAGTCACATATATGTGCACTGTTTATTTAAATATACAGTAATACCTCGGATTGCGAGTAATGCAGTTTACGAGCGTTTTGCAATATGGGCTATTATTTTTTAGTTTGCGTGCGTTGTCTCGCAACACAAGCAGGATTCAAGCCAATGGGATATGCAGCACCACATTTGACCAGAGGTGCGGGGGCGCCGTTGACATTCGGAGCCTCTCTGAGCCGCTCGAATGCACTCGGAGTCACTCAGAAACACCCGGAAACACTCCATTCTCGAGTGTCTCTGGCGCCCCCCCCACCTCTGTCCACATGCAGTACTGCATACAATAGCAATCACTGTGGAATTGATTATCTGAGTTTCAATTATTTCCTATGGGGAAACTCGCTTTGATATACGAGTGCTTTGGATTACAAGTATTCTTCTGGAACAAATTATGCTGGTAATCTAAGGTACCACTGTACGCTTATTGCGATTTTTTTTACCAAAAATATATAGAAGAATACATATTGGCCTAAACTGATGAATACATTTTTTTTTGGATTTATATTAAAACAAAAAGTAAAAAATATTGTTTTTTTTTTCTAAATTTTCTGTCTTTTTTGTTTATAGCGCAAAAAATACTTGAGCTCCCAGTGCTCCCCTGCCTCTATCCACTGCACCTTCCTTGTCCCGGGCCCTGGGAGGAGTTCAGCAGCTGTGCACAGTGTCCAGGAGTGAAGGTAGGAAGGGGCAGCCCACCCAGCACCCCTAGATCTGGCCATGGTCTAGCTGTATTTATCAAAAGCCATCAATCAGCCACCAAAAACACTCTTTTTCCTGTAATTGCTTTACATCCTGCATTTTCTGACATTTGAACATGTAAAAGTATCTGCCCACATTTCAGTTTGTTTGGTAAAATGCTAGCACACAAACTATATGATCAGGAGGACCGAAAAGCTTTCCTGAATCAATGTGCATCAATTCAGTGTGTGTGCAAAATCTAATGATTTTTTTTTTTCACATGATATCTATATAGTGGGACTACCTGTCAAAGATTTTTATTTGTAAATTCCCTTTAAGCAATGTATTCATTATTTATTTACAAATTTTCCAAATTCATCTTTTGTAATTATAATTAGTGTAAAAACGAATTAGCCAACTAACAAATCTATAAATTAGCAAACAATCACTTGGCCTAAATGGATGCCTAATAAAAATCTATAGATCACCTCATTAAAAAAGGTCTCAGAGGTTCACAGTGCTAAGACAAGGTTCAAAAAAAAGCAAAAATAACCCTTTCATACTTACCCTATTGGGATAATATAAATACAGCATCACAGCATGTATACTAACAAAGCATGAATATTATGAGTAAAGACATAGAGGATTTAGGATCCAGCAATAATAGCCAGAATACAGTATGTTGGCCACTGTTTTTATGAGAACCTCACCATATGCTACATTTGAACAAAAACTGAAAACAATAAAAAAAAAACTAATATTTATATTATTATATATTATTTATATATTATTTCATGTTGAAAAAAATCTTCTACTTGCCAAAAATCCTGAGGACTCCCCACAGCTCCTCTGTAGACAGCCATGTATGTATCCAATGATGTGGTTCCTAATTAAAAAATAATAAAATCAGACCCAAGTAAACAATAATTCATTGATTGTAAATTTAAGCATATGATTTTAAAATCAGAAAAAAAACAGAACCTTGATAAAAGCAACTTTAGAGCAACAAAGAAAAAGTGGTGATTAATTATTCCTTAACATGCCAATGCTCAGTCTCAGCATAGCATTTTTTAATTCATTTTGATTCATATACAGTTACATATACAGGTTGAAAAATAATAAATAAATAGAAAACATTCATATACACACAGTCAACGTGATCCAAAGGAAGGTGAAACAATTCCTATAAAGCATTGTCCAATTTGCTCCAGTGGGGGGAAATAAATTCCTTCCTGATTCCCCAGAATGCAATTGGATATTCCCTGGGCATGACACCCATCAACACTCTATAGTGTTTTTACCTATAAATGTTAACCCTTTTACCGTTGTCCAATACCTACAGTATATGTGAAGGCAAAAGGGCTTTAATGTCTACATGCAACACATATGCTACGCTGGGTGCCAATATTCATGTGCCCAGAGTGTGTTGCTCACTGTCCACTCTCGGTACAAAGACTGAGCTGTCAAAAAACAGCTCTCGGTCTGGGATAAATATCAGGTTCAAGGTTAAATTCACAAAATGGACCACCTATGTATTTATAGATGGTGATCATATATCCCCTTAATTGCCTCCTCTCAAGAGAGAATACATTCAGTTCAGCTAATGTTTCCTCAAAGCTGATCTCCTCCATGTCTCTTATCAGTTTGGTTCCCCTTCTCTACACTTTCAATAGTTCCCCATTCTTTTAAAGATAGAGAGACCAGAAAATGAAATCCGGGGACATATTTTTTGTTTTATTGGCAAATGGTAAACTATTTTATAAGCATATTTTCCTCAAATTATATATGCAGTGTATGTGGTAGGTGTTTATGGAATGATTGTATAATATATATATATACGTTATTTCTCACATTTTATTCATAAATAAAGATTTTTAAAAAATATACTTTTTTAGAATTTTTCGAGATATGACTACCTAATGTTGTGAAGATAAGAAAAAACAGTGCAGTGTTCAGGAGTGCGTTACATAAAGAATGCAGGGCTCAAGAGTGCGCTACATAAAGAATGCAGGGCTCAGGAGTGCGCTACATAATAAATGCAGGGCTCAGGAGTGCGCTACATAAAGAATGCAGGGCTCAGGAGTGCGCTACATAAAGAATGCAGGGCTCAGGAGTGTGCTACATAAAGAATGCAGGTGTCAGGGATCTGTCAGCACCAGATGGGGTCATATGCATGCGCGCATGCGCCTGCGCACCCCTGTTCAAACGGTGCAGCAATGTCCTGCTACTGCTGTGCGCCAGCGCTTCCCTCGAGTATGCGCGGGTGTGCAACGGGTGTGTGCGCGTGCGCGGCAGGTGTGCACGCGTTAATGTCGTTTGGCGCCACTGGACGCATAAAGGTCTTTCAGTGGCACTGGCACGCTGCTGTTTCATCTTCAGCTTCTGTGAACTTTACCTGCACCTGATTGATTTGTCTGCTATACTGACCCGGCTCTGTATGATCATCCCTCTCTCTCCAATCTGACCCGGCTTGCCTGACCCTGCTATTACCTCTGCCAGTAACCCGTTGCCAACCTCTGCCTATTAACCGACTCTGCTTTTGCCTGCCGTCTCCACCTGCCTTGATTGCCTGCCGACCCGGACTGTTTGACCCTGCTTGTGCCTACCGTTAGCTCCGTGTGCTGCTGCACCTTCAGCTCCAGCTCCAGTTACCACTGCACCTGCACCTCTCAGCGCTTCAGTCTGCTGTCCTCCGCTGACCGTCTCTACCTGCAGTCCAGCCATCCCTGGAGGGATCTCTACCCTGCACCAGCACCAGAGACTTCTACTTCAGCAGGCACTCCTACCCTACTGTGCTCACGAGACCACTGTCCCCACTCCAATTCTACTCCTACAAGTCAGGCTCTACTACCAGGTACCTAACAGTACGAAACAGCCATGACTGAGCCTGCAGGAGAGTCCTCCCCGATGAAGGAGATCTGCACGCATCTTGCGGCCCTCACTCAAGCAGTGCAATCCCTGCAGGATAATTATACCAGACTTGAAGGACAAGTTCAGAATCTTGCTGGCCCCAGTTCCACGGCTTCCGCTTCGGCCGCTGCTCCAGCACAGACTGTCTCCTCTCCTTCCGTTGTGATGCTCCCACCTGAGCCAAGGGTTCCTATCCCAGAAAGATTCTCCGGTGACCGAACCAAGTTTCGGGCCTTTCGTAATACCTGCCAGCTTTATTTTGCCTTACAGCCCCGAACCTTCTCTCTAGAAGCTACCAAAGTGGGATTTGTGATCTCCCTCCTACAAGGAGAACCACAGACCTGGGTCCATCGACTACTTGAGGGGGACTCAGTCCTAACCCACTCCCTACACTCTTTTTTTGAAGCTATGGCTCAGCTTTACGAGGACCCTCAGTGGACTGCTACAGCTGAGTCCGCCCTGTTCACGCTCCAGCAAGGCCGCAGACCGGCTGGGGACTATGTCACTGACTTTAGGCGCTGGAGCGCGGACACTCAATGGAATGATACGGCTCTACGTCACCAGTTCCACATGGGCCTGTCAGAAGGGCTGAAGGATGAACTTGCTCGGGTTGGCATACCAGATTCTCTCAAGGCCTTAATCTCCTTGGCAATCCAGATCGATCGTCGCCTTCAAGAACGCCGATCTGAACGTTCTGCTCAGCAAACCCGCCCGGTATGGATGACTGCAAGGGCTCCAGTTCCTGCAGCCCGCTACCTACCTCCACCCAATGTAAACCCAGTCAACTCGATGCCTGATGCTTCCGAGCCCATGCAGCTAGGTCTGATGCGTCCTGCTTTATCTCCTGAAGAACGAGCACGCCATCGTCAATTGAACCTGTGCCTCTATTGTGGTGGAACGGGACATTACATCCATAACTGTCCGATCAAGATAAGTAAGTGCTCATCTTCTGTGTCTACCAGTCTCTCTGCTTTGTCTGCCAACTCCACCCATCTTGCTCTTCCTCTCTCATTACAGCCCGGGGAAAGATAATTCCAGTCAACACTATCATTGACTCCGGAGCATGCAGCTGTTTTATCGACTCAACCTTTGCCAGCCAACATGATATTCCCTTACGGAAAAAGACTCATGGACTCTCTGTTTTCTTGGCCGGTGGCTCCCGCATCAGATCTGGACAAGTAACCCAAGAGACTCTTCCTTTGCCTCTTACTGTTTCCTCCCAGCATAAGGATCTGCTGACCCTTGATGCCATCTCTTCCCCACTATTCCAATTATCCTGGGCATTCCCTTTTTCCAGGCCCACAACCCGCACATCAACTGGGTTACTGGAAAAGTAAAGTTTTTGTCTTCTTACTGCCAAGAACACTGTCTGGTGGAGACCCCCAATTGCTCAGCTACCCTCTTATGTCTAGACATCGATCAGAACTTACTCCAGTCCATACCCAAGCATTACCATGAGTTCATCGATGTTTTCAGCAAGAAGGGGGCAGACTCCCTTCCGCCTCATCGTCCTTACGACTGCCCAATTGAATTGCTTCCTGGGGCCGAAATTCAATTTGTACGTATCTTACCCCTCTCAGAGAAAGAGCAAGAGGCACTAAAAACATATATTGATGAAAACTTGGCCAAGGGGTTCATCCGCCCATCAACCTCCCCAGCAGGTGCCGGAATATTTTTTGTCACTAAAAAAGACAAGTCTCTCCACCCGTGTATAGATTACCGGGAACTGAATAAGATCACGGTCAAGAACCGATATCCCTTACCCTTGATACCCGAACTATTCCAGAAGTTAAGATCTGCTGTCATATTCATCAAACTTGATTTAAGAGGGGCTTACAACCTGATCCGCATTCGGGCCGGGCACGAATGGAAGACAGCTTTTCAGACTCGATTCGGGCATTATGAATATCTGGTCATGCCCTTTGGGCTCTGCAACGCCCCTGCGACCTTCCAGCATCTCATCAACTATGTATTTAGAGACTTTTTAGATGTTTTTGTGATTGTCTATCTGGACGACATCTTAATATTCTCTAGATCACTTGATCAGCATCAAGAACAGGTTTGCAGGGTCTTGGGTCGTCTTCGCTTGCACGGATTATATGCAAAGGCAGAGAAATGCGAGTTCGAGCAACAGAGCATCCAATTTCTGGGGTTAGTAATCTCGCCAACTGGCATCAAGATGGATCCCCAAAAAGCGTCTGCTGTTCTGGACTGGCCAGTACCCCTAGATAAGAAGGGTATTCAGCATTTTATCGGCTTTGCAAACTTTTATAGGAAGTGCATCAAGGGATTCTCTGCCATAACTGCACCCATCACGCAATTGACCAAGCAGAATTCCCGTTTCTCCTGGAATCAGATGGCCCAAGATGCCTTCGAGAATCTCAAAAGACTGTTTACTTCTGCCACAATCCTCAGCCATCCTGAACCATCGTTATCCTTCATTCTGGAAGTTGACACTTCCGAAATAGCTGTGGGAGCAATCCTCTCACAACGTCAAGGCAGTAAGGACCTAATGCACCCAGTGGGGTTCTTCTCACACAAACTTTCTCCCGCAGAAAAGAACTATGACGTCGGTGACCGGGAGCTACTCACTATCAAAGCTGCCTTGGAGGAATGGAGGTACCTGTTAGAGGGCACAGTACATCCGGTATTAATATATACTGACCACAGAAACTTAGAGTATTTAAGCCTCGGCAAGCCCGCTGGGCCCTGTTCTTCTCACGTTTTTGTTTTCATATAACCTACAGGCCAGGGTCAAAGAATATTAAACCGGATGCATTGTCACGTATGCACGACAACCCGAAGGACTTATCCGTTCCTGATACCATCCTGCCCGCAAACAACTTCCTACTCCTGAAGACAGATCTTCTTTCTCAGATTAAGGAAGCATCCTTGGATTCATCAAAACCTCCAGAGATCACTTTGACAATCAGGGATGGTTTGTTTTGGAAGGGGAGCCAAATTTTCGTTCCTGAGGATGTTCGAGTCAAAGTTTTGACACTACTTCAAGACCATCCACTGGCAGGTCACTTTGGGGTCCGCAAGACCCTTGAACTTGTGCGACGCACGTTCTGGTGGCCTAACTTGAAAGCCTTTTGTGAGAAATACGTCAGTTCCTGCCCTGTTTGTATCCAGAACAAGACATCAAGAAATTGAGCTTGGGGACTCTTAAAACCTCTGCCTGTACCCGATAGACCCTGGAAAATGATTTCCATGGATTTTATAGTAGAACTTCCATGTTCTGAGGGGTGTTCAGTCATTTTTGTGGTTGTGGATCTAAAATGGCCCATTTCCTACCTTTAAGAGGAACCCCATCTGCTGTGGAAACCGCCCGCATATTTATCAAAGAAATTATCAAACTACATGGAATCCCTGCAAATATAGTATCAGATAGAGGGGTACAGTTCACCTCATGTTTTTGGAGGGCCCTGTGTGAGATCCTAAAAATTGAGTTGGCCCTGTCCTCGGCCTATCACCCTCAAACCAATGGACAGACAGAGAGGACCAATCAAACTCTTGAACAGTATATCAGGTGTTTTACATCTTTCACACAGGATGATTGGGTGCCTCTGCTGCCCTTAGCAGAATTCGCATACAATAATGCTAGACATTCAGCCACCAGACAATCCCCCTTTTTCGCCAATTACGGCTTTCATTTAACCTTTCTACCTGACTTTCTTCCAGAGTCTCCAGTTCCGGCAGCAGGATACAGTAGAGTTCCTCAGCTACAACAACCGGATGTTGCAGGAGGTGGTGTCCAAGGCCCAGGCAGACAGCAAAAGAGCCTTCGATCGGAGAAGAAGAGGGGAACTGAACTTACAGCTTGGCGATCAGGTATGGCTTTCCACCAGTAATATTAAATTAGCTTGTCCCTCTAAGAAGCTTGCACCTAAGTTTATGAGACCTTTTCCGGTAAAGAGAAAAATCAACAAAATGTCATACGAACTAGCTCTGCCTGATTCTCTCAGAATTCACCCGGTTTTCCATGTGTCACTACTAAAACCTGCCATACCTGACCCCTTCCCTGATAGAGGAACCAGACCTCCTGAACCTAGTGGATGGAAGTGAGGAGTTTGAGGTTAAGGCTATCCTTGACTGCAGAAGAAGACAAGGGCAGAATCAGTTTCTTTTTAAGTGGAGAGGTTACGGCCCAGAGAACAATTCCTGGGAACCTGACAGCAACGTTCACGCCAGGTGTTTAGTTTGTGCTTATTTTTCATCTCACCCTGAAAAAAGAAGATATTTGGGCATCCGGAGGATGCCCTTTGGGGGGGCAATGTCAGGGATCTGTCAGCACCAGACGGGGTCATATGCGTGCGCGCATGCGCCTGCGCACCCCTGTTCAAACGGTGCAGCAATGTTCTGCTACTGCTGTGCGCCAGCGCGTCCCTCGTGTGTGCAACGGGTGTGTGCGTGCACGCGGCAGGTGCGTACACATGCGCGTTAACGTCGTTTGTCGCCACTGGACGCATAAAGGTCTTTCAGTGGCACTGGCTCGCTGCTGTTTCGTCTTCAGCTTCTGTGAACTTTACCTGCACCTGATTGATTTGTCTGCTATACTGACCCGGCTCTGTCTGACCATCCCTCTCTCTCCAATCCGACCCGGCTTGCCTGACCCTGCTACTACCTCTGCCAGTAACCCGTTGCCGACCTCTGCCTGTTAACCGACTCTGCTTTTGCCTGCCGTCTCCACCTGCCTTGATTGCCTGTCGACCCGGACTGTTTGACCCTGCTTGTGCCTACCGTTAGCTCCGTGTGCTGCTGCACCTTCAGCTCCAGCTCCAGTTACCACTGCACCTGCACCTCTCAGCGCTTCAGTCTGCTGTCCTCCGCTGACCGTCTCTACCTGCAGTCCAGCCATCCCTGGAGAGATCTCTACCTTGCACCAGCCCCAGAGACTTCTACTTCAGCAGGCACTCCTACCCCACTGTGCTCACGAGACCACTGTCCCCACTCCAGTGGCTCCTGAACCAGCGTTGTAAGAGAGGTCTTCTCCTACAAGTCAGGCTCTACTACCAGGTACCTAACAGCAGGGCTCATGAGTGCGCTACATAAAGAATGCAGGGCTCAGGAGTGCGCTACATAAAGAATGCATGGCTTAGCTGTGCCCATCTATGCAGCCTCACCAGTGCCCAGCAATTCAGCCTCACCAGTGCCCAGCAATGCAGCCTCACTAGTGTCCAGCAATGCAGCCTCACCAGTGCTCATTAATGCAGCCTCACCAGTGCCCAGCAATGCAGCCTCACCAGTGCCCAGAAATTCAGCCTCACCTGTCCCAGCAATATAGCCTCACCTGTGCCCAGGAATGCAGCCTCACCTATGCCTCAGAATGCAGCCTCACCATTGCCCAGCAATGCAGCCTCACCAGTGCCCAGGAATGCAGCCTCACCAGTGCCCAGGAATGCAGCCTCACCTGTGCCCAGGAATGCAGCCTCACCTGTGCCCAGGAATGCAGCCCCACCTGTGCCCAGGAATGCAGCCCCACCTGTGCCCAGGAATGCAGCCCCACCTGTGCCCAGGAATGCAGTCTCACCAGTGCCCATCAGTGCAGCCTCGCATGTGCCCAGGAATGCAGCCTCACCAGTGCCCAGGAATGCAGCCTTACTTGTGCCCACATCTTAGCTTCACCAGTGCCTAGGAATGAAGCCTCACCTGTGCCCACATCTCAGCCTCACCAGTGCCCACATCTTAACCTCACCTGTGCCCAGCAATGCAGCCTTACCTGTGTCCAGGAATGCAGCCTCACCAGTGCCCTGATTCCAGCCTCACCTGTGCCGAGGATCAGAGAGGAGAGGAACAGGAGAGGAAGTGGAGAGCCGGCGAATCAGCACCTAGGCCGGCATCGCCCACTGTGTCAGCTTTAATTTGAATCACCGGGTGCCCATCGTCATCGGCTCCCACCTATGATATTCAACACATGTTCCGACATTGGACAAGTGTGCTGTCTGTCAAAGGAGCCATACCAGGAGGCGAGACTTTATGTGACGGTGGCACCGGTGATTCAAATTAAAGCTGGCACAGCGGGCGACGCTGGCCTGACACCCGCCAGTGTGTGGCTCCTGGGGCGGACCACCCCCCCTTTGCCTCAGCACCCACCCTGCAACCTGGGGTCAAATCCGGGGATGTCTGGTCACCCTGTTTTAAGAACTGGTGCACAAAACTGAATTGCAGGGGCAAAATTATGTCTTTTTCTGGAATCTTTTAACAAAGAAAGACTTTACTTGCTTTAAAAACTGCAGTATTGGTCTTAACAAATCTGGGTTTACTCTTTGGGGTTGATTTAATAAAGGTAAATAGATTGTGCACTTTTGCAAAGTGCAGTTGCACACTGCAAGAGCAGTTGCTCCAGATCTTATTAAATAAGCAGAAGCTCTGCTGACTTCCATCATACAATCACATGCAAGCAAAAATACAGTTTTTTTTATTTTCCTTCCTCGTGATTGGGTATTCTTTGCAAAGTGAAACTTTACCTCATTTACTAAGCTGTGGAGCAACTGCACTTTGCAAAGTGCACCGTCTTTTTTCCTTTAGTGCATCCACCCCATTTGTGCCCAGAAACATCTATAGCTAGGCATCCTTTTGGCTTTAGTCCAACTTCATCATAAAGTCTAGCCTACTTCTATTTGCTCTTTGTTGTTTCCAGTAATAAACTGGATACCTTTTATCCCAAAGGTATATATTTCTGTACATTTTAACGTTTCTTTGTCCATTGGTTTTTTTTAGCAGGATACTGAAGAGCTCTGCAGTTTCCAATGAATAACATTTAGTCTGATTCTTCACCATGACCTGACCTTCTTGGCTTAACCTGCACAATATGTTCAAACCTCTCAACCAAGACAAGGTAACAATTCCAAACTGTAGTTGATTCTTTACAATAGCACAACGTTTTCACTTACGCTAGATATTGCATTTCCGAGAACATTATAGTAACAAACCATCAGGCTCTGTTAGGCTGAAAGTACATTTTTTTTAACCCTGCGGTAGGCCTTTTATGGGAACCTAAGCTTTTTGTTAATTACAGGGAGGGTGACAAGAGCAAGAAAGACAGCTAGAAAGATATTCGGGCTATTTCTTCTTAGATTGTGTTCAGACCTCATGTTTAGAAAGAGAAAAAGCAATTCAGCACAGTTACATTTTTCAAGAAGTTACAGTGCTACTGTTACATTTAAATCAGTAAACTGACAGCTCAGCAGTTTGCTGTCTTTACCGGTAAATGAAAGGATTAAAGCCATTGTTTTATAGTTATATATAGAAGAATGCTTAAAGGGTAACTCCACTTTAATAGAAAAAAAATTAGCAAATAAAAAAAGTATATACAGTATACAGTATATACATATTGTATACAATTGCGACACAAGTCATATTGTAAATGAATGTTATTAAAAATTACCTTTCCTTTTCAATCTGCAGTACTGTGATTTTCTGTAAAATGCAATGCAATATGGCTACCTGAACGCCCCCTGAAAAAGCAGTGATTGGCTTACTGATTTTCCCAGAAGTCTGTACTAAGATACAAGTCAGATTTTTGGCATCCCCTGCAACAAAAATGTAATTTTTGGTGAGATGCTCCTAAAGGGAAATATTTTTTTAAAGGGATGCAGACCCTGCCACTTTCCTCATTAGGGCCCTGCAGGTGCAGCAGCAGATTGTTAATTATAAAACCACTTTTATACAGATTACACATGGACACAGACAAACAAAGAGCTATATATTTACAATAACAAAAGGTAGGATTCTGTAACAAAGTTTGTTAAAAGCCTTGCAATGTACATTGATCACACAGAGGATAATGTTTTTTTTCTCAACAAAGTGGAGTTACTCTTTAAAGTCCAGTTACCATAAAATGCTTCCAATCCCTACTCCCTAAGCACTTCTATAGGGTATATGCCCCCTACCCATCCTTATCTGATCACTGGACCCTAAAAAGCATTGTATAAATGTCTTTTTTTTACTTACATTACATGATGTTGTAGTTTGTGGTTTATCCAATTTTTACTTCCTGCTTGGGTCTTTTTTGGGTGTCCACATCAGTGTCTGCATGAAATAGACACTTCTTATTGGATGTCCATGGACCAGGTCCTCTCAGTATTGAGAAGAGGGCCGATGTCAGCAAAGGGGAGTGAAGGAGTGATGATCTCAGTTTACATTGCACCACTGGATGTCGCCAGATGTTGTCCCCCCATCCAGGAAACTGCGGCAGCAAAGGACCTGGAGGGGTGAGTATATCTTCCTTCACAAGGTGGGTAGGAGGGAGGGGTGAAAAAGAGTGATGAGTGGGGCTTTAATGTTTTTATCTTTATTCTATTAGGCATAAAAAATATGTTTTACTTACTTGTGATGTCATTTGTAGTGGCCACAATCCTTGCTAAAGCTAAGTGCAGGGAGATGGGTCCTATGTGTTGTGCCAGAAGTTACAATAAAGTTCTGTGTGCCAAACTGTGGATGGTAACAGGGGAGTTCTCTTCTTTTGCCACCGACCATCCCAAGCCGTTGTCCTCTGCAGGACTGAAATAAAAATTAAAGTGTTACTAAACCTAGGACCCCACATTTACTATATCTGGTCTCCCACAGTACAAAAAACATGGAAATGCAATTATTTTAGTAAATATAAACCCCTAATTACCTTTTCGCATCAGCAGTATATAGAAGTCTTGTGACTTCTATCAGTGTCTGGCCGTGAACTGGTTAAAGCTTGTAGGAGGAGTTTTCATTCTCCCCTGATTGTCCTATGAGGCTGCAGGACCCCTGACCCTCTGTCTGGACAGTGCTGATTGGCACTGTGCCGATCACATGCACCCTCCCAAGAAGAAATAAATTCCCTAGCAATACACAACAAAATGAGCATGTGCAGAGTGACTCAAAAGGCTCTGTTCTAGCAGCAGATAGAAAGATTGGGGAGAGAAAAAGAAGGGGAGGATCAGAGAAGACAGGATCAAACAGCGTTTTTTACACAATGTGAATGCGGAATATTAACCCCTAAGGTTTAACAGTGAGTATACCAAGCATGCTATACTGCATATACAGACTGGTTTTACTGTTGTGGTGGGTTTAGTTAATTAATATGATAAACAATCCACAAAGTGACAAAAATATTAAGACCAATCAGTGTTGAAGGCAGAAAAAAGTGACCAAAAAAGTCCAAAAAATTGTTGATCAAAATGCAGTGACTTTCACTGCTCACCAGATGTTTAGACCGCTAGTAACGGGAGGTCTAACAGCACATGTATGTATCAGGACACTCCATCAAAGATCACTCAATGCTGCAAGACATTACCTAGCTAGATTAGGAAGCAACCAATAGAGGAAGAACAAAGGAAGTTCACGGAGTAGTAATTAAAACATCTGCATTCTGCTTGTTGAAAGCAGATTATTATAAGGCAAACCATAAGATGGCTATTGCAGACAGAGGTTTAATATTTTGCCTTGAGTTCAGTTTTAACCCTTCACAAACAGAAAAATGACACGTCCAAACCAGAAGCAAGTGTTACTACACAATAATAAATATCGGTGGGGACACTTTAGTCTATGACTATAAAGCCACTTACCAATGATCTTACAAGTTCTAATCTACTGTATTTTGACAGTCTATAACTTGAAATATTGTCACCTAATAGCCTCTGAGACCCGCCTTTGTTTGTTCTGCTTTTCAGTTACTTTAGAGAGGGTGAAATGGTATAAAAATGACATAAAACGCATATCTGCATCTGTCCAATGTGATATTTTTATAGACATTTCAGGAACCAGTACAGAAACAAATTGGCATCTGAAATTCTTCTGCTCACAGATGAAAAGCTAAATGAAAGACAGTTTTCAGTCTGCACCTGCCTCACATTTCCAATAATTTTCTGTGTCAGTCAACTGCAACAACACTTGTAGGCACAGGAATGAATATTCCTTAATAACTTCCTATTATGTAGAGTAAAAATGTGCAAGTAAATTGTTGACTAGATTTTCCATACCATGAACAGAAAAAGCTCAATATTAATTGCATAGTTGTCCAGCTGTAAAAAATTGCAAAGTTTGCCTATGTTGGCAAGGTCAAAAAGGTGAACAAAAGCTGGAAAGCTTAAAGTATAACTAAATGCATTTTTTTTCTTTTAGATTTGGATAGAGGGGAGAGCGATTAGAACAACTGTCAGGTTTTTATTCCTATCTGTGTCCACGTTAGGGAATCTATATTTGACTTGTTTACTGCTATCATTGAGAATGAAAATGAAAGAAAATCCCAAATTTTGGATTGTCACCAGGAATAGAGAGGAAATCTTCCAATGGTCACACTAGTTCTAGTGACTCTGGCTACAATCAGTGAGGGATTTCCTCTAACTTATATTTTGCATAAGGGACAGGAAGTTAAGGAGGTAAATCTCCGCAATGGGACACACATGGCAAAAATACCTGACAGGGGTTTTAACTCCTTAATCTATTCAAAATGAAAAAAATGTTTTATCTTTAGTTATACTTTAAAGTAGACCAAAGGGCTAACTGTCTAAATATCCCAGTGGCACTTGTCATAGTATCATTGGCATCATTGGTATTAATTTACATAATTTACACAAAAATCCATTTAATAGTACCTTTTTTTAAGTTTAATGTGCAGTTACATTACCATAAACATTACATTTCTGTTCCTTCTCCTGTGGGCAGTACACAGGGACTATACCTGTGCTGATGTCAGGGTAGTGGTGACCCAAACTGTGCTCACTGCTCTGTGCACCTGAGAATTACAACACATGCCCATTGGGAAACGCCATTGTGACCTCCATGCATATGAAGATATGTAAGCTTTTAGATCCCGACAACGCTAAGGAATTCTCTATTGGTATAGCAGATAGATAGGGTTCTTGGCTTGACACTGAAACTGACTTGCCTAATGGGAAACTGGCAGGATAAACAGATAATTGTTCAACATTAGCATCAACTTATAACTTAAGAGTAATACCAATGTGTATTTCTTTTGGAACTTTACATGGAATGTTTTCTTTACTTTTGACTGGAATTCCTCTGTAGGAGATACTTTCACTAAACTAATAACCACTCCAAGAACAAAATAAAATAGATGGTATAAAAAGAACATGAGCTTTTCTACTTTTACTTTTTGCTAACAATTTTTTTTTATTCTAAGGAAAGAAAAAACAGCTCTGAATAAGTTTCTGGCTTATCCATATTGTTTTTTCTTTTTTCTTTTCTTTTTTTTTTCTTTTTTGGTTTTAATATGGCAGCTTGTCTCCTTAATCTGCTATTCATTTCTTCATAGATCAGGGGAAATTGGAAATTAGTTTAGTGGAATTGGCTCCTGGTGATATAATTTCCGCTCTTTGGAGAGTACACCGGGCGCTCCGGGTTTACAATCATATTGTGAATGCATCTTTTATTCCTTTTACTTTATAAACAGTATTTCACTATGGAACACTTTCCTCTCTCTTTTCTGTGCCTACTATGTTTAGTATCAAGCCTCTGCTTGATATAAGAACAATTGGAGCCATTTGTGTAACAGCACTGGAGTACATTGAGACTGTCAGAACCATCCATCTTTGGGGATTACCAGGTGCATGTTAGACTCTCCTGTTAGCGCAAGGAGTCATACATCTCCGGTGAGCACAGGAGAAGTTGGGGGGCTCACTTGGAGTGAGCATGGAAGCACAGATACATAGCATACCACAAGAGTTTAGCATTATTGTTATTATTATACAAGATTTAAATAGTGCCAACAGTTTGCGCAGCGCTTTACAGCGTTAGGGCAAACAGTACAGTTACAATTGTGTAGCACATTTTGTACATAGTTTGGGTGGATAGCACTGTACCCTTCATAGATTTATTGTTAATTCATTTAGGCTGCAACTTGTGGCTGTGGTGGTCCAGGTAACATTAGTCAGTTTGTTACAAATATATTTTTATTTCATTCTTTGTTTTGTGTAGCATGGATGTCTTTTTAGTATTTCAGTGGAAATTGAGTTAAAAGATTAACTCCGCTTTAAACCGTTCCCTCACTATTTCTTGCACAAATAATAAAAGATCATCTACAAACAGTAGAAAAATGATTAAAGAAGAATTTAAATTGAATCTATGTTTTGCCCAAGTAGAGCAAATAAAAGAGGTTTCTTAACAGAAACCCTGTGCACCTGCACATACTCACCTTCCCTTCACTCCTCTTGGTTTGACCTCCAGGAATGCATATGGGGAGCTCCCATGTGACAAAGCTGGCACTTGGTAATTGGAGGTGCCAACATCCAGCGCTGTGGGAGCAGGAAAAAAGTCCTTAACCCTGTGTAAGCTTCAAATCACGATATTGGAGCTTACACGGGATTTCCTCTTTTCTTCTCCTGGGGCTGAACAAAGTGACAGTGTATTTAAGTTAGCGTATGTGCAGCCGGGGAGGGTGGCAGTTATTTAAATGCTTCACACTGCACAGGCAATGAACACGTTCACTTCAAAGCGGAGTTCTAGTCAGTTCTCTCCCTCTCTTCTCACCGATGCTGGCATTAAAAGTGTGGGCTCCCAGCTGCGACAGCTTGCGGCTTCACAGCCGGGTGTGCACTGCACATGCGTGAGTCATGATGTGCCTCCTCAATGGTCGAGCAATCTTCTGGGACCTATGACATGTCCCAGAAGATTGCAAGAAGGAAGAGGGAGAGGAGAATTTTAGCTCGGATCGCCTAGGTGGCCCGAGCAAAATTGGGAGCAGTTACCAGTCAAAACAAGGTACCCGCCCCCCCCCCCCCCCCAAAATGACATGCCAAATGTGGCATAGGAGGGAGAAGGAGTGCTTAAAGTGGAACTTCCTATTTTGAGTGGAGCTCCGCTTTAATGAACAGTAATATAGCCTGCTATTCAGTTTTTTATTCTTGAATTTCACAGTTGAATGAAAATTGTTTTCAGTTAGTGAAGCATCTTCCAAGAGGTAAAAAAATTTAATGAAAACATGGAAATGTAGGCCGCACCTATCCCTCCTACAATACCCAATTTACCTTCAATAAATATATAAACACACTCACGACTTACTTGGAATATAATTGACCGAGGCACGTTTATTGGTGTAAACTGTAAATGACTTAAATCCATCCAATCATTTTATTAATTCATAAAATTCTCACTTGTAAATAATAAATATAAACAGCTCAGTCTTCAGGACTCAAGCAATACCATATATAAAAAAAACAAGCCCCCCTTTAACTTTGAAGGGTGACAAACCACATAACGTGCCTGCGACAAGGGGGGGGGCTTGACCTGCTGTACCTTTTTCTTAAAGTGACATGACTCTATTTACTTTTATTAATAAAAAAAATTCTATCTATCCCGGGGGCAGCCACATGTCCATGCTGTTCGGGCCATATTCTTTAGCCCTCTCAGCACATTCTTCAGGACATTCTTTATAGACTGGATATTCCAAATTCTTTAAGGAGACACTCAGAGATCACAGAGAACCATAACAAAACAAAAACAGCCACAAAATACTGACAGAAACATGCCTATATAATCAAAACAATGCTGTTTTAAAATACAGCTATGTCTAGAATGGCCTGTAACCTAGCTTGATACCAGACTTATATGGGCTAACCACGATGGCCAAATTGAGTCAAACCTCTTAGATGCATTTTTAGGAAAGAAAATATGTCTCTCATAGAAAATGCACTTATTAAGATTAAATGTCCAGTCAGATAAGGTCGAAGGGTGGGGGGAAGTCCACTTAAGGGCAATTCGTCTTCGAGCCACAATCAGTGCACATATAACAGTAATCTGCATTGATGGCTTAAGCAATAAAGAATCAACATAGCCCTGTAAACATGTTAGAGGATTCACTAAAAGATTTAGCTACAAAATCCCATTGAGTGTGCTCAATAAACTCTGCCCAGAACCTCTGGAGTTTTGGGCAACACCATAATAGGTTTATCAGAGAGATTCTCCATCCACCTTGCAGCAGCATCTTCTCTCAAGACTTGGGATCTTTAGCTTTCCCAGGATCTCATCTGAAGACCTGTGACGTCACCTTCACTTAGACACCAGGTGGAAGTTGGGATGTAAGTATACATTGTTTTTTTTTCTTTTCATATGTTTTCTTTTTAAATTATTGTGGAATATGGAATGTCTATGTTAGGGGATGGAGTACTAAAGAATTAGCAGACCATGCATTTTTAAACAAAGTCCACTTTGAATTTACTTGACAGCATGTTATTTGTAAGGTTAGGACCATCTATTATTTATGACTACCTTCAACTCGCAAAGATAAGGGCTTCAGCTATCAATCTATTTAGCTCAAGAAGACAATATAATAAATCTTTTGCAATTAGATTAAAACAACTCAAAGTCACAAGAGGGCAAGAAAAAGAAAATAACAATAAAAATATGACATAAGTAGGTAGTAATCAATCAGAACGAAAAGGATTTGGAAAAGTGATTTCTCTATATTAGCACCTGTTACAATTCATCATCGGAGCTATGTTGCACCTTTGTCCCCTTGACTGTCTTCAGAATTTTTTTAAATTATTTTTATTTATGCTTTTTAAATGTACTATCATTATTTAGATATTATTTGAGATATTGTGGAGTTTATGTGATACATAAGGCATGATATGACTATAAATATCCAGCAACCTTGTCACATAAGAAAAAGATTCAAACAAGCAAAAATCTGTGAAGATCGAAAAGAATACTTACCTTTACTGCAGCTGCACTGCTGCAGGTGACCAAGGAGATGAAACTTTCAGAAGTGACAGTTTCTCAACATATTTAATGGGATCATTTTTCAGTAACAGAGTAAAGTGTAGCAGCACCAGCAGAAGTAAAGGTACGTATGCTGGTTCTTTACAGGTACAGTATGTTCTTGCTTGAGACTTTGTCATTGTGTCATTGGTTGTCATAGTGCAGATGACCACCTGCACCATAACAACCAATGATGCTGTGTTGCCTGCCATCCTGTGCTCTAGCAACAAATCACACTGTGTGGCCCGGGAGCTAGACATACACAGGACTGGATATACACTGAAAACAAAGTGTCCAGTATGGATACACTGGCCTCAGTGCTGCCCACCTCAATTCCTCCACGGGTGCTGCCTTAGTTGGGTTCATGGACAGCTAGGCCCTGCTGCAGTCACAGTTTAAGCATAGTTGTATCTTGGAACACATATCACAGAGGTAAGCAGTGCTGGGACAAGGTCGTCCAGTACCCAGGGAGAAAATGCCAAACTGTGCCCCTACCCTCCATGGGTTGAGTAGGGGGTGCGTTGGAATTAATAGCAATGAACACAGCATGTTGTACCAAAACTTACATAAGAAATGAATTTAATAACAATATTCATTCTATCCTGCTGTAAAATATGGGGCAAACAGTGACGTAGAAATGTTCTTGTTTTGGTGGTGTCACTGGAAGGAAGAAATTACCCTGCATTGGTGGTGTCACTAAAGAAAAAAAATGTTCCTGCCTTGGTGGTTTTATTAAATGATAAGATGTCCCTGCATCGATGATGTCACTGGAAGGAAAAAATGTCCCTGCCTCACCAGTGTCACTGGATAGAACAAATGCCCCTAGTGTCACTAAAAGTAAAAAATTCACCCTACACTTGTGGTGTCACTCGAAGAAAAAATGCCCCGGTGTCGATGTTGTTACTGGAAGGAAAAATGCTCCTGCATTGGTGGTGTCACTGGAAGGAAAATGCCTCTGCATCAGTGGGTCAGCATTTTCACGGGTAAAGCATGGGGTGAGGAGGATATATTGCCTCCTCACCACCTGTAAAAAGCTCTTTGAATAGCAATCCCCAGCAGACTGCATTTTAGAGGGGTAGTAGTATAATAACAGGACAGTTTTTTTTTACAAAATCCTACAAGCTTCACATAGTTTATTATGTTATTGGTTACAGGTTAGCACTTTCTTTTTACCATGGGTGCTAACTGTAGTTAGTCAGAGGTTATCTCCTTCCACTAGATGGCTGATGTATGAAACATAAAAAATACTTTCTTCTAAACTTAACTATAATGACTCAAAATATGTGCTATCTGACAAAATATAATAATCTGCCATTAAAGGGCCATTTTTATCACATTTGACATTTTTTCTGTGACAGTGACTGTACAAAGTGCTTTTAGTCTCTTATGGCTGAAGAAGCTTTTGAAGTTTTTATTGTACTCAGTGAGATTCGTTCAACTTTGCCATGGTAAAAATGGATACAAATGTATAAGTACATTTGACAACAGACTCGGCTCAGAATTTCTAACTCGCTAGAACAGAAATAGCATTCCACATCTCTACAGATCCCCACAGCTGCAAGAAAAATCTGATCTGAAAATATTTCAACAGGCACAATGGATTCTTTAAAAAAATAACATAATACTGTATATGCAAGGCAGGAGAGCTATGCAAAGGGACAAGATGTATAATACATATTTTCCACAGATCGGTCATTTGGTGCCCTTTATTATGATGTCAAATTTGCTAAATGTGTTTTAAAGTGTTACTAAATCCATAGCAGTAAAATCAGTTTGTATATGCAGTAAAGCATGCTTGTTATACTCACTGTAGAACCTAAGGGGTTAATCCTGTGCAATGTCTTCTCTGATCGCCCCCTTCTTCCACAGTCCCCAAACCATCTCCTGATGGAACAGAGGCTAGGGGAAAAGCTGCACATGCTCAGTTTGGTGTGTATTACTAGAGAGTTTTCTTTTCTTGGTAGAGTGTAAACAAGTGCAATTCGTTTAGTTCTGAATTAATTTTTTAACAAGTTTTGACAAATTTGTTAATTCAGAAATCTTGAATTTCCGAATTTTGAATTTCCGAATTTTCAAATTTCCGAATTTTCAAATTTCTGAAATTTCAGAAATTCGGAATTCGGAAATTCGAAATTTCGGAAATTGGAAAATTTGAAATTCCAGAAATTGGAAGTTTCAGAAATTCGAAATTCAGAAATTGGAAATTTTGGAAATGTAAAAATTCGAGAATTCGAATTTGGAAATTTAAAATTTCAGAAATTCGGAAGTTCGGAAATTTGGAGATTCAAAAATTCAGAAAATTCGAAATTTCAGAAATTTGAAAATTAAACAATTTGGAAATTTGAAAATCCGAAAATAAGAATGAAAATCTGAAAATTCAAAAGAATGAAAATCCAAAAATTTGAAAACCTGAAAATCTGAAAACATATCTTAACTAAGAATAACTATTAAATTATAGGTATTAGAGTTTCCTTTCAAATTTGGCTGTTAGTGAACGTAACGAGTACAAATTTATCCGAAGTTACGAATTATCTGATCTAACAAATGCTGTATCTAAACGAGTGGACCGTAATGATCTAATAATAATAATAAATAACAATAATAATAATAATAAAACCTTTTTATTATTATTATTTATTATTAATTTGTTCCATTCCATTTGTTTAGATGCGGCAATTGTTATTTCAGATAATTAGTAACTTCAGATAAATTTGTATTCATTACGTTCACAGACAGCCAAATTAGACACAAATTTTCTGATTTTCAAATGTTTTAATTTCAAAATTCGAAAATTCTTAAATTCAGAAATTCGGAATTCCACAATTCTGAAATGCGGAAATTTGGAATTCAAAAATTTGAACTTTGAAAATTCAAAATTCGGAAATTTGAAAATTCGGAAGTTCGAAAATTTGGAAATTAAAAAGTCAGAAATTTGAAAATTCAGAAATTTGAAATTTGAAAATTCAAACATTGGAAAATCCGAAAATTCGGAAATATGAAAATTCAAAAATTCAAAAATCCGAAATTCGAAAATTCGGAATTCGGAATTGCGAAACGTCAGGAATTCAGAAATTTGAAAATCCGAATTTTCAGATTTACAAATTTCTGAATTTTCAATTTTCAATTTCCAAATTTCCGAATTTCCAAATTTCTGAATTTCCAAATTTTCGAAATTTTCAAATTTCCGAAAAAAGCAAAAAAACAAAGGAAATGAAAACAAACAAATTTTTTGGCAGTGCACATGTCTAGTAGAGTGCATGTGATTAGCACAGGGCCAATTAGCATTGTCCAGACAGAGGATTGGGGTCCTGCAGCCTTATAGGACAATCCCAGGATAATGAAAACTCCTCCTACAAGCTTTAACCAGACACTGATAGAAGTCACAAGTCTGCACTAACTTTTGATGAGAAAAGGTATTTAGCAGTTTATATTTACTAAAACTATTGTATTTCCATGTTCTGTGTACTGTTGGAGACCAGATATAATAAATGCAGGGTCCTGGGTTTAGTAACACTTTAAATTGGAAAGCCTCAAAAAAGAATGCTAATGCAGCCGCCACATCTAATGATTGAAAGCTCCACTATATTACATTCCTGCATTTGGGTTTATTACCACTTTAATAGCTGCAGTCAAACAGGCGCCTACCCCATTCTGTCCTCTCCTCCATTATTTTAACAGCATGCAAAAAAAAAAGGCCCCTCCTCAGAGAGGATCCTGTCATTCATTTGCCTTCTCCCAGTTGGCAGAATGTGATACACCCTGTGAAAATAATGCAAGGACTTCTGCCAATGAAGGAGAGGATCTTTTGTCAATATACTTTTGTGTTAGACCAGAGGCTATTAATCCCCACAACACCAGAAGTTCAGAACTGTTAGGATTCTTTCAGACAGGTAATAATGCTTACTGCCCCCTGAAAAGTAATCCTGGGTGGATATCTTTTTCAGGGGGTGTTATAGCAGTGGCTATCAGGCATTCAGGAGGCCTTATTTACAAAATTTTATAACAGAAACAAAGAGATGTTTTTTTATTCATTTAGCAGAAGAATAACCGCAGAGGTGATCAAATACCACCAAATGAAAGCTCTATTTGTTGGAACAAAATGATAAAAATTTAGTTTGGGTACAGTGTAGCATGACTGCGCAATTGTCATTTAAAAAGTGACAGCGCTGAAAGCTGAAAATTGGCTTGGGCAGGAAGGGGGTGTAAGTGCCTGGTGAAGTGAAGTGAAGTGGTTAAAGTGTCTCAGGACACTGTTTGTCTATGCCCTTTTTCACAGAATTACGATGCTCCCCAAAACACTTCTGAAGTGTGCGTATGGTGTGGCTTACATAAAGTAGGCCGCATGGGCATGTCAAACAGAATACCACATATTCGGATCCACAATTAAAAAAATCTGGTATAATGTATGTTTCCCTTTATGAGAGAATTCTTTCTGCCTATGTGTCACGTGGGAACATGTGAGACATAGGGATTTTTTGCACTGGTACATGCACCTTTTTGCACATGTACTTGCACCTTTAATATTAAAGAAGTTTAAAGGAACACTAGCACTTGGGTGTACTGATTTTATTTTACTTGGAGCTAGTTGCCCTTTTATATTTTTTGCTCATCTATATGCAACTAGTGCTCGATCTCTTATTGTGGATTCTAGGTGAGGATCTTCACTCAAAATGGACCAATAGACCAAAATTTGCCCCCATCGCTTGGTCTGCATATAGAACTCACCATTAGATTCAAAGTAATTGTGTGTGAGACAGTATTCCAAAATTTCCAACAAAAATTGTATCTTGCGTGAATTAAGTAATTGTCCCATGGAGTCTTTGTCTTCTTCTTCTCACGCTCCGACAGACCGAAAATAAACAAAAAAAAAGCAGCACGTCTCCTACGATCTGCCTCCATGGGAGACACCCGCCATAATGACCGGCAAAAAATGTGTGAACATGGTAAAAAAAACACAATACACGCCTTGAGACAAGTCCTTTATAAAAAAAATTAAAAAATAAAACTGTCCCATGGAGTCTTCTTCTTCTTCTTCTCACATTCCGATGGACCGAAAAAGAAAAAAAAGCCGCACGCCGCCTACGATCTGCCTCCATGGGAGACATCCGTCGTAATGACCAGCCGCTCTCAGGTGACAGCTCTTTTATAACTGAGGGTGGGGCCACATGATGACGTCGCCGGGTGACCCCGCCCCCCTCTGATGCATGGGGACATCCCTATGGCTTTCCTGTAACGTCAGAGGAGGCGGGGCCATCCGGTCCGCCCCCCTCTGACACACGGGGACATCCCTATGACTTTCCTGTAGCGTCAGAGGGGGGGCACCCGGTTACGTAACCGAGTGACCCCGCCCCCCTCTGACGCTACGGGGAAGCCATAGAGATGTTCCCGCGCGTCAGAGGGGGCGGGGTCACACGGCGATGTCATTGTGTGGCCCCGCCCTCAGTTATAAAAGAGCTGTCACCTGAGAGCGGCTGGTCATTACGACGGGTGCCTCCCATGAAGGCAGATTGTAGGCGGCGTGCGGCTTTTTTTTTTTCGGTCCATCGGAGCGTGAGAAGAAGAAGACTCCACGGGACAGTTTTATTTTTTTATTTTTTTAATAAAGGACTTGTCTCAAGGCGTGTATTGTGTTTTTTTACCATGTTCACACATTTTTTGTGAAATGGTAGGGGTACATTTGTACCCCGTTACCATGTCACATGGGGGGGTGGGATCTGGGGGTCCCCTTGTTAAAGGGGGCTTCCAGATTCTGATAAGGGCAAGGGTTGTGAGGATGAGGCCCTTCTCCCCATCAACATGGGGGCAAGATGCTTTGGGGGGCTAACCCAAAGCACCCTCCCAATGTTGAGGGCATGTGGCCTAGTATGGTTCAGTAGGGGGGGCACTCTCTCGTCCCCCCTCTTTTCCTGCGGCCTGCCAGGTTGCGTGCTTGGATAAGGGTCTGGCATGAATTTTTGGGGAGACCCCAAGCCATTTTTAAAAAAATTTTGGCGTGGGGTTCCCCTTAAAATCCCTAGGGTCTGGTAGGGATTTTGAGGAGTATGGATTTTGAGGGGGACCTCCACTCCATTTTTAAAAAAATTTTGCCGTGGGGTTCCCCTTAATATCCATACCAGACCCCCACGCATTTTTTTTTAAAATATGGTTCGGGGTTCCCCTGTAGGGGAATCCCATGCCGTTTTTAGCAATGAACTTTTATGTGTATTGCCGGGACCGCGAGTACTTTTAAATGACTTTTTTTCCTTTAGAAATGTAATTTTGTTCTCGGACTGTTGTAAACACGGGAAACATGCGCCACTTTACAGGCATACTATAGACACCCCCCAGGTACGAAATTTAAAGGAATATTATACTTATTGCTTTACTTAAAGCATTATTAAAATCACTGCTCCCGAAAAAACGTCTGTTTTTAAAACTTTTTTTTGCATTGATACATGTCCCCTGGGGCAGGACCCAGGTCTCCAAACACTTTTTATGACAATACCATGCATATAAGCTTTCAAAATTAGCACTTTTGATTTCTCCCATAGGCTTTTAAAGGGTGTTCTGCGGCTTTCAAATTTGCTGCGAACACCCCAAATTGTTCGCTATTCGGCGAACAGGCAAACACCTGATGTTCGAGCCGAACTTATGTTCGACTCCAACATCGGGACCATCCCTAGTCAGCAGCTACAAACACTATAGCTGCTGACTTTTAATAAGGAATCTTACCTGCCCATGGAGCAAGCGATGTCAGCCCTCAGGCTTCAGGATTCACCGCCAGTTTCCTACTGAGCATGCGCGAGTCGTGCGGTGCTTCTTGAATGGCCCCGTCATCTTCTGGGACACACACAGGTCCCAGAAGGCAGTGGGCGAGCAGCAGGAAATGACGCCCTGGGCCGCAGTGATGCTGGGGCGGAAGTACACAATGTTCTTCAATAAAGGTTGGAAGGAGCAATAAATAAAAATCAATAGCCAAAAACTAGTGGTGGAGGGGTAGGCTTTCCTTTAAGATCTAGTTTAAAAATGGGTGGAACTCCGCTTTAAGGAAATACTGTACAGCTTGTAGTCCAACATTATGTGGAATGGACGTATATAAAGAAACAACATTCAATGAGAGCCAATGATACGATGGTTCCCAGGAATAATGTTGTAGCATTTTAAAGATATGAATACTGTCTTTGATATATGATGATAAATTTTGTACTATGGGTTGCAGAAAGTGATAAATGTATATGGAAAAATAGCTTGTGACACTTTCCATAGCTGCAACTATAGGTCTACCAGGGGCATGTAGTGGGTCTTTATGTATCTTGGGGAGGTGATAAAAGTAGGGCCTTTTATAGAAATCATGTTTCAGGAATGCAGCCTCAGATGCTGTGACAATACCATCTGCTGCGGCTCTATTGACTAGTTCATGCGCTTCAATAGTGAACTTGGGCAATGGGTCTCTAGGAAGTTTGTGATATGTTGAATTATCTGATAAGAGCCTAGTTGATTCAGACTGATAGTCTGTAAGATTTTGAACCACAATCCCCCCCCCCTTTATCTGCTAACCTAATAACCAGTTGTCAATTGTCATTGAGCTGTTTTAAGGCCATGCGTTCTGCAGTGGTCAAATTCGATGATGAATGTGTATGTATGGTGGACTGTTGACATATACGGATAATATCAGTGTAGACAACCTGATAAAAGTTTTGGACATATGAGCCTTTGGCAAATGTAGGGTTGAAAATGGATTTTGGTCTGAATTTCATGTGTTGCATTGGTGGAGAAGTAGATAAATGTTGGGTTAGTAATTCTACATAGTCATCTTGGTCTTCAGTGTATAAATCCTCCAAATGATCTCGGGCTCTCAATTATGATGGCTCAAGAACAGATGAGTCCTCTACTACTGTACTGGGCCCTGAAGTGCTAGTGTCACTATATGGATTAATACAAAATTTTGTAGCGGCTTGAATGTTATAGTAGCGTTTAATAGTAATGTTTCTAATGAATCTGTTTAGATCAAGAAAAAGAGTGAATGGATTAGGAGGTGTTGTTGGGGTGAAGGAGAGACTGCGTGTCAATAGTGACTGTTCGGGCATGGACAAGACATGATCAGAAAGATTAAAGATTTTTATAGTCTGCGCACTTTCTCTCTCCTTTTTGTGTCTCCGTCTCTCCCCTCTCCTGCCTCTTCAATGAGCTTTCTTTTGGGGCAGGCTGGGGGGGGTGAACACTATAAAAAGAGAAAGTGGATGGTAAGGGTTCATCTGTTGGAGTTGGCTACCAGAGTCACATGGGGTGGCATCATTCAACCGGATTGCTTCCCCAGTGACCCAGGAAACCATAGAGGAATCTGCAGCTACAGGACCACTGCAGGCGAGCGCTACCTGTAGTGGAGAAAGTAGACTGCACCTTAGTGTAATCAACCACAGCTCAAAACAATGATTACCACAAATTCATCAATTAAAATTTCGAAATTGGTTACTTTTCTGTGCAAAAAAAAGATATACTTCTTATAAATCAAACTCCTTGGACCTCTCTTATTCTCAATCTACATCCCCTCCCTATGTCAGCCTCCCACGGCTTTCAAAACAATTTCTATGCTGAGGACATCCAAATCTATCTTTCTGTCCCTCAGTTCATCCCATCAATATCCTCACACTTCACTAATTTACTAACAGATATATCAGCGTGGATGCCACACTACTTCCTCAAACTCAATCTGTCCAAAACTGAGCTCATATTATTCCTACCACATATGCCCCTCCCCTGACTTCTCTGTTGATATTGATTGCATAACTATCAGTCAATTGCTGTATACCAGAGTGTTGGGTGTAATTCTGGACTCTGAACTTTTGGCCCCAAAGCCAATCACTGTCCAAATCTTGCTGTTTCACCTCCATAACATCTTCAAAATAGGCCTCTTCTTAATAAGCCACAGCATAAACATTCTAATTCACTCCTTGGTTATCTCTTGCCTCAAACACTGCAACTCCCTCCTCCTTGGCTTACCTTATCATAGGCTATTACCCCTTCAGTCCATAATGAATGCTGCTGCCATGCTCATCCACCTTACAATTCCATACAATACTATTCAGTGTCTCCTATCCCTCTCTTTTGAGCCCTCCACTGGCTTCTACTCACAAAAACAAATAAAATTCTAAATACTAACAACAACTTACAAAGCAATGCACAATTCTACAGCCAGCTACATTTCTAAGCTTGTCTCAAAATACCAACCGAATGGTTCTCTTCGTTCCTCCCAAGACCTCCTCCTCTCTAGCTCCCTTGTCACTTCCTCCCATGTTTGCCAGGACTTCTCAGACCCTCTCCTATCCTCTAAAAAATCTCATTCCAAGCAGTCTGACTATCTCCTACTCTATCAATCTTTAGACGATCCCTGAAAACCCATCTCTTTAGAGAAGGCTATCTTACATCTTTTTTTTTTTTTATTTGTAACTGTATTGTCTGCACTCACTCTGTAAAGTTCTGTGCAAATTGTTGGCACTATATAAATCATAATAATAATAATAATAATGCAGATGTGTATACATTGGAGTAAGACTCCAGACAAAAATAGTAATCTCAAGATTCCAATGAGATGCCACATATAGATAAATTTCAAGCTGCAAAAATCCTCTGGGTGTACAGTTGAACACCTTTCCCTTTCCATTCCTATCAGCACAGTAATGGTATCCACCTAATTAGTATCTATCAGTACAAATGTCTACTAAAGTTCTAATTTCTTAAGTCTAGTACACTGCTCGCTACTGCTCCTGGGAGATGTGTGTCATTATTTACCAGGAGTCAGTGGGCAGCGCCGAGGGCTAGAACCGCGGTATTTGGCCATCACAACGGGGCAGGCACTTCCGATGCTGCCACCTGTTGTTGTGATGGCAACCTGTGTAGTTCCCTGCACCGCTACATGCTTTTACTGCACATGCACGAGAACGGGCGGTGCATGCTGGGAATACAGCAGAGCCGTATCCCGGAAGAATATGCTTGTGGGCTTCACCTGCCCATAAGTAAGATGGTAATGCCCAAGAAAGCTCAATCAAAGGTATTTTTTTAAATAAAATAAGAAGAAATGAAGCACTAATGACAAGAGTAACAATTGTATAATATACTGTCTGCAATAGTCTGAGTTTGTTTTTTTTTAAATTATCAAATATGTGGGTGGAACTCTGCTTTAACAGACTGAAAGGGAGCAAATATTGAAAGTTAATTTTTAGGGTGTACATATACTTTAAGCTGTCCAGAGAAATGCTGTTAACCTAACATTTACTAATACCTATTTGTTTGCACATCTAGAGCTCTTACACACAGGCATACCCCACTTTTAAGTACACAATTGGGTTTATTTACTAAAGCTGAAAAGTACAAAATCAGGCTCACTTCTGCATAGAAACCAATGAGCTTCTAACCCCAGCTTGTTCAATTAAGCTTTGGTAATAAAACCTGGAAGCTCATTGGTTTCTATGCAGAAGTGAGCCTGATTTTGCACTTTTCAGCTTTAGTAAATAAACCCCATTTTTGTTCTTAAAAGTGGGGTATGCCTGTATACTGAAGTGTTTTTTCAGAATGCACAAATGCTTTATCAGTCTTCCTTTCTGTATTCAATCTACAAACTCATTTTTCTACTAAGTTATATGAACACACAGGCCCACTAATTTTCCTAACAACAAGAGACCTTGCACATTAATGTGGAGAAGATATCATTTCCATATAGAGAGTGTCACTGATGTGAAATGAGCTCAGAAGCCCATGCTATCTAGAAGTTTGTTAACCACTAAACTGCTATGTTTTACCAATAATTGTAGCGATACTGATAATAAAATCACACTTGAACTCATAAGTTCTGGATACATAATGGCTAAGAAATAAATGAACTAGATTTAACATTATAATATATGACTATGCAAGAAGGTTACCTTTTTCTGTAGGTTGCAATGTTTTATTGGTATTGGCCTCCTCACTAAGGATGGGCCAAATGGACCCCTGTTCGGTTCACACCCGAATTTTCGAACACCGTGAAAGTTTGGACCCGAATAACGAACCCCATTAAAGTCAATGGGACCCGAACGTCAAAAATCAAAAGTGCCCATTTTGAAGGCTTATATGCAAGTAATTGGGCATACAATGGTTATAGGGGCCTGGGTCCTGCCCTGGGGGACATGTATCAATAAAAATAAAGTTGTTAAAAAACGTCATTTTAAATGAGCAGTGATTTGTTTGATTTTTAAAATGAAAGCCTAAAAATGAAAAATTACTTCCAATATAGTGCCTGGGGGGTCCCCTTAGTCTACCTGTAAAGTGGCGGATCTGTACCATGTCTAGAATCTGCTGCAGCAATAATTGCATTTATAAAGCCAAAAAAAAGACATTTCCCCTGCAAGCTGCTGATATTTTGCTCAGCAATAGCTGGGAAGCCAGTGTGTATGATGAGGCCACAATGTAGTGCACTGGGAACAAGATTAGATATTTTTTGGATACATTCTGGTGTCACTTTGACTTTGTATAGAAGTAATGGGTGCATAAAAATTGGTCTTTGAGTGTCTTTGGGCGCCTTCCCACTGTAACCCTATGGAGGTAATCTTGATGAAAACAAGAATTGGCCTTGCTGTAAAAAATTGCAATGATATGCACCTGTCAAACAGGTGCAGAAAAATTGGTCTTTGGGTGTCGGTGGCGCCTTTCCACTGTAACCCTATAGAGGTACTCTTGATGAAAGCACGAATTGGCCTTGCTGTTAAAAATTGCAATGATACACACCTGTCAAACAGGTGCAGAAAAATTACTCTTTGGGTGTCGGGGGCACCTTCCCTCCGTAACCTTATAGAGGTGCTCTTGATGAAGGCAAAAAAAATTGCAATGATATGCATATGGTTGCTGCTTTTGCCACGTTTGACGTGCCAGAGACACAGTTTGCAGATAGCAAGAGTGCGATCTGCTGCAGATGTGCTGAAAAAGGCCCAGACAGCTGAGATTTGGGGAGTGGGCCGGGAGATAACAGCTGCAAAATGTGATGGAATAGGGTGGCTGCTCTCTACTCTTTCTTGATGTCGGCCTACTTGAGGTTGTGCCGCCTCCTCTGCACTATCTGGCACCCAAGTCGCATCAGTGACCTCATCATCACCATCATCATCTCCATCTCCTCCATCGTCATCATTACCACTGGAGACAACTTGGTAATATGCTGCGGCTTGGGGAACATGAATGCCAATTTGTCTACCAGTGTTCCTACCTCTCTCTAGGCTCATGTTCCCGTCATCCTCAACCTCAGAACCAACATCTGAATCCAGTAATGAAAAAGACGTGTTTTATGGACTGCGCCAACTAGTTTAAATAAATTTGTGTACCACCACTATATATTAGTTACTAGGGTTGCACCGATACCGATACTGATATCAGTATCGGTGCCAATACTAAGCATTTTCGCAAGTATCGGTACTCGCGAAAATGCTCCGATACCCTAATCCGATACCGGAAGTGATGTGAACTGGACACATCAGTCGCAGCCCGCAAACTACATCTGTGCTAGGATCAGGGCTTTGTGATAGCGTGTCTCTCTGCGTGCAGTGCAGTGACAAGGGAGATGCCGGTGTCCCAGCTAGTACGGTCAGGGGCGGGAGGGGGTGAGGTATTCTGCACTTTCTCTGACCTGAACCTGATGCCTGGATGCCGACGCCCCTGGATGATCTGGCTGCAGAGAGAAAGCGCTTGCAGTGGGGGATACCTGTGCTAGAGCCGGCCACTTCACATTAGTACAACAACGGTAAGGCATCTGCACCATGTAGCTTTTAAGGGAGGGGGGGAAGATGCAGGCAATAGAGGAGGTGTGAGCACAAGTCAGAGTTGAGGAGGGGTGGATGGGGGATCATGTGGATGAGAATACAGTGGAAAGGAGTGGTGGAGGAAAACTGAACTCTGCACTCTGCATGTAATGTGCCTGGACCCTGGACTCTGCATGTAATGTGCCTGGACCCTGGACTTTGCATGTAATGTGCCTGGACCCTGGACTCTGCATGTAACGTGCCTGAACCCTGGACTCTGCATGTAATGTGCCTGGTCCCTGGACTCTGCATGTAATGTGCCTGGACCCTGCACTCTGCATGTAATGTGCCTGGACCCTGCACTCTGCATGTAATGTGCCTGGACCCTGCACTCTGCATGTAATGTGCCTGAATCCTGCCCTCCAAACCCCCTGTACTGTTCCCACCAGCTGCCACCTCTGTTTCCATGTCTCCCAATGACCCTCCCATACCCACCATCTTCCCCTAGTAGAGGAGGTGTGAGCACAAGTCAGTGTTGAGGAGGGGTGGATGGGGGATCATGTGGATGAGAATACAGTGGAAAGGAGTGGTGGAGGAAAACTGAACTCTGCACTCTGCATGTAATGTGCCTGGACCCTGGACTTTGCATGTAATGTGCCTGGACCCTGGACTTTGCATGTAATGTGCCTGGACCCTGGACTCTGCATGTAATGTGCCTGAACCCTGGACTCTGCATGTAACGTGCCTGGACCCTGGACTCTGCATGTAATGTGCCTGGTCCCTGGACTCTGCATGTAATGTGCCTGGACCCTGCACTCTGCATGTAATGTGCCTGGACCCTGGACTCTGCATGTAATGTGCCTGGACCCTGGACTCTTCATGTAATGTGCCTGGACCCTGCACTCTGCATGTAATGTGCCTGGACCCTGCACTCTGCATGTAATGTGCCTGAACCCTGCCCTCCAAACCCCCTGTACTGTTCCCACCAGCTGCCACCTCTGTTTCCATGTCTCCCAATGACCCTCCCATACCCACCATCTTCCCCTAGTTATCACAGCCTTTTCCATCCCAACTCTCCCACCCCACAATCCCTATTTCACACCACACTTAACTACCCTGCCCTCACCCAACTCCCTAACAACCTTCCCGCTCCCAAACCACCCCCCACCTACTCTTCCTAGGCGATAAGTATCGGTAATTGGTATCGGTGAGTACTTGAAAAAAAAGTATCGGTACTTGTACTCGGTCTTAAAAAAGTGGCATCGGTGCATTCCTATTTTGAACGTGATAAGTTACGACGGTACTAGAAAAGGAAGTCAATCTCGCCGCTTTTATCGGCGAGAGTGACACCTTGCGAGCCCTGTTGCGGGAGCCAGCACAGAGCATAGGCCCTTAGGTCTGGTATGGATTTTAAGGGGAACCCCCTACGCCGAAAAAACGGCGTGGAGGTCCCCCCAAAATCCATACCAGACCCTTATCTGAGCACGCAGCCCGGCTGGTTAGGAAAGGGGGTGGGGACAAGCGAGCGCCCCCCTCCTGAACCGTACCAGGCCACATGCCCTCAACATGGGGGTGGGTGCTTTGGTAAAGGGGGTGCCCTGCGGCCCCCCCACCCCAAGCACCTCGTCCCCATGTTGATGAGGACATGGGCCTCTTCCCGACAACCCTGGTCGTTAGTTGTCGGGGTCTGCAGGCGGGGGGCTTATTGGAATCCAGGAGCCCCTTTTAATAAGAGGGCCCCAGATCCCGGCCCCCCACCCTATGTGAATGAGTATGGGGGAAAAAGTGTCAATAAAAAAACACACTAGACAGGTTTTTAAAGTAATTTATTAGGCAGCTCCGGGGGTCTTCTTCCAACTTCAGGGGTCTCTTCTGACTTCTCCGCTCTCTCTGGCCTCTTCTCCCGCTCTCCAGCCTCTTCTCCCGGTGTCTGGTTCTTCTCCCGCTCTCCGGTTCTTCTGCCGGTCTCCTCTGCTATCTTCTGCTCTTTTGCCGCTCTCTTGCTAGCGTTGGCCCAGTCTTCTCCATCGTATTGTTCCCTCTTCTCTTCTTCCGATGTTGACACGACACTCTCTCCCGCTGTAATGCTGTGTGCATGGTGCGCAGCGACTTATATAGGAATGGGGCGGGGTCACCGCTAGCAACGCTAGCAAGAGAGCGGCAAAAGAGCAGAAGATAGCGGAGGAGACCGACAGAAGAACCGGAGAGCAGGAGAAGAGGACGGAGAGCGGGAGAATAGGCCGGAGAGAGCGGAGAAGTCGGAAGAGACCCCCGAAGTCGGAAAAAGACCCCCGGAGCTGCCTAATAAATTAATTTATAAACTGTCTAGTGTGTTTTTTTATTGACACTTTTTATCCCCAGGTGAATGGGTATGGGTACGATGTTTTTTTGGTGAAGGGGGTTCCCCTTACAATCCATACCAGACCTAAGGGACATTGTCGCCTCTTTCTCATGCTCGTTGCTATAGGAAAATGTGTTTTTCCTATTGCGGCGAGCGTGAGATGTACAGTACCCTGACGCCGAGAACCAGCGCGATAGGATAGGAAACATTCTCAAAGGCAGGTGCTGTAGCTGCCCCTGCGTCGTATTTGGTCCGTCGGACCAGCATACAGACGAGCAGATTTCCCAATAGGAACTGGCTGCAGTGGAGTTCCGGCGGGAAGATTTGAAATATGTTTCAGATCTAAAGTCCGTCAGATTGTCGACTGAAATGGTCCGTCGGAAGTCCGATGAAGCCCACAGTCGGATTGCCTGACGGATTCGTTCCGGCGGACAAGTTCGGTCGAAAAGTTCGCCCATGTATACAGGGCATAAGTATCACCCTTTTGTGATTCCACTACCACTTATAGATTGGCCTCTCACCATAAACAGGTGAATATGCGCCTTTGGTTCATTAGTTGGATAACCATTCCACACAATGGATCAATCTGCACCCTCTTCAGACTTCCAGTTCTCATGGAAAATACATGACCATCATGGTGTAGTATGTCTAAACTTATTTATTAAAAAGGTATAAAAAAGACTTGCATATTTCTGTGCCCATAAGCCGGCACCAAGTTGTTCCAGCGTTAAGCGTGTGTGGAGTGGTTATCCAACTAATGAACCAAAGGCGCATATTCACCTGTTTCTGGTGAGTGGCCAATCTATAAGTGGTGGTGGAATCATAAAAGGGTGATACTTAATTGCACAATTTAGAGATGAATCCATAGGAACTCGCTTATTACTCACTGAGGTGACTTATCTGAGACTTGTCAGCTACTTGGAATCACTCACTGCACTGAGTGTATTGAACTTTTTACTAAAAATATATATTGAATGGTTGTTTATGTTACAACGGTTATTTATATATATTTACTTATTTTTGTGTTTTTTACACATGTTCACTTTGATATTGTATGCGGGTCTGAATCGAATGGTTTAGGATATGCATTTTTCATATGTTTTTCATTTGGGCACATGAGCATCTTTTGAAGGGCACAATACATAGATTTTGACATAGAATTATAGTTATTCACAGAGTGCACTGTTAGGACAATTTAATACATATAAAGTCTATGGTAACTAATATATAGTGGTGGTAATCAAATTTATTAAAACTAGTTGGCACAGTCCATAAAACACGTCTTTTTCTTATACACCTCACCCAATAGTGGGGAGGGCCTTTTTTTGACTGCAGCAGACACAAACAATTGGCATAAGAGATATATTTTTTTTTTATTCTTTGTGCCAGTACACTGTATGCATATATACTTTTTCACAATTTTTTGAATCCAATAATGGCTGGGCATTATCAAGGAGCAAGTGGCTGATGCTGTGGTCAAATAACTCAGCTGACTCCTCAGTGGCTGATGTTGGGGCTATGGCAGGAATAGATGTGGACAAGGAGGCAGGTTTATCCACTCTGGCAACTGCAGGGGACTGCACACTTGTCTCTGCTTGCGTGACAGAGGATGAGGAGGATAAGGAAGGTTTAGTAAGCCAGTCCACCACCTCCTATGCATGCTGTGGCTGGATAGCATGGGCAAACTCACTAAACAGAGGAAATTATGCCCTGCCTGAAGACTGACCACCACGTCCACCTTTGCCTGTGGACACATTTGTTGCTGGCCCCCTTACAGTGCCAAGGGAAAGTCTGCCTCTCCTTGTTGTCCTCCCAGACATTATTGGGAGGGAGGGGGCGGTGCTTATAAGCAAATGTAAAGAAGAAGTTGAAATCTGTACGTAGATGCACTTTAATCAATATAAAGAGGTGTTTGGTGCACTTTAATTTGAGTACTCACACTACACATACATACTCCACAGATACACTATAATATACTACAATATAATGAGCCAAGCGTACAGTGACGCACAGAACTATATGGCATTAAACTGGCAGTAACGCACACAAAAGTAAATGGTGCTAAACTGTCAGTAAAGCACAAAACTATATGGCGTAAAACTGGCAGTAACGCACTAAAAACTATATGGCGTCAAGCTGGCAGTAACGCACACAGAACTATATGGGGTTAAACTGGCAGTAACGCACACAAAACTATATGGCGTTAAACTGGCAGTAACGCACATAGAAGTAAATGGCGTTAAACTGGCAGTAACGCACAAAACGATATGGCGTTAAACTGGCAGTAACGCACACAGAACTATATGGTGTTAAACTGGCAGTAACGAACAAAGAACTATATGGTGTTAAACTGGCAGTAACGAACAAAGAACTATATGGCGTTAAACTGGCAGTAATGCACACAAAATGATATGGCGTTAAACTGGCAGTAATGCACACAGAACTTTATGGCGTTAAACTGGCAGTAATGCACACAAAACTATATAGCGTTAAACTGGCAGTAACACACACAGCGCTAAACTGGCAGTAACGCAATCAAATAGATGGTGTTCAACCGTCACTACACTGACACTATCTGAACTGTCCCTACTCTAGCTATACACTAATGTAAAGATTACTGACACAGGCTCACTACACTACACTGAAACTATCTGAGCTGTCCCTACTCTACACTAATGTATGTATGAGTGACACGGTCTCACTACACTACAGTGAAACTATCTGAGCTGTCCCTACTCTAGCTGCACACTATGAAAAGTTGAATGATGGTCCTCCTCACTACATTCACACTATCCCTAGACTGACACTAAAGTAATATTCTACACTGACAATTGAAGAAAAATAGCACAGTATAGCACACTAACTAATAGCACTGAACAGATCCCTGTTCTATCTCTCTCCACGCCAAAATCACACTGAAAATGGCTGCCATTGAAAGAATACTTTTATACTGTGGGGTGGGAATGAGCCATGATTGGATAAAGTCATGATGACAGTGTCCAATCATGACTCTGATAGTGCTCTGTGCCCTGATTGGCTGAAGCTTTCATCAGCCAATCAAGGCTTGCAATGCACTGTTCAGTGCCGCAATGCATTCTGGTCAGTTCGGGGGCCGAACAAATGGTCAAACGACCTGTCTGTTCGGCTGTTCACCGAACAGCCAAACAGTGAAAGTTCCGCCTGAACTTATGTTAGGGCTAAACCGTTTGCCCATCCCTACTCCTCACATTTCTCCACAAAGATTTTTGTTTTTCAGGGTTTTTTTTTTTATTTCAGCGTCCTTGCTCTTGAAAAAAATTGTAATACTTCGCACATTCTGGCAGATACAGTCCTTTAAGTAGATTTCTCATATATGTTAATTTAGTGGCTCTATACGTGAAAGATGCATATTAATGCAAAATATGTAAATCCTTCCTGGAAGCAGACAACATTTTCAATGTATATTTAGATAAATTCCAAATATTAACTCAGTGATAGGATTTAATATGACACCAAGAAGAAAGCAAAAGAATAGCTTGAGTGTAATAATAACCTAGGAAATTTACCAAAAGCGGTTTATGCTTTTAAACTCACTCCATTGCAGTTGCAATAAATTTACCAGTCAAAGAATGTAGTTCAAACTGAGATGGGGCAGTAATTTCTATCAATCAATCAATCCAGGAACTGATAGTCAATCAGTCACTTATTTACTTTATATAGGGAAGTTTTCATATTAAATTAAAAAGAAAGCTTGTCTGTCTTTGTGGGTAGGTGGTTAGGACAATTCTATCACACACTTTTGATTTATGGAAAATCTAGACCCTCTTCTTAGCATGGTGACCAGATATCTCTATTTTAAGTCCCTGACTAAACCTGTGAGGATGTTTGAATGATTAACTGAATCAGATCGCCTATCTAATCGATCGATGTGTAACAGTGCCTCCAATATAAAAAAATTATTAAAAATAATTAAGCTGTCTGATTAATTACTTCTGAGATTCACTGCCCTATGCAGATATTTTTAGTACAATAAAATTATGTAAAAGTATGGACTATAAAACTAGAAAAATAAATCAAGATTTATTTTACAACTGTGTTACTTAACAAACACAAATAATAGTATAATTGGTATGAAATGATCTTAACAATATCAACGATTTTGTCTGATAAAATAGTTTTGTCCACAAGTGAAACAGTGGAGGAAACTGCAAGTCTTGTCTTCTTCAGCATAATAAATTACCATTTGTTGACTTCTGAAGGCCTTATAAATAGTACAGTTTCAGTTTAATAAGATGTTCTTCTCTCTGGATTCAGGTGTTCTGTAAATAAGAGCACACCATTGTTCAGAGATTGGTTGTGACCTTGCCACAATTTTCTCTGGATGCAAAGTTGTTTGGATAACAGACTATACAGCTTATGTCTCTTTGGGATAGTTAAGGCTCCATTCACATTTGGCATTTTAAGATCTCGGGCAGAATCACTGCAATTCTACCCATAATCTCAAATATCACTGCAAAGCGCATGCTTGAATGCCATTTATTTTCAGTGGTACGTAAATGTGGTGGTTTTGCCACGATTATCGCACAATAATTCGCATGACAATCACAGTAAACAACATTGCGCAAGGCTCACTGCCCAAAAGAAGCTTCTGCTCCTTTTTGAGGGACACGTTTAACAAGTTGCAGTTTGCTGCAATTTATTGCATGATAACCGCATCAAAACCACATCAGGTTTTAGGTGCTATTGAAAATGAATGGCACTCAAACATGCATTTTGCAATTGTAGTGCTATTTGAGATCACAAAATTGTAGTGATTCTGCCCAGGATCCCAAAACGCCAAATGTAAATGGAACCTAAACCTTAGTGTGACACTATATCCTTGCCTATTTGAAGCCTTTTATTTTCTCGCACACCCTGTTTTATAGTTCCAAATCAGACACATTATAAAATCATAACTTCAATTCATAGAGGCTCTGACAAACCCATACCAGGAAATTAAATTGTTTCTTTGCATTCATACACAGGATGTTTCTCTGCTGATAACTGAGGCAAGATACCTACATTGATGGAAGGTATTGAGCAACCCTGCTTGGATTTTTTCAATATATTAACAGCAACGATTTTAATATGCACATTATCTATGAGTTATTTGGATGTTACTTTTGTTGTGGAAATTTTATGAAGATGTATTTTAATGTGTATTGTCATAGTGTCTCCCAGGGTTAGTTCTCCCGCAACCCGGTCTAAAGAGCTGACTGGGGTAGACTGACGCTGGTTGAGAGCCGTTAGGTAGTGGAAAACTTCCTGAGGTTGGAGAGAGGTGTTTGCGGATTGAGGATATGTCTGCAGGTGAAAGGGCCCCTGTGCGATGCACAGACGTTCATCTAGGGGGGGTGTGTTCGCTCTGCAAAGACATTATCGGTTCAGGGGATGTGCGCTCGTGTCACCCCTGTATGCCTGATCAACATATTTGAGATGCCATGACATACACCTGCAGATAAGCTCCCATCAGCAGGAATTGTAGTCATTGTTCATTGGTTGTTGTATAAACTCATATCTTTGTTTGGTCATATCCTTATTTGGTCACATGCTGTGTTGTCACATCCTGTGAAGGAAACGATTGGCTGTTGGAGCAGGGCTTCCGGTCTGTGATTTCCATTTGTTCATATGAATAAAAGTGGCTACCAGGGAGGAAGGAGGGCAGTTCGTTTGAGCGATGGAGCTAACAACATCAAAGAGGTGACTATGTCTGTTTACTGGGGAAATGAGAGAGACATGGGGGATACAAATATGCATTATACCAAAAGGCTGAAAGAACGCTTAATAGCACAAGAGTATAGTGGAATATCCACGACACTTTGGAGGACAATCTCAATAGGGGTCAACATGTACTAGGACTTATCAAAAACCATGTGATGGCAATTTCAGTCAATAGAATGGTACAAGTGGCTGAGTTTTTCTGAGCCAGATGCAATTGCTCAATTGAGGATGCTTTTTTTATGGCATGTGGCACCATCAAAATGAGAATGAGGAAAAGCCAGTGTCTGGATGGGTTCATTTCTAGGGGATTTGTTGGCTTTAAGCTGTCTCTGTGATGGTTAAATTAACCTACAGACAGTATTGGAGCTCAGAAGACATACAGGCCAAAGTGGAGGCATGAGGGTAGTGGGGATTCTTTTGTTACCACTTTTTCCCTGGAATATAATAAGATCATAGGTTTTTTAAGCAAAATATTCCTATTTTGTATTCTAACAACAGTCTCCAGGAGTTGTTGGAGGTAGGTGTCATTTCTCCAGTCAGAGAGCCCCCACATTAAATTCCCAATTGTCTCCAAGCCTATTCTTATCTTCCAAAAGATTCCAAAAGATCTTGGTTCATGTCTCAGGTCCTTTTAGATATGGAATGAATGCTTGCAAAAATTGTAGATTTCATGATGAGGAAGATTACATCTATTACAACAGGAGAAAGTTTTCCTATTAGCATATTAACTGTAATACACGGTATGTAGTTTATGTGATACAGTGCAATGAGTGTTCATTAAAATATGTTGGATGTACTATATGAGCTATGAAGATACATATTGGTGAACACTATTGTGGCACTAATAATGCAAATGCATATCAGTTGTCATTGGTATCGAAACACTTTAGAGATGTTCATAAGGAAAATATTGCACGCTTTAGCTTTCATGGAATAGAAAAGATAGTAAAGCCTATTAGGGAAGATGATTCACACAGACTTCTTTTGGAATGGGAATTCACAAACAGAATGTGAGGATACCCAATGGTATGAATCTAAAATGAGACATTAGCTTATTCCTGAAATAGTGGCATAATAATATCTTGCTTGTCCTTTTCTTTATTTTATTGTATTTTGCACCTATTTTTTTTCCTTTTTTTAGTTTTTCCTAGTTCGCTATTATTCTCTATTATTCTCTAGTATGTTTACTTTTTGTTTTATTTTTAATATTGTATGTGTTTTGTCTGGTTTGTGTAATCTTTATTAAGCATGTTTTTTTTTTTTTTGCAATATCTTTTAATGTGCTTATCATTCAGTACCCACCTGAAAATGATTGTGCTCTTTTGGTGGAGTTTTTAAATAAGGTACCAGTCTGATGTTTAATTTGCTATGACTAAGGGTTTCTTTGGCTGAAATGTGTTACCTACCACTGTTGTATTAGATTTTTACCCCGTTATCCAATAAAGTGGATTGTACACTAAAGGACAAGTGCTGGCTTTTACATACAGTGATATTAGATGGCATGCAGGAGCCTCAGCTGCAGCACCACCACTCTCCCACATTGAATCCACCTGGGTTGAGTACAGTAAGTTATTTTTAGAGTAGCTGAGGCACGATACCTACATTGATGGATTGAACTGAGCAATCCTGCTTGGATTTTGCTACTATTATTCTTTTCTCTTGTACCCAAATCAGAAAAATTGTATAGTATACCTAAAGTACGATGGTCAAATGCACAACGGTGTCTTCTCTTAAACCATTCCTTCTCTTGAATACCAGTATGGGTAATGAGATTGCCATCATTCCAGAGCTGGCCACTCAGCAGCCTATCAGAGGTCTGGCGTAGGAGCAGTGGTGCACATAGGGGTTGATTTACTAAAGGCAAATAGACTGTGCATTTTGAAAAGTGCGGTTGCTCCAGAGCTTAGTAAATGAGGTAAATATTCACTTTGCAAAGAATACCCAATCATGTGCAAGTAAAATTTAAAAAACAGCTATTTTGCTTGCACATGTATGGATGATGGAAGTCAGCAGAGCTTCTGCTCATTTACTAAGCTCTGGAGCAATTGCTCTTGCAGAAGTGTAAAAGTGTAAAATCTATTTGCCTTTAGTAAATCAACCCAATACTGTCAATCAAAATAGTGAGTGCACTATGGAGGAGAAAGAAGGGCTAGTCATCCACCATCCACCAATTCCTAGTTGGAGTAGGTAATTATATATAGTGGGATTGCAGCCTCATGGCCTTTGGAAATCTTCACTTCATCCATGAAGTTGTCACTTGGTCCTGCTTCCCCCTACCTCCATAATCCTTCCCGGGGGCAGGAAAGTTGCATATAAGTCTCCTCTCTCAATTACATTGCCATTGGACTGTTGTATGCAGAAAGGTAGTCCATAACTCATTTTTGGACTGCTTCTTTTTAAAACATAGCCTGTTGATAACAAGCAGAAGGTTTTCATTCTCACAGACCTCTTGTTTTATAGACAGCAACCCATATGCCTAGTATCTGTTGAGAGAAAGCAACATACTACAGAAAAAAAATTATTTGACCGTGAGGCTGGGTTCACACCATTGCAAACTGGATACGGGTGTCCCACATCCAATTCGCAATAGCAGAAGATTTTGACTGGCTTTCTATACAGCCGGGTGACATATCTCTGCTGTGGCTCCATGTGCAAATTTGCACAGGAACCCTGTGCGTCTTTTGGTTTGTTTCAGGTCCAAATTCAGCCAAAAATTCTGGCTGAATTCAGACCAGAAACAGTGATCCAGGACGCACCGGACCCCTGCCGGGAGCCACATGCGTCGATGGTGTGAACCCAGCCTGAAACAGGGTGAGATGACTGGAGTGAAATTTTAAAGAATGGCCTTCATTTGCCTGTAGTCTTAGTGCAGTAGTTGGTCTTCTGGGTAATAAAGTATATAGTATGGTGTTTTTAAGCATTTGAGTGGCATTGTATCTGACAAGGTAGCATAGTCATGAATGTTTGTATAAAAAAAAATACAGAGCGGCCTAGTGAAAGACACTTTTGCATGCCAGACTTCTAAACGCATATTGTGACTTTATCGCATAAAGAGTATTACGCAGGAAAGAGATCTAGACGTACGTTTTTGTAGTTCAAACCACTGAGAAGTTTTCTGATGTTGTAAGACACTGGATTGTTCAGCACAGCAAAAGAATCTGTTCTGACTAGGATAACCTTACTGCTAATGATAGATTAGCTATGAGGTCACCTAGCAAGGATGACTCTGTAATACTGAAATCAGCTGATAAGCGCTGGCATTAATGATCTATCAACTGTATCATGTTAAGATGCTTTTATTGCTACCAGATCATTGAGCATATCAATGTTTATCATCTACTACTCCAAATCCATCGATTTACGTCATGTATAGAATAAAGCAAGACTTTTTCTAATATACTCTATCACTAAACTCTAAAATGTTTACCATATTCTTATCAACTGGTTGAGCATTTCCTAGACTATATCCTCAGGGACTGACTATGGCATTTATAATTTTTTAATGAAATATGAAGAAATCCAAGACTATATTTTGCATGAGCACATATAGAGATTTAGTTATATAATGTTTATTTATGTGTGTGTGTGGTAGATATAAATAGTAACCCTGCTGTGGGTAGAACATGATAGATAGATAGATAGATAGATAGATAGATAGATAGATAGATAGATAGATAGATAGATAGATAGATAGATAGATAGATAGATAGATAGATAGATAGATAGATAGATAGATAGATAGATAGATAGATAGATAGATAGATAGATAGATAGATAGATAGATAGATAGAGAGACAGATAGATAGATAGATAGATAGATAGATAGATAGATAGATAGATAGATAGATAGATAGATAGATAGATAGATAGATAGATAGATAGATAGATAGATAGATAGATAGATAGATAGATAGATAGATAGATAGATAGATAGATAGATAGATAGATAGATAGATAGATAGATATGCACCATCTCTAATGGAATGAGTGTTGAAGGAGTGTCTGCCTCCAATAGACTTTTCTCTGGGCCAGCTCCATACCTCGATCTTTGCCCATCTGTAGGAATCATTTTTAAATGATACATAACAACCAACCCAGGTACCAACAAGCATTATATAAAATAACAAAGGCTATTCAGAGCATAATAGTAAAAACTCTTGTGCAAAGGTAAATGTGTTGCTTTACACTTGCCACCTAATTGCATCCAATCTTGATTATTGCTGATGTTAAAATCCACCACCTTGTGCAACAGTGCCACCACCAACAATTGGGTTAACTACTTCCCAGCTCCAGTTGATCCCTCATTACAAGGGATCACATAACGCCTATGGCTTAAAACCCAGGCCGGGCCTTTCTCCTGGTTTTGCAGCTCTTCTATGTCCGGGATGCCACTTGTTAGGATGGGTAATGCAGCAAAAAGACAAAAGGATCCACATGGCCTAAAAACATTTAAACATTCATTATGACAAAAAGTATTACACTTACTGTACAGCAATGTAAACAAAACACTGCCTTGAGTTTGGTGTGCCGGCCGCATTTCGTCAGAGATGACGTCGTTCAGGGGCACGGGTGGCGTGCTGCGTCACCATCTTATATACCATGTACAACAACCATGCCTCAATCTGAACCTAGGCTCGCCCAACTTCAGATTGCAACAGCATTGAACCAAGCCTCTTTTACAGACTTCCGCAATGCTGATGGTATTATGTGTAAATGTAAATTCTTAAAACACATATATATTCGCCAATTGCCGCTTTAATGCGGGAATAGTCCATCTAATAAAACCTCAAATGATTAACCCCATATTATCTCACCACCTGCACAAAACTCATTCTGTAAGTTTTAACTCACAGGAAATAGTCAAATTAATTGCAAACAAATTAATATAGCTGTTTATGTAACCCCTTGGCGCCGACTTCTCCCGGCCCTTTAAGAGGTTTCAGATGTCAGGAGGTGGGTGGGGGTTATGACCATTGTGATTGGCTGTCACAGCGGTCACATGATAGTAAAGTTCTAGATAGCTAGGATGCATCGGGAGCTTTCCGGTACCCGCTGGCTACCGTGATGGGAACGTGCAGAGAGCGAGCTCTCAACACAATAATTTGTTCTAACAGGCCCCCATATATGGTGTTAAGGTTCAGCCACCGAGCGGCCACATATATGCATTTAGCTAGTGTCAAGGGGTCAATAATATATTATTCAATGTATTTTAATATAAGCAGAGTGTGTTTTTTGTAGTCCCTGTACAGCAAAGGTGAGAGTTGGAAGGAGAGGTAGTACAAGGAGTCAGCCAAGCATGTTGCAATGCAAGGAGCATGCTGATAGTAGGACAGAGCAAAGTAATAGAAAGATGAGCTCATCAGTGTTCTGTTTCTTCTTTCAGGTTCCAGTCACAGGTGGGGGTGAAAAGGCAACCTGTAAAGGTGAAATTAAGCAGAGAAAGATCAAGTCCTATCAGGCAGGACAGTGTCATGTGGCAGAGATAGGAAAGAATGAAACTGAATGGACAAAGAGGCAAATCTTTTTGGCAGGTAAACAAGTTCTAATGTGCACATTTTACCTGTATTCAGCTGTTTTCACGGAGTCAAGCTTTAAGCAGCAAGTTTCATTAAGAGAGGATCAGCAGCAGTGTATTTTGTACTTTGTGAAATGGTTCATGTTGGAAGGGCTGCGCTCTATCTATAATGTATAAAACATTTCCATAGCAGCACCATTATATTTGCATAAAAAATAATGACCCACTGAGTTGGAATAATAGTTACAGATTTCACTGTGCAGTAATGTCACTATTGACGAAATGTAAGGACATAATCCTCAGAGGTTTATGCTTTTATTTCAGCATGATGAGCATCAATTGTGTGGGGCCATTGCAGTGGATTTATTGCCTATAATGTTAATTTGAATCCATGGCTTTTTAAACCTGAACATGTTTCAATTAAACTTACTCAGGGGACAAAATCTACATCCTAAATGGCTCTAATGTTCCCCCTGGCATTCATATTCCATAACTGACTGCCTCTCAAACCAAACAATTACAGCTGCTGGTGTCCTCATCTTGTGAAAGTCCTTGTATGGTTCATTCATTACTCTTTGGACCAATTGTAGCCTTATCCACAGTACATTAGAGTATTGGAATTATTGCACAGCACAGGATCTTATGTAAAGGTGTGTTTTGAGAGGAGCAAACTTTAGCATTTTATCTTACCTAATCAAGTGTTGGCCAAGGTCAGGTGCCACTAGAACATGGCAATGGAAGCAATCAACTAAGTAGAAAGAAAACTGAAACTATCTTCTTTGATGGTTTGCTTTTCTTAATTACATATAGGCTGACATATTTTGGTTCTGCCCCAAACTGATGGTCCAGTGCAATACTTGATACAGATGATGATTTGTCCTGTAGCCTCAGGATGGGGAACCTTATGACAGTAATGGAAGTCTTTCTAGCTCTGTCTGTCACTAGAGGTCGTTAGAGATGGAAAATATTAAAAATGGGCTTTGTATTGGGCTGAATGAGCAGCTAGGGTTCTAATAATGTATTTCAAAATTAAAGAAAAGATTTCTGTCAGTCGATGAAGATACCTGCTGAGAAGCTCTAATGCACCCATCAATCCTCCTCGGTACATGGATTAAGGCATAGCAGTATGCGGAAATTAAATTAGAGCCTCCTAACCTAGTGCTTTGGTTCCCACTGTTATAATGGGTAATATATCTCTTTTCGTCTCTCCGTGGAATATTGCTTCTTTAATCAGTTGAAGTGATTTCTGGAGATACAAATTATACATTTAAATGTTAGCTCACACATGCACATTGCTGGATTTGGAGAGGAGGGTAAAAAGGGTCATTTCCCTGGGGGGCCCCCTGCCAAAAGATGCCCCCAGTTGGTTGAATAGACGTTTTCATGAAAATTTTATGAGAAGCAAGTACTTTTTGGAGTACAGTATACTTATTTTACTTCATTAACCTCCCTGGCGGTATGATTCTTTCGGATTTTAGATGCTGAAAGCGGTACAATTATTTTGCATGGAAATTTGGCGTTTTATATTGTAGGTCTGTAAATCTTAACAATAACACACTTAAATCTGTCCAAACCAGAGTCTAGTAGATATCCCGGGTATGATAAAGTTTGAAACACAAAAACATAAATTATAATATAATAAATAAAAATAAATAATTAAAAAAAAATAAAAAAAATAGTAATAAAATAAATTTCCCCACAATTCACTATCGCTCAATTCTGCAAGTGTTCTAATTTACTATCACTGTTTTCTAGCTGGTCTAAAGCCACTTTTGACGTAAAGGGACACTTTTTGGTTGCTATGGACAATCTCCAGTTTCCAGGCAGAAAGAACAGTGTATATCATGTAAAACTGCATGCAGGGCATGGGCCAAAGCACTGGGGACAAGGGATGTGAAATCATTTCATACAGTACTGTAATCTGTAAGATTACAGTACTGTATGTGTTATGATTTTGACATTTTTTTGAATTTGCCGCCAGGCTCCGCCCCCGTGCGTCGCGCCGCTCGCAGGGAACGGAGCCTGGCACGGAGAGGCTTCGGAGGAGGACGGAGCCCTCGGACACTGCGGGGGACATCGCAGGATCCCAGGGACAAGGTAAGTAAAGCCGCCCCAGGATCCTGCAATGCGATCCCGAGTGTGGCTCGGGGTTACCGCTAATGGTACTGAATTTTAACCCCGAGCCACACTCGGGAATACCGCCAGGGAGGCTACAAATTTTTTTGGAGGATCTCACTCTATACTAATGCACTCTTTGTTCATTTACTTCATTTACAGTTTTTCTGAGGATTTCCTAGTCTGGAAAGAGCTTCAAGGAGGTGGATGCTACATTCAACACAACTGTCAAGAGAAATACATTTTGGGGGAGATTTACTAAATGTGAAGCACACAGAATCTGGTGCACATAGAATCTGGTGCAGCTCTGAATAGTAACCAATCAGCTTCTAGCTTTAGTTTGTTCATTTAAGCTTTGACAAAAAAAAACCTAGACGCTGATTGGTTACTCTGCACAGTTACACCAGATTCTGTATGCACCAGTTTTAGTAAATCTCCCCCTTTGTTTATACTAAAACTCGTGCACACAGAATCCTGTGCATAGTAACCATTCAGCTTCCAGGTTTTATTGTCAAAGCTTAATTGAACAAGCTGAAGTTAGAAACTGATTGGTTACTATGCACAGCTGCACCAGATTCTGTGTGAACCAGTTTTAGTAAATCTCCCCCAATGGCATTTGGATTCCTTCATACTTGGGTGCTGGTGGCTGTTGTTTTTGGTTGTATGTATTTACAGATATTATTTTTATTCATTTATTTCAGGTACTTATATAGCGCTGTCAATTTACGCAGTGCTTTACATATACATTGTACATTCACATCAGTCCCTACCCTCAAGGAGCTTACAATCTAAGGTCCCTAACTCACATTCATACATACTAGGGACAATTTAGACAGGAGCCAATTAAACTACCAGCATGTCTTTGGAGTGTGGGAGGAAACCAGAGTACCTGGAGGAAACCCACGCAGGCACAGGGAGAACATGCAAACTCCAAGCAGGTAGTGTTGTGGTTGGGATTTGAACCAGTGACCCTTCTTACTGCTAGGCGAGAGTGCTACCACTACACCACTGTGGCGCCCAAAAGTTTCCCGTCCCTGGGTGGAACTCATTTAACCTTTCTATGTATATATAACTTGTGGGTTCTAACAGCATGCAATAAAATGATTTTGATATGTCATTTGTTTGAAGGGCCCACCAAATCTGAACTGCCCTAGGCCCCGTAAGATCAAAATGTGGCCCTGTATGTGCCAGCTTGATCAGATAGTCAAAATAATCAATGATGATGAGCAAAAGGAAATCACCCACAGCTACCAAAAAAAAAAAAATGCTATGCCCATGCAGAGCAAAACAGTGTGTCCACTTTTATGCCCCTACCCCACAGCATATACACACCTTTCCTTCACTTCACCACTCTTCTGTTTAACAACCGAAAGTGAGCAGAAATCTCTGAAAGGGTGCAAAGGAGCATGTGATTTACTCCCCTTGCTCTCGTTTGATGGGGACAATCGTAACTGTGTAGACTCCAACTGGAACAACTCAGAGCTTACACAGGGCTTTCTTTGCTCATTCCCATGGGCAAATGAAGCAGTGTGGGAGTGAAAAGAGGGTAACTATTTTCTCCTAGGGAGGGGGTCATTAAAAAGCCCTGCACTGGGAAGTCAAAAGACAGGGTGAAACAATTAGTTATGGTCATGAGCATTTATAAAAATTGTTGGATAGGCAGATCCCTTGACAATGTGCACGAGCATGAAACGTGCTGGGAGGGGCCTACGTGCTGACGTCACTATCACCACATCCCCGTGGCAGGAGCGGTGACTGAATATTGCCTGAGTGTTTTGGGGACCACTAGCCTATCAACATACCAGGGTGAGATGACTTTCTGCTTCAGAGTAATGACCCAAAATGACCACATTATGATATAATATCTGGTGAGTGTACAGTTTGGTGGAGGTGCATGTGTGTGGTAAATTGTTCCCAAGCACATTGGTTGATATTTATCTCATACTGGAATATTATCTTATGCTGGATTTTATTCACTTTCTGGTGGGTGGTTAGACATATCATGCACATTGCCGGGATCATTCCGGATGACACTGAGGACTTGGTGAAATCCAGCCACGAATCCATATATTGGGACTTTATCTATACTATAGGACTGTTATGTTCTGATTTATTTAACACATTTGCACATTTTTTTGTTGTATTATAAAAATTGTTGAAAGAGCACAAACTGACTTTAACTCACTTCACACTATAGAGTATCACCCACTGTCTTGTGTTTAAAATATCTTGTGCTTTATCCATTTATTAAGATTGTATTATTTATTGTTCCATTCAAAATATAGGGTCTATGTATAAAAAAATAATAATTGGGCAAATGTTACAAGCATTTACCCAGCCCTAACAAATTCTAGGCATACACTATATTGTCAAAAGTATTGGGAAACCTGCCTTTACACACACATTAACTTAAATGGCATCCCAGTCTTAGTCCGTAGGGTTCAAAATTGAGTTGGCCCACCCTTTGCAGCTATAACAGTTTCAACTCTTCTGGGAAGAGTTTGGGGTGGAGGAACTTGACTGACCTCAAGCCGATAGAACACCTTTGGGATGAATTAGAGCAAGGACTGCGAGCCAGGCCTTCTCGTCCAACATCAGAGCCTGAACTCACAAATGCACTTCTGGAAGAATGGTCATACATTCCCATAGACACTCCTAAACCTTGTGGATAGCCTTCCCAGATGAGTTGAAGCTGTTAGAGCTGTAAAGGGTGGGCCAACTCAATATTGAACCCTACGGACTTAGACTGGGATGCCATTAAAGATCAGGTGTCCCAATGTTTTTGATAATTTTGGGGTCAATTTACTAAGAGTTAAATAACGACCAAAAAAATTCTGTAAAATACCACATGCGGTAAATCAGTTGTGAAAGTTCATTTCACTAAGAATTTACCATTAAATACCGAATACTTTACCGCATTGGCCGGGATTTGACAGTGCTGATTGCTAATGAGTGGACCGGTAAGCCGGCCGCTGTGTCCTTAACAACAGGTGACTCATCAGCTGTCAACGGGTTCCCCGCTGACAACTGGATGTAAAAAGGAAGCCACAAATTGAAAAAATAAAACAACATGGGGTCCCCCCAGTCCAAACCAGGCTCTTCAGGTCTGGTAGGGATTTTAAGAGGAACCCCACACCAAAATTGAAAAAAAATCGGTGTGTGGGTGCCCCCCAAAATCCATACTAGTCCCTTATCCAGGCACGATGGGTCAGGAAAGGTGGGGGAAAAGCGAGTACCCCCCCTCCGCCTGAACAATACCAGGCTCTGCCCCCCACCCTAGAGCATGTTGATGGGGATAAGGGCCTCTTCCCGACAACTCAAGCAGGTGGTTGTCGAGGTCTGGGGGTGGATTCCCCCAGATCCCGCCCCCCCATGTGAATGGGTACAAAAAAATAAAAAACACAGAGACAGTTTTTGACAAGTCCTTTATTAAAAAAGTAAAAATAAAAAATAGTGTCCCCCAATGGAAATCCATCATCAATCACGCTGCTTAGTAACAAGATAGTTGTCAAAAAGCAGTGGGGGGATCCCCCGACCCCAGGTTGTTTTTTTAATAAATACTGCATATAATACAGTTAGCAAAACCCTGGTGTTATCACATGCCTTTGGTCCATTTGTGAATTGAACGTAAGAGCTTTTTATGCAATATTTATCTGCACTTTTTTTTCCGGTAAATACCGCATAGTCGTTCTTTTTTCTATCTTATTTGGACTTTATTTACCGCTTGTGATAGTTCATGCAAATGAGTAACCTGATACCCTTATCGCATGCGGTAAAGCTTTGTGAATTGACCCCATAGCGTATTTTGCTCAATGCATTGATGGCCTATGATCATGAACTCCATCTTGTGGTATTTGCCTGAACAAGGTATTGCCTGAACATACATATACAGTGGGGACGGAAAGTATTCAGACCCCCTTAAATTTTTCACTCTTTGTTATATTGCAGCCATTTGCTGAAATCACGCAAGTTCATTTTTTTCCTCATTAATGTACACACAGCACCCCATATTGACAGAAAAACACAGAATTGTTGACATTTTTGCAGATTTATTATAAAATAAAAACTGAAATATCACATGGTCCTAAGTATTCAGACCCTTTGCTATGACACTCATATATTTAACTCAGGTGCTGTCCATTTCTTCTGATCATCCTTGAGATGGTTCTACACCTTCATTTGAGTCCAGCTGTGTTTGATTATACTGATTGGACTTGATTAGGAAAGCCACACACCTTTCTATATAAGACCTTACAGCTCACAGTGCATGTCAGAGCAAATGAGAATCATGAGGTCAAAGGAACTGCCAGAAGAGCTCAGAGACAGAATTGTGGCAAGGCACAGATCTGGCCAAGGTTACAAAAAAATGTCTGCTGCACTTAAGGTTCCTAAGAGCACAGTGGCCTCCATAATCCTTAAATGGAAGACGTTTGGGACAACCAGAACCCTTCCTAGAGCTGGCCGTCCGGCCAAACTGAGCTATCGGGGGAGAAGAGCCTTGGTGAGAGAGGTAAAGAAGAACCCAAAGATCACTGTGGCTGAGCTCCAGAGATGCAGTCGGGAGATGGGAGAAAGTTGTAGAAAGTCAACCATCACTGCAGCCCTCCACCAGTCGTGGCTCTTTGGCAGAGTGGCCCGACGGAAGCCTCTCCTCAGTGCAAGACACATGAAAGCCCGCATGGAGTTTGCTAAAAAACACCTGAAGGACTCCAAGATGGTGAGAAATAAGATTCTCTGGTCTGATGAGACCAAGATAGAACTTTTAGGCCTTAATTCTAAGTGGTATGTGTGGGGAAAACCAGGCACTGCTCATCACCTGTCCAATACAGTCCCAACAGTGAAGCATGGTGGTGGCAGCATCATGCTTTGGGGGTGTTTTTCAGCTGCAGGGACAGGACGACTGGTTGCAATCGAGGGAAAGATGAATGCGGCCGAGTACAGGGATATCCTGGACGAAAACCTTCTCCAGAGTGTTCAGGACCTCATACTGGGCCTAAGGTCTACCTTTCAACAAGACAATGACCCTAAGCACACAGCTAAAATAACAAAGGAGTGGCTTCCCAACAACTCCGTGACTATTCTTGAATGGCCCAGCCAGAGCCCTGACTTAAACCCAATTGAGCATCTGTGGAGAGACCTAAAAATGGCTGTCCACCAACATTTACCATCCAACCTGACAGAACTGGAGAGGATCTGCAAGGAGCAATGGCAGAGGATCCCCAAATCTGAATACTTTACGTCCCCACTGTATTATGGCAGGAGGACAAGGTGAATGCTTGGGATGTTCTTATAGACACCTTTGCGTTGCATTTACACATGCATACATGCAATTTGCTGTCACACTTTATGGTATCCTATTTATTTTTGATCTATGAAAAATCTGACATAACCTATTTAATAATGCAGAGCACATCAACGCATAGCATGTGCCTTGTGGCCTACTACTGTAATAGTGGATCGGGGTGCAATTCAACAAGAAGAGCACTACAAATTCCTGTGCATTTTAGTGCCATGCAATAAAATGTGTTTCACTTGATTTTACCACAATGCAGCAGTGTGAAGGGAGCCCTAAAACCCATCTGAACCCATGATATTTATAACTGGAATGCAGTCAAGCTGCATAAACAGCAAAAAGTATGTTGTTTTTTTCTTTCCTTTTTGCAACATACAACAAACAAGAGTTAAAATACATTGTACTAGCAACAGTCAGACTCTCCAATGTGCTGTATTTTAATATTTGCTGCAGCAATAAAGCAGTATTAAAACCAAAAGCAAACAATTATTATATTACAACCTATCAATTCTTAAATGTGATGGCTACATTTGTTTTCTGTTTTAGGCTTTCTTTCCTTTACTTTTACCTGGTGATCCTGCCAGTAAGTTTATTGTTTTTTTCAACAGAATTTGCTGCCCTGCAGATGTAGCAGGTAGAGGGTTGAGACAAAACATTCGCAGAGGGTGCTTACAATGATCCATTTTTATTTATTTATGTAAAACCTTTATCACAAAAGGAGTCCTTGTATGGTTCAGTGATCACTCTTTTGACCAATTGTAGCCTTATCCACAGTACATAGACATGTGCAGAACAAAAAAAATAGTTTTGTTTCGTTTCAATTAGTTATTTGCATACATTCATTTAGTTAAATTCTTTAATTAGTTTTCAGAATTTGTTTTGTTTATTCGAGTTTGAATCGATTCAAATTCATTGCATTCTAAATCAAATTTATTCTATTCGCAATTAGAATTTTGGAAGATGGTTATATTTTTTCTATTTCTATATTTTTTCTATTCCATTCTATGTTACTGTTTTTTTTATTCTATTCTATTCTTTTCTATTATATTCTATTCTCTTCTATTCTATTTGAATTCAAGTTTATTCTAATCGAAATTCAAATTCCGGAAGATGGTTATATTCTTTCTATTTAGTTCTATTCAACTCAACTACTGTTTTTTTCTTTTCTATTCTATTCTATTGTTTTATTTCTATTCTATTCTATGCTAATCCATTCTTTGCTATTATATTCAATTTTTTTCATATTTTATTCTATTCTGTTCTATTGTTTTTTCTATTCTATTCCTTTTTTATTCTATTTGAAATTCAAATTTCAGAAGATGGTTATATTCTTTCTATTTTATTCTACTCTTTTTTTTTATTCTATTCTAATCCCTTATTTTCTATTTTATTTTATTCTGTTCTTTTATTATCTATTCTATTTTGTTCTGTTTTACTATTCTATTCTTTCATTTTCTATTTTATTCCTTGATTTTCTATTCTATCCCTTTATTTTCTATTCTATTTTTTTCTATTGTTTTAATTTGTATTCTGTTCTGTTTTACTCAATTATATTCTATTGTTTTATTTTATTATCTATTATTTTCCATTCTATATTTTTTTTCTCTTCTATTCATTTATTTTCTATTTTATTCTGAAATTCAAATTCAATTAAAAAAATTTGAATTCTATTTGAAAATGATTCGAATTTCAATTTTATCCAAAAATTGTGTTTCGTTATTTCAGATTTGTTTAACTTCATTACTATTGTAATGCGAAAATTTGGATACATCCGAATTTCTGAATAACGAAAAATGTGTCTAAATTTTGATTCAGAAGGAAAGGATCAACAACTGGTCAGATAACCATAGAGGGGAATAAAGCCTAAAAAAGAAAACTAATGCAGCCACCATATCTAAAGATTGCTAAGCTGCAATATATTACATGTTTGGTTATACATTTAATACCACTTTAAGTATGAAAAAAAAGAAAAACTGTATTAATGTATGGACAGCTGAACTGTGTTGCATTAAAAATTGGATTCTGTTAAGATTTAGGCAAATGCATGATGTTCGTTTTCATTACATTTACTAATATAATATATACAGTACCTTTTCTAAAAACAAACTAGAGAAACAAAAATTATTTCACTAAGATAAACTATGCTCAATTTCACTAATATGTATTTTTGGTACATAATTAGCTCCAAACCTCAGCTGTCTCATATAGGGAAGGCAATTTACTCTTCAAAAATGACAAGTGGTCAGGCTATATGTTAATATATTACACATTCTAGCACAATTTTTTTTTTTAGGTGTAACACCTTCAGTGCTATTTTTATTCATTCAGCCTAGGACAAGCCATTATATCTATATATGTCAAATATGATTCATTCAGACACAAAAGGGGGTCAATTATAAGAAAAAATAAAAAAAAAACACTGGCTGAAAATGTCACATCTGTCTTAAAACATTTCTTCTCACTGCCAACATAAATAAATAAAAATATTCGCTATTTTTTAGTTTTTATCAGCTGACAGACACATCATTTTTTTTTCTTTATAAAAAGCAGCTTGTGATTATTGTGTTTCTTTAGATATTGAAAAAAAAAAATGAAAATACACTTATAGCTTTGTCAACAGCTGCAACTGACTAAAGGACATAGCTGACTTCCTGACCAGAACTTCCATCAAAGAAGCTACTGGCAATATTATCTCCTTTTGTCAACTTTTTTCAAGTAAAGTCATAAACCGAACAGCAAAGTTGTATAAATGTCAGTTTCTACTCAGTTGAGTAGGTACTTGTACATATGGTTCCTTCAGTAGTTCTTTCACTTATGTATATCATTTTATATAATAATGTAATCCACTTTTTATTTTATATGGTACTGTCGGTTTAAGTGAACCTGAATTTAAACAAGTGAAGATTATATATTATTATTATTATTATTTCATAAGGAAATTATATACTAATAAAGGTATGCATTGGATGTGCATATTATTTATTAATATTACTTATTTTCAAATGTAATTAATTACCTATTTGCCAGGAACTTCTAGCACTCTTGCTCCATCACAGATGCTGGTCTCATTCCAGCATCCTGGTTTTGGTTGTGTTACATTCTCCCTGTCTGTCTGTCCACTTACAAGATGATTGATGTGGTCATTCTCTGGGTGGAGACCAAACCTGATTTAAATCAGCCAAGCCTGCAGTCTCATGCTTGTGATATTGCGTATGTAACACGTGCCCCAAGGTCTCTGTTTCTCTGTCCTGCTCTACTGTTTGGATTCCCTTGTTGATGACCTTGGATCGGATATCTACTACCCTCTAAACTCTGCTTGTCTTTTGACAACGGATTTGACCCTGACTATTCTGAACCTTGCCTGCTTTGTATCTGGACTGTCATTGAACCACTCTGCCTGTCTGACAACCACAAGTACCTGTTTGCTTTGCTCAGTTCACACCTGTCCCGGTGTGGTTGTCAGGTATTATAGCATTGTGTATAAGTCCTGGGGGCAACCAAGTACCAGTAGGCCTCCTTGCCTTATGGAAAAGGGGGCTTCTAAAGGTGAGGAACACAGAAGCCAGCTATAGTATATGACCACCTGTGTTAGGAGTAAGTGTTACCCCATTTTGTTGTGATTAAAGGTAACAGCCAAGTAAATTTCAGGCACTTTTAATAAATTCCAATATATCAGTTCATTAGTTAACCAATTTGTTAGTTGGTAAATTAATGAATATGAAAACACTGGTGATACATTTGGGGAATTCCTTTTCTTCCCCCTTTTTTGTTATATATGGCTACTGAAATAACACTTTCTTTTTGGCACATTCACACATGTTTGCTGCGCACATTGCATGCCTGTTGCTTGGCCCCCCTTTGATGTTATCTTGCAGTGTTTCACGCATTTGTTGAGACCCTTTGAACATAATTATGCTATATTTGAATGTTGACATTACTGTTACAATTATTTATTGCCTCTTTCTCTCCCTAGAATGCTTATCAAGCTCCCGAAGAAGCGATTTTTCGCGAAACATGTAGAGCCCATGAGCTTAGTGAATAATATCTATTTAAGTCATACATGTCCCATGATCTCTGACATTTATAGTTCATATTGGAGAGGTTTAGTTGTTATTGCAAAAAGGTTGCAGTATTTTAAATGTTTTTTATTGTGATGTATTAATTGTTAATAAAATATTATTGTTTATTTTTCTATAATTGGTGCCTGGAAAGACAATTTTTTCAACTTCTTCTATTTATATAACTAATATTCAGGACGTGGCACTGCGCTATTTTAGGCTCCCACAGTTCCATCCTGTATTGATGCCTTTTGCAACTCTTTGATTCATTATATAAAATCAGATATTAAGCAGAATCACCAGAACTTAACAAGACTAAAACAAGACTGATTAAATAATTTGGCAACAAGCAAACAGGAGAATGATCAATACAACCTACATGACAAATGCATGAAAAAACACATTGGTCTATGAACCTGCAGGAATCATTTATCCAGGCTTTCTAATAATATTGATCAGAGCTCAAGAGATCAGCATAGATAAATTGATGACCTGCTTTAGGTACAGATTGTTAAAAAATGAGAAAGCAAATTAGGTAAATGGTAGATGATGTGAGATTAATACGCTCGTGGTCTTTTTTGAAGACTAATTCATTTTGACCATTGTATGCAAAAGCAGTTGTTAAAAATGTATTTTTTTGGTTTGATTTAGATGTGCTTCATGCATTGGTGCATGTGCGTAAACAAACATTGGGAAAGATGTTCTAAAACTGGGGCACTCAGAATCTGGTGCAACTGTACATGGTAGCCAATCAGCTTCTAACTTCAGCTTGTTCAATTAAGCTTTGACAGAAAAACCCGGAAGCTGATTAAATTCTATGCAGAGCTGTACCACCAGATTTTGCACTGTCCGGTTTTAGTAAACCACACCCATTATGTCATGCTGTACATGCTCTACGTTGCTTTAAGTCACCCTATTGAAATCAGAGATGCACTAAACTGTCACAAAAATAACATTTGTCACAACATTTTTGCAGCTCTTCACAGAAACCAATCAGCTTCCAGGTTTTTTTTGTCAAAGCTTAATTGAACAACTCTCTACTTTTAATAAATCAATCCCTCCATGTCTATCTCCATGCTGCTCAGTATGGCTGTCATCCTAGAACAGAAATTGAATGGCAGGATTACCAGAATAAAATAAAGTAAAATAAAACACCACTAGTCCAGGACCAGTAATACTACAAATTATTGTTCTAAGATTTACATATGCTTTATTTACAATTTGTGAAGACAGTTTGTTATTAAATTTAATAAGGATAGTTTGTCAAGGGATTGATAGCCCCCAGACATAAACAGTAGTACTTGGTGAAAGATAACCTTTGGTGCAGAGAAACTGTTCAGGGAGGACAATGACCAGTTACCACTAGCTAATAGGACTACAACATATCTAAATGCATCTTTTTTTAACAGCCAGGTTCAAAGCTTTCTCAGTACCCTTTATGCAGTTCCATAATAGGCAACACTTCAAAATCTGCCCATTACTCCAGAAACCCATGGTATGAGTCCAGATTTAAAACAGAAAGATTTTGTAGGAAGCTGGTTTGGGTCCTATTAATGATGAGACCTGGGAAGAGGGTCTAACCAGCCAGTGATTAGTCTCCCTGAAATTCAAGCTAGCCATAGATGTCTAGTTTATTGTTCAACTAGCAGGTTGAAGGAAAAAAAACTGACCTGATTCCCCCATCCACACATTCAAGGTAGATGGGGGGAATCCTCCCACTGTGTCTTTGTATTCTCAGAGTGGGCATTACACTGATCAACGCTGCAGGCTATAGCCTACAGTGTTGATTGAGAGGAAATTTTCCAGCAGAGCGGTTGAATAGAAGTCAATCAGTGGACCAATTTCTGTTCAACCACACTGTCCAGACATAAGTGGAAATTCAGCCAGTTCAGGAGCAGAATTTCTATTCATATATGTGCAAATTTTCTGATAAACTCACCCATCTATATTTCATCATATCTATTTGTCAACAATTATCAATTAAAAACTATCTCATAAACCATGTTATAACTCATTAGGTGTCAAGGGGCCCCTGGGTCCTTTTTTCACCTATCCTGCTCCTGCCCACAGATACAGACTTACTGGAGGCAGATAAAAAATGTTTTGCATAACATAATGGTTTCCCCTGTGCTATGCCAGCTGGGCACTCCTGAGTCTTTAGAAGTAAACATTTATCTGTACACCTTTTCGTATAGGTTATTATTTACTGCCGAGAAGATAATAGCTAAGATGTTGATCCAAGCTGGAGTGCCTACCTTACAACAGGGCGTAGATTATTAAAATGCTCCCACATAAGAAGCTCATCTATGACCACAGAGGTTGCCCAAACAAACTGCAGAAAACATGGGGTATGTGGCAGACTTGCTATCCATTAGACGTAGCTCCTGATATTTGAGACGGTACGCAACACTTTTGGTTTAATAATTTCTCAATCAATTATACTCTAATTATATAGATATTATAGTATTTTGCACATATTCCTGGGAACAGTCTGTGATTAGGTCTCTCATTTAATTTGTCTTCAGCAATATGATAACTTCCCAATTGTTTATGTAACATACTGTATTCCTTCTGTGTATGCTACATTGCAGAGGCCTTGTCTTATCTATTCTTTTGACTGAATATGTACAACATAGGATCATGTCTTTGTCAAAATTGATGTTACTTTAGGTCCATTTGTATCTGTTTGAGCATGTCAATAACATTTTTAAAAATGTTTTTTTATAGGGCATAGCACCCAACCAAGACCAAAAGTAAAAGTACGTTTTGGAACTTTTGTAAAAGTTTTAATGTAGTGCTAATCAATTCTAATACTGCTATTTGATTTGGCATCACTTGAGCTTGAGGTACTTGGATTATTAACAGATGCAGTAGAATTTACAGAGCTAACGCAAATTTTATTAAGGTCAGTTAGTAGAACTATTTTTATTATAATCTTATTTTACCTGATAGTTTATGAAAAAGTTCCAGTCTAATATTATTTTATAAGGCTCACATAAACCTTACCAATAACACTGGGAGTAAATACAACATATTAAAATTTGATTTATTCATCTATTGATTTAATCCGTCTAGTAGCAGAAACCTTTAATAATGTAGATTGGACTAGTAGATGACATTATGCCTGATAGATCTGTTTTTGGCACACATCTAAATAAAAATGGTAATATATTTTTGATTGTAATGAACATCAACTGTCTAAAGACTGAAGTACCTATCATGTAATGATGAAGAAAATATAACTATGCCACACAAACCTGAATTTTATTATTATTATTATTATTATTATTATTGACATTATTGTTTTGAACAATATAGAACAAAACTTTTTAGGAATCAGCATGCTGGTTCACACCATTGACCAAGTATTATCATGACTGTATTTAGTCAATGACATCACCTGGGATCCTTTGCTCTTTTGTTTCCACCCAGCTGCCAACTAGGGCAAATGTAATTTGCATTAAGAACCCATCAGGAATAGATTGTCTTGATGCACCAGCGTGTTTTGTTTCGACAGGTTGGTGGATGTTATTCATCCCCATTGACATGGATCTACATCACTGCAGTTTGTAATTGATGATGGATTTACATCCTGGGACACTTTTATTTGTTTGTTTAACAAAGGACTGTGTTGTATGCTTGTTTATTTATTTTACTTTTGACTCTTGTTGGGGGCATGTGGATTCAGCAGGTTGCCATACTACCCATACAGGCTGGGTCTCAAGAGGCATGTTGTTTGTACAAAGCAACGTTTGAGACAGAACAAACTTCATAAGAAGCTAACTGACTTACCTATATATTTTTGTGGTGAGAAGAAGTAAAGTCACACACAAAATAAAAATATAACACAAACAACAAATAATATAAAAACTCTGAATTTTAAGAATTGAACACATACAGTATTAAACATTAACTGACATCCTTTATATGCAGTAGAATTATTTTGCTTTATTATTAATTTAAGACTAATAAAATAAGCAATTGGGACCAGTCCAGAGTGCAATAAATGTTAAAATGGATCTGCACTGTAAATATATATACCAACGGATGACAGGTATGATGTGTGTACAGTTTAATATCACTTCTTTGCCATTCATTAACCTATTTTCTCTGACACAAATGAAATACTGAATATGTTATGTTGGGTTTTTTTTGTTTCTCTGGTTGTTTGACTTATGCATCAGCATCTATAGTAGTGGTGCACTGTAGGATATTCTAAAATGATGATTTTAGTGAAAGCAAATCATAATTGGATAGCTGAGTGAGAAAAAAATTTCATCTCCTTCACATTTACACTGTGCAGTCTAGAGAGCTTAATGGCATCCTGGTTTTGGCACCAATAATGGATATCAGTTTGCACTTCGAGCTGTTAAGAGAAATGTTTAGGTGCAGTAACCGATATCAACCAATCAGACTTTATTTTACTGCAGACCTACAAAATACCAATTCCAGGTATCTTTGAATTAGTATTTGCTAAGTTTTTACAATAGTGTATTGTTTTAGTAGACAATAAGTAGTTTCTCTTAAATTTGGATCTGACACACACAGAAGTGTAAGATACTAGCAGTGGCTGGTGCAAATCTGCAGGTTTTGACACATTCCCGTAGGAAAGCTTGGTATTTATCTTCTTTTGCAGGATGAGTTTAGTTCCACTTCAGGGAGGGCCCATTTACACCTTAATTATAGTCACTAGCCGTGAGTTAACCCATGCATGTTAACACACTATAAAACTTCCTACCTGCACCTTGTGTTTTTCACCTGCATAATATGTGCATTGATGTAGTTGCATGGTGTTATTTGTTGCTTTCTACACACAGCCTACAGTAGAGTAAATCTATACAATCCTGGGTCAGAAGTTTCTGTTTGTGTTTTAAGGTGTGGCATGGCACTGCATTGGAAAATGCATGACCTCTGTCTGTAATCTAAGAGCTGACATTTCCTTCTAAGAAACTACATGTTACACAATCCCTGGGTCTCTCAGTCTAGTCCTATGTAGGCTTTAACAACACAGTAATTAGATCTGACACAGACACAACCAGGATGAGCAATTTGTGATGCAACACAGAAGAAATTGTGAGGCATGGGTTATGACCCAGAACAAAAAGGTGCCTGCCCCTTTAGTGGATAGGGACAAGCTAGGTGAATAAATACATTGGACATAGTGGGATTGATCAACCATGATAAGACAAACTGCAGCCACAACATATGAGTCCATCATTACAAGTTAAGGCAAGCAAATGACACAGGGAATACAACTACACTAATACCCAGTTAAAACAACAAAAACATTTAAAAGTGTACAATGCCTTTATGGCAGCCCTTTCTTGCACCACAATGGATCAGAAAATAGACATGCACCGTTTTTTGCAATGCAGCACACCACAATGCTCAGTAGTGCAGGACATTACCATTGTGTGTTGGCATGCCATTTAAAATGAATGACACTGAACAGCATTAATGTATGTATGGTGTGTTGCCATGTGTCGCCACAACCCAGGAGTGTGAATAGGATACACCTAGAACGAGTTGGGAAGTTCTGGGATTTTGACCTTCCCTTTGCCCTTTTAAACCAACCTGTTTATTTGTCAGCTTTTATTTCTTATTGTATCGTCATTAATCATAAAAGAAAACAACTCATATGTTTCTACTTTGTAATGCTTGTCACTTATTTATCAAAGCTTAGTCATTTATTATTTTGTAATTTGTATGATATTTTTGCTTAATTTCAATAACTATGGGAGCTTTGATAGGATTTGTATTTCATATCCCCTTTTGCTGTCATTGCCTCCTAGGCCTCATTTCACTTGAGTGGCTTATTGGTATTCTTTTATAGAATAAAAGATTCTAGCACCTTGAACAGGGATCTGAGAATGCAAATTGATGTTCCAAAGTAGCATCAATTAATCAACTGCCAGGTCATCTTTTTTTTCCGGTCCATTGCATTATTCATTGTTAATTGGTGACAATCTTTATATATAACGCTGTAAACCCTGGGCTAAGTCATTCGCCCTTGATTACAGCAGGGAGATTAAGACTTTGCAGTGACTTGTCAGGCTCTGAGCTTACAGGACTGCCATTAAAAATCTGTCTATGTGTCCAGAGTGACAGTTTAATTACATCTTTAATTAACTGTAATGGTGTTCATCTAATAACTCATATAGAAGTACACAAAAGAGCAATGATACTGAGATAATGTTGCAACACTGTTACTAGTAAAAATACTGTTATTTACATTAGTGTAACCAAATTCATTCTACTGGTACATCCATCTGATAAGCAAAAATATGTCTATATTTCTTTTTATTACAGTTAATTATAGTTATATAAATATTTCATGTTGTAATTATTATTATGGTACTGATAATGATGATGATGATGAATACATTACTTTCTAAAAAGAATGATAGATAGATAGATAGATAGATAGATAGATAGATAGATAGATAGATAGATAGATAGATAGATAGATAGATAGATAGATAGATAGATAGATAGATAGATAGATAGACAAGCAAACAGACAGGGAAGGGACGATGGAGAATTCCTTTGAACATTTAAAGCAAATTGGTATAAATTATAAATTGGTTCAATTCTAAGTACAGAATGATGCAATGCAATAAAAACCTAACATCAAAGTGATTAGTAGATCCAAAAATAAACAAAAGTTTTCCTGTAAAAGTCTAGTTTGTTCACACTTGCAAGCCATCCAACCTACTGCTTCTTTAATGGGTAGCCTCAACAACCAACAGAGATCATAAGGAGTTATGGGGGGGGGGGTAGGACCAAGTTTAATTTTTTCATGGAGTTGTTACCAAAGGTAACTTCTGCTTGGTTACTTTGGAGAATTTTTTTTGTTTTGGACAGACTTTTTTAAAGGTTACAATCAAATATGAAGGCACTATTATTGTATTAATCCCTTTTAATAAGATCCACTAAGTAACAAATTGACTAAGGCCTAAAGTAAATCTTTCATTAACCTGGACATATAAAATTAGGCCTTTGATGAAAACATGGCTAGGCAGAGCTACAATTCTGAAACTTTTCTGTGAAGGAGTAGACGATGAAAGTAAAATTTTTAGGTTTTCATGGAATATCTAAAAGCAAACAGAATAGGAGATAGCCATACAGATTGATGTAATGAGTTCCAGAGGACATTAGAGGCTCTGGAGATATCCTGGAAGCGAGCATGGGAGGATGGAATGAGGGAGCTAAAGAGCAGAGTGTCTTAGATGAAGCATAGAGGACTATTTGAATAAAAATTTTGAGATGAGGTTGGTGATGTAACTTGTGTGTAAAGTTGAGGATGGCTTTGTATGTTGTTCTTAGTATTTTAAATGTTATTGTTGGGCTATCAGAAGCCAGTGGAAGTATTAAAGAGGTTAAATGGACATTGGGTGGCTGGTAAGGTGGATGAGTCTGACAGCTACATTCATTGTGGACTGATGAGGGGATAGTCTGTGTAGAGGTAGGTCCATGAGGAAGTCATTTCAGTAGTTGAAGCGAGAGAACAAGTAAGTTAATTAGTAGCTTTGTGGTGTCATTGTTTAAAGTGTTACTTAACCCAGGATCCTGCATTCATTATATCTGGTCTCCCACAGTACACAAAACATGGAAATGCAATTATTTTAGTAAATGTAAACTGCTTATCATTATGCTGATCATGCATCCTCCCAAGAAAAAAAAAAAAACATCTCTAGCAATACACACCAAACTGAGCATGTGCAGCCTGACTCCATAGACTCTGTGTTATCAAGAAATTATTAGGTGACAGTGGAAGGAGGAAGGATTAGAGAAGACAGGATCAAACAGCCCTTTTACACACTGCAGAGGGTTAACCCCTTACGTTCCACGGTGAGCACAACAAGCATGCTTTACTACATATACAGACTGATTTTACTGTTGTGGGTTTAGTAACACTTTAAAAAGGTAGAGTTTTTTCTGAAAATATTGGAGGTAAAAGTGGTAAGACAAGGACAGCGACTGGATGTGTTGGCTGAAAGGAGAGATCAGGGTCCAGGATTACACCTACCATCCTTGTATGAGGAGAAGAATGATAACTGTGCTATTAATCATGATGAAAAGGTTGGTAGATGTGACACAGGTGTTTTTTTCCTAAAAAAAAAAAGCTTTGAGGGATGTTCATATGCATGAGCCCTTATGTTCAGTATAGATCAAATACACCAAAGAACTAATCCACATTTGAGCTTTTTCCTTATAGAACTTTTCCTCTCCTCTGATAGTGAGTACCTTTCTTCTAAAACTTATGTTTGACAGTCTTCACTTAGAAAAGCAGTTTATTTCATCCATTATATTAGAAGAGCCTCAAGTAACTCAAAATCAATAATATTGAAAACTGCTATATTTGACTAAATAACAAGATAAATAAGTTACAGCAAAACATTTTGAAAAGCTAATTATGATTTACCATGTAAAGTAAAAAGTAATTTGCCCTAATTAGTTGTTTGTCGCAACCTCAAGCGCAATGAGACTTTTACACAACAAAGACTTTGCTTTCACATGGCAGCTGACACTACACAACCAAAAGAGGAAATACAGATTTCAGACCTTCCCCTGTCCTAACAGACGCAGCAAATCTCCAATGTAATGAAACCACTTTTTTTTTCTTGTTCAATCAAAGGTTTATTTAAGAAAAAGTTATACACAGGTAAACAGACACCCACAAGAAAAAAATCTTCTACAATAAACCTTTAAATAAACAAGAGAACAAAGTTGATTTATTACACTGGCATTTTGCTGCACATTTTGTGATTTTCGTTGACATTAAGGGTATGGAGGATCAAAAAAGCTCTATTAACTGATTTTTACTGCCATACAACTATAAATAGTGGACTGGTGAATAGGTATTTACTCAATTCCATTTCTAAATGACACTGGATAAAGCACCATCAGGCTACCATTGCACTAGCTACAGTCGGAGAACCAAGCAGTCCTCTGAGGGCATCAGGATTTGTGTCTGCGACTGGTGTCCTCTGGTGTCCGTGGCGGTTATAGTGGGTGTATTGGTAAAGTATAATCCCAGCCAAAAAAAAATGTTTCTAGTTATGGACAGAGCAGGGAAAGCTTTGAATCGTAGCCAGTTTTTTTTGCTATTTGTGTCCCCTTCAAGGAGATTTCCCCCTCACTCATAGACAAGAAGTACAAGAAGATCTCCCCAAAATTGAGGAGAAATACCACCTTTAACTATTTCAAAGCAACAGATATCCCTGTTGGAAGATTTCCCCTCTGCTCCTGCTCCAGAGACAACAAACTCCCCTCTATCACTCTCTTTTGCGTAACTGAAAGGCTTGTAGCTGTTCTGTAGATATTGGTCAGTTGTTTTCTATATGCTGTTCAGCAGCCAATTATTACATAGGTAAAAGGCATGTATTTATATATTAACAAGTATTTATAATAAATGCATTTTCTCTATGTAGGAACTGGCTGCTAACAACAAAATGCATGGTGTCTTCAACTTGAACATTTTGAGTTTCATTTAGACCTCAAGCACATGAGTGTCTAAATGAAGTAGTTGGCATATGTTCCACAAAAACAAATAAAATAAATTCTTGTGCTCAGCCAAAGGGGAATAATGTGGACTGCTGCAACTATCCCGAACACTGGGCCCATAAACCATGCTAAAATAAAGAAGGTGTGCTCAAAACCATAAATTAAAAAATTCATGAATAAGTGCAAAAGATCAGGTGTAAAAAACAATATGTATGTGCTAACACTTTAAATCACACATAAATAAGAGCAAATATGCAAATATAGAAAACAATAAATATATGCTAATACTTTAAATCACACATACAAAAAATTATTGTGTATAGTAAGTCTCAATGGAATATTAAAATTCACCAAAAAGACATTTAAAAGGTAAAAGTCCATATGCAGTTGATGGTAACAAAATGTTCAGTGCTTAAAGGAATTCCACTTAACAGTGCTCCAGTGCTTAAAGGTGATCCTTAGAGAAAAAGAGGGGCCTCTAACCGAATGGAAATGATCTCAAATTACAGAGATCAAAAGTGCAAATCTCATATCCCAGAGGATGCCATTTGTGGGGAAACACGTTAGAAAGAGTCTGTGTGTGACATCATCATGTCGGTGAGTCGGGTGACACTGTGGCCAAATTGTTTTATCATTGCTACCATTTTCAACTGCCTTAATATAAGTGCAATTCCTTTTTTAATAAAGTTGACGTCAGTGTATTACGCTATGAGGCTTCTCCCTATTTGTACCTTACATATGCTTTTGCGGAAAGTGGCTTTATGATCTCAAAGGGCTCTTTCATGCAATCCATTAATGAAGGTGTACTATCAGAAGTCTTTTGCCAGTGAGAGTGCTAATCTTGGAGATGGAGTTTGTGCATTTTTGATCTCTGTAATTTGAGATCATTTCCATTCAGTAAGAGGCCCCTCTTTTTCTCTAAGGAGCACCTTGGAGCACTGGAGCACTGTTGAATGGAATTCCTTTAAGCACTTTGCACCTTATCACCATCAACTGCATATGGACTTTTACCTTATTGGATGTATTTTTGGTGGATTGTAATATTCCATTGAGAATTGCTGTACACATTATTTAAAATAGGATTATTTTCACATTTGCACAATTATTTTTTGTATGTTTGATTTAAAGTGTCTGCATACTGTATATATATTGTTTTCTATATGTGCTCATTTGCATTTATTTATGTGTGATTTAAAGTGTTAGCACATACATATTGTTTTTTAGACTTGCTCTTTCACAATTATTCATGAATTTGCTAATTTATGGTTTTGAGATTTAAAGGGACAGCACACCTTTTTTATTTTAATATGTTTTTCAGAACCAGGGCCAGGACAAGTGGTGAGCAGGAAGTGCAGTTGCCATGAGAGCAAAAAATGGATGCATGACACCAATGATCCTTTAAACAGGTGTAAGGGTGACAATCTGACCACCAATGTTAGGATCATTATTTCTACTGACCACCCATGTAAGGAGCATCTCCCCCTCTGATCACCAGTGTAAGGAGCATTCTTTGCATTGACCACCAATGTAAGGGGCATTCTTCCCACTGACCACCAGTGTAAAGGGCATTGTTCCCACTGACCACCAGTGTAAAGGGCTTTGTTCCCACTGACCACCATTGTAAGGAGCATTGTTCCCACTGACCACCAATGCAAGGGACATTCTTCCCACTGACCACCAACGTAAGGGGCATTTTTCCCACTGGCTACCAATGTAGGGGACATTCTTCCCACTGCAACCAACATAAGGGACATTCTTCCCACTGGCTACCAATGCAAGGGACTTTCTTCCCACTGACCACCAATATAAGGGGTATTTTTGCCATTGACCCCTGATGAATTATCTTTGTAAGGGTTCCCTAAGACCTGAAAATTAGTTTAGGGGTTCCTCTGAGGTAAAAAGGATGAGAAAGAATGGTATAGGTCCTGGTCAGGATTACAAACAACACTGGATGCCCAGTTTGCCCCCTTGCATTGGTTGTCAGTGCTTCTTCTTACATTGGTGGCCAGTGCTCAGTGTGCACTTTTTACATTAGTGGACAATGCTCCTTCATACATTGGTGGTCAGTGCACTCTCTTGGGGCTCGCTCACAAACAGGTGGCCGAGGGGCAGTAAAAGCATGTGGCTGAGCCATGGTTTTACTGCCCCCTGACTGCCAACCTAAGTAGGAGATGAAGAATATCAGGGCTGCACACAGTGTTTGGTTCGCAGCCACGGAAACATTTAAATGACATGTTGTATTCAGTGGGTGGTACTGCCGCTGAAGGCAACACATTTAAGTGATGGGAGCCATGCTGCAACCACCCTTCAACCACATGCATTTGTGGCTGCATGTCCCTCTTTACTGATGGGCAGTTTGCTGCACAAAGAAACATTGCAAAATGCCACTCCACTAAAAACACAGTATGTTACACCACAAATATTACAGCATGCTGCTCCATATATTACAGTTGCTGCACCACAAATATCGCTTCACCACAAATCTTACAGTATGCTGCTCCACAAATACTACAGTATGCTCCACCACAAACAATACAGTTACTCCATCACAAATGCTACACTATGCTCCACCACAAACAATACAGTTACTCCACCACAAATACTACAGTATGCTCCACCACAAACAATACAGTTACTCCACCACAAATATTGCAGTATGCTGCTCCACAAATATTTCAATGTGCCCCCAGCCCCAAACTTTACAGTTGCTCCACCACAAATATTACAGTATGCTGATCCAAAAATATGACAGCTGCTCCACCACAAATATTACAGTATGCTGATCCAAAAATATGACAGCTGCTCCACCACAAATATTACAGTATGCTGATCCAAAAATATGACAGCTGCTCCACCACAAATATTACAGTATGCTGATCCAAAAATATGACAGCTGCTCCACCACAAATATTCTAGTTGCTCCACTTACGTTACAGTTGCTCCACTAACATTACCGTTGTTCCACCACAAATATTAGAGTTGCTCCACAAATATTACAGTTGCTCCACAAAAACTACAGTATGCTACCCTCAGCATAATGCATATCATACTTACATTATAATTAGACAATGTCCAGGCAGGCTGGTGTGGAGCACAGCTAGAGGAAGTGGCTATTTACTCCACTCACATGAAGAGCTGAGTACGACAGAAGACATCATGACAAGCAATAGAACCTGGCTGCAAACTGTGAATCTCTACCCCAAGGAGGCCGGGGCGGCAGCTGAAGGGGGTGTTATGGGGGTGCCACCCTTGACAGTACTATATGAGGTGGTATACGTTCCAGTTCAGGTTGTAGCTTTAAGTACATAATATTTTATTTGATTAAAAGTATGTGATAGGACATGCAGCAGTTCAGTAAATATTTCTGTAACATGCTTGTCAGTGGAATCATTTTACAATGTGCAGTAATATAAAATTTAGTTTGGCTAACTACACATCACCCAGAGACAGAGTATAGTTCAGCTCTCTCTATGAAATCTGACAACGAATACATTTTAAAGATAAAAACCTCAGCGTTAACAGGGTCAGATTTATATGTTTTTCTCCTTAGGCCTCACCCCCCCTCACAACTGCCTTGGGGCCTGTGTAAATGGCTTGGGGCTAGTATCGATAGCATCAGTTTTACATCAGTTTGAGATGCTTCTGAGATCATTTAGAATTCATGGATCCCTACAACACAAATGTTGACAGACACTGTTTTAAAGCAAATCTGTTACTTTGCCTGATTTGGAAAAGCACAGGTTTGCTCTAAAGCCACTCCTTTCACTAGATTAAACCAGTAAAACAAAATGCCTCCTTGCAGATAAACAGTTAATATCTCACTTACCTCTCTTTGCTCTTAAAGAGCTAAGCTTTCTGAAGAATCTTCGGCGCCCAAGACACTCCAAGGTGTGTCAGAAGCCTGGCCCCTCACTGCATCCTATTGTTCATTCAGTGAGGTCCTATGTCACCACTGTTTAAGGTAGTGGTGAAGGAATCCATGAAGAGCAAAGATGGGCATGCATCTGACACAGAAAACACATCAGTGTATACAGGACATGTGTAATGCATCCTGTACTAAACCCCCCTCCGCGCATGCGTGCTGCTGGCCCCCGCACACAGCACATATTTTCTGACGCCAATTCCCAGCTGTCAAAATAACAGCAGGGAGTTGCAGTTGTAAACGTTGCTGCTGTCAAAAAAATTTTTGGAAACACTATTCAAACACGAGATACAAAGAGCGATACAAAGTAGCATTATTAGATTTGAGCTTTGATTTATCCAATGTATACAGTATATACACAGTATATATTGAATGTCAGCACATTGTATACAGTATATAACAGTTAAGGCAATCTATCAAGTAAAAAGAAATAGTTTTTTTTTAATTGTACCTATTTAACCCCTTATTAACATTTAGCTTACCCTAATCAGTCCTCATAAATTCCTTTTTCTCCTTCTCCCATTAAAGCGGTTGCAAAGGCATTTTTTTTTTTAATTAAAATAAAAAACATGTTATACTTACCTGCTCTGTGCAATGGTATTGTACAAAGCGTCCCTGTATCTCCAAATCTGGGGTCCTCTGCTGGCACTGTCTACTTCTCCTCTTCTCTGAGTGTTCGCATCGCAAGCCGCTTGCTATGGGGGCAGTCATGCAGGCATGTTCCTGAACTAGGCTGTGTGCCTCTATAGACACACAGAGGGTGGCACGGCCCTGCCCCCCCCAATGCCTCCTTACAGGATTTGATTGACGGCAGTGGGAACCAATGGCTCTAACAGCTGCTTCTGTGTCCTGTGAATACAGTAAGAGATAGCAGCGCTGCTGAAGACGGGCACAACACTTGATTGAAAGAGGAGATGGGGGAGGGGGGCTGGGGGGAGCTAATCATTGTAGGTTATTTACCTTAATGCAGAAAAAACTTTATTTAACATGTATTTATTTTATTTTTATTAGTTTTTTATTTGGTTATTGTTTTAGTTATTAACCGTGAAAGACGGCTACAACATGGGTCCCCAGTTGTGGGAGGATGTCCTCCCATGTGCACGCCTCCCGCGTGCCCCCTGGGGCATGCTCTGTCATGACAGGAAGGAGTTGACCAGCTGAGGGCAGATAATGCTGGGTGTGTGCTAATGAGATCAGGTGGTCAACTCCTTCCTGTGTCATGATCTAGAGTCTGTTCAGGAAGTAAGGCAGAAGTAATGGAGTAGTGTTTTTAAACATCCATGAAGAGCGTGTGGGTAGAATAAATGGAAAGCTGTTTTATTTTTGCTAAATAAATACATTAATGACATATTGGTACAAAACAGAGCTGGAATTTAGAAAAGGTGAACAAAGGTGAACTTAGCCTTTAATGCAGGGAATGCGTAAGCTCTAAGGAGCAGGGCCCTCTGATTCCTACTGTATCAAAGTGTATTGTATTTGTACTGTCTACCCTCAAGTTGTAAAGCGCTACGTAAACTGTTGGCGCTATATAAATCCTGTATAATAATAATAATAATAATAATAATGCATTAAAGTAAAAAATGTTTAGGCTTTAGAAACACTTAAAAAATATAACGTTGGAATTCTTTGTAGCAGAATCCTAATTTTAGTGTAATTTTTAGCAAAACACATTATAGAATAACATTGATACTTTTTTTATACATAAACAATATTTTTTTTACTAACACTGTTAGTAGATAGCAAAAAGTAAGGTTTTTTTTTTAATAGTTTTTGTGTATGGACTGCATTAAAATTAAAATACTATTTATAAGATTTTATCATCAAAAGAATGTCTTGCTTGTCCTAAGAAAAATATACTTGTATATATAACATTGGTATCTTAGGTAATGACAAAGCTATGTTTGAATAAACAGGCTCATAGCAGAAAAGTAAAAATCGCTCAGGTGAAGTGCATACAGTTGTTTGTGCTAAGGAGTCTCAGCCTGCCTGACATTTGTGGGCTGCCTCCTTCCCATAACATCAATGCATGTCATACTATATTGTGCAGCCAGCACTACAGAAATACTTTGTCACTCACACCTGCTCTCCTTCCTATCTTTCAGCAGCCAGAGTAAGCATTTCAACAATCAACCTTGTTTAATTTTTTCTGCTCTGCATAGTCTATTATTTAAAATGAATTAGAGGTAATAAACATACAGTAACACAATTTAAATATAACCTGCATTTGTTCAGAAATTATTTATGCAGTCTAAACATTTTTACATTTGTCTGGGTTTTAATACCTGTATATGTAAAAATATATTTTTAGCAAAAAGTAAAGTGCATATTAATTCTTCCAAATGGAGCTAAGCTAATTTAGAATGAAAGAAGTCATCTGTCAGCTGCTTAACAAATGAAAGGGAATTCATTTATATGCAAATAACCTAACTGAGAAATAAAAGGTAGAGATATAAAACTAAGGAAAAGTGAACTTAGCTCATGTAACTGAGGTGTGATAAGGCTTTCCCATTTCTCTTAGTTAAAGTGGACCTCACAAAAATGTAAGGTCTGCTTATTAGATTCAGGCCCCCTCCCTCCGTAGAAATTTTTATTAATTAGAGGAGAAGAAGTATGCCTGTAAGAACAGAAAAAAAAAGAATTAAATACTAACCTTAGCCCTGTCTTTTCACTGCAGCCGGGGATGATGCCTTTCATCAAGATTCTAGACATAAGACACCTTGGCACTGAACTGGAGTGTCATTAGTCCACATGAATCCTGTCTGTAGGATAGACAGTATGCCAGCTGCGCTCCATGAAGTCTATTTGAATCAATCAATTCATCTCACAGACTTTGGGGTCAATTTACTAGAACTAGAGTGTCTGGTGAAGCCCTGCATAGAAACCAATCAGCTTAATTGAACAAGCTGATTGGCTACCATGCGCCACAGTTGCACCAGATTTGGCAATCAACAGATTAATTATATAACAACCCCCTATGTAGGGTCCTTTCACACGGGTGGACCAATCTGGTCCTCCTGTCAGTTTTCCAGGCGGACACAATTGGTCCCTCCAGGGCAGTCTTGAATATTGATTGGACCCTGTGCAAACATTTTCTTGGGCCCCCCCCACAACATCCCAAAAAACAAACAAAACCTGCTAAGGGTTGGGGCTGGTAACCGTTGGCCCTCTTTAAAGCAGTCAATAACACCTGCAGGAAGTATGAGAGCTATAGGGTAGCTGGTAGGTAATTCTTAAAGGTTCAGTCTATAGTGGTGGTAACAAGTAGGGGTCACAAGGCTCTTTCTCACCAGACCCAGTGACACAGCAGCAGTGATCCCTCCAATCAGGTGTCTACTCACTCTGAGTTGCCCATGGCGACTCTGGTAAGCAACACAGCAAATCCTTATCCTCTCAGCAGCTTCGTCCCTCAGCACTCAGGTCATGATCTGTACACTCGGGTTATCCCAAACATGGCAGTGAGCTTTCATTTGCACAGGCTCTCTCAGATGGAGTCTCCAGCACGGTCCTCTCACACACTCTGCCTGGGTAGCGAACTTGAGAAGTAAGCTTTGCCTGGCAAAATCTGGTTCTCTCCTTCTTACTGCTGCAAATCTTGGTGAGGGCTGTAATTCATCCTTCATTATTTTCAATGGACAGCCTTTTCTTGTTCACTGATAGGGACGGACTGAACGGACCCCTGTTCAGTTCACACCAGAACTTTCGAACACCGTGAAAGTTTGGACCCGAATATCGAACCCCATTAAAGTCAATGGGACTCAGATGTAAAAAAATCAAAAGTGCCCATTTTGAAGGCTTATACTGTAGGCAAGTAATTGGGCATACAATGGATATAGGGGTCTGGGTCCTGCCCTGGGGGACATGTATCAATAAAAAAAAAGTTGGGGAAAAACGTCATTTTTAAATGAGCAATGATTTTTTGATTTTTAAAGTGAAAGCATAAAAATGAAAAATTCCTTCCAATATAGTGCCTGTGGGGTTCCCTGAGTCTACTTGTGCGTGGCAGATCTGTAGCTTGTCTAGAATCTGCTGCAGCAATAATTGCATTTATAAAGCCAAAAAAATGCAATTTTCCCTGCAAGCTGCCTTTATTTTGCTCAGCAACAGTGTGTATGATGAGGCCACAAAGTAGTGCACTGGGAACAAGATTAGAGATTTTCTGGATACATTCTAGTGTCATTTTGACTTTGTATAGAAGTAACGGGTGAGTAAAAATTGGTCTTTTGGGTGTCAGTGGCACCTACCCACCGTATACATTCTGGTGTCACTTTGACTTTGTATAGAAGTAATGGGCGAGTAAAAATCGGTCTTTGGGTGTCCGTGGCGCCTTCCCACAGTAACCCTATAGAGGTAATCTTGATGAAAGCAAGAATTGGCCTTGCTGTAAAAAATTGAATGATAGGCACCTGTCAAACAGGTGCAGAAAAATTACACTTTGGGTGTCGGGAGCGCCTTCCCACTGTAACCCTATAGAGGTGCTCTTGATAAAGGCAAACAAAAATTACAATGATATGCACCTGTCAAACAGGTGCTAAAAAATTGGTCTTTGGGTGTTAATTGTACCCATGAAACCTATGCCAAAAACATTCTTTCAGATGAAATGATTGAACACCCTCAAAGCTAGGCAGCCTCGAAGTCCTGCAGAGATTCCACATCCCAAAAAGACTTAATCAGTGGCATTGGCATCAGGGGCTTTATAGATGGTAATCCAGGACTGATTCATTTTTATAAAAGTCAAACAGTCCACAGAGTCTGTGGACAGACGCATTCTATGATCAGTAATGAAACCTCCTGCAGCACTGAATGCCCGAAAGCACATTGGATGCAGGGCAGCCCAACAACTCAATAGCATACCGGGCAAGTTCTGGCCAGTGGTCTATTCTCATGACCAAGTAATCAGTGGATCCTCAGCTGAAAAGCTCTCCATCTCTGTTTTGGCCTCCAGGTAATCGTCCACCATGTGATGCAGATGCTGCCGATGGGACTAAAAAAATTCTGAAATGCCTCACTTAAGCGGATGCCTTCTCCAACGCTCCTCTCTTGAGCAACAGAAGACTCAAAACTACGTTTTCCATGACACTAACCTACTGGAGTCAGGAAAAATGTTCAATAAAATCCTCTTTAACCTGTTCTCAAGAGATGTTATCTTCTGCACTCTCTGTGGGGATGGGATGAGCTATGAGATCTTCCCCTTATAACGGTGGTCAAGGAGGGTTGCCAGCCAGTAATCATCCTTCTCCTTAATGCCACGTATTCTTGGATCCTTCCTCAGGCTTTGAAGCATGAGGTTGCCCATGTGCTTCAAATTACCCGAGGCTTGAGAAGCTCCTCGGGGTCACTCAGGATGACAGCATCTGAGACTTCCACCTCCCAGCCACGTACTACTCCCAAGGGTCCTGAGGTTGTAAAGCCATCGCTTACAGATGGACGCATGTCTTCCTCTTCTTTGAAGCCTATGAAAGTGCCAGAATCCTCCTCCTCATCTTCCATGCCTCTCTCCTCCTGTGTGTTCTGTGAAATAGGAATGATGGTGTCTGCATAAAGTGGGCCTTGAGAGGAAAGGAAGTCCTCTTCTTCCTCCAGCTGCTCTGCCTCCAGTGCCCTGTCCATAATACCAAGCAGAGTCTGTTCCATCAAGAACACAACAGGGATTGTGTCACTGATGCATGCACTGTCACAGCTCACCATCCCTGTGGCCTCCTCAAATGGTGACAATACAGTTCATGCATCCTTAATGATCAACTATTGGCGTGTGAAAAAAGCCAAGGCGTCCTGAGCCCGTCGTCATTCTGTTTTCGCACAGGTACTCGTTGACGGCCCTCTGCTGCATGCATAGCCGCTGCAGCATTGACAAAGTCGAGTTCCACCTGGTGAGCATGTCACAAGTTAGGTGGTTTACGGGCAGGTGGATTTCCCGCTGAATTTCAGCCAACCGAGCACTGGCTGTGTATGACCGCCTGAAATGGCTACACACTCTTCTGGCCAGCTTTAGCACATCTTGCAACCCTGGGTACGTATTTAGGAAACGCTGCACCACCAAATTGAGGACATGTGCCAGGCATGGCACATGTGTCAACTTTCCCTGTCTAATAGCTGACAGGAGGTTTGAGCCATTATCGCACACCACCATTCCTGGCTCCAGCTGGCATGGTGTGAACCACCTCTGGGCCTGTCCCAGCAGAGCTGCAAGAATCTCTGCTCCGGTGTGGTTCCTGTCCCCTAAACACACCAGCTGAAGCACTGCATGGCACCTTTTAGCCTGACTCTGGGAATAGCCTTTTGAACGCTTCGGGGGTACCTGATTTTCATAGGACAATTCTGCAGTGGAGGGCATGAAGGTAGCAGAGGAGGAGGAGGAGGTAGAGCTCACAGGTCTGGCATCTTTACCACCAGCTGTATGGAGACGTGGGGGCACAACAAGCCACAGCACCGAGCCCTGTCCTGCATCCTTTTGTGTTGCAAGCATCGTTACCCAGTGTGCTGTGAACAAAAAAATATCGTTTGCTGGACCACGTGTCAGCAGTAAGGTGGATTTTACGGCTGACTGTCTAGCCCAATGATGCCAGAACATTCCCTTCCAAGTAATGGTAGAGAGATGGAACGGCCTTACTTGAAAAGTAGTAGCGACTGGGAACCTGCCAATGTGGTACAGCACATTGTGCAAATTCACGGAAGGGGTTAGAATCCACCAGGCTGAAAGGCAGAAGTTGGACAGCCAACAGCTTTGACAAGCTTGCATTCAGACGCTGGGCATGTGGGTGGCAGGGACTGTATTTTTTTTCCGCTGCAGCAGATGGGGCAGAGAAATTTGCTGGCTACAGTCTACAGCTGGTCGTGTGCTCCTAGCAGATGTGCTGCTAGGACCTGGGACGCCCTGTGCTATACCATCATCCCTGTCAGTAGAGGCTGCTGAGAGGTAATGACTCGGTATAGCAGGGGCAGACTGAAGTGGGTAAGGAGGAGGAGGAGGGACAGATTTGTGCCCCATTTGTGTGGCTTTTAGGTGCTCTTGCCAACTAGCTGAGTGGTTGAACATTAAATGCCTTGTTAAGCATGTGGTACCCAAATAGCTGGTGTTTTTCCCACGTTTGATGTGCCTGAGACACAGTTTGCAGATAGCAACAGTGCAATATGCTGCAGATGTGCTGAAAAAGGCAGCTGAGCTTTGGGGAGTGGGCCGGGAGATAACAGCTGCAGAATGTGATGGAATAGGGTGGCTGTTCTCTACTTTTTCTTGATGTCGGCCTCCTTGGGATTGTGCCGCCTCACCTTCAGTTTCCTCCTCTGCGCTATCTGGCACCCAAGTCATATCAGTGACCTCATCATCATCATCATCATCTCCACCTCCTCCATCTTCATCATTACCATTGGAGACAACTTGGCAATACGCTGCGGCTTGGGGAACATGAATGCCAATTTGTCTACCAGTGTTCCTCCCTCTCTCTAGGTTCATGTTCCTGTCATCTCCAACCTCAGAACCAACATCTGAATCCAGTAATGGCTGGGCATCATCAAGGAGCAAGTGGCTGACGCTGTGCTCAAATAACTTAACTGACTCCTCCATGGCTGATGTTGGGGCTATGGCAGGAATATAACAACAGATAGTGCAGCGCTAAAGAAGTAAAACACTGAAGTCCACCATGATATCAATGTCCATAAGGGTAATCAGTAAATCATCCTCAGGTGCGAGCGAACACCAATTTGTAGAGAAGTGATTTCAGGTAGCCCACCACCAAGAAATAGGTTGGCCTCTCACCTGAAGAAATGGACCCTTTGATTATAGAGGGTCATAAATCGCCTTAATCAAGCAAGGAACAGCATGTGTAGGCGTCCGTCAGGGCTCAGGTGTCAAACACTCCTCAGGGACCAAGGGGCTCCGGTGACAGACTCTCCAATATAACCTCCTTGATTGGGGCCAAAGTGGTGCAGGCATCCTAGATGAGGAACCACTGGTGGAGTGAAAATAGACCCAGTTCTTCAGAGCCTCTCCTCACACACTGGCCAGCCAAACTCACTACATACATTCAGGACTGTGGGCGGGGCTTCCACTCTCTGCTGTCACTAAAGCAGCTGGGAGCTCCACTGATGCTTTGTTGGGGGGCCCACGTCACCCGTGAATTGTCGCCCCGATGACAGCTTTGCCTGGCAGGAATAGATGTGGACAAGGAGGCAGGTTTATCCACTCTGGCAACTGCAGGGGACTGCACACTTGTCTCTGCTTGCGTGACAGAGGATGGGGAGGATGAGGAAGGTTTAGTAAGCCAGTTCAACGCCTTCTCTGCATGCTGTGGTTGGATAGCATGAGCAAACTCACTAAACAGAGGAAATTATGCCCTGCCTGAGGACTGACCACCACGTCCACCTTTGCCTGTGGACACATTTGTTGCTGGCTCCCTTACAGTGCCAAGGGAACATCTGTCTCTCTTTGTTATCCTCCCAGACATTATTGGGAGGGAGGAGGCAGTGCTTATAAGCAAATGGAAAGAAGATGCACTTTAATCAATGTAAAGAGGTGTTTGGTGCAATTTAATTTGAGTACTCACACTATACAGACACACTCCAAAGATACACTATAATATACAGCAATATAATGCGCAAAACGTGCAGTAACACACGGAACTTTATAGCGTTAAACTGGCAGTAACGCACACAAAACTTTATAGCGTTAAACTGGCAGTAACGCACACAAAACTATATGGCGTTAAACTGGCAGTAATGCACACAGAACTATATGGCGTTAAACTGTCAGTAACGCACACAAAACTATATAGCGTTAAACTGGCAGAAACGCACACAGAACTATATGGTGTTAAACTGGCAGTAATGTACACAAAACTATATGGCATTAAACTGGCAGTAACGCACACAGACCTATATGGCGTTAAACTGGCAGTAATGCACACAAAACTATATGCCGTTAAACTGGCAGTAACGCACACAAAACTATATGGCGTTAAACTGGAAGTAACGCACACAGATCTATATGGCGTTAAACTGCCAGTAATGCACACAAAACTATATGGCGTTAAACTGGCAGTAATGCACACAGAAGTAAATGGCGTTAAACTGGCAGTAACGCACAAAACTATATGGCGTTAAACTGGCAGTAACACACACAAAACTATATGGTATTAAACTGGCAGTAACGCACACACAAAATTATATGGCGTTAAACTGGCAGTAACGCACACAAAACTATATGGCATTAGATTGACAGTAACGCACACAGAACTATATGGAGTTAAACTGGCAGTAACGCACACAGAAGTATATGGAGTTAAACTGGCAGTAACGCACACAAAACTATATGGCATTAAACTGGCAGTAACGCAATAAAATAGACGGTGTTCGACCGTCACTACACTAACGCTATCTGAACTGTCCCTACTCTAGCTATACACTAATTTAAAGATTACTGACACTACACTACACCGAAACTATATGAGCTGTCCCTACTCTAGCTGCACACTATGCAAAGCTGAATGATGGTCCTTACTACACTCACATTATCCCTAGACTGATAATAAACTAATATTCTACACTGACAATTGAAGCAAAATAGCACAGTATAGCACACTAATTAACCAATAGCACTGAACAGAGCCCTGTTCTATCTCTCTCCATGCCGAAATCACACTGAAAATGGCTGCCATTGAAATAATACTTTTATACTGTGGGGCGAGAATGAGCCATGATTGGATAAAGTCATGATGACAGTGTCCAATCATGATTCTGACAGTGCTCTGTGCCCTGATTGGCTGAAGCTTTCACTGCTTCAGCCAATCAGGGCTTGCAATGCACTGTTCAGCACTGCAATGCATTGGTCAGGGTGCCGAACAAGCGGTTGAACGACCCGTTTGTTCGGATGTTCGCCGAATGACCGAACAACAAAAGTTCGGCCCGAACTTATGCTCACCCATCCCTACTCACTGGTCATGCAATGTCCTCTCTCCTGCTTAGTATCACATGCCACAGTCGATCTCAATGCTCCAAGTTACTCACTAAACTCGCATACTCCTAGTTACTCCAAATTACTCACAGTACCCCTAGTTACTTCAGATTACTCACAAAGACCCCAAGTTACTTTCATTATTCCAAGATACTCCAAAAATACCCACAGTGAAGTTACACCAAATTACTCCAGGCTACTCCAAATCACACACGGCACTCCAAGTTACTCCAGACCAGTGTTTCTCAACTCCAGTCCTCAAGGCGCACCAACAGGTCATGTTTTCAGGATTTCCCTCAGATGAAACAGCTATGGTAATTACTAAGGCAGTGAAACTGATCAAATCACCTGTGCAAAATAGTGGAAATCCTGAAAACATGACCTGTTGGTGTGCCTTGAGGACTGGAGTTGAGAAACACTGCTCCAGACCACTCATAGTGCTCTGGTTACTCACAATACCTCAAGTTACTCACAATACTCAAAAACACTCACAATACTTCAAGGTACTTCAAAATCATTCACAGTACTCCAAGTTACTCACAATGCCCCATGTTACTCCCTATTCTCACATTACTCTCACAGTACTTTGAGCTAATCCAGATTACTCCCAGTACTCCAAGTTACTCCAAATGACTCCCAACACTCCAAGTTACTCCAAATTAGTTCCAGTACTCCATGTTACTCCTGGTACTCCAAGTTACTCACGGTGTTCCAATAATACTCACTATACTCCACACTTCTCACAATGACTCAGTTTCTCCCCTGATTCAGTACTCACAGCCCTCACAGTACCCCAGCTCCCCTGCTGTCAGTCCTTTCAATGTGTCCAGTGCTCTCATCACAGCCTGCAGCTCCTCCTTCCAGTGTCCCCCACAGATCCTCCCGACAGTGTGTCCCACATAGGGATGTAGATAAGGGGAGAGGGGGTCAGGGGGGTTCAATCCCCCCCTCCCAGAGCATGCTGCCCTGTGACAGCACAGCAGTCAGTGGCGGAGTATGTGTGCAATATAAGACAGGCAGTAGACATGTGCTGCACTCACCGTCTGGCTGAGGTTGACAGATGATTTTGTAGTATCCAGGCAGCCAAGTACACTTTGCCTAGGACCTGGAGCTAAGAATGCTGTGGGTTAGCTGAAGGAGAGGAGGAGTCCTTGAAGCACGTACTGAGACACCATTTTTATAGGAGACCATTGTCCACTGAGTACTGTCCTTGGCATTGAGCAAGCTGAGCAGGAGCAGCAGAGATTTCTGGCATCCAGCCCAGCTCTTAATCTGTCAGCTGGTCACTCAGTGAGCCAGACACTGTGGCTGCTCATCCATCCTTTCTTTGTGACTGTGTTGAGTGGGCTCTTTCACGTTTTATTTGGTGAGTATATAATATGTTGTTTTTAATAAAGCTCTTTGAATATTTTACTACACCAGAGATCTGCGCTATTTTCTCTCTTCCCTTGCTTTGGTCTTCACAGGTGGAGTTCCCTCTCCCTGATTACAGCAGCACTCCACTTAGTGTGTAGTAGTTGTGTGTCTAGGTAGTGGGCTACCCGCTCAGTATTTCACATTATTTATTGATTGCTGTATTTATATTTACATTTATAAATTGAGGTCATATTTATGTCATACATGGCTTCTTGGTTTGTTATGGTAAATCCAGGAATAGTGTAGCACTGTGAGTTGAACACCCTCCTGGTGTAAGGCTTTTTGTGGTTTGTGCGCAGAATGCTGAAGACTGTGCCATGTAGCCATATGTGTCCCAACTTCCACACCATCACTTACAGCTTTTGCAGGTAAAGCAGGCTCAAGGAGCAGCTGATTTGGGTCCCACAACAAGGACTGGGCCAGGGCAGCTGCCCTTCTTGCTTCATATTAAAGAAAGCCCTGGGACCCTTTAGTCTCCTCTATGGAGTGGTGGGTGTCAATGGACATTTGTCCATTGACACCTGCTGACATCCGATCCTGTCCACTAAAAAGAGATGGATGGGGACCTGTTCCCAATCCATCTGGCAGATCGGATTGTGATCGGGTGTAAACTGATAGGCGGTCTGTTTACATCCGACTGTCCATAGTAGAGAGGGGGTTGTCTGTGTCCGCTCTGCATAAAAGGAGCGGACATGGACCAGCCATCCGTCTGCTCAGCGGGGATCAGTGGACAGATTCTCTGCTGAGCAGGTGGACTCCAATAGAGCTCACCCTGTGTATAAGGGGCTTAACACACTGCTCCTTCTGTGAGTCACCAGGAAGATTTTATTCTTCTCATCATATATTCTATTCTTGTCTGTTTGCTTTATTCTTTCTTAGAAACTCATCACACCAACTTTCCTTTCCAATTCATTTTTATACTCTAATGCTGTGGTTAATTGCAATCATCAATGCACACGTTTGGGGTTGATTTACTGAATGCAAACATGCTGTTGCAGGGGAAGTTTGCACTTTGAAAGTAAATAAAACAAAACTCCCAGTAATGCTATTACTTTGCTGCAACTAGAGGGAGCTCTAATGATCTGCAGTGTGACTTCAGGACACTGAAAACCAACAAGTTCACATTGACCCCTTTGTGCCAGCGCCTCTAGTAAGAGGTTTTGGATGCCGGGAGGCGAGGTGGGGTTTATGATCATGTGACCCCCCGTGATTGGCTGTCACTGCGATTGCATGATCGGAAAGCTCCCGAACACAAGAAGCGATCAGGGGCTTTCCATTAGCTGCTGGTAACTGCGCCGGGAGGGTGTGGGCTTTCGCAACAGCAGTGTCTGCTAATTGGTACACAGACATGTGGCCACTCGGCACCAAGGTCCACCTGCCGAGAGGCCCCATATTTGCGTACTGTCAGCGCCTAGGGGTTAGACTTGGAAAGCAAGTGAACAACAGTGTTTTTTGTGTCCTCTTTGATACAGGTTAGTCACACTTCGTTTTTCCATGTGACCTGCACTGCCACTATAAAGAAAGTCATCTGTATAATGTGATCCATTTCTATAGATATACTACGGCAGAAGGGCACGTACAGGCAGAATCAAGTATCTGTACGTTGCCCCTTAAATGGCGGCTTTCGGGCGCACGCGCGCCAGCCACGAGCTCCGTGAGCATGATCGCGGGTCCTGCGGACTCGATGTCTGCGGGGATACCCGCGATCGTCTCACGGAGACGAAGAACGGGGAGATGCTGATGACACTGACACTGATCACAGCTCCCTGTAATCGGGAGCGGTGATCAGTGTCGTGTCACACACAGCCCCTCTCCCCACAGTTAGAATCACTCCCTAGGACACACTTAACCCCTACAGCGCCACCTGCTGGTTAGCCTCTTAACTGCCAGACACATTTACACAGTAATCAATTCATTTTTAATCGCACTGATCCCTGTATAAGTGTGAATGGTCCCAAAATAGCGGCAAAAGTGTCCGATCTGTCCGCCATAATGTCGCAGTCACGATAAAAATCGCTGATCGCCGCCACTACTAGTAAAAAAAAAAAATTATTAATAAAAATGCCATAAAACTATCCCCTATTTTGCAGACGCTATAACTTTTGCGCAAACCAATCAATAAACGATTATTGCGATTTTTTTACCAAAAATATGCAGAAGAATACGTTTTGGCCTAAACTGAGGAAAAAAAATGTTTTTTTATATATTTTTTGGGGATATTTATTATAGTAAAAAGTAAAAGATAATGCGTTTTTTTCAAAATTGTCGATTTTCTTTGTTTATAGTGCAACAAATAAAAACCGCAGAGGTGATCAAATACCACCAAAAGAAAGCTGTATTTGTGGGGAAAAAAGGATGTCAATTTTGTTTGGGAGCAATGTTGCATGACCGCGCAATTGTCAGTTAAAGCGACGCAGTGCCGAATCACAAAAAGTGTTCTGGTCTTTGGGCAGCCAAATGGTCCGGGGCTTAAGTGGTTAACACATTAAACTTGGAAAGCAAGTGAACAACAGTGTTTTGTGTCTCCTCTTTGATACAGATACTGCTGCATCTTTGTTATACCTGGCACTCAGATCAGGTACACGGGAAAGACACTGCATTTTGCTTGCACATGATTGGATGATGGAAGTCAGCAGATCTTCACCACTTTACCTGAACCCTGGGGAAAATGCCCTTCCAAAATAGCACTTCCCTTGCAAAGTGAACAGCCTGTTCACTTTTAGTAAATCAACCCTTCTGCTTACTAATATTATAATGTTACCAGAACCTTCTCTTCTTTACAGTTGTTGTCCAGTATTAACTCTGATTACTGCCAGCATTCAAGGTACAGCATTTAAATATAACACTAATAAGGCAAACATGCATGTTACTGGAATGTGGCTTTTGTTACTGCTTTTTACTGTAGGTGAAATGTGTTTGACTAAGGTTTTAGGGGATGTTGCAATTATACCTTTTTTTGTTTTAATGTTTATTTTTTTGCTTTAATGGGATTGATTTACAAAAGGCAAATACACTTTACAAATGAAGTTGCTTTTTGCTACGGACGATTTCCCAGAGCTTGGTGAATGAGGTGAAGTTTTGCTGACTTTCATCATCCTTCCATGTCTTCACTTCATATTTAAGAGAAGTGTAATCCATTACAATGAAGTGGGTTCATACCAACTATAGGAGGATATATGAGGATACGAGACTGGTTTATTATGTGGTGCTTTCAGAGTTACATGTGTTTTCATTAATCTACGGGTCCATGCCATCTTATAAACATGTCACTCTTATGCCTCGTACACATGGATTGTTGGCCAAAAAAAACGTGGAATTTTGTCTGAACGGTGTTGGCTCAAACTTGTCTTGCATACACACGGTCACACAAATGTTGGCCAAAAATTACGAACATAGTGACGTACTAGATGTACTACCTGTTTTTTCAGCTCTTTAGCGCCACCCTTTGGGCTCCTTCTGCTAATTTCCTGTTAGTAGAAGTTTGGTGAGTGTTGATTTGCATTTCTCATTTAGCGCTTTTCTGTTCGTTTCTAAACGCCGTTCGTCAACCAGACATGTTGCAGAATCGGAGGAGATAACGTGTTATTTATTATTGGCCTTGGAGTTATTGCTTTGACATTATTTTTTTGGTTGAATAATGATTTGATTTGGTATATTTTCTATATTTTTGGAAGCATAGAATGCACTTTTTGGTTAAGTTCTTTTGGCAGATAGCATGTCTATTTTTTTTTAATGCACAATAAAAAAAATTGTGGATAATACTACTTGGCTATGTGTTTTACTTCAAATGACAGTTTGGGAGTAGGCAGTTACATTTTAAAAAATGCAATGTAAAATTGACAAGGGACACCAACATAGTTGTATCTTTAAACTTATAAACTAGGGGATAATGGTGTTGAGGTAACTTGCATAAATAAATAAAAAAAAGAACATAATAATATTATTCTTGATATCCCTAGAAAGAAAAGCCTTTTTGTTTGCAATAACTCCATCAGTATCACCAGCAAAGCAGCTTCATTGTTATCCTATTAAAGAAGAAGAGAATTGTGGCTGCATTTGGAGATTTCATAATTTGCCACGTCACGAATGTTAATTCTCCATTACGAACGCTAGTTTACAAGAACAACTGCTTCTGCTTCCGAGCATGCGTGTTTGTACTTTGGACTTTTGTCCGACGGACTTGTGTACACACGATCGGAAAATCCAACAACACACATTTGTTGGCGGAAAATTTGAAGACATGCTAGCCAATATTTGTTGGCGGAAAGTCCGATAACAATTGTTCCATGGAACATACACGCGGTTGGATTTTCCACCAACAGCCTGACAGCCAAAATTTCCCGTCGGAAAATCCGATCGTGTGTCCGGGGCTTTAGGGTCACTATTAGATGTATTTCATACATTGCCAAGGTTGCTTTCATATTCTAGTTTTTATTATATACATTTCATATATATATATATATATATATATATATATATATATATATATAATGCCAAAGTTCCCTAAAATGTTTTGATAGTGTTTTTTATTAAATAAACATCCTATAGTTCAACAGGAGCTAGAAAATAAGATACAGTGCCTCTGGAAAGTATTTACTTTTTCCACCTTTTTTTATGTTACAGCCTTATTCCAAAATGGATTCATTATTTTCCTCAAAATTCTACAAACAATATTTCATAATGACACTGTGAAAAAAGTTTGGTTGAGATCTTTGCAAATTTATTTAAAAAAAAAAAAAAAAAATCTCATGTACATAAGTATTCACAGCGTTTGTCATGACACTCAAAATTGAGCTCAGGTGCACCCTGTTTCCCCTGATCATCCTTGAGATGTTTCTACAACTTGATTGGAGTCCACCTGTGGTAAATTCAGTTGATTGGACATGATTTGGAAAGACACCTGTCTATATAAGGTCCCACAGTTAACAGTGCATGTCAGAGCACAAACCAAGCAATGAAGTCCAAGAAATTGTCTGTAAACCCCCGAGATTGTATCGAGGCTCAGATCTGGGGAAGGGTACAGAAAAATGTCTGCAGCATGGAAGGTCCCAATGAGCACAGTGGCCTTCATCATCCATAAATGGGAGAAATTTGGAACCACCATGACTCTTCCTAGAGCGGGCCACCCGGCCAAATTGAGCGACTAGGGGAGAAGGTCCTTAATCAGGGAGGTAACCAAGAATCCGATGATCACTCTGACAGAGCTCCAGCGTTTCTCTGTGGAGAGAGGAGAACCTTCCAGCAGAACAACCATCTCTGCAGCACTCCACTAATCAGGCATGCATGGTAGAGTGGCCAGATGGAAGTCACCCCTCAGTAAAAGGCACATGACAGCCCGCCTGGAGTTTGCCAAAAGGCACCTGAAGGACTCTCAGACCATGAGAAACAAAATTCTCTGGTCTGATGAAACAAAGATTGAACTCTTTGGCCTGAATGGCAAGTGTCACCTCTGGAGGAAACCAGTCACCGCTCATCACCTGGCCAATACCATCCCTACAGTGAAGCATGGTGGTGGCAACATCATGCTGTGGGGATTTTTTTTAGCGGCAGGAACTGGGAGACTAGTCAGGATCAAGGGAAAGATGAATGCAGCAATGTACAGAGACATCCTTGATGAAAACCTGCTCCAGAGCGCTCTGGACCTCCGACTGGGGCAAAGTTTCATCATCCAACAGGGCAACGACCCTAAGCACACAGTCAAGATAACAAAGGAGTGGCTACAGGACAACTCTGTGAATGTCCTCAAGTGGCCCAGCCAGAGCCCAGATTTGAACCCGATTGAACATCTCTGGAGAGATGTGAAAATGGCTGTGTACCATTACTCCCCATCCAAAAAAATAGGTGTTCCAAGCTTGTAGCATCATAAAAAAAGACTTGAGGCTGTAATTGGTGCCAAAGGTGCTTCAACAAAGTATTGAGCAAAGGCTGTGAATACTTATGTACATATGATTTTTTGTTGTTTGCAAAGATTTCAAACTTCTTTCACGTTGTCATTATGGGGTATTGGTTGTAGAATTTTGAGGCAAATTAATTTAATCTATTTTGGTATAAGGCTATAACGTAACAAAATGTGGAAAAAGTGAAGCGCTGTGAATGCCTTCTGGATGCACTGTATGTATTTATGCGTATATCTATCCATCTATTTACACTTTTTATATGTATACTTTTTTTTGGTTTTTACAGTACACCATACCTTCATAATTAGTCAAGTTTTTACAATTTATATTTCTACTTATTTATATTATTTTTATTTTATTATTTTCTCAACCCTGATGAAAGGTTTTAGACCCTCAAAATGCATTGGCTTTATCTTCTGACCTTTTGTCAAGGTTAATAAACTTTTACTGCACTTGCAATATACAAAACATGAGTGAAATATTAGGTTTATATATAAATACAGTTTTCTGTTTTATTGTACCAGATCTCTTTTCTTTTTATATGTTTTAAGATTCACTCAGGCACTTTCCCTGTGCTGTTGACAGAGAGGTGGAAGATAGATTAGTTCATTATGAAGTTTTTTTTTTTACTGAACTACACTCTTGAGAAATGCCTAAAATGGTCTGCTAGGCGCTTTCTTAGAAGCAATGCTTGAATCAGACACATTACTTGTTTTATTGAACCAGGGAAGGCTAGCCCCAGTGTGATTGTGAAGTATGTTGTGTACGAGGATTGCCTTTTTATCGGCATTTGCATGTGTCAAAAATTTGTGAATATTTTAAAAAATACAAATAATCCTTCTGTTTAACAAGTTTGTTTTAGTTTGAAAACATACATACATATTAAAAAGTATTAAAGTGATAATAAATCTAAAAACAAAAAATTATATATTGAAATGTACCAATCCTTAAATGTAGTGTCTGCATTCCTTTTCTTTTTGTAGGCTTTTTCCTTTATTTTCACCTGGTGATTTGGCCACTAATATGCTTTCTGTCTTAGGCTGTCTCTACTTTGGTTGGAGGAGCAATTGATACACCTTTGGACAGCAGCTTTGTCAATCAGGAAAGAAGGTAGTGTTATGCCGTGTACACACGGGCAGACTTTTCGGCATCCAAGGTCTGACGGTCTTTCTGACGGACTTTCAACTAACTTTTGGCGGACTTCCAACGGACTTTCGAACGAATGGACTTGCCTACACACGATCACACCAAAGTCCAACAGATTCGTACGTGATGACGTACGACCGAACTAAAATAAGGAAGTTCATAGCCAGTAGCCAATAGCTGCCCTAGCGTCGGTTTTCATCTGTTGGACTAGCATACAGACGAACGGATTTTTCGTCCAGACTCAAATCCGTCGGAAAGATTTGAAACATGTTTTAAATCTAAAATCCGTCTGATTTTTGACCGAAAAAGTCCGCTGCAGGTCCGATGAAGCCCACACATGGTCGGATTGTCCGACGGATTTGTTCCGTCAGACCAGTCTGGTCGAAAAATCCGCCCATGTGTACACGGCATAAGATGCACAAGCAGATTTTGATGAAAATCGAAACTTCAGCTAACACTTTTTAAGCAGTTACAGCAAAAGTTTTGTATTTTTTACTTTTGGGATACAATTTTATATAAATTAGTAAAAGCTGACCATTGTAAGCACCCCTGTCAGCGGTGAATGGTTTGTCTCAACCCTCTAAATGCCACCTTTGCTGAATAGCTTGGTCTGTTGAAGAAAGTTAAAAAATGAAACATTTACTGGCTGGATCACCAGGAGAAAATAAAGGAAAACAAAGGAAATGAATGCGACCACCATACCTGTGAAGTGGCATGCTGCAATATATTACATTTTTGTTGTATTTTTGTTTTTAATATCGCTTTAATTGGTTATATTGATATAGCTCCTTGATTCCAGCTGTATCCTGTTTTTGAAAGCCAGCACCACAAAAAAGGTGTAAATCAGGTTTGTGGCTAGAAAGTTGAGTAATATGCTTTCATTTTATATCTTTCAGGTACTCCAGTGTTGGGATGTCCCCAGCATTAATCACAGTTTTGCTATTGTCACACACCTCTAGTAAAAGTTAAAATTTCGAAGATCCAGCTGCTGGAAGTTATCCATGCTGGGGGAGGAGGCATGAGTACAAATTTTTACAGAAAAATGTTATCTTTGGAGTGTGAGAGATATAACAGGGCATGTTGGTTCAACTCAAGTATGTATTTTGGGTGGAAATGGTCTTTAAACCACTTAGGGACAAAGCCTTTTTCTGACACTTGGTGTTTACAAGTTAAAATGAGTATTGCAAATCCGTTGCGGGGATCACTTTTATCTAAAAGTCTGAGGGAAAAGAAAATACCGGGATTATGGCATCTAGCTGCAGCCACAACACCAGTATTTAACGTCAAACAAATGACAAGTGGTTAACTAGTCCTTTAGTTAACAATGACCTATGGCCTAGCCTATTAAAATAGTAAATGTACACATTATTTTGTAGGTAAAGTTTAATAAAAAAGCTGGCATCTAGGTAAGCCTGGTGTAGTCTGTTCTATTGCCAGTATGCTCGCTTCACAGCTAAAGTGGGCAAATTAATGGAACTATTTAAGAGGCTGACGCACATTTCATGCAATTTATGGTACAAACACATTGCAGACACATACAGCATTTTTAGGCATTCTAAAGATCACACTTCTGACAGAGACAAGTGGAAGGGATTATCCATAGCTATAACAATATAGATTTTATTGGATTAAAATTCAAAAAATAGATTCATAAGAAACTTCAGCATTAGGTGACATCTGCTGATGCTTCGTGTGTCGATATTCATTTCGGTCGTGAGAATGATTCGATTTTTTTCACCCTGCTGTTTATTTGGACAGATGTTCCTTTCATTTACTTTAGAAAAATTAAGAGATTTCTCCATCTGGCTTTTAAAAATGTAACAATCTGTGGAACCCTTTGGAAGGATCCTGCAGATAAATTTGGATTTTGTGATGCTTAGATTTCCCATATAAAAACTGAATCTGCAGGCTATATAGAATAGCATTTTCTTTAAAGGATAACTTAGTCAAGACAAGAGGTGGTATAACATGTTTTCAGAATCATATTTTCAGGAAATTATTTTAATGTGATCCTTAAGGCCCCTTTCACATGAGGTAGATTCTGTTCTGATCAGCAGGAGATCAGCTCACAGATCTCCTGCTGATCGAAGTAGAGTTTAGTTCTCTATGGATGACCAGGAGTAAACAGACTCCGCTGTCTGTTTACACCCAACTGCCCTTAGATCCGATCTGCCTAAACAGAAGAGGAGGGATCCCCTTCCATTTTTTTAGAAGACTGGATCAGCCCCGGAGGTAAACAAGCCCATTTACACCCACCTGTCCATAGGAATTTATGGACCTTCCACTCAGGCCCACCTGAAAAACAGGTGGACCCTGATCGGATAGGCCGTGTGAAAGGGGTCTAAAAGTATTATTACTAAAGTTTGATTTAGTTAGAGTTAGATTTATAGTCATTGTCATACAAACAGCAATCAGCCATAACATGACCACTCTTCTAATATTGAGTAGGTCCCCCTTTTACTGTCAAAACCAGCCTGACCAATTGAGGCAAGGACTATTAGACAAAACATTGCATTGCCTCCACCAGCTTGCCTTCTACCAATAGAGCATCCTAGTGCCATCTTTTCCCCAGGTAAGTGACGCACACGCACCTGGACACCCACACGATGTAAAAGAAAAAACATAATTCATGAGACTATTCCACCTTCTCCCATTACTCCTTGGGCCAGTTCTGATGTTCAGATGCCCATTGTAGGTGCTATTGGCTGTGGACACGGGTCAGAATGGGTACCCTGACCAGTCTACAGCTGTGCTACCCCATGCACAACAAACTGCAATGTGCCGTGAGTTCTGACACCTTTCAATCAAAACCAGCATTCATTTTTTTTAGTAATTTTAGCTACAATAGCTCTTCTATTGGATTGGACTACATGGGCCAGCCTTTACTACCTACGTGCATCAATGAGCATTAGTCGTTCATGACCCTGTTGCCGGTTCACAATCTTTCTTTCCTTGGACCACTTTTGGTAAGTCCTGACTGCTGCAGACTGGGAACATCCCACAAGAGCTGTAGTTTTGGAGTTGTTCTGACCCAGTCATAAAGCCATTACAATTTGTCCCTTGTTAAAGTTGCTCAAATCCTTTAAGTTGCCCCTTTTTCTGCTTTCAACACATCAACCTCAAGGAAAACATGTCAACTTTCTGCCTAATATATTCAATCCCACTTTCAGGTGCCATTGTAACAAGATAATCAATGTTATTTACGTCGCCTGTCATTGTTTATATTGTTATGGCTGATTCGTATATGTCCTCTTATTGATCTGGTAAGACACAATTAGTCTGTTAACCACTTCAGCCCCGGAAGGATTTACCCACTTTCTGACCAGAGCACTTTTTACAATTTGGCACTGCGTCGCTTTAACTGCTAATTGCGCAGTCATGCAATGCTGTACCCAAACAAAATTTGCGTCCTTTTCTTCCCACAAATAGAGCTTTCTTTTGATGGTATTTGATCACCTCTGCCATTTTTATTTTTTGCGCTATAAACGGAAAAAGACCGAAAATTTTGAAAAAAAATGATATTTTCTACTTTTTGTTATAAAAAAAATCCAATAAACTCAATTTTAGTCATATATTTAGGCCAAAATGTATTCGGCCACATGTCTTTGGTAAAAAAAAAATGTCAATAAGCGTATATTTATAGGTTTGCGCAAAAGTTATAGTGTCTACAAACTAGGGTACATTTTCTGGAATCTACACAGCTTTTAGTTTATGACTGCCTATGTCATTTCTTGAGGTGCTAAAATGGCAGGGCAGTACAAAACCCCCCCAAATGACCCCATTTTGGAAAGTAGACATCCCAAGCTATTTACCGAGAGGCATGTTGAGTCCATGGAATATTTTATATTTTGACACAAGTTGCGGGAAAGTGACAATTTTTTTTTTTTGCACAAAGTTGTCACTAAATGATATATTGCTCAAACATGCCGTGGGCATATGTGGAATTACACCCCAAAATACATTCTGCTGCTTCTCCTGAGTACAGGGATACCACATGTGTGGGACTTTTTGGGAGCCTAGCTGCATACGGGGCCCCGAAAACCAATCAGCGCCTTCAGGATTTCTAAGGGCGTAAATTTTTGATTCACTCCTCACTAACTATCACAGTTTCGAAGGCCATAATAGCACAAACCCCCCAAATGACCCTATTTTGGAAAGTAGACACCCCAAGCTATTTGCTGAGAGGCATGGTGAGTATTTTGCAGCTCTCATTTGTTTTTGAAAATGAAGAAAGACAAGAAAAAGTTTTTTTTTTTCTTTTTTCAATTTTCAAAACTTTGTGACAAAAAGCGAGGTCTGCAAAATACTCACTATACCTCTCAGCAAATAGCTTGGGGTGTCTACTTTCCAAAATAGGGTCATTTGGGGGGGTTTTGTGCCACCTGGGCATTCCATGTCCTCCGAAACTGTGATAGGCAGTGAAGAGTGAAATCAAAAATTTACGCCCTTAGAAAGCCTGAAGGTGGTGCTTGGTTTTCGGGGTCCCATACGCAGCTAGGCTCCCAAAAAGTCTCACACATGTGGTATCCCCGTACTCAGGAGAAGCAACAGAATGTATTTTGGGGTGTAATTTCACATTTTCCCATGGCATGTTTGAGCAATATATCATTTAGTGACAACTTTGTGCAAAAAAAAAAAAAAATTAAAAAATTTGTCTTTTTCCCGCAACTTGTGTCACAATATAAAATATTCCATGGACTCTACATGCCTCTCAGCAAATAGCTTGGGGTGTCTACTTTCCAAAATGGGGTCATTTGGGGGGGGGGGGTTTGAACTGTCCTGGCTTTTTATGCACAACATTTAGAAGCTTATGTCACACATCACCCACTCTTCTAACCACTTGAAGACAAAGCCCTTTCTGACACTTTTTGTTTACATAAAAAAAGAATTTTTTTTGCAAGAAAATTACTTTGAACCCCCAAACATTATATATTTTTTTAAAGCAAATGCCCTACAGATTAAAATGGTGGGTGTTTCATTTTTTTTTTCACACAGTATTTGCGCAGCGATTTTTCAAACGCATTTTTTGGGGGAAAAAACACACTTTTTAAAATTTTAATGCACTAAAACACACTATATTGCCCAAATGTTTGATGAAATAAAAAAGATGATCTTAGGCCGAGTACATGGATACCAAACATGACATGCTTTAAAATTGCGCACAAACGTGCAGTGGCGATAAACTGAATACATTTTTAAAAGCCTTTAAAAGCCTTTACAGGTTACCACTTTAGATTTACAGAGGAGGTCTACTGCTAAAATTACTGCCCTCGATCTGACCTTCGCGGTGATACCTCACATGCATGGTGCAATTGCTGCCCTCAAAGCATCTGACCACACCAAGATCGGTGTGATAAAATGCTTTCCCAATTTCCTAATGGCACTGTTTACATCCGGCGAAATCTAAGTCATGAAATGCTCCTAGCTTCCGGTTTCTTAGGCCATAGAGATGTTTGGAGCCACTCTGGTCTCTGATCACCTCTATGGTCAGCTGGCTGAATCACCGGTTGCATTCTCAGGTTCCCTGTTGGGACAGGAGAGCCAGAGAAAAACATGGAAGACGGTGGGGGGGGATGGGATTCCCTCCCACTGCTTGTAAAAGCAGTCTAGAGGCTAATTAGCTGCTAGGATTACTTTTACATGAAAGCCGACCGCTGGCTGAAAAGAATGATACCAAGATGATACCTAAACCTGCAGGCATCATTCTGGTATAACCACTCAAAGTCCAGCAACATACCAGTACATTGCTGGTCCTTGCTGGTCATATATTGTAAACTTTTTTTTCATGCAGCCTGTGGGCTGAATGAAAAAAAGATATTGATCGGTGGGTATGCCCACCATTAGAATACCTCCCTTCATCCACCCACTTCTAATGATGGGCATACATGCACTGTATATATATGCTGAAGCATGGGGGCATCCTCCCGCAAAAGTTAGGAGCAAATCGCTCCTCCGCCCTCTGCTGCCCCCACGCTTCGGCATATATGCTGAAGTATGTAACTGTGGTGGTGAAATCACCTCCGACAGCGCTGGAGTCACGGCTTTATGTATCGTGGGAGCAAACGCTGTTGCTGTCAAGATAAATAAATCCGCGCTGCAACTGAATGGCGTACCTGCTAAGCAAATGATGGTTAACAATAAAACAAAGTAACATTACAGTATAACAGTAAGACTTACCATACCTGCAAAGCAAATACAAAAAAAAATAGTAAAAAATAAAACATTTAACGCAACCTGTGCCTAAAACATATATATGCCGAAGCATGGGGGCATCCTCCCACAAAAGGCAGGAGCAAATCGTTCCTCCACCCACTGCTGCCCCCACGCTTCGGCATATATGCTGAAGTATGTAACTGTGGTGGTGAAATCACCTCCGACAGCGCTGGAGTCACGGCTTTATATATCGTGGGAGCAAACGCTGTTGCTGTCAAGATAAATAAATCTGCTCTGCAACTGAATGGCGTACCTGCTAAGCAAATGATGGTTAACAATAAAACAAAGTAACATTACAGTATAACAGTAAGACTTACCATACCTGCAAAGCAAATGCAAAAAAAATTAGTAAAAAATAAAACATTTAACGCAACCTGTGCCTAAAATATATATATATGCCGAAGCATGGGGGCATCCTCCCACAAAAGGCAGGAGCAAATCGCTCCTCAACCCACTGCTGCCCCCACGCTTCAGCATATATGCTGAAGTATGTAACTGTGGTGGTGAAATCACCTCCGACAGCGCTGGAGTCACGGCTTTATGTATCATGGGAGCAAACGCTGTTGCTGTCAAGATACATAAATCTGCTCTGCAGCTGAATGGCGTACCTGAAAACAAAAAAATGGTTACCAACAAAACACAGTAGACAGTAAAGTATAAAAAATTGCATATCTGAAAAGCAAACATGGTAAAACATAATAACAATAAAACATTGCAGAATAGAATACAGTAAAAAAGAGGAGAACAATAGAGAGAGAATAGAGAGAGAGAGAACAATAAAACGACAACTATTTTTGTTTTTTTTATTTTTTTTTTGTTTTTATTTTTTTTATTTATTTATTTATTTATTTTACACTTTTTTTTAGTAACTTTAACTTTTGTAACTGGTATCAGGTTTGGGTCTCTCAAAATGCGATGGCATCTTGGGAGACCCTGTGAAAGTGTGTCCTAGTCTATGCAATGCTGTACCCTACGCTAAAACTCAACTAGTGAATGGTAGCGTTCAAAACATTCACCAATGCATAGACCAGGATTGTCAGGACAGGAGGGACAATAATACCGGGTGTCACGCCTAAATCCGCGCTTGCTACAGACACGACATCTTCTTTGGGGGGCTCGTTGGGTAGGGGTACTCGAGAGGACATGAGGAAAATGCCTCTCATGCAGCCGGCTTACTGCATTTAGTTGGGGAAGGTGAGGTGGAGCACCGTCTGGAAACAGAAGGGCTCTGACGATCTCTTCCTGGAATTTAAGGAAGGATCCAGTCCGTCCTGAAGCTCTGTATAGCACATGAGCGTTCAGCAAAGCCAATTGAAATAAATAAACAGACACTTTTTTGTACCAGCGTCTGGCCTTACGGGCAACTAGGTAGGCTCCAACAACTGGTCGTTGAGGTCCACCCCTCCCATATTTTGGTTATATTCGTGGACACAGAGGGGTTTCTCCACAACACCAGTCGCTGTAGTAATTTGGACCGTCGTGTCTGCATGAAGGGAGGTAAGAACGAAAACATTCTTATTATCCCTCCACTTCATAGCGAGCAAGTTATTATACTTCAAGCAGGCTCTCTCCCCCAGCCTAAGATGGGAATCTACAAGCCGCTGGGGAAAGCCCCAGCGATTAGGTCGCACGGTGCCACATGCTCCAATCTGTTGATCAAAAAGATGACTAAAAAGTGGCAAGCTCATGTAATAATTGTCCACGTACAAGTGGTACCCCTTTCCGAATAAGTGTGACACCAAGTCCCACACTATCTTGCCAGCGCTTCCTATGTAGTCAGGGCAGTTTGTCGGCTCTACGTGACTATCTCTTCCCTCGTAAACCATAAAACATGTATAGCCTGTGGCCCTGTCACAGAGCTTATACATCTTGACCCACGCTTGACGCACGCTTGCTGGGAAGGTACTGTTTGAATGACAAGTGGCCAGAAAACTTAATCAGGGACTCATCAACGCAGACAACTTGATGGGGAGTAAACAAGTCTGCAAAACGCTGGTTGAAGTGGTTTATGAGGGGCCGAATTTTGTAGAGCCGATCGTATCCAGGGTCTCCACGAGGACGACAGAGTTCATTGTCATTGAAGTGCATGATCCGCAAAATCTGCTCGTATCGTGCCCTGGTCATGGAGGCAGAGAACAAGGGCATATGGTGAATTGGGTCAGTGGACCAATATGACCGCAACTCACTCTTTTTAGTTATGCCCATGTTGAGGGAAAGGCCCAGAAAGATCTTAAATTCGGAGACCGTAATTAGTCTCTAATCTCTGGCAAGGGAGGACTGGGGAATAGTGGCGATGTTTTGACCAGCGTATAAATTGCTTTGGTCCACAATAGATCTATAGATATCTTCGGTGAAAAACAGCGAATAAAAATCCAGTGGTGTAAAATCAACTGTTTCCACCTGAATTCCGGGTTGGCCAGTGAATGGGGGAAGTACGGGTGCTGTAGAAGTGGTGGGTTCCCAATTCGGATTGGCGAATGCAGCAGGAAGGGCACTATGGGCACGACGGGCCTGTGTTCGTCTTCTTGGTGGCAGCGGGACACTACTAGTGCTTGCCACCTCACCAGCTTGAACTGCACTTATGGGACTTGCCACGTCACCACGTGATACTGCAGTCCTGGATGTAAGACCAGGGTGTACTAGGCCGCTGGTGCTTGCCAGTTCACCAGAAGGAATAGTGGCGCTAGTACTGCTCTGCTCCATACGAGGGACCTGCGGTTCTTGCACTTCAAGAACAGAAGAAGAAGATTGGGGTCTGGTACGCCTGACCTTAGCAGGGACCACAACTCCATCGTCAGAGCTATCTGTCATGGAGCCGCTGTCCTCTACAGGATCATATTCTGAGCCTGAATCTGACAGATGAGTGACTTCCTCTTCACTATCTGTCATGCTCAGAAACGTTTAGGCCTCTTCACTAGTGTACCTTCAATTTGCCATTTTGGGCTCTAAATTTAGGGGTACACTAGTGAGACTCACAGGCAAAAAAGCTCCTGACTGTTAGCGACTGATTCAAAACGCTACCAAAAAACTGTTAGCGATCGCAGGGATCAGGCCTGACTCTGCGAACGCTGCAGTTATGTGTGCTTAGTGTTTTGTAAGTGTCAGTGATCGATCGATACTGCACTTGGGTGGGCTGGGCAGGGCTGGCCTGAGGGGCAAAAGGTATCTGGGCTGATCCCACTAACACTGTGTTTATGGGAACCCTAAACTGCTGGGGATGCTAGTATAGATCTGATCGGATCAGATATTGATCCGTTCAGATACTATAGCACTAAGGGAGGTGTATGCTGCGTGTGTGGGTGTTAGCGGTACTGGCGCTAACCTGACGCTGCCTGGGGCGACGCAGACCTTATCTGACCCTAAAAGCGTAACTTATATCACCGCCGGGCAATTAGGGGGTTAAACCTTTATAAGGTAATAAACGGCGTGTGCCCTAAAACTATAATAAACTATAAAAAACAAACTAACTAACCAGCATCACCCGTAACACTTAGACGGTGATCGCTGGTGAAAGGGTTAACTAGGGGGCAATCAGGGGGTTAAAACCTTTAGTAGGTAGTATATGGGGGTCCCTGTCGCTATAAAACGCTGACGGCGAACCTATATACTTACCTCCCTAACTAGCGTCACCAGTGACACTAATACAGCGATCAGAAAAATGATCGCTTAGTGACACTGGCAACGGGGGTGATCAAGGGGTTAACCTTTATTAGGGGGGGTTAGGGGGGTACCCCAGACCTAAAGGGGGCTAACCCTAACTGCCCTAACACTTATAACTGTCACAAACTGACACCAATGCAAAAAAAAAACCTGCTATTGATGTCAGTGTGACAGGGGGTACAGGGGGGTGATCGGGGGGTGAAAAGTGTGCCTGCGTGTTCTACTGGAAGTGTAGTGTTGGTGCACTTACTTGATGTCTTCTCTCCTCAGCGCCGGAACAAAAAAGACCGGCTCGAGGAGAGATTACATCACTTCCTCTGCCTCTGTTTACATTACAGAGGCAGAGGAAGATAATCATTGGCTGGGAGCAATCGCGAGGGGGGAGGCCACGAATGGATGGCCTCCCCCTCATGTCTGATCGCTGCCAGACAGAAGCCGACCGCCTCGGGCACCCGCGGGAGGCAGATCATGTACAGGTACGTGATTCTGCCTGCCCGTGCCATTCTGCCGACGTACATCGTCGAGAGGCGGTCGGCAAGTGGTTAATGAACAACACATAACAGAGCACCTTGTCTGCATATATCCAGATCCTTCTGGTTACTTCTTTTTTTTTTTAAATGTATGTTTATTAAAGATGTGGCAAAGCATATACAGTATCTCACAAAAGTAAGTATGCTCCTTACATTTTTGTAAATATTTTATTATATCTTTTCATGTGACGACACTAAAGAAATTACACTTTACTACAACGTAAAGTAGTGAGTGTACAGCTTGTATAACAGTGTCAATTTGCTGTCCCCTCAAAATAACTCAACACACAGCCAACATGTACTGTGACATACTGAAGCAGAGCATGATGTCCTCCCCTCGGAGACTGGGCCGCAGGGCAGTATTCCAACATGATAACAACCCCAAACACACCTCCAAGACAACCACTGCCTTGCTAAAGAAGCTGAGGGTAAAAGTGATGGACTGGCCAAGCATGTCTTCAGACCTAAACCCTATTGAGCATCTTTCGGGCATCCTCAAATGGATGGTGGAGGAGCGCAAGGTCTCCAACATCCACCAGCTCTGTGATGTCGTCATGGAGGAGTGGAAGAGGACTCCAGTGGTAACCTGTGAAGCTCTGATGAACTCCATGTCCTAGAGGGTTAAGGCAGTGCTGGAAAATAATGGTGGGTACACAAAATATTGAAACTTTGGGCCCAATTTGGACATTTTCACTTAGGAGTGTACTCACTTTTGTTGCCAGCAGTTTAGACATTAATGGCTGTGTGTTGAATTATTTTGAGGGGACAGCAAATTTACACTGTTATACAAGCTGTACACTCACTACTTTACATTGTCGCAAAGTGTAATTTCTTCAGTGTTGTCACATGAAAAAATATAATAAAATATTTACAAAAATGTGAGGGGTGTACTTGCTTTTGTGAGATACTGTATATAGACATATAGACATTAAATGATTTAGCGATCAATTACATATATCAATAACAATAGATAACAAATCCAAAGTAAAAGGATGACTGTATAATATCAATACGTATTAGACGAATGCTGGTGTGATTAAAGTTCACTACAGATGCAAAAGTAAGTCATATGATAGGATGATGTCTCAAGCCACAGTTTTGTATTAAAGAGAAAAATAAAAAAGAAAGAAAAGAAAAGATGAAAGGGGAAAAAAAACTCACAGAAATTAGGGAGGCGTCCAAGAGGGAGTTTAGTAAAATGCCCTAAATCGAGTTACGTCATTGGAGGGACAGCTATAACTGAGGCAAATTCAAAAATGTCTTCCAAGCATGCCACACTTCCTAAAATGTTATATATTTTTTGTTGGTGATAGCCAATGCCTCTTCCATCCCCATACTGTTATTTAATTCCTTCTGGTCACTTCTAAACTGTCAAATTGGTATGTTTCATGAAATCCAGTTGCTGGAATGAAAAAATACAAATAAGCACAAACCGATATCGATCTGACTTTAATAGCCGGTTCACACCAGAATGCGGTGTGGGAAACCCTGTGTGTAGCAGGAGTGTGTAACAGAGTGCAGAGGTCAAGAGTGCATACACACACAGTGAAGGGATGCATCATGGTGCCCCCTCAAAACACATGGAAACACTGGGTCTGGGGCAGCTACCTCACCTCCACCTGATAGTTGGACCTTTTGGCAACCCGCCCTCACTTCCTACTATTGCTGCTTTCTTCTGACCATTGCCCACAGTAGGCTGGTAGTGAAATGAGAAGAAAGTAAAATCCAGCTGGCACAGTCCCTACTCTCTCTGCATGACAGGAGTGAAGCTGCATCCACTCCTCTCAATCAGCACTGATTACATATGGGAAAACTTTTTTTCTGGGGTCAGCCTCTTGAAAATGGGGACTGTCGCCAGAAATTTGGGACACATGGTCAACCTAATAGATCAAACATTTGTGTAGCTATAATGCCCCGTACACACGGTCGGATTTTCCAATGGAAAATGTGTGATAGGACCTTGTTGTCGGAAATTCCGACCATGTGTAGGCTCCATCACACATTTTCCATCGGATTTTCCGATACACAAAGTTTGAGAGCAGGATATAAAATTTTCCGACAACAAAATCCGTTGTCGGAAATTCCGATCGTGTGTACACAAATCCACGGACAAAGTGCCACGCATGCTCAGAATAAATAAAGAGATGAAAGCTATTGGCCACTGCCCCGTTTATAGTCCAGACGTACGTGTTTTATGTCACCGCGCTCAGAACGATCGGATTTTTCGACAACTTTGTGTGACTGTGTGTATGCAAGACAAGTTTGAGCCAACATCCGTCGGAAAAAATCCTAGGATTTTGTTGTCTGAATGTTCGAACAAAGTCCGACCCTGTGTACGGGGCATAAGACTGACTTGAAGAAAAGAATCAAAGCATTAATTGACTTAAACTGACCTTAAAACCTTAAACCCCATGTTAGCCCTAAGACATTAAAATATATGCATTTGTTATTTTCATTATTTGAAAGAAAAGTACAATTCTTGATTTCTTCTTTCTGAAAATAAAAGGTGTCAATGTATAAGCCTACTTAATTCAAGATGATTACTTCATTATGGTCTTAAATTGCTGGAAAACATCTTGTCTTTTGAATAATTCAAATGTGAAAGATGCACCGAGACCAAAGAGAGTGGAGAGCCACACTGGCATAGATCATTGATCAGCCATTATTAAAAATGCAGGCAATCAGAGCTTCAGTCCATGCATGAAGACACAATTAGTTCTTTTAGTTTAATAGTTAAGGCTGAGAAATGAATATGTGAAATATTTTTTGACATATAGCATAAGCATAAAAAAATGAATTATCTGTACATTTGCGAATGTAAGTCATTTAAATGCCAAGGTGTGATAAATTATTTTGGGAATATAATAGAAAAACAAAGTACATTTGTGTTATTTACCATTTACCTATTCATTGTTAAATAGAACTAATTTTTTCAAAAAGACAAAAGTCCAATACTATATATATTTTTTTTATAATCAAGGTTTTATTAAAATTTTACAATACAAAGATGAAAAAAACAGCATAGAGGTCACATACTTGAGGAGTAGGCTGTACATAACCAGAAATAAACGGCTCCTTTGTACACAATCCGCAGATTCAATTGTACTATAACATGAATCCAGTACTGTGTAAATCAGGAGAGCGCAAGAGGAGATTTACTAAAACTGGTGCACTCAGAATCTGGTGCAGCTGTGCATGGCAGCCAATCAGCTTCTAACCTCAGCTTGTTCAATTAAGTTTTGACAATAAAACCTAGAAGCTGATTGGTTTCTATGCAGAGCTGCACCAGATTTTGCGCTCTCCAGTTTTATTAAATCTCCCCCATAGTCCTCAATACAACCCATGTAATGACAGTAGTAAAATGTATCAGATGCATTGTGACAAACCAGAAAAAGAAGAGAAAAACAACAAACAGAAAAAAAGGCTTATCCTAAGAGACTTAAACTAACATTAAGGATACGTTTGGAGGTGAGTCTACAAAAGGTCGTCAATAATAGACCGTAGGAATACTAAGCATGGGGTTGTGCCATAACATTTAGGTATTAGGTATCTCAGTGGAGTAGTACATCCAACCTGCTCAAGTATGCCTGAATATATCCTACTGGTTTTTAACTGAATGTACCCAACATTCTGCATCTATGATCTTATCTTACCTCTCTCTTTCAATCCAGTAGAGAGGGACAGATGTCTTGTTTCCAGAAACATGAAATAAGAGATTTTGCTGCATTAAGCAGGTGAGGAATAACACTGTTCTTATAGGATTTAACAGATGAGGGGGTATCATGGAATAAAAATTGCATAGGGGTACCTGCTATGGGTGTTAGGGTCAGTTTTTTTAATCCAGGGGGTGATTGCTTCCCAGAAGGCCTTAATCTTGGGGCATGACCACCAAAAATGTACGAACTAGCTCATTATGAAATAATTACCTCAGAATGAAGCCCCCGTATCGGAGCCCGGTCCACGCCGAGGGAGCTGACATCTTGCCCTCGGCGTGTCTTCCGGGATTACGTCACTCCGTCATTACGTCGCGGGAGTTTTCTTCCCGACAGGGTCTGGTGTTCTGCAGAGAAAGTTCCCCCCGGCAGGTAATGACCCCCCTGTACTGCGCAGGCACAGCACAGTACGAACAACAAGGGAGCCGCCAAAAATATCCAAAGCTGAACAGCTGTGAGTGAGCTGTACACGTCACCTGCGCAATGAGCAAGACATTGTGGCCGACGCTGCCCCACGCTCCCAATGCTCGTGCTACTCTGCAAGCGGCGGGTGTATTACTGTGATAATGTGTTTATTATCCGCCCCTTGCAGAGTAGCACGAGCATCGGGAGTGTGCAGCATTGGCTGTTAGCATCGGGAGCGTGCGGTAGAATGCTGCGCCTGCGCAGTACAGGGGGGTCCTTATCCGCCGGGGGAACTTTTTCAGCAAGACACCGGCAACGCTGCCAGACCTTCAGCCGGGCATTCAGAGCGCATGTGCCGCTGACGTCAGTGGCTGCATGCAAAGAGAATATCTCCTAAACCGTACAGGTTCAGGAGATATTAATTTTACCTACAGGTAAGCCTTATTATGGGCTTACCTGTAGGTAAAAAGTGTAGAATTTGGGTATACAACCGCTTTAATGTATAAAAGAATATGGAGAAAGTATGCGTAATATTTCAGAGCTACATGACTGATGTAAAGCTATTGTACATACATGCATCTGTGCAAATTATTAAAAAAACTTAATTCCAGTACAAGCAAATATTGTCTAAATACAAGAGGCATGTGCATTCTTACTTCAATCTTGGTGCCCTTTGTGTATGTCTTTCAGATCTGTGCATTTTGCCTCTGTGAAGGAGTTTCCTGTAATAAAGACCAGTCACTGCTGCTTTCTCCCCTTATGCAGGGTGATGGGTCTTATATCCGCTTTCTTGTATTTTTCTCCAGCCTGTAGTGGGTGGACCTGATGGGTTCCTCCCACAGCTCTTCTCTCTACACAGGCAGCACAGTGGTGATGCCATCTTAGTTTGCACAGCTATTTGGTGCACACAAAGTGAATTTGTATTCTTTGTGGGTATTGAGAAATATATTTAAATTACAGTTTTTTGTGCCTGGAGTTCAGCTTTAAAGAGAATGTGTAGCGGTCTGCATATATTTTCTTCATGACATTATTATTACCTTCTGCTTAAAGTGGTTCTAATGTCAAATACTGTAGTTTTTTATGGTTATGCATTCTATGCTCATCTGCTCATCTCTTTCAAAGGCTTAGAGAACAGTGGGAGCCATTGGCTCCTGCTACTGTCAGTCAAATCTAGTGAGAAGAGAAAGGGGGCCAAGCTGAGCCGTGCTGTGTTTGTGTCAATGGATGCACACATCCCAGTGAGCCTGCATGTGTGCCACCCATAGGCGTGCGCAGGGGGTATGCCAGGTGTGCCTGGGCACACCCTAATCACTCTTTGCGGTGCCGATTCCCCCTACTGCCTGGGCTTCCCCCCGTGTTGTGCCTCCCCACCGCAGTGCTGCTGGCTTCCCTCCTCTTCCCCCACCTGCTGTGGGGGATGTTCAAAGATGGAGAGTGGGGGAAGGGGCTAATCAATATGTCATTTACCAGCCCCTTCCTTTTCTAAATGAACGCAGTGAACACGCTCACTCCCTGTGTTCAGTCATAGCTGAAGTATAGTAAACTGTGTGTGGTGGCTGGCGCTAAACTTTTTTTGAGGGGGGGCGGCAAACAAACAATTCCCCCCCCAGAGGTGCACTCACTACCCCACGGTCACGGCACTGCGGCTTCCTCGGTTTCTCCTCCCTGCCAACCCGATCTGCCTCCTGTCCTGATTAGCGGGAGCAGAAGCCGGAAGACAATAGCGAATATTGAGTCGCTAGTGTCACAAGTGGGTGGGTTTGGGGTGCAGTGCTCTGCGCCCCCAGCCCAACCTTTTTCATGCCAATTAGAGCCTCAGGCTCTAATCATGTGGCTTGAAAAAAAAACCTCATAGAAACCTATGAGTCCAGCACCCCGCATGCATCCCTGCATGCAAACTAGGGGGGCGACGCCCCTGTGCCCCTTATGAACTGGCCTCTCCTGTAGAGGAAGCCGCTCAGCACAGGACACTTCCCATTCATTCACTGTCCCATGCAGCTGAGGTTGCAGAGAAAGTCATATGTGTTTAAGCTTAGGGGTGCACACCCTAATGCAATAGGCTGCGCACACCTATGGTGCCACCATAGGAAGCTGATTCCTATGGTGGCACATGGAGAAGAGTGCCAGCGGGGGACCCCCGAAAAGGAGATTCAGGGCCGCTCAAAGTAATACCCTTACACAGAGCAGGTAAGCATAACATCTTTTTTTATTTTAGCAAGAAAAAAATGTAACCTTACCGCCACTTTAAAATGTTAACAGTGTTAACAGATGGTTGTTGTATACAGAACCCAGGCATTTGTTGGGGCTCGTTCTTTCACCATTTTACAGGGCAGGTTTGTGGACAGCTTAGTAAGTGACTCAGTCAGAGGGGTCTGATTTCAATAATTTGAACTACTTGACCACACTCTCTGCAATCTGGCAAAATGTTACCAGTGTCAACTATATTTTACAGTGTTATCTCCAGAGTAAGGATTTGTTGCCAGGTGATCTGGTGACTTTTTTGATCAAGTCACCTATGTGAAACAAGATACAATTATGTGAACACAATGGAATTTTGTTTAAAAATTTCTGCCAAGTTTTTATTTTCCATCAAGGACACTGAATTGATTTGCATGTCCATTGCAGAGGAATGCCAGGAATGCAGGATTGAAAATAGGTACACAGAACTTTTTATACAGTTATGCCCTGTACACACAGTCTGATTTTCCAACGGAAAATGTGTGATAGGACCTTGTTGTCGGAAATTCCGACCGTGTGTGGGCTCCATCACACATTTTCCATCGGAATTTCCAACACACAAAGTTTGAGAGCAGGATATAAAATTTTCCAACAACAAAATCCGTTGTCGGAAATTCCGATTGTGTGTACACAAATCCAACGCACAAAGTGCCACGCATGCTCAGAATAAATTAAGAGACGAAAGCTATTGGCTACTGCCCCGTTTATAGTCCCAACGTACGTGTTTTACGTCACTGCGTTTAGAACGATTGGATTTTCCGACAACTTTGTGTGACCGCCTGTATGCAAGACAAGTTTGAGCCAACATCTGTCGGAAAAAATCCATGGATTTTGTTGTCGGAATGTCCGATCAATGTCCGATCGTGTGTACAAGGCATTTGACAGGTAGATCCTGTTATCTCCTTCACTTTATCTCCTTATCTCCCCTTCACTGTCTACTTTTGTATTTCTCATAGGGCATAACTCACTGACAGTTTGCTACTCCTGAATGTTTGCTAACTCCATTCCGACAACAAAACTGTGGATTTTTTTCCGACAGATGCTGGCTCAAACTTGTCTTGCCTACATATGGTCACACAAATGTTGTCAGAAATTCCGAACGTCAAGAACGTGGTGGCGTACAACGCGTACGACGAGCCGAGAAAAATCAAGTTCAATAGCCAGTGTGGCTCTTCTGCTTGATTCCGAGCATGCGTGGACTTTTGTGCGTCGGAATTGTGTACACGCTCGGAATTTCCGACAACAAGTTTTTTTGTCGGAAAATTTGAGAACCAGCTCTCAAACAGTTGTTGTCGAAATTTCCGACAGCAAATGTCCAATGGAGCATACACACGGTCAAAATTTCCAACAACAAGCTCACATTGAACATTTGTTGTCAGAAATTCCAATCGTCTGTACGTGGCATAATTCCTGATATGGAGCCAAAGTTACGAGAAACATAAGCTATGTATTTGGATATTCTTATGCAATTTTAAGAGTTGAAGAACAGCATCTGGCATCTCTCGGTTAACAGGGCAAGAACTATTAGTATTCAGGTGACGGCTAACCCCTATTACGTAAGCTTAAATGTTATGGTTCAATAAGTTTTATTGTTTTAACATATATTTAAACAGAAAAAGAAAAAGGTAGAAGCATTGCCAGTTGCCTGACATCAGGCCTCCTGGTCTACAAATTTGAGTCATATAAATAACAAATATAGTGCAATCCAGTACTTGTGCAAAGGTAACTTGAAATCGATCCGTAAGGTAGCCTCGTAACCATATGTCTGATTTACATGTAAGTGCTATTTTTCCCTGGGTCTGGATGCCCCTTTGGGAGCCTGCTGCACCCAGAAGCCCAGGGAAACTGAGTACTTAAACTAGAACAACAATGATTGTCAGAACTATCTCAGTGACAGAATTCCAAATCTCCTAAGAAGTGGAGGATGGAAAAGCTCATAGTGAGGGAAAGGAAAACTTATGAATTGCATTGCAACCCAGGGTGGTCTCCCACCAGATATGGATGTATGTACCCTTCATTGAGTTGCATCTCCAGCATGTATCGGTGTTCGACAGAAACATGATCCTGAGGGTGGTTGACACCCGATACCACCTCGATATCAGTTTGTAGTTTTTTTTCTTGCGTGTAGCTTGAGATGGATGTCTTGTGAGCGAATGGAAAGGCTCTACTCCTCTCTGCCTCAGTTATCTCTTTCCCGATCTCCGCTGACCAGTTGTTAGTATATTTAGGTAGGGATCCATGAGTGCGTTCTAGGATCAGTTTATATGTCAGTGATAAGGTGTGACGGAGAATGTCAGAGAGTGTGCATAGTTGTTCAAACCCGGTCAGGGGTCTGTGGATCTGTTTAGAATCATGGAGCTTCTTACAATAGGAAGTCAGGTGTCTACGAGCCATGTCACCTTGGAAGTAGTGTCTGTTTGAGTAGATAAAAAGGTACCTAGGGTATTGTCGACAAACTGTCTTGCCGTGGGCCAGGAGTCCCTGTTGTAGTTATCTATGGTGTGGGTTGAGTTGCCTACCGGAAGATCTGGATTATCAAACAGGGGGGTAAGGAGACTTGGTTCAAATGATAACGAGTAGCTATCCTTTCTACGGTACCAAATTGCCAAAGCATCTCTAGTGAGAGGGGACAATGTTGAAAGTAATTTGTGAGTCCGATCATAGCCCCAAAGAAGCGCTCGTAGGTCAAATGTCGACAGGTCTTGTTCCACTGAAGTGGAGGCTACGGGAGACAACTGCCGATGTATGATAAAGCTCAAAATCAGGTAGGCCTAGCCCGCCTTTAGTGATAGGAGAGCACAAAAGTTTATGTTTCAGCCTCGGGTGATTCCCCCTCCATACAAATCGAATTGCCATAGATCGAAGGGTGCAGAAAAACACTGAAGGAAGGGCGATGGGGAGGGCCTGAAATAAGTACAGTAGCTTGGGGAGTATGTAAAAAATTGGAAAAAACCACGCTAATATACCAAAATAATCAAAAAGTGTAAAAAGCTGCAATCCCCACAACAAACATCAATTGTGGATAAACATAGAAAAAAATATAAGGGGTTGCGCTAATACCTGTGTACCTTAATGCGATGTCTACAGTGAGAAAATAATTATAATGTGACTGTAAATAAGCCAAAAATAATGTGCAAACATTAAATGTAAATATAAAAAAGTCCCATCAAGTGAAAACATCAAAAATGATATCTTAGTGAGTCCACAACATCAACAGAACCCAACAAAAGTCCAAGTGATGATTGGTAATAATCTGTGACAACAAAGGAGGGTCCACCACCAAAAAATGAAAGGAGTAGCTCCTTACCAGATGGCCATGACCCCCCACTACAGAGGATCACAGCAAGCAGAAATCTTTACAGGCCCGAATTAGGAACTGCCAACGATATCCACCAGAGGTCCTCTCATCATCAGTCACACCAACGAATCCATAGCAAGGATCCCATAAAACACAGAGGGGGCTCACATGCTCCAAGCGAATTGTATTCCAGCAAGGACGGGTTTGCCCGAGCTCCGGTGGCCACGGAGCCGGACTTAAGGCTGTTCTTTACATCACGCTTTGTAAGTGTGTACTTTGTCAGTTGTTTTTATACAAATAAATCTATCAGTTTTACACTATGTGAGCCCCCTCTGTGTTTTATGGGATCCTTGCTATGGATTCGTTGGTGTGACTGATGATGAGAGGACCTCTGGTGGATATCGTTGGCAGTTCCTAATTCGAGCCTGTAAAGATTTCTGCTTGCTGTGATCCTCTGTAGTGGGGGGTCATGGCCATCTGGTAAGGAGCTACCCCTTTAATTTTTTGGTGGTGGACCCTCCTTTGTTGTCACAGATTATTACCAATCATTACTTGGACTTTTGTTGGGTTCTGTTGATGTTGTGGACTCACTAAGATATCATTTTTGATGTTTTCACTTGATGGGACTTTTTTATATTTACATTTAATGTTTGCACATTATTTTTGGCTTATTTACAGTCACATTATAATTATTTTCTCACTGTAGACATCGCATTAAGGTACACAGGTATTAGCGCAACCCCTTATATTTTTTTTCTAAGCTTGGGGAGTATGTCCATTTTTAATGCGTTCATGCGACCTACCCAGGACATTGGTAGGTCCATCCGATCCTCAGTGAGGTGTCAGAGTCTTTTGAGCAGTGGGCTGAAATTCAGGGTATATATGTCTGAGGATTGTTTTGGTATGACCGTGCCTAAGTATGAGATAGAATTCGATCGCCATTGAAATGAAAAGTTGGTCTGAAGGGAGGAGAGAGTAGACTGCGTCAGAGAAAGGTTCAGGGCTTCCGTTTTAGAAATGTTTAGTTTGTAATTACTGAAACAACCGAATCGATCTACCTCTGCAGGTATAGAGGGTATGCAAATATGGGGTTGGGTTACGTAAAGAAGCAGATCATCCGCATATGGGGAAAGTTTACAATGGGATGAGGGGGTCTGTATGCCGTGTATGTTAGGATTTGCTCTGATAGCTTGGGCCAAGTGTTCAATTACCAGGGCGAAGAGGAGTGGGGAGAGAGGACAGCCCTGCCTGGTGCCGTTGGTGATCATACATTTTTCTGATTGAATGCCGTTCACCAGGGAATCTGTGAACGGATCCCCATCTGATCAGAATGGAATCAACCCCATGTGAAAGGGGCCTTAAATACATTTTTGCTTTTTTTAGGAAACGTTTATTACTTTTTAAATACTTATGTATTTATATTTTTCTTATTTCTGCCCTGATGCGAGATTGTAAGGTTACAGACTTCTGGCTCCAGATCCTGCTTGCTGTTCCACTACATTGATCCCTGACTTCTGGCTTGGCTGACTATCCGTTCTGGTTGCTGAACTTTGGCTATGCTATGTCTACGTTTGTTCTTTTTACTTTTAATATTAAACAAGTGTGATTTAACTGTACTTCTGTCTCCACCTGATTTCATGGTTTCTGACAGTAGGTGAAGGCCATGAATTCAGAAGATGCAGTCAATCCACTTGTTGGTAATATTTTTTCCAAATTGGATGAACTGGATCACCGCATGGATCAGTTTGTCACGGCATTACAAACACTCCTGAGTCGCACGGCTTACCTGGAATCTCCCACTGTGGCCGCCCGATACAACCTATGTTGCAGGCCAACCCTGCTGCTGCTCCAGTCTCTGTGCAGGCACCCACCTCGAGTATTACCTCTATAAAAGGCATGTCTGGTTCCGCTCCGCTTACCCATCGATTTGGGGGTGATCCAGTCCAATGCAGAGGGATATACTTTGAGATGCTGCTCTAGGCGTTTCCCATGGACAGAAGCAAAGTAGGTTTTGTGATATCTTTGCTTTCTGAGAGAGCCTTGGCCTGGGCAAACCCTCTATGGGAGATGCAAAAACCTGTTCTCTTGAGCTACCCTGAGTTTGTGGCTTCGTTTAAAAGGATATTTGACATTCCTGCATGCTCTGCTTCTGCTGCCAGGTGCCTCATGTCCATCAAACAGAGTACGAGAACTGTTGCCGACTACGCCATTGAATTCCGTACTCTGGCAGCGGAGGTTGTGTGGTACAATGAGGCCCTCGTGGCTGCTTTTTCTCATGGTCTCTCGGATGCCATCAAGGGTGAGATAGGAGCCCGAGATATACCCACTGAGCTGGAGAAGTTGATAACGTTTGCCATCCTCATTGACTCCAGACTCAGAGAAAGACTTTAAGGCGCGCTTGCAGAAGCCTCCTGTATGTTTGTCTACGAGCTTTGCAGTCCCACCCATGCCTCCCTCACCTCCCATGCCTCCTGGTACCGAGTCAGTCAGTGAAGGTGAACCCTTGCACTTGGGTTTCACGTGTCTCTCTGCGAATAAGAGAGCCTTTAGGAGGACGGAGAGATTGTGCCTTTATTGTGGCCAGGCAGATCACTTTTTGAAGTCTTGTCCTACCTGTCCAGGGAATGCCCGAACCTTGAGGTCCTGTCATGGACAGACCTTAGGTGGCATTGTTTAATCCACAGTTATCCAGAAGGATATGCCCCTGGTTTTGGTTACCCTTTCTTGGGCTGAGTCATCCATTGAGATACAGGTTCTAATCGACTCTGGGACTGCAGGCCTGTTCATTGATGCTGCCTTTGTATCGAAGCACTCGATTCCGCTGCATCTGCGTGACACTCCACTTGCCATTGAGGCTCGACGGGAGACCTCTACAGCCTGCCCATGTGACTCATGAGACGGTTCTATTGTCCATGACTGTAGGGCTCTTCACCATGAGATAATCCAATTCCAAGTTATTTCCTCACCTAAGTTTCCGCTGGTTATTGGTTATCCTTCGTTACAGAGGCACAACCCCTCTTTTGATTGGCTTTGTGCTGAGGTTCTCTCCTGGTCACCACAATGCAATGAGACATGCTTCCAGAAGGTAGCCAAGGTCCCGTACACCTCTTCGTTCTCCTCACTGCCGGAGGAGTACCCAGATTTTAGCAATGTCTTTGACAAAGGTCAAGCCGGTAGTTTGCCTCCACACTGGCCGTATTATTGCACAATTGACCTTCAACCTGGTGCCATACCCCCTCGTGGCCGTGTTTACCCTTTGTCAGTCTTGGAGGATAAGGCCATGGAGGTGTATGTTGCAGACGCACTTTCTTGAGGTTTCATCTGCAAATCCCCATCTCCTGCTGGTGCTGGTTTCTTCTTTGTGAAGAAGAACAGTGGTGAACTGAGACCTTGTATTGATTATAGGGGTCTCAATCGTTTCATGATTAAGAATGCCTATCCGATTCCGTTAACTACAGAATTATTTGACCGCCTCAAGGGAGCAACAGTTTTCATGAAGCTTGATTTGAGAGGGGCATAAAATCTCGTGAGGATTAAGGAGGGTGACGAGTGGAAAACTGCGTTTAATACCAGACAGGCCATTATGAGTACCTCTAATGCCTTTTGGCCTTTGTAATGCCCCGCAGTTTTCCAGCAATTTATTAACGATGTTCTTCGAGATTTGTTGCAGTTATGTGTGGTTGTTTATCTCAATGATATCCTAATTTTTTCCAAGTCCCTGGAAAGCCACCACACAGATGTCTGTCGTGTGCTTCAGAAACTAAGAGAGAACAATTTCTATTGTAAACTGGAGAAGTGCGAGTTCCATCATGAACAGGTTAAATTTCTGGGTTATGTCTTTACCACTGCTGGTTTTTCAATGGACCCAGAGAAACTTTTGGCAGTTCTACAGTGGCCTCGACCCATGGGTTTACGTCCTCTGCAGCATTTCCTGGGCTTTGCCAACTATTATCGAAAGTTTATTCGTAACTTCTCGTCTCTGGTTAAGCCCCTGACTGATATGGCCAGAAAGGATGGTAACCCACAGAGTTGGTCTCCGGAGTCCATTAAGGCCTTTGAGAGTCTCAAGGCTGCCTTTGTTTCTGCTCCATGTTGGCACATCCTGATCTTACGTTACCTTTTATCTTTGAGGTTGATGCTTCTGAGACTGGTGTTGGTGCCCCCTTCTGTCTCAACGTCCTACCTCTGAGAGCACTAGGCATCCTTGTGGCTACTTTTCCAAGAAATAGTCACCTGTGGAGTGGAATTACGAGATTGGTGACAGAGAGCTGTTGGCGATCATTTTAGCCCTGAAAGAATGGAGACATCTCCTCGAAGGTACCACTGTACCGGTTCTCATTCTTACTGACCATAAGAATCTCACATTCTTGTCTGAGGTTAAATGCCTCTCACCCAGAAGGGCTCGATGGGCTCTTTTCTTGTCAAGTTTGAATTACATTGTCTCATTCTTAACCGGTACTAAGAATGTAAGGGCTGACGCCTTGTCACGACAATTTTCCTCCACTTCCAAGTTGGAGTCGGTTTCCGGTTCCTGTGATTCCTCCTGATCGTATTCTAGCTATGGTTCGCACCAGTCTCACTTCTCCTTTGGGTGACAAAGTTCTTGCTGCTCAGGTTCATGCTCTTCCTGAGAAACCCTGTGACCGCTGCTTTGTCACAGAGAGTCTCTGTACTGCCGTGCTCCAGACTTACCATTCTCCCAAGGCTGCTGGCCATCCTGGGAGGAATGAACTCTTTTGGACCATTTCCCAACAATTCTGGTGGCCTAGTCTACGTGCTAATGTAACTGCCTTTGTAGCTGCCTGTCCCGTGTGTGCTCAGAGTAAGACTCCACGACACCTTCCAGTGGGCCTCCTAAAACCCATACCCAATGGAGAGAGGCCCTGGACCCACCTGTCTATGGATTTCATTGTGGAGTTACCCAACTCCCAGGGCAACACAATTATCTTATGGTGGTTGACCGGTTCTCAAAGATGTGTCATTGTATTCCACTTAAGAAGTTGCCCACTTCTAAGGAACTGGCTTCCATTTTTGCTCGGGAGATCTTTCGCTTACATGGGCTACCCAAGGTGATTGTCTCGGACAGGGGTAGTCAGTTTGTGTCCTGGTTCTGGTTGGCCTTTTGTGCACAGTTGGGAATTCAGCTTGTTTTCTCCTCTGCATATCACCCGCAGTCTAATGGGGCACCAGAACAAGCCAATCAGTCCTTGGAGCAATTCCTACATTGCTATATTTCTGATCATCATAACAACTGGTCAGACCTATTACCGTGAGTAGAGTTTGCTCACAACAGTGCCTTAAATTCTGCTCCTCAATTGTCCCCGTTTATGGTTTCCAACCTTCCATGTTGCCTGACTCGTTTGTTACGCAGAATATTCCTGCATTAGAGGAGCATCTCTGTGGTCTTCGTTCCACTTGGGCACAAGTCCAGGAGGCTTTGCCACATGCTAATGATAGGTACAGACTCCATGCTGACCGCAGACGCCTGCCTGCTCTTTCCCACCAGGTTGAGGACAGGGTCTGGCTGTCACCTCGTAACCTCCGACTTCATGTTCCCTCACTGATGTTTGCACCTGGGTTTATTGGGCCTTTCTGTATTCTTCGTAGGATTAACCCAGTGGCTTAGGCATTAGACCTTCCTTCTAATATGCATATTTCAAATGTATTTCATGTCTCCTTATTAAAACCTTTGGTCTGCAACCGCTTTACCACCTCGGTGCCACGTCCTCACCCTGTATAGGTTGAGAACCAGGAGGAGTATGAAGTACAGTCAATTGTTGACTCCCGTAGGTTCTGTGGGCGCATACAGTACCTGGTGCATTGGAAAGGGTACGGTCCGGAGGAACGCTCTTGGGTCTCATCCTCAGACGTACATGCCCCTGTCCTCCTCCGTGATTTCCATAGACATTTTCCCCTCAAGCCTGGTGAGGGGGAGGGGTCTTTGAGGATGGGGTACTGTCAGGGCTAGGCTCAGTCCTTCCTTCTCTGAGCTGGCCGCTCAGCTGTCGGCTAATTTCCAGCTCCTATCTCTTTACAAGTTAAAATCCATATTTTTTGTTAGAAAATTACTTAGAACCCCCAAACATTATATATATATATTTTTTAGCAGAGAATTTAGAGAATAAAATGGAGATTGTTGCAATATTTTATATCACACGGTATTTTTGCAGCGGTGTTTTAAACGCAAATTTTTTGGAAAAGGGACACTTTCATGAATTTTAAAAAATCCAAACAGTAAAGTTACCCCAATTTTTTGTATAATGTGAAAGATGATGTTACGCCAAGTAAATAGATACCAAACATGTCACGCTTTATAATTGCACGCACTTGTGGAATGGTGACAAACTAAGGTACCTAAGAATTTCCATAGGTGACGCTTTAAATTTTTTTTACGGTTACCAGGTTAGAGTTAGAGGAGGTCTAGTGCTAGAATTATTGCTCTCGCTCTGACAATTGCGGCAATACCTCACATGTGTGATTTGAACACCGTTTACATATGCGGGCGCGGCCCCCGATCCCTCCTTTGCACTTCAAAGTATTCAGATCGCCGAAAACGGCGATTCTGAATACTGTGTATTTTTTTAAAACCGGCGCCATTGGCAGCCGAGTAAACGGGAAGTGACGTCATGACGTCACTTCCGTGTTTACGATTAGGAGGCTTAGAACGGCTTCGTTCCAGCCGCCCCCAGCCGCTGGAGGCGGCCGATTGGTCATCGGGCCTCCCGATGGAACGGGAGGCCCGGTAAGAGCGTTGGGAGGCAGCGGGAGGGGGGACGTCCCCTCCCGCTCCTCCGGTATAACAGCCGAGTGGCTTTTAGCCGAATCGGTTGTTATACCCGGATAGCCGATCACCCGCTCTAAACAACGGTAGTGGGATGATGCCTGCAGCTGCGGCCATTATCCCGGTATAACCCCGGAAAGCCGAGTACGCACATCTACGTACACTTGGCGGGAAGGGGTTAAACAAGTGTGATTTAACTTTACTTCTGTCTCGGCCTGGTTTCATGGTTTCTGACGTCCCTTTAATATAATGCAATGATGAGGTACACCTTTTAGTGTAAGAAGCACTGTGAGAAAGGTTAATTATTATTACTATTATTATTAGCAGTAGTAGTAGTAGTAGTAGCAGTAGTGGTACTTAAAATATTTATTTTGGAAAGACAAAAACATAAGATAGAAAAAAGATCAATAATTTGATCTTATTGGTATAGTAGGTAGGTGTTTTGTTTAGTCATAAGCCAGTACATAATGCTTACCTGGTGAAATATGTCATTTTATTGTAAAGGAAAATACCAGCTTCACGGGAGGCCCGGTAAGAGCGGCGGGAGGCAGTGGGAGGGGGGACGTCCCCTCCCACTCCTCCAGTATAACAGCCGAGTGGCTTTTAGCTGCATCGGTTGTTATACTCGAATAGCCGATCGCCCGCTCTAAACAACGGTACCGGGATGATGCCTGCAGCTGCGGGCATTATCCCGGTATAACCCCGGAAAGCCGAGTACGCACATCTACGTACGCTTGGCGGGAAGGGGTTAAACAAGTGTGATTTAACTTTACTTCTGTCTCGGCCTGGTTTTATGGTTTCTGATGTCCCTTTAATATAATGCAATGACGAGGCACACCTTTTAGTGTAAGAAGCACTGTGAGAAAGGTTAATTATTATTACTATTATTATTAGCAGTAGTAGTAGTAGTAGTAGTAGCAGTAGTGGTACTTAAAATATTTATTTTGGAAACACAAAAACATAAGATAGAAAAAAGATCAATAATTTGATCTTATTTGTATAGTAGGTAGGTGTTTTGTTTAGTCATAAGACAGTACATAATGCTTACCTGGTGAAATATGTCATTTTATTCTAAAGGAAAACACCAGCTTCGCTTGTTTCAGTCTATTTTGCTTCTGGTGCTTGGTGGGAAATTGTGTTGCTCAGTAATTGTCCCACCTTCCCCTCCACACTGTATGCTTCTAAATTTTAATTGAAGCGAATTGCAGAAGGCACACTTCATGTCTGCAGACTCCCAATCTCCCAGAAGACCCACTAACTGTCTCAGGGTGTCAATACATGAATAGAAACTCGGCCAGTTCACCAGGGACCGATGTATGGGCACTGTGGTTGTAAAGAAGTCCATCTACCAATCAACTTATGTACAACCAGCCTGAACAGTCAGTACCGCTAGCTATAGCCGGCAGCACTGATCAGTGTATTCTAACTGTGGAGAAGTCTCACAGTTATCATAATATAATATCACAGCCAGTGGCAGCTGGTGAAGTTTTAGGATGGGGGCGCAGGAGTATACAGCTCAGCATCACAGGACAGAGTATACAGCCCCAGTATCACAGGACAGAGTATACAGCTCAGCATCACAGGACAGAGTATATAGCTCAGCCTCACAGATCAGGGTATATAGATCAGCATTACAGATAGGGTATATAGCTCAGCATTACAGATAGGGTATATAGATCAGCATCACAGCTAGGGTATATAGATCAGCATCACAGATAGGGTATGTAGATCAACATTGGGTATATAGATCAGCAGCACAGCTAGGGTATATAGATCAGCATTGGTTATATAGATCAGCATTACAGATAGGATATATAGGTCAGCATCACAGATAGGGTATATAGATCAGCATCACAGATAGGGTATATAGGTCAGAATCACAGATAGGGTATATAGATCAGCATCACAGATAGGGTATATAGATCAGCATTACAGAAAGGGTATATAAATCAGCATTGGGTATATAGATCAGCATCACAGATAGGGTAAATAGATTAGAATTATAGATAGGGTATATAAAACAGCATCACAGATAGGGTATGTAGATCAGCATTGGGTATATAGATCAGCATCACAGATAGGGTATATAGATCAGCATCACAGATAGGGTATATAGGTCAGCATCACAGATAGAGTATGTAGAGCAGCATCACAGATATGGTATATAGGACTGACAGCACTGCCATCCCCACCTGGCTCACGGGGCTCACAATACCAACAGCACCCCCCCAGGGTCTTGTGACACTGACAGCATCCCTCCCCCGCTGCAGGGCTCGTGGCACACTGAAAGCAACTCCCCCGGGTCCAGCACTTACTGGGCTGTGATGTCCTCTCCTCCTGTGTCTCCTCCAGTGTGGGCAGAAGGCAGCGGTGGTGGCACCGGAGGAGTCCGCTCCTCGTGCTTCCTCTACTGTGTGTCTCCTCTTCCGACTTCCGCCAAAGTGCTGGGCATCCAATAGTATCGCCTGGCGCTCTGGCCAATCGGGAAATATATCTCACTGACCTGCCTCCTGATTGGCGGGGAGGCACTGTGTTGTGATAATAGTAAAAATTAATTCTCTATGGTCACACAATTGGGTGGGATTAGGACACACTCTGCGCCCTGAGCCCACCCTTTTTTAAAGCCTAATAGAGCCTCTGGCTCTAATCAGGTGCTTAAAAAAAAAACACCCCGCCCAAGGAATCCATGCACCCGGCATCCTGAAAGGGGTCAAGGGCATTGATAGGGAAGCAGTGGCAGGGATAGGGGGGGTGGCGCCCGTGTGCCCACAATGCACGGGCCGCCATTTACAGCAGTAGTCATTCCCCCTTGAATATGTGGTTGGGGGAACTGGGTCATTTTTTTCATTCAATCCACTTGTTGAATAAAAAAAAAAAAAAAAAAAAAAAAAAGATTAATATTAGACCTGTGCGCCGTCAATAAATTTGTTTCATTTGGTTCCGTTCCATTTCGTACTAGAATTAATTCGTATTTCGTAACTCGTGTCCGAAATTTCATACAAAATACAAATTTTCGTTAGGTTCGTCAACTTTTCGTAACAATTACGAATGTTCGCTATGATGAATTTATCATTATGAGGGGCTCCCACCATCCCTGTGCTGTGCTGACTTCCTGGGTTTTTAATTTTTAGGTTCGTTAACTTTTCGTAACAATTACGAATGTTCATTAGGAATTTGGATCCGAAATTCGTAAACGAAATTTCGTATTTCGTACAAAATTCGGAAGCATAGCAATTCGTATTTCGGATCCTCCCAAATTACCGTACTTAAAGTAATTAAAGTAATTTACGGAAATTCGTACGAATTTTCATTTCGTACGAAACTAATCGCAGATGTCTAATTAATATATGACCAGCTATCTCAGACATCCTTCCTGGGCTTCGGAGGGTGTGGACCACAGCTTCTGTGTCCTATGTAGTGCACACAAGTTTCATTGAGCCAGAAGCGTGGCTTCTGTATTAATAGCACTCCTCTCCCTGTGACTGCACAGAACCTCCCTGCACTACACATCTCTATATGACAGCAGAGGGGGCGGGGCATTTACACAGCCACTCTAATCTCACGGCGAAGGCTCCTAGTGAAGCTCAAACTGGCAGCCTGCACTCACGTGCTGCACGTTATAGCTGCTCCTCTGCAGTAGCCCCTCCCTCTGCTACTCTCTAGGTGGTAGGAGAGGATTTGAGGAGGGAGGAGAGCTCTCTACTGGAAAGGGGTGTGTTCAGCTCTGTGCTTGAAGCTAGGGATGTTAGTTATATGCTGGAAAGGGGTGGGAGGGGGCTGAGTTCTGTACTGGAATCTGGGGGTGAAAGGGTGGGTTATTAGGAAGAATTCTGTACTGGGGGGCAAGGGGATGGGGAGAATTTAGGGATAAACAATTTTTGGTTATAAACTGGCTTGTGAAATATGCACTCCTCAACCCTGCACTTTGTATGTAGTGCACTCCTCAACTCTGCACTCTGTATGTAGCGCACTCCTCAATCCTGCACACGGTATGTTTCGCATGCCTCAACCCTACACTCTGTGCGTAGTGCACTCCTCAACCCTGCACTCTGAACATAGCCCACTCCTTAACCCTGCACTCTGTACATAGCACACTCCTCAACCCTGCTCTCTGTACATAGCACACTCTTCAACCCGCACTCTGTATGTTGTGCACTCCCCAACCCTGCACACTGTATGTAGCGCACTCCTCAACCCTGCACTCTGTACGTAGCGCCCTCCTCAACCCTGCACTCCGTACATAGCGCACTCCTCAACCCTGCACTCTGTACATAGTGCACTCATCCCTGCACACTGTACACAGTGCACTCCTAAACCCTGCACTCTGCACACATTGCACTCCTCAACTGTGCACTCAGTACACAGCACACTCTTGAACTCAGCACTCTGTATGTAACGCATTTCTCCTTGTCAAAAGAAGTTTATTGAGTATACAATGTTATAAAGATACATAAAGTAAGTTTACAAGGATCTATAAAGTAAGCTCATTGTTTTACAGTAGGGTTTATATAGGTAAATATCATGAAATTTCAAATATTAAACATTGGGTTCACGTAAACCTAAATTAAAGATATATATCATTTCCTTAGTTACTTTTGTAGGTATTTAAATGATTTATACCTACTATACATATTGTTTACAAGTAGAGTGTATATAGGTCAAATAAATTCTGATAATGAGCTTTAATCGTAAGGTGGAGAAAAGGAAAGAGAAAGAAGAAAAAGGGTTGAAAGGTAGAGGTATGGTCCACAAGGTTGTCCCGCTCGTCAGTTTATTATTCTTTTTAGTTCTCTTTGAAGCCTTAGAATAGGTGTCTCTGTAAGTCATTTAATCTGTTACCATGGCAACAGGACAGAGTCATTGAAGTTTGACAGGAACTGTTGTTTTATCCAAGGATGCCAAAGTTTTTCAAATTTTGGAATTTGATTTTGATCGATGGCTACCATCTTAGCATGGGACATTGTATTATTCATTCTGTGAATTGTTTCTGCTAGTACCAATTGTAGTGATCGAGTATATTAATATTATATTGGGTTATTATAGATAATTAATAAGTAAGTATTATTATAATGATGATGATGTAAGTACTCTTCCGCAGCAACCCAATTCTTCCAGAGAGATGCACTTTATTGACTTCCAACACAGAACAAAGTCCAAAGTCCACAGATGACAAAGAAATCCGACAGAGGAAATATAATTCAGAGACCCATATTATTCAGTCTTCCCAGCCATGCACAGACAAGCCTCCCCTACACACAGACTAGCCCCACTCTTAAAACTTATAGACTGAATGCCGTGTTATATTCACTAAATATTGAATGGCTGAGCAATTTGATTGGCCTTTCAATTTAGCTTTAGTCTTTCAAACAGACAACAACCCCCAGCCGTGAACAGTTGCAGTTATAAACCGCCCCAATTTGCACTCCCGCATATCAACATCAACAAGTCCTCTTTAGATATATGTAATTAGATTAGATTAACATACCACCTGAATACCCTTTGAAATGTTCAAATAGACTTGCATATGATTAACACATCAAAGAGTCTTCAGCTTGTTCCCTTGCTATGTTAAAATTCAGTTGGACAAATCAACCATTCGGTCAACATTGACTGCATGTGTACATACACACAACAATGTCCCACATAAATCGGTGAACATTACAACATATTACAACATATACCCCCACTTGGGTCGGTTCTAACAACTAGAACTGACCCATAAATCAAACAACAAAAAATATCAGTATGATTTAAGGTACTGGATGCTTTACAATGGCTCATATAAAATATGAAGTTGAAACTGGTTACATCTCTCTTCGCCAGCCTCTAAAATATCCCCATGAAACAGTTATTAGATAATATAACTTTTAGACCATGACTGGAAAAGGATTTGGTAAACATCAGTGGCCCATATAGCTGTTAGGCCTTATTATCACATCAAGATCTTGAATATTGCGCAAAGACGAGCTGATGTCACAGTCCATTCTTCGGTCGGACTTCATCACATCTCTCACCATCTCACTGAAAGTAAACTTGGTATGCTCTGGGAACTCCAATCCACATAAGTCCAGGATTTTTTCCATCTCCAGGCTCAAGCTTTCCATTTTTAAAGATACTTTTACGCAAACACTCTACTTTCATCTTTATAGTAAGAAGAACTATCAATGTACCAGCACTCACTTTCAAGGTCAAAAGGTTTGGATATGGCAGTAAAAACTGTGCTTCAAACTATTTTCTTGCACTTGACATTCATGAGTCCATCTTGCAAGCATTTTACAATTCACATCTGCTTCTTTCCATTTCCACAATTTGAACAAAGATGACCGGGTTGTGTACCTGTCAAGTACCAGAATTTGTTGATTGCCAGCCACAATTTGCTTTTGTAATTTGCTGTAGGCCGACCCCTCATTGTCTTCAATAGAGCAGTTACTTGGATCATTTAGTCCATAATTACACTTGAATGGTATACCAACATATACATATACCCCCACACGATGGTTCAGATAGAATCAGCTTGACATCAGTGTTTATCAGATCTTCTATGCAGACAAAGCGGCAGTGGAAATTCTTGCCAGTATCTCCACCATGAAAGGTAGAAAGGTCTTTTATCCATATATGTCATAGCCTTTAGCATATTATAAACAACTGAATCAACAAATTTTCAAATCATGACTAGAGTGATGAATTTCACTCACCCCTCTTATAAATTTAGGAAAACCACCCAACATACTAAAATTTATGCTATGCCAAGCCATTGTGCAGCATCTCACCTTAGATGTCAAATATATTGATCAATACGCATTATGTAATATGTACAGATGTTATGAAAATTATTTTAGGTTAAAATGCTTCTCTTTGGTTTTAAGATAAAGTTCAAGAAATAAAACATAAAGAAAATTAAAAAAAAATGAAAAGCAAAATATATCAGGAAAAGGGAGAAAAATTAAAAATTAGGGCGTTGAAGAAAAAAGAAAAAAAAAAGGTCTATTGCTTGATGAATTCCGAGAGAGTCCATGAATGCTTTATAATTCCATGTAGTCTATTCAGCATTTCTTCCACAATTCTTCCACACTAGCCAGCAATTTCAGACTGTGCTTCTGCTATTCACCGTCATTTAAATGTCAATAACTGAAAGACAAAAAAACTCTCCAACAAAACTCATTAGCAAGGTCCTTAAACATTGTTTGAAGTTAAAACAAAACACTATTTACACGTTTACAGTTTGGAGCTAATTCACCCCCACTGCTAGAGAAGTGTCATCTGCATTCAAAGACAGATCTGGAGAATGTACATCTTCTGCATTTATGACACCCTGTACCCCCTTCAACTGCTGTAATAATTTATCACGCTCCTCTCTCATCTTGTCATACTCAATTTTCAGATGGTCATATTTCTGTTTTAAATGAGAAAACGGTATCCAAGTCTTGGAGCTTTTCTTATTATTATTTTGGTCAGCTCTGTTTTTCATATTAATATCACCTATGTTTGACCCGGAGTGTCCTCTCTGGGTGTTATCATAGGATATTATCTTCTGATCTTTATGCTCAGTATTTGTCCTAAACAATGTGGCTAAATCAATTTTGACAGCCTGCTCATTTGACTTTCTCCATAAATGGTCTGCTCTCAACAATATGTCTTTTAAATCATGAGGATTTGGGGTAACTAATAAAATATTTTGTTTGATATCTTCATGCAACGCATCTAGAAACATACTCATATGTATCAAGCCACCACGCTCAAATGCAAGATTATTACCGACCAATAATTCCATAATCGTTGCTATCCTGTGTGACAATTCATAGGGAGATTCATTTTGCATTTGTTGGATCTTTCCATGAATGGTAACATCAGAACGTACACCATACAAAACACATAATAATTCCAGTAATATGTCCCTTGTCCTCAGAGGCTGAATACAGATTTGTTTAATTCTCATCCAAAGACCACTTCCTACAGAATGTTGCAAAACTCTTTCTAAGTCAGATGGGTTGAGATTGTACATATCTCTGACCTGCTGCACGTCACAAAACCATTTTAAAAATCTGTTTAAATCATGGTATGGAACCATTCCTATTTCTTTAAGAATTGCGTCTAATTCTTTTGGTTTTAACGGCTTCATTACAAGCTGAACTTCACCTGTATTATTATTATTGTTATAAACTGTGGTAGTCACAGTGGGGGCAGCTGGTAATGAATTATCACATTTAATATGAGGTTCTGTTTGCTGCAGATTGCTGAATCCAAGATTTGATGCATATCTGCATTCCTGAGATCTCTTCTCTAATTCCATAATTCTTAATTTTAATCTCTCATTTTCCTCTGATAATTCATCACAACGTTTAGATTTCTCAATTAAGGCTTCACCAATGGTAACCGCATGCAACTTTAAATTTACTGTCTCGGTGTCTGATTGGTTTTGTAACCTCTCACAAACATTGTTGCTATTATCAACTGCCTTCTGTAACTGGGTAATTTCCTCAACCTTACCATTCAAAGAACTTTCCATTGTTAGACAGCAAGATAACAAGCCCTGTATAATACAACCCTTTCTTTTACTTTCTGACATTTTGCTATCAAAAACATTTTTCTCTAAAAATTCCTTCATCATCGTCCACGTCTGCTTACATTTTTCTGGAATTTCATAAGGACCGCCATGGCGCTTAATACATTTTAATACCCATCTGTTAACTTTATCAGAACTGACACTGGCTTCACACTGAGTAAGCATTTTGACTATATTACTAATAGTTAAAAAAAAGGAAATATTTTACTCACCGCATTAGTTACTCCTTCAGATTCCAGTTCAGGTCTTCTGGTACACGACACAGTCTTTTTTTTTTTTTTTTTTTTGTTGTTTCCAGTCTCCAGAGAATAATTCTGGGGTTCCCAACTTGTTTAAATTTGTAGATCAGACTCTCTTATGTCACAACCAGACAGAGTCACAGCACAGCTCTTGGTTCTTCATCAGACTTCTGTCCAACTCACAGGATTGTTGTCACCACCGACTTCTGTTACTAAGTCCGAAAATGCTCTTCTGGTCACATGAACGGCACCAGTGTAGTGATCGAGTATATTAATATTATATTGGGTTATTATAGATAATTAATAAGTAAGTATTATTATAATGATGATGATGTAAGTACTCTTCCGCAGCAACCCAATTCTTCCAGAGAGATGCACTTTATTGACTTCCAACACAGAACAAAGTCCAAAGTCCACAGATGACAAAGAAATCCGACAGAGGAAATATAATTCAGAGACCCATATTATTCAGTCTTCCCAGCCATACACAGACAAGCCTCCCCTACACACAGACTAGCCCCACTCTTAAAACTTATAGACTGAATGCCGTGTTATATTCACTAAATATTGAATGGCTGAGCAATTTGATTGGCCTTTCAATTTAGCTTTAGTCTTTCAAACAGACAACAACCCCCAGCCGTGAACAGTTGCAGTTATAAACCGCCCCAATTTGCACTCCCGCATATCAACATCAACAAGTCCTCTTTAGATATATGTAATTAGATTAGATTAACATACCACCTGAATACCCTTTGAAATGTTCAAATAGACTTGCATATGATTAACACATCAAAGAGTCTTCAGCTTGTTCCCTTGCTATGTTAAAATTCAGTTGGACAAATCAACCATTCGGTCAACATTGACTGCATGTGTACATACACACAACAATGTCCCACATAAATCGGTGAACATTACAACATATTACAACACCAATGTAGGAGATTTCCATGCCTTGGCCACTGTTTGTTTTGCAGCCGTTATTAGGTGGATCATAAGTTTGAATTGAGAGAGTGTTAACCATTCTGGTTTTAGATTAAGTAAAGTAAAATATGGATCTGGTTGTATTATTTTTTTAAATATTTTAGATGCAATCACGAAGACTTCCTTCCAGAAGGTTTGGATTACTGGGCATGTCCACCATATGTGTAAATATGTGCCTATTTCTGGGCATCCTCGAAAACAAAGAGCTGAGGTATTAGGTGAATATTTTGCCACTCTAGCGGGTATAAGGTACCAGCGAGTTAGGACTTTATAATTTGTCTCCAGTGCTAAGATGTTGGGTGAAGATGACTTAGATGTGAGCCATATGTTAGACCAGTCCGTGTCTTCTAAAGTTCGTCCCAGGTCCTCCTCCCACCGCTGAACGTAAGAGGGTCTATTAAGATTTGCTACTCCATATAATTGATTATAAAGTGATGAAATTGTACCTTTAGCAAATGGATCTTTTGTACAGATTGATTCAAAAATGGATAATTGGGATAATGGTGTATCCCCCTTTAGGAATGGTGTATAGAAATTTTTGATTTGGAGATATCTAAATATCTCAGAGTTTGGTAGATCATATTTTTCTCTAAGCGATGGGAATGAAAGGAATGATTTAGATGCTATGAAGTCATTTAGTGTCTGAATGCCTGATGTTGTCCAAGCTTTAAAAGAATTTGGGTAGATCCATGCCGGATAAAAGGCCGGATTTCTGATAAAAGAAAGGAGAAGATTGTGTAGAGATTGTAACTGGTATTTGGTTTTTAGTTTATCCCAGAGAGATAGGAAGTGTTTAGTTATGGGATTATGAATTTTAAAGCGGTCTTTAGGATCAAGCCATAATAAATTTGATATTAATAGAGGGTCATTTTCTGAAGCCTCTATAAATACCCATAATGGGATTTCCTGTTTTGCATGGTATTTGGACAGACTGGCCAAATGTGCTGCTCTGTAGTAGTTAGTAAAATTAGGGTATCCCAGGCCTCCTTTATTTTTGGGAAGATGTAGTGTGTGTATAGGTATACGTGGTTTAGAAGAGCCCCATATAAACGAATTTGCTCTTTTTTGTACTATTCTCAAAAAATAGGAAGGAATTGGAATAGGGAGGGCTCTGAAAAGATAAAGCAATTTGGGTAGAATAGTCATTTTGATTGCATTAATCTTCCCTATCCAGGATAAAGGAAGTTGCGACCATTGTTTTATTAGATTTGTGATCTGTCTTAATACAGGAGGATAATTGTTTGAGAATAAGTCAGAATGAGATGCTGTTAAATGAATTCCAAGATATGGGATTGATTTTTCTGCCCATGTGAATGGGAGTGCAGCCCTAGCCGGGATCAATTCCATGTTTGTGAGTGAAATATTAAGCACTAGGCATTTCTTAGGATTAATCATAAGGCCGGATAGGGCTGCGAATCCATCAAGAGCTGGTATTAAGTTAGGACCAGAGACCTGTGGTGATGATAGAAAAAGTAATATATCGTCTGCAAATATACATAATTTGTGTGTAATACCTCCTACTTCAATGCCAGTTATAGTTTGGTTTGTTCTGATGTATTGGGCCATGGGTTCGAGTATAAGGGCAAATAATAAGGGAGATAATGGGCAACCCTGTCGGGTACCTCTTTCGATATTAAAGGCTTCAGATTTGTATCCAGCATATTTTATATAGGCTTTGGGTTTATTATATAATGCTTTGATCCATGTTAAAAAGTGGGGTCCAAAACCCCATTTTTGTAATGAATATTGCATATATTGCCAGGATACTGTGTCAAATGCCCTCTTAATATCGAGAGATAGAAAACATGAAGGGATTTTCCGTTTTTTAGCAATATGTGCCAATAACACTGCCCTGCGTATATTATCGCCTGCCTGTCTATTTGGCATGAAGCCTACTTGATCTCTATGTATTAATTTTCCTATAATGCTATTGAGGCGTTTTGCTATTATTTTTGCTAATAATTTAATATCGAGGTTTAACAGAGAGATAGGCCGATAATTCACACAGGAAGTATCATCAGAAAAGGGTTTTGGGATCATACAAACAATTGCCATTAGTGTTTCTTGCCGAAAAGAATGTCCATCTAGAAGTTTGTTAAAAGTTTCAGTGAGAATGGGAGAGAGTATTTCTGAGAATGTTTTATAGTATAAAGCCGAGTAGCCGTCTGGGCCTGGTCTTTTGTTAAGTTTTAGGTCTTTTATGGCGTTAGCAACTTCATCTATAGTTATAGGCTCATCCAAACTGCTTTTTTGATTCTGAGATAACTCAGGTAAGGTTATTTTTGAGAAGAAGGATTCAGCCTCTGTAGGATTAAATTCATTATTTGTCTTGTATAAAGTTGCGAGATGTGAGTGAAATTTATGGACTATTTTAACTGGATTACAAGTGTAAACATTTTTTGATAATTTCAAACGTATTGGTTTGAAAGATTTGTTAGTTGAATTTAATGCCCGAGCCAAATATGTACCTGGTTTGTTTGTATTCATGTAGAAATTGTGTTTGGAGCGTTTGAGGGATTTATCAACTGACTCAGTGAGAAATAGATCGTATTCCAATCTAGATTTTTCCAGATGAGATTTTGTACTCTGAGATGGATTATCTTGAAATGATATGTAGGCTGCATTAAAATTGAGTTCTAGTTTTTTTGCTAGATTTTTGCGTTCCCGTTTAAATAGTGCCATTTGTCTTTGTATTGTACCACGCAAGACAGGCTTATGAGCTTCCCACAGTGTTATTGGGGAGATGTCTGTTGTATTATTAATTGATATGTATTCCTTTAAAGCTTGTTCAATGGCCATCTGATGTAGTGGGTGTTTGAGCATTATGTCCGGTAAGTACCACGTTGGGTCATGTGCTTTTGGTATGGCTGAGGCTATAGTAGTGTATACTGCATTATGGTCAGACCACGGAATCGGAATTATATCTGATGCAATAATTTCTGGTATCATTCCTATTGTTAGAAAAATATGATCTATTCTGGTGAAGGTTTGATGAGGGTGCGAGAAATAAGTGAATTTCTTTTTCATTGGGTTACTTTCTCTCCATGAATCTACCAGATTGTATTTGGAAAGAAGTTGAGAAAAAGGTAATCTAGAGGTTATTTTGGATGGTGTAAAAGGTGATCTATCTAGAAATGGGAGGAGGACCTGGTTCGAATCCCCACACATTATCACTGTTCCTATTTTGTGTGTATTAATCACTTGTAATATATGTGAGAGGAATGGTGTAGGTTGTTTGTTAGGAGCGTAGTAGGAAATCACCGTGATTGCTGTATCCATTATATAACCCATGAGTATCAGGTATCTACCTTCTGGGTCTTTAATTTCTGATGATAAGGTGAATGGTGTGGATCGGTGAAATGCAATTAGAGTTCCCCTTTGCTTGGTACAGGCAGAAGCCGTGTAAATTTGTTGATAAAAAGGAGAAATATATTTTGGAGTAGAATCTTTGGTGAAGTGTGTTTCTTGGAGGCATACTATGTGAGTCTTCTTGTTATGGAAAGTACGGAAGGCTTTGGTCCTTTTTTGAGGGACATTTATTCCCTGAACATTCAGGGAAAGTATATTCAGTGGTGCCATGGCAATAGATCAAATAGTTTTGACTTACTTTTTGTTATGCAGAGCTGACTGCGCAGATCAACCTGTGTGGACTGAAGAGATGAATAGATAGAAAAGAAACCAGTGAATTCTGGAGTAAAGAGTAAACAAAAAACATATGAGATTAGATGATACATTGTATAAATTATTTTTTGCAAGTAATCACAATTTACCCGTGAAAGAGAATAAATATCTCTCTCAGGGGAATAAGTGCCTTCGTCACACTCCCACATAATATGGTTGGGAGAATGAGGAGGGCTAATGGGGGTACACGGATCTTCCGCTTACAGGAGAGAAGTGCTATGTCAAAAGACATCAAAATGATGTTTCATTAATTGGAGTGCAGAATATAGTTTTTGTTGAAATTATTTATTCCAGGGTGGTTGTATATGGTTAGTCTTGCCCTAGGCTAAATAATTCAGTTAGAAAGGTACTGTTAATAACTTTGGTATTGATGAAGATAGTTTGAATTATTTTGGGATTTTAACCCTTTTAGAGTAAACAATTACATATTTTATTCATATGTAACTGTTTAGATATGTTAACTCATAAAATTGAGGTTGTATTGCTTCAGATTAGAATAAACAAAAACATAATTCTAGGAACTAGTTAGGTAATAATATATTTGTTTTAAGAAAAGAAAGAAAAAGCTTCCATTACTTCTGGATTATTGAACATATTTGTCCTAAAAAGTAATAAATCTATTGTTATTACCTGATAATATATAACTGAACAAGAATTTCCTCATTTCACTTATATATTCTAAGGCTATATGAATCAGAAGTAATAAGAAATATAACTGGAATGTAACATGATCCCACACAGTGTGTGACTATCAGAATGCAGTTACATTCAGTTATAAATATAGGTTTTTTATAGAGAACCATCTCTTAGTATAATAAATGAAGAGATATCAGGAATTAGGATGTCAGTCCATTGAATATTCTTGGTCCATGGATGATGTGGCATAATGGCCTCTTTTGTGAGAATGATGATTCCCATTTTGTTCTGAAATTTTCTGGGTGCTGCCTGAAGGTGAAGATGATGCCATTCTTCTGCGTGTGGGAGTGTTGCTGCTTGTGAGTTCTGTCAGATTTAATTTTAAAAGGGTTTGTTGTAGTTCATCTGCTGATCTGCTTCTGTAAATTGTACCTTGGTAGTTAAATCTGACTGAAAAGGGGAAGCCCCATTGATACATAATGTTGTGGCGTTGCAGTTCCATTAGTTGGGGTTTCATGGATCGTCTTTTAGTAATAGTAAGTTGGGATAGGTCAGCAAAAATTTGATAATTGTGTCCTTGAAAATTAAGTTCCTTTTTTTCTCTTGCAGCAATTAGTATTTGTTCTTTCGTTCTGTAATAATGAAATTTGGTGATTATATCACGTGGGGGTCCATCTTTCTTTTTGGCTGTGAGGGCTCTGTGTACTCTGTCCAGTTCTAAACGTTCAATAGGGATATCTGGCTTTAGCTCTTGTAATAGAGCAGTAATAGTAGATTGCAGGTCTGTCACAGTTTCAGGTATTCCCCTTATGCGCAAGTTTGAACGTCTGGCTCTATTTTCGTAATCTTCGAGCTTAGTTTGATGTATTAAATTCTCTTTTTTTAATTGTTCCAATTCTGTTATATTTTCTTGGGTTGTAATTTCAATTTCATCCATTTTTATTTCTAAGGCTGCGGTGCGGTTTCCCAGCTCTCTTATTTCTTTGGTTAGGCTTTTTGTTATTTGGTCTGAGGTTTGTTTTAAAGCCTTATGAAGCATCTTTTCAAATTGTAATAATATTACTGGGGATACTGAGGAGGCTTGTGGAGAAGTTTGTGAGAGGATTTGTTCTGTATCTGACTCAAATGGAGAGTCTTGCTGTGACATTTTCTGTCTGTGAGAGCGCCCTGATGCTGTATCTTGTGAGGTGACTGGAGCTGCTTCAGCTGCAGTGAGTGCCTGTGAGCTCTTTGTGAGGTGATTTTTATTTCTGCCACGGTTTCCTCCCAGTACCATATTTCCTGCCCAAACTTTCACAGTTTGTTCCCTGGGGCAAAAAGGTTCAAATGGATACCTTTTGAGCCTGCAGGCTCCGCTTTGTCCTTCTCTTCTCTCCTCAGCGGTGTGGAGCTCTAACAATGCATGTCTGCTCCGCTAGGCTCCGCCTCCTGCCCCCCTGTAACGCATTTCTCAACCCTGCAATCTGTACACAGTGTACTCTTTAACCCTGCACCTTGTACACAGTGCACTTCTGGACTCTGCACTCTGTACACAGCACACTCCTCAACCCTACACCACTCTGTACACAGCTCACTCCTCAACCCTGCACTCTGTACACAGCATGTATTACACTCCTAAACCCTGCACTCTGTGCACAGTGCACTCTTGAGCCCTGCATTCTGTACATAGCACACTCCTAAACTCTGCACTCTGTACATAGCTCACTCCTAAAATGTAACAATGTCTAACTGTTACTGCAAATTGTCCACCCCCACCATTTGATGTGACAGGACCCCGCACCCACCTCCCTTCCCTTGGGGGCAGAGTTCATTCACATTTTTCTAAGAAAAAAAATCCCTGTGCATAATATCTGTTAAATGTTACGGTTCAGTGGACGTTTCTGCGGTGATGTACTCTCTCCATCTGACTCCTCCCACAGGCCAGTGCTGCCCAAGATAAAAAGACCAGGGGTGGTCATATGACCGACTTTTTATCATTCTATTTTTAAGGTAGAAAATATCAGATGAATGTTAAAATAACAGAACAAAGTGACACATATCGCAGAGTATAAACATGTTGTAAAGTGCTGCGTAAACTGTTGCCGCTATGTAAATCCTGTATAATAATAATAATAATGTAGATTTCTGCAAATTGGGATTCTGCTTTATTTTAACAGCTTGGAAGGAGCTCGCTCTTTTGGATCTTGATTATATTTGCTCCAATGGGAAAGTACCTTATTTTATTTTTTTTTAGCAGAGTATTTTAGTACTTTTCAGTGTGACATTTCTACTAATATTTTTAGATCACAAACTGCTTTTAGTATATTTTAAATCAGAAGATGTACAAAGGGTTAACCAAGGACTATGGAAGTTAAAAGGAGAGCAAACAACCAGACATTAAAGGGGTTGTAAAGTTATTTTTTTTTTTTTTTTAAAATAACAAACATGTTATACTTACCTTCACTGTGCAGCTCGTTCTGCACAGAGTGGCCCCGAACCTGGTCTTCTGGGGTCCCTCGGCGGCTGTTTCAGCTCCTCCCCGCAAGCATTTACCACCTTCATGCGAGCTCCCTCGCACGGTGGTGAGTGCTTGCGGGCGCGCTCCCGTGATACAGCCGGCGGCTATAGCCGCTCGCTGTATCACTCGGCCCCGCCCCCCGGCGCGCCGCGTCATCGGATGTGATTGACAGCAGCGCGAGCCAATGGCTGCGCTGCTTTCAATCCATCCACTGCAGCCAATCAGCGACCAGGCTGAGCTGCAATGAAGCTGACGAGGACGAGGAGCGAAGATTCGAGGCGTCAGGTAAGTAAAACGGGGGGCCTGGGGGCGGCGGTACTGTCAAAAGTTTTTTCACCTTAATGCATAGAATGCATCAAGGTGAAAAAATTTTTACCTTTACAACCCCTTTAAAGTTTTTTTCATAAGATCAGGTAAAAGAAGAGAAAATAAAGGAAACAGTGGCTTTAAATGCTTAGTAAGAAATTGCCTGTGCTTTATAAGATGAAAGGTATTGGTTTTGTCATTGAAAATTATATTTTAAACTTGAAAGCTGAATTTAATAAGGTACTGGAGCACAAATGTAAAAAAATGCTTTTTAGTTGCTTTTTTTATGTACAACATCTGAATAAAATGCTTTAGGTTTCTTTTTGAAGAAAATAAAAGTTAATAAAGATACAGTATTAATTTTTAGATTCAATTCAGAATCATACCTTCATATGCTGAGGTGGCTTTTTTATTTTACCAGCAACTTTTTATTGAATAATGATAATGATGAAAATTTGCAAGAAATTACCTAATGACTTAGATTTTAAATGAGAGGTAGGGCCAAAGGTCTTTTGGACATACTTATCCTGTGGGTCACAGAGGTGCTCCAGTTTTCAGCTGAACGCAGGCTACAGTCCACTGTCGGCTGACATCACTCAGCCGGTCCAGGCTCTGGATAGATCCCGATTTTAATGTTGGGATCCACCCAGATGATTGGACCAGCAGCTGGCTCAGCCTCTTAGCAAGCCACTTAGGTCCTGAGCCAAACGTTCCTGCCCCCTCCACAGCCCGGGTACTGGACTAGAAATAGATTAAAAATTTAGACTTACATTGGGCTTTAATTATATTTTTTGCTTCTGTCTGCATCCTGTATATTTTGTAGCTTCACAGTCCTGTATAATTCATTTAGTATAAATACACGCATTATACTTGTAATCCAATGCTAATTCCTTAAAGTGTCTCCCACAGTACACAGAACATGGAAATGTAATTATTTTAGTAAATATAAACAGCAAAATGCCTTTTCTCATCAGCAGTATATAGCAGTCTTGTGACTTCTATCAGTGTCTGGTTAAAGCTTGTAGGATGAGTTTTCATTCTACTCTAATGCCCTGTACACACGGTCGGACATTGATCGGACATTCCGACAACAAAATCCATGGATTTTTTCCAACGGATGTTGGCTCAAACTTGTCTTGCATACACACAGTCACACAAAGTTGTCAGAAAATCCGATCATTCTGAACGCGGTGACGTAAAACACGTACGTCGGGACTATAAACGGGGCAGTAGCCAATAACTTTCGTCTCTTAATTTATTCTGAGCATGCGTGGCACTTTGTGTGTCAGATTTGTGTACACACGATCGGAATTCCCGACAACGGATTTTGTTGTTGGAAAATTTTATAGCAAGCTCTCAAACTTTGTGTGTCGGAAATTCCTATGGAAAATGTGTGATGGAGCCTACACACGGTCGGAATTTCTGACAACAAGGTCCTATCACACATTTTCCATCGGAAAATCCTATTGTGTGTACAGGGCATAACTGTCCTATGAGGCTGGAGGACCTCTGACCCTCTGTCTGAACAGTGCTGATTGGCCCTGGGCCGATCACATGCAACCTACCAAGAAAAAAAAACTCTTTAACAATACACACCAAACTGAGCATGTGCAAAGTTCCCCCAAGGCTCTGTACTATCAGCAGATGAATTGGTGACTGTGGAACAAGGGGAGTATCAAAGAAGAGAGGATGTGTTCACCCCAAAACTCAAACACACATGCGTGTGGGTATGTGTGTATATCTATCTATCTATATATAGAAAGATATATATCTTTATATCTAGCTATATACAGTGCCTTGCAAAAGTATTTACCCCCTTGGCTTTTTACCTATTTTGTTACATTACAGCCTTTAGTTCAATGTTTTTTTAATCTGAATTATATGTGATGGATCAGAACACAATAGTCTAAGTTGGTGAAGTAAAATTAGAAAAATATATACATAAAACAGTTTTTCAGAAATAAAAAACTGATAATTAACATGTGCATATGTATTCACCCCCTTTGTTATGAAGTCCATAAAAAGCTCTGGTGCAACCAATTACCTTCAGAAGTCACATAATTAGTGAAATGATGTCCACCTGTGTGCAATCTAAGTGTCACATAAACTGTCATTACATATACACACCTTTTTGAAAGACCCCAGAGACTGCAACACCTAAGCAAGAGGCAACACTAACCAAACACTGCCATGAAGACCAAATAACTCTCCAAACAAGTAAGGGACAATGTTGTTGAGAAGTACAAATCAGGGTTAGTTTATAAAAAAATATCCAAATCTTTGATGATCCCTAGGAGCACTATCACATCTATCATAACCAAATGGAAAGAACATGGCACAACAGCAAACCTGCAAAGGGACGGCCACACACCAAAACTCATGGACCGGGCAAGGAGGGTATTAATCAGAGAGGCAGCACAGAGACCTAAGGTAACCCTGGAGGAGCTGCAGAGTTCCACAGCAGAGAATGGAGTATCTGTACATAGGATGACAATAAGCCACACGCTCCATAGAGCTGGGCTTTATGGCAGAGTGGCCAGAAGAAAGCCATTACTTTCAGCAAAAAACAAAATGGCACGTTTTGATTTTGCAAAAAAGGCATGTGGGAGACTCCCAAAATGTATGGAGGAAGGTGCTCTGGTTTGATGATTGAAAATTGAACTCTTTGGCCATCAAAGAATACGCTATGTCTGGCACAAACCCAACACATCACATCACCCAAAGAACACCATCCCCACAGTGAAACATGGTGGTGGCAGCATCATGCTGTGGGGATGTTTTTCAGCAGTCGGGACTGGGAAACTGGTCAGGGTTGAGGGAAAAATGGATGATGATAAATACAAGGATATTCTTGAGCAAAACCTTTACCACTCTGTGTGTGATTTGAGGCTAGGATGGAGGTTCACCTTCCAGCAGAACAATGACCCCAAACACAATGCTAAAGCAACACTTGAGTGGTTTAAGGGGAAACATGTAAATGTGTTGGAATGGCCTAGTCAAAGCCCAGACCTCAATCCAATAGAAAATCTGTGGTCAGACTTAAAGATTGCTGTTCACAAGCGCAAATCATCCAACTTGAAGGAGCTAGAGCAGTTTTGCAAGGAGGAATGGGCAAAAATCCCAGTGGCAAGATGTGGCAAGCTCATAGAGACTTATCCAGAGTGACTTGGAGCTGTGATAGCCGCAAAAGGTGGCTCTACAAAGTATTGAATTTAGGGGGGTGAATAGTTATGCACATTGACTTTTCGTGTTAGTTTGTCCTATTTGTTGTTTGCTTCACAATAAAAAAAAAAACATCTTCAAAGTTGTGGGCATGTTCTGTAAATTAAATGATGCAAATCCTCAAACAATCCATGTTAATTCCAGGTTGTGAGGCAACAAAACACGAAAAATGACAAGGGGGGTGAATACTTTTGCAGGGCACTGTAACTCTATGCATTCTATGCATGGAGGCAAAAAACCTTATGTGTGCAGCTCCCCTTCCCCCCCCATGCCTGCCCCCCATATACGTACCTGAGCCCAAACTCAATACAGCAATGTGTATGAGAGCAGCTGCTCTCCCGGATCTCTCCCTCCTCATTGGCTCAGACAGAGGAGTGGGAGCCAAGGACCAGTGAGGAGGGAGTGGGGGCAGGGGCTGAGCCCCATTCTGTGTGTCAATAGACACACAGAGTGGGGCTCGAACACGTGGATTCACAAGTGCGTTTCACAAGCACTCAGCAGGTAGGAGGAGCCCAGAAGAGGAGGATTGGGGCTACTTTATGCAAAACCACTGCACAGAGCAGGTAAGCATAACATGTTGTTTTTTTTTGTTTCCTTTATTATCACTTTAATATTTTTTTTTTTTTTATCAGAATTTCTGCCTAAAGTTTTCCACAGTATATTACATCAGAATAAAAGGAAAGACAACTGAGGAGGAGGGAGTAAAAAATGGATTTGCTCCCAAAAAGAGGGGCAGTCTCTCCAAATGTGTGGCAGTCAAGAGCAATGCAAGGAACAGTCTGCTTCCCACCATAGGCACCAACCTAAGTAGCCCTTCCACATTTTTTGGCTGGATGTTGGGTGCTGCAGAGAGACAAATGTACGATTTCTTTTTCTTTGCACAAAGTCAGTGTTTCTGTTTAAGAACATGTGCCACCCAGGGCCGATCCTAGGTGGGTGCATGGGGTGCTCCGCACCCGGGCGCAGCAGAGGTGGGGGCGCCGAAGCTCCAGAGTGCTCCCCTCCCTCCCCCTCGTCTGTGTCCAGTCAGGCGGAGCGCATGTAGCGGGTGCTGCTGTTCCCCATCCCGCTTGCTCTCTCTGCCAGGACCTGAGAAGAGCGCATACCGCTCCCGCTGTCCCCGCAATCCGTGCTGCCTGGGTACCGCAGCGGAGCCTAGTACCGGCACACGTTCTGGTACTAGACTCCACTAATCTTTCTGTCTTGGTGAGCGTGGAGGCAGAGTAGTCTCATGTCTGCCCCGCACCGCCCCCTCTGCGTGTGTACTTTTCCCATAGGCGGTGTGATGAGCGGCTTCTGGGTTGGCCGGAGCTGCTGCCAATCATCCAGTGCACGCCCAGAAATGCTCTCCGAGTGCCGCCCTCCTAGTAACCAAAGATGCCACGTATGCCCCGCCCCCTGCAGCGTGCATCTGCTCCCAGCGCGCCCGAGCTACAGGGATGATGGATCATCTATTGGACAGGTACAGATCTATAGGGGCACCTGCTGTGGGGGGGCTCCTCTGATGGGGTCGGGGGACAGCTGCTGTGGGGGGCTCTGATGGGGGACAGTTGCTGTGGAGGGGGCTCTGATGGGGGGCACCTGCTGTGGGGGGGCTCCTCTGATGGGGCCGGGGTATGGCTGCTGTGGGGGGCTCTGATGGGGGACAGCTGCTGCGGGGGGCTCTGATGGGGGACACCTGCTGTGGGGGGGCTCTGATGGGGGACACCTGCTGTGGGGGGCTCTGATGGGGGGCAGCTGCTGTGGGGAACACCTGCTGTGGGGGGGCTCTGATGGGGGACAGCTGCTGTGGGGAACACCTGCTGTGGGGGGGCTCTGATGGGGGACAGCTGCTGTGGGGGACACCTGCTGTGGGGGGGCTCTGATGGGGGACAGCTGCTGTGGGGGGCTCTGATGGGGGACAGCTGCTGTGGGGGGCTTTGATGGGGGACAGCTGCTGTGAGGAACACCTGCTGTGGGGGGCTCTGATGGGGGACAGCTGCTGTGGGGAACACCTGCTGTGGGGGGATCTGATGGGGGACAGCTGCTGTGGGGGACACCTGCTGTGGGGGGGCTCTGATGGGGACAGCTGCTGTGGGGGGCTCTGATGGGGGACAGTTGCTGTGGGGGGCTCTGATGGGGGCAGCTGCTGTGGAGGGGGCTCTGATGGGGGGCAGCTGCTGTGGGGGACACCTGCTGTGGGGGGCTCTGATGGGGGACAGCTGCTGTGGGGAACACCTGCTGTGGGGGGGCTCTGATGGGGGACAGCTGCTGTGGGAGGGCTCTGATGGGGACAGCTGCTGTGAGGGGACTCTGATGGGGGACAGCTGCTGTGGGGGGACTCTGATGGGGGACAGCTGCTGTGAGGGGACTCTGATGGGGGACAGCTGCTGTGGGGGGCTCTGATGGGGACAGCTGCTGTGGAAGGGCTCTGATGGATGACAGCTGCTGTGGGGGGCTCTGATGGGGGACAGCTGCTGTGAAAGGGCTCTGATGGGGGACAGCTGCTGTGGGGAACACCTGCTGTGGGGGGACTCTGATGGGGGACAGCTGCTGTGGGGAACACCTGCTGTGGGGGGCTCTGATGGGGGACAGCTGCTGTGGGGGGCTCTGATGGGGGACACCTGCTGTGGGGGGCCCTGATGGGGGACAGCTGCTGTGGGGATCACCTGCTGTGGGGGGGCTCTGATGGGGGACAGCTGCTGTGGGGAACACCTGCTGTGGGGGGCTCTGATGGGGGACAGCTGCTGTGGGGAACACCTGCTGTGGGGGGCTCTGATGGGGGACAGCTGCTGTGGGGGACACCTGCTGTGGGGGGGCTCTGATGGAGGACAGCTGCTGTGGGGGGCTCTGATGGGGACAGCTGCTGTGGGGGGCTCTGATGGGGGCAGCTGCTGTGGAGGGGGCTCTGATGGGGGGCAGCTGCTGTGGGGGACCCCTGCTGTGGGGGGCTCTGATGGGGGACAGCTGCTGTGGGGAACACCTGCTGTGGGGGGGCTCTGATGGGGGACAGCTGCTGTGGGAGGGCTCTGATGGGGGACAGCTGCTGTGAGGGGACTCTGATGGGGGACAGCTGCTGTGGGGGGACTCTGATGGGGGACAGCTGCTGTGAGGGGACTCTGATGGGGGACAGCTGCTGTGGAAGGGCTCTGATTGATGACAGCTGCTGTGGAAGGGCTCTGATGGGGGACAGCTGCTGTGGAAGGGCTCTGATGGGGGAGAGCTGCTGCGAGGGGCTCTGATGGGGGACAGCTGCTGTGGGGGGACTCTGATGGGGGACAGCTGCTGTGGGGGGCTCTGATGGGGGACAGCTGCTGTGGGGGGCTCTGATGGAGGACAGCTGCTGTGGGGAGGCTCTGATGGGGAACACCTGCTGTGGAGGGGGCTCTGATGGATGACAGCTGCTGTGGGGGGCTCTGATGGGGGACAGCTGCTGTGGAAGGGCTCTGATGGGGGAGAGCTGCTGTGAGGGGCTCTGATGGGGGACAGCTGCTGTGGGGGGACTCTGATGGGGGACAGCTGCTGTGGGGGGCTCTGATGGGGGACAGCTGCTGTGGGGGGCTCTGATGGAGGACAGCTGCTGTGGGGAAGCTCTGATGGGGAACACCTGCTGTGGAGGGGGCTCTGATGGGGGACAACTGCTGTGGAGGGGGCTCTGATGGGGGACAGCTGCTGTGGGGGAACACCTGCTGTGGGGGGGCTCTGATGGGGACACCTGCTGTGGGAGGGCTCTGATGGGGGACACCTGCTGTGAGGGGGTTGAGGGGGACACCTGCTGTGGGGGGGCTCTGATGGGGAACACCTGCTTTGGGGAGACTCTGATGGGAACCCTGATGTAAGGAGGGACTCTGATGGGGACTTTGATATAAAGCTGTGGGTGCCACAGGTAACTCTCTCCCCAGAATGTCCTTCATTCTCAACTTTAAATGTTAGGAGGTATGCAGGAGCGGATCAGGGGAGGAGAGACTGTGCCACTTCCGTCCCTGTTATCAACGGGAAGAGGGCTCTCTGCATTTACTGCCCACCCCTCCCCTCTACCTGTCAGAGGAGGAGAGCGAAGCAGCCAGAGATCGGAGCGCCCGTGTCTGAGTGGAGAGAGAGCAGCCGCGGGCTCTTAGACCCCCCCTCCCTCTCCTCCTCGCAATGCTGTACTAGTGAGCGGCGCTTGCCAGGTCAGCTGCCAGCTATGTTTCTTCTCCCTCCTTCATATTGGCCAGGTAAGAAATACAATAAAAAGGGAGCAGAGAAGAGGATTGTGGGACATGTAGTCCTGAGGACTGGCGGCCCCATTGTAGCCCGGAAACTGCAACCCACACAGCATGCTCAGTTGAATAAGAGAGGGGGGAGAGAGAGAAAGCTCCAGGAGCCTAGGGAAAGCTTTCGGGGAAGTTTACCCAGGACTCCAGGGAGAGGACAGTGCTGAGGGGATGCCATCAGAGAGAGAACCCCGCTGCCCTGTGCCCCCAGAGGGAAAGCCTCACAGCTTGGCGCTATCCCTGGTGAAGAAAGGAATGGATGCCAGAATACAGATCTGAGCACTACCCAGCAGAGTCGCCACGGGCAACCCAGAGTGAGCTGACTCCTGATCAGAGGAACTGATGTTGCTTTATCGCCAGGTCTGTTGATACGGCTGGTAGGCCATTATCTACTGCCATCCTTAGGAACTGCAGTCTCTAAAATTAAATTAGTACCACAATGTCCTTGTTGATAAATTCTTTTGATTTGACTAGAATATATGTCTGTATTTAACTTGGTATTGGCCTCTTGCAATCCCCTGTACAGCAGTATTTAGAAAGAGGAGGGGGTCAGTACTGGGAGCGTCTTAGGTGTGCTGAGTGTACTGACAAGAAACATGATGAAAGGAAAGAGCAGCCTGAGCAGTCTGCTGCTGCTCTTTTACAGCCCAGTCAACAGGCAGGGGATAATGAGATGACACCACTGTATTCCTTTTAAAATCCAAAACGTAAGTGCAGATATCTGCCTGGCTCTTCTACACGGCAGGACTGTTAGGCTCTCAAAAATCCACTTCCCTTTTCTGATGACGGCTGCAGGTTCTGCAATTATTATAGTGCAAGTGTGATAATGATGACAAGAGGGGCAGAAACATGACCGCTTGGAGACCAGTATGTATATTGGCTTCAGAAGACCATTCATTGCAACCAGAATCAGCAGGTCAGAAGATCACTAGACCACAGATTTTGGTGAGTATTACTGTGTGTTAGAAACTATATTTAAAACAGCTATTTATTTTTTGTTACATGTGTAAGCAGGCTGGAATATATTGGTTTTAGTAAATTTGCAGCTGGCCCAGTCCAAAAGTCTTGCAAGCACTGTTTTCAGGCTTTTTGGTCCTAGACAGATGACCTGTCCCACAAAAAGAGGGAAGGCTAAGGTCCAGTGCACCTTTTTGGTTAGTTCTGTTGGAGGTACTGAGATTGTGGCTCCTTGCAGTCTGCTAAAGGCACCGGGAGGATGCCAAAATGGACTCTTGTGGAGGTATGCCTGGGCATCCACATAGCTAGCTTATGGAGAAGGATGTTGTTCATATTTAACTGTATGCTGCAACCTGTACAGTAAAGTTACATTAACTGTTTTGAGCCCAGTCTGAAGTTATTCAAAGGACTACATGTTGGTTCTGGCGTATCTAAAAGAACCAGGATCTGTATAGCACAACGGGGTATGAAGTCACACCACTACCGAGGGTTAACTCGGTAAAACAAGGAGAAGAGGAGTGTAGTTAATAAGAGTAACCAAGCACAAGTTCAAGAAACCAAGCCGTTTGTGTGGTATCTACTAAAGTGACAGGTCCTCCGTTAACGAGGGGGTTTGTCTGGCTCCTTTCTGTAGTGGTTGGTACTCAATAGTAACTGAATTAGAGCCCATGTTACGGAAATCCATGGCGTGGTCACTAATTGAAAAAAGGAAGATGTTAATAAGTGCACGCATGAAGTGCTAGGTGCACAGTTGGACCTCATTCTGTTACTGGGAGCGGGGTAACATAGGTACACTGATTGGGCTCAGCAAGTCCCTCCTAATGCAACGTTCAAGTTACAGTGTGTAGTGACATGGAATAGTACTTTGTCAGAGGAATTCTGCACTTGTACTGCTCACAGTGTAAAGGCACATTTTTAAGTCTGGGAACTATCTTAATGGTAGAGTCTTCACTTGACCGTAGTCTCCACCTGGTCAATAATAACTGGATTAGAGCCCATGTTACAGAAATCCATGGCGTGGTCACTAGGTGCAAAAAGGAAGACGTTAATAAGTACACGCATGAGGTGCTAGGTGCACAGTTGGACCTCATTCTGTTACTGGGAGTGGGGTAACAGAGGTACACTGATTGGGCTCAGCAAGTCCCTCCTAATGCAACATTCAAGTTACAGTGTGTAGTGACACGGAACAGTACTTTGTCAGAAGAATTCTGCACTTGTACTGCTCACAGTGTAAAGGCACATTTTTAAGTCTGGGAACTACCTTAATGTTATAGTCTTCACTTGACCGTAGTCTCCACCTGGTACCGGATATTGATGATGAAAGGTACCTCCACATGCAGGGCAAGTAGGCCCTCCCCACATATGACTGGAGTTCTACTTGAAGTGGACTTCAGAACCTTTAGGCAGTGCCTGATTAAATGTTTTGTTTGTCTAATACTGCTCGGGCTACGCTGCATTTTAGATCACTTTCTGTAAACAATTTGGACTGTATTCTGACTGCTTCTGCCTGCTCCGACCTTTAGCACATCTTCTGACTTTGTTTGTTTTCAGACCTGGACTACCTGCCTGCTTGAATATGATTTTGCATCATGTTTAAGTACTATACATGGTTCTGCTTGTAGTTGGTTGTAAGCCCTGGTGATATCGGGGGTCCACTGAACCCAGGGACACTAGATTATACATGCATTTAAATGCACAGCCTTATGAAAGTTTGCTCAAATCAGGGCATGACAGGGGAAAGGAAACCCAACATCATCAATCTGCCATGATGCATCTGGAAGACATCAAGCTGCCCAAGTACCTTGTGGCCAAGAAGTACAGAGGATCTGTCAGTGCTGGTTAAAAAGCATCATCCAGCTTACAAGTTCACATCACTAAATGGTAATTATTATTGCTTCCAGATGCCCAACTCTAAATCTAAATGTATCTGTTATTTACAAATAAATAACCAATTATCTTCATTGTCTAAGGCTTGCTGAAAAGGTAATGAAATGTGCCCTCCATTTACATAAAATTAAACTTCCAGCAACATCACCAAATAGTTTTGTATAATTAAATTTAATTACATACAGCAAGCATTACTATAAAATGCATTTCAGTGGAGGGTGCCTCACCATAACTACAGTGTAATTTAATCTAATTCACTTAGTTCACATTGTTCATCAAATTGCAATTGCAGCCTTATTAATCCACACTATTGTGTTATTAGAAAGAAATCTGAAGGTAAATTATTAACAAAATTCTGAAGCTGTTCAATCACGCAGAATGCTATTTTGGGAAAAAGTTGGCTGAGCACAGTTTTCCTCTAACGTGGTCAATAACCCCATTTCAGTATCAGAAAACAACAACCCTTTCAGTAAAATTAAGATTAAAGACTATAACTATCTATGCCCACACTCAACCTTTAGTTCTAAAAGCCAGACACATATTGAAGATTTAAAACAAAATTAATCTGTTTAAAGTAAAAATATAGGCAAAACCTTTGTTTTTTTTCTTTGCCAACTATTTCCCATTGTGGAGATTTCCCTTCACTTCCTGTCTAATAGCCAAACATGGAGTGAGAAGATATGTCTGCAAATTAAGGGAATTGCTTGGGGACCCCAATCTTCATTAGATTTCCCCTTTATTAATGTTCTGGAAACAACCAAAAATGTGGCATTTTCTTTTACTTTCACTTTCAATAATAATGGTAAACAGAACAAATAGAGAGGGAGAAACTCATTAACCACTTCAGCTCTCACACCTGTTTACCCCTATGAACCAGACCATATTTTCACATTTCTGCTATGTGTCTATTTATGAGTCTATGACTTTGTAATTTCTTATGAGAATTGATCCATATATTGTTTTTGGGGGGATAAACGGGGCTTTCTTGTGATCCTAAAGTCCTTTGAGAATTTTTTTAATTTGATTGCATTTTAAGGGGAAACTTACTTTTTCAAGTTTGATCAGTAATATTTTATCATTACTGCGGGCAAAACATATACTTTTTATTATGCTGCTTGTTCTATTTACTGCAACATTAAAATAACATTTTTGGTACAAAGCATGTTAAAGTTATTTAGAAAAGAAATAAAGGGTTTTTTTTGCATACATTTCATTTTTCTCATAATGCATCATTAATTCTTACTTATTTACAAAAAAGATATACCCTAAACCACATATTTTGAACCATAAATCCTTAAAGATAACAATGTATACATGTGCTTTATAAAAAAAAAAAATTCTAGCAAATAATTTAAAATAGAAACATGGAACAGGAGATGAAACTGTTAAATAGTGATTATACAGGTTGAAATGAAAGGGTTAAGTAGTAAAATAAGAGCATGTCCTGGTTATTTAAGAGTTAACTCCCTGTGCACACAATAAAAACTTTCCTCTGTCAGCTTCAGCTCTCTCACTCACAAATCTGTCTGACAGGGAACACAGGAGATAAGGTAGCTACTATGTTACTTGTTTGTTGTTGTTTTGGCTTAAAATGTTACACCGAATTCTAACTGTCATTTTTCTGTTATGCCTCGTACACACGGTCGGATTTTCTAATGGAAAATGTTCGATGTGTTCGACAGTGTGTAGGCTCCATCGGACATTTTCCATCGGAATTTCCGTCGCACAAAATTTGAGACCTGGATCTCAAATTTTCCGACAACAAAATCGGTTCTCAGAAATTTCGATCGTATGTACACAATTCCGACCCACAAAGTGCCACGCATGCTCAGAATAAATTACGAGATGGAAGCGCTCGGTCTGGTAAAACTAGCGTTCGTAATGGAGATAGCCCATTCGTCACGCTGCAATTTTTTAAATATTTTAATGTAGCGCATTCTCTTCTTCTTTATAATGCTAGAATAATGAAGCTGTTTTGCTGAACATATTCACACAGAGTTCTGACAACCTGATTTCTTTATTATTTCTCGTGATCTCATGAATCATATTTTTTTTTTTCTGTCAGATCTCCATAATAATGTTTATAATTTATTTATTTATTTATTTATTTTTAATCAAGATCTACTATTTTTTGCTACATGGCTCAAGCTGGGCTCCTCCACTTCTTCCTGGCTGGAAGGCCCAGGGTGGGCATCGGAAGCCTCAGCTGGGGTGTAAGGAAGCGTGGAAGGTAGGGTTGAGAGGGATTCCCTGACTGCAGTCTGGTCTGCCAGAAAATTAAGTCTGTCATAGTACCACAGCCTGGGGACATAAATGTCATCTGCTGCAGCTCCTGATCTCATGGAGTTCTGGACCTTAGTACGCTCACGATTATATGTGCTCCTCAGGCCACCAATTTTTTCTTTGAATAGGTGATGTCTGCGGTGGGGACCTGCGGCTTCACCAACTCCAGCAGTTTCTCCAGCGCTGCTTGCCTCTTTATTTTGTTATTATAATGCGGGTGTTTGACCTGCCACAGACAGGGCAGCTCCCTGTACTTGTCTATGAATATCGGGAGAAAGTTGTGGTCTTTGAACCCATCCATCTTCTCTGCAAGACACAACACAAGACAAACCCTAATGTCAGGCGAAACTCTCTTAATCTTGACCCAATATAGGCCTCAATCTAGAAGCAGTATAGGCCACTGATGCACCAAGTTCAAATTGTACCTTTGTTGTAACGATCGTCGGTTCCGATACTCCGTCCTCTGCTTACTGATCGTACGTACGACGCACGCATGCTATGCTTTATGTACACTGCACATGCGTGAAACTCTGCCCGCCCCTGACGTTCTTTCTAGTCTATTCCCCGCCCCTTCTCTTTTGGCTCAGTGGGTAGAGAACATGGCGGAGACACAGCAGGTACATGCAGAGGAGAGCAGCAATGATGAAAGCCCGGAGCCAGGAACATCACGATCCCGGAGGAGATTTAAGGCCTCAAATATGTCCTTTGAAGAGATGGTGGAGATGGTGGACACATTGAAGAGGGCCGACTATGATAGGAATTAGAAAAGAAATGATGGGAAGTATGGGCCTTACCTAAACCCAAATGTGAGAAAGGCCAAAATCATGACTAAAGTTGTGAAGAGTCTGCGCCCTGGAATTTTGGGGTACGGCGATCCAAGGATCAACTGAGGAAATGCTGGTCAGAGCTGAGGGAGCAGGATCAGTACAGAAGGATCAGGAGAGTTCTTCAAAAAAGTAAGTAGTTGTCGTGTGTTCCTATTATTATTATTACTTGCATGCTGCTCCATGTGCTTTTCATTACTGTTGTACATTTTAAAATGGCAACTTTCATGTTCATGGGCACAGTAATCGGTCGTAGGAAACATTGTTCGTTCGCCCACTAAAATACAACGTTTTGGGCAGATGCAGGTTAACTACATTTGTTCAGGACTATTTGTTTTAAAAGAAGTTTCTTGTCTAGATGGGTTTGTAACTAGAATGAAATGGAAAATTGATTCAGTGTAAGGAGAGGACACTCAGCAGCTGTTTACACATCTGGACGCAGGAGCACTAGTGTGGGACACCAGAAAAAACTTTTTAGGGTGTCCCACACAGGTGCTCCAGAGGATACTAGGGGTATTTCTATGTGTGAAACTTGTACAAAAAAGGGAAGTATTCCAGCTTTAGAAAGGAACTACACATTTCTTCAGCTTGGAACTCTGCCAAAACAGAGTGTACATGACACTTCCAAGCAATGTTTCATATTCCTATTTCTGCCCTCAAATACCTGTGTGCTGAGTACACTTTTTTTTATTCACATAGGGGAGAAAAGACTCAGGACATCTGAGGACACCAGGGACCCCACACCTCCTAAAGAAGGGGAAATCCCAAAACCACAAGCAGAGGATGAGGAGGGAGACCGTTATGAAGTGGGCGAAATAGTGACCACAACAGGTGAGCGTCTGAGACCACAGCTTCAGGCAATAGATGTATGCCTGCATATTTATAATACATGGTACATGGTGCACAGATATACGAGGGCACCCACACATCGGACATCCTGAGGACACATCCACTGGGGGATGGTTGGATATTCATCCGCCCGTTGTATAGCCTTCATCACACAGGCTCCAACGATCGTCCGTCCTAAGTAGATCCGCCCAATACAGATTGGGTCTGGCGTCCATGAAATACTTTATTTGACCCTGGTGCCTTGAGTGCTGCTTGAACACAGAGTCATTCCACTTAAACCTATACATTTGTAAAACATCTCCAACTCTCAAACCCCTGATGAAGGTATCAGAATACTGGAAACGCGTCGGGTATTTTGGTACATCACCCCTTGGAGAGTATTTATAACACAATCATTATTCATTTGTATATCTTCGGTTCTGTTTCTGTATGGAATGTACATTTTTACATGTTGTAGACTTTGTATGTCTTTTTTACTGTATACCATTAAAAATATATTTTTTAACTCAAGAGTTGGTGGTCTGTTAAAGTCCCAATAAGGGGAGTATCTTTCTCTGGTTTATTACACTAGGGATGGGACCACCATACTATTCATTTGGCATGATGGATGCCTCTTTTTTCCCTATTTATAATACATGGTATGTTTTTTTATTTTAGGTGATGTGGATGTTGTGGAAGAAGAAGCTCATTTCACAAGTGAAAGTGCCCAGATCCTCATCTGGGAGTTAATGGGGTGCAATTGTGATTTAGAAAAGATAAAGGAAAACATCAATGATGTTCATCAAAAAATGAAGCCAAATTTTGAAGATGCACACGGGTGTGTCAACATGTGCTATCTGCCATCACGGGATATCAATTTACGTGTTTTGTGGGTGCAACCCCTTCCTCGAAACTGAAGTGGGTGAGAGGAAGGGGTTGCACCCCCAAAACACATCCATTGATTACCCAGGATGGGAGCTAGCACATGTTGACATTAGGTATGGGATCAGGAGGGAAATCCCCATTTTAAATCCCAATTTGTGTGCATCTTCAAAATTTGGCTTTTACAGGGGTGACATCGTCAAAGTTGAACTTTGTAAGTTCCTGAGTTGTGTAGGTTCTGTTTGGAAACATGCCCGTTGATCCAAATAAGGCTATTTCTAATGTGACCAAAAAAATGTTATACAACAAAGATGTTGGTTTGTTCAAAAACCCTTTTCTAATGCACATGTGAATGTGCTTTTGAGTAAAATGTTTTCTACTCAACAATGTGTGGTTTCTTATTTCAATGCTCAAAAGCAGTTTTTGTAGTAAGTTGTTGTTTACAGTGACAATGGGGGTATTTACTAAAGGCAAATCCACTTTGCACTACAAGTGCACTTTCATTGCAGTTTCAAGTGCACTTTTGCAGTGCACTTGGAGTGCAAAGTGGATTTTCCTTTAGTAAATAACTACCACAGTGCTTTTTAATTTGCCACAATCACGTCATTTTCGTGACTACCAAACAATCACAAAAGAAAGAAGCACAAGCAGTAAATACAAGGAAATATTATTTCTGTTTATCCAAAAGAAATTATTTTTAAAATGTTTCATGATTGTGTGGCATATCAATGGCCCCCCTACCGCAAAGTACTCCAGATATTTTTGTCTCACTTCGCGGGCTCTTTGTGGGGGCAAGCCAGGACGACCAGAGTGCCATCAGGGTTGAAGGATCACAAAAGCCGGCCTCAGTCCCAACTGAGGCCACATAGTTTGTAGCATTTTTTCGGAGAAAATTGTGCATAACGCAGCAGGCAAGCACAATCTGGTTGAGTTTATATTCCGTCATTGGTGTCAGAAATAGGCGGAACCAGCTGGCCATTATCCCAAAAGCGTTCTCCACCAATCTTCTGGCTCTGGCCAGCCGGTAATTAAAAACCCTCTGGTCCGGGGTGAGGGTCCTCATAGGGAATGGCCGCATAAGATGGTCCCCCAGCGCAAATGCTTCATCCGCGACGAAGACAAACGGGAGTCCTTCCACATTGTCTTCTGGAGGTGGCAAGACCAAGCTGCCATTCTGGAGCCATCAGTAAAACTCTGTGTGGGCGATGACTCCACCATCCAACATCCAGCCATTTTTCCCCACGCCCACATACAGGAACTCGTAAGTAGCCAACACCACTGCCAACAACACAATACTATTAAACCCCTTGTAATTATAATAGTATGACCCCGAGTTGGGGGGTGGGACTATGTGGACGTGTTTCCCATCTATTGCCCCTCCACAGTTGGGAAAGTCCCACCGCTGGGCAAAGTGGGATGCCACAGTCTGCCATTCCTGTGACGTTGGGGGTGGGACTATGTGGACGTGTTTCCCATCTATTGTCCCTCCGCAGTTGGGAAAGTCCCACCGCTGGGCAAAGCGGGATGCCACAGTCTGCTATTCCTGTGGTGTTGAAGGAAACTGTGGAGTGAAACAAGAAAAAAAAATTAGTACTTTTGCACATAACATTGCAAGCAGATTAGACAAAAACATTCCTGGCCAACATCAGTATAACATTTATTTTAAGGAGTACTTAAAGACAAAAATATAAGGTCCACTTATCAGATTCCTCACATCCTCTGAAGGCCCATTGTAAAAATTTTAGGGGGGAGATGTTTTAGACAGTTAACCCTCTCCACTTCATTGAGAGCTGAATGCATAAATAATGTGTGTTTCTTTGGCCAGCCCCTCCTTACTTTACACTATTGGCAGCCCGCTGGACAGGTAAGAAGTGTCAGAATACAAAAATATGAATACACACTGTCCTAATTGAAGCACATTTTTACATTATGCAATTACCTATCAGGATAATAGGAGAACAAAACTTTAAACAGTACCATTTGAAAGTATTCAGGCAGGACCTTTCACTGCATGCTTTGGTGAATTCATCCATAAATATGACCACAAAAGAGGTAGGTATAGTGTGTATGGGTTGGGCAAAGTCAGCAGATAGAGGATTGGTATCGGTTGACTTAGCGTTCGGGGGGAGGGAGGGCTCCAAATGATTTTGGGACCCCAAAAAAAAGCCTCTGGCACTCTGCATGAATTTAAGCACACAAATAACATTTGTACACATTTTAGGGGGTGTTTAGGGTGAAGTACTACAATGGAGCTGACAAAATACATTGTTAAATGACTAGACTAGGTGTGTATGGGCCCCGGATAGCATGTTGGGGAGGTTAGTGAATAGGGATGAGCTTCGAGTTCAAGTCGAACTCATGTTCGACTCGAACATTGGCTGTTCGCAAGTTCGCCGAACAGCGAACAATTTGGGGTGTTCGCGGCAAATTTGAATGCCGCGGAACACCCTTTAAAAGTCTATGGGAGAAATCAAAAGTGCTCATTTTAAAGGCTTATATGCAAGTTATTGTCATAAAAAGTGTTTGGGGACCTGGGTCCTGCCCCAGGGGACATGGATCAATGCAAAAAAAAAGTTTTAAAAACAGACGTTTTTTCAGGAGCAGTGATTTTAATAATGCTTAAAGTCAAACAATAAAAGTGTAATATCCCTTTAAATTTCGTAGCTGGGGGGTGTCTATAGTATGCCTGTAAAGGGGCGCATGTTTCCTGTGTTTAGAACAGCCTGACAGCAAAATGACATTTCAAAGGAAAAAACCCATTTAAAAGTACTCGCGGCTATTGCATTGCCGGTCCGACAACACACATAGAAGTTCATTGATAAAAACACAGTTCATTGATCCCCACAGGGGAACCCCGTACCAAAATAAAAAAAAAAGACGTGGGGGTCCCCCTAAATTCCATACCAGGCCCTTCAGGTCTGGTATGGATATTAAGGGGAACCCCGGCCAAAATTTTAAAAAAAAAATGACGTGGGGGTCCCCCTAAATTCCATACCAGACCCTTCAGGTCTGGTATGGATTTTAAGGGGAACCCCGCGCCAAAAAAAAAAAAAAAAAACGGCGTGGGGTCCCCCCAACAATCCATACCAGACCCTTATCCAAGCACGCAACCTGGCAGGCCGCAGGAAAAGAGGGGGGGACGAGAGTGGAGTGCAGCCCCCCCCTCCTGAACCGTACCAGGCCACATGCCCTCAACATTGGGAGGGTGCTTTGGGGTAGCCCCCCAAAACACCTTTTCCCCATGTTGATGAGGACAAGGGCCTCATCCCCACAACCCTGGCCGGTGGTTGTGGGGGTCTGCGGGCGGGGGGTTATCGGAATTTGGAAGCCCCCTTTAAGAAGGGGACCCCCAGATCCCGGCCCCCTCGTGTGAAATAGTAAGGGGGTACTTACCCCTACCATTTCACTAAAAAACTGTCAAAAATGTTAAAAATGACAAGAGACAGTTTTTGACAATTCCTTTATTTAAATGCTTCTTCTTTCTTCTTTCTTCTATCTTCCTTCATCTTCTTCTTCTTCTGGTTCTTCCTCCGCATGGGACATGACGGGACTTCCCTGTGGCATTCCCCGTGACATCACAGGGAAGTCCCGTCAAGTCACCGTGCGTCAGAGGGGGGCGGGGTCACCGGGTGGCCCCCCCCGTTATTTAAGAACCGTCAGACGAGGAGACGCCGTCACACAGCGGGAGCCTCCCTCCATGCCAGCATGGATGCGGAGCGGCCCGGAGAAGAAAATGAAGAAGAGAAGAAGAGAAGAAAAGAAGAAAAGAAGAAGATGAAGAAGATGAAGAGAAGAGCGGGAGCCTCCCCCCATGCCATGGGTGCGGAGCGGCCCGAGGAGAAGAAGATAGAAGACGCCACGGAGGAGATGCTGGACGAGAACGCTGGAGGAAGAACCAGAAGAGCCAGAAGAACCAGAAGAAGAAGATGAAGGAAGATAGAAGAAAGAAGAAGCATTTAAATAAAGGAATTGTCAAAAACTGTCTCTTGTCATTTTTAACATTTTTGACAGTTTTTTCGTGAAATGGTAGGGGTAAGTACCCCCTTACCATTTCACACAGGGGGGAGGGCCGGGATCTGGGGGTCCCCTTCTTAAAGGGGGCTTCCAGATTCCGATAAGCCCCCTGCCCGCAGACCCCCACAACCACCAGCCAGGGTTGTGAGGATGAGGCCCTTGTCCTCATCAACATGGGGACAAGGTGTTTTGGGGGGCTACCCCAAAGCACCCTCCCATTGAGGGCATGTGGCCTGGTACGGTTCAGGAGGGGGGGCGCTCTCTCGTCCCCCCCTCTTTTCCTGCGGCCTGCCAGGTTGCGTGCTCAGATAAGGGTCTGGTATGGACTTTTGGGGGGACCCCACGCTGTTTTTTTTTTTTTGGCACGGGGTTCCCCTTAAAATCCGTACCAGACCTGAAGGGTCTGGTATGGAATTTAGGGGGACCCCCACGTCATTTTTTTTTAAATTTTGGCGGGGGTTCCCCTTAATATCCATACCAGACCTGAAGGGCCTGGTATGGAATTTAGGGGGACCCCCACGTCATTTTTTTTTTTTTTAATTTTGGTTCAGGGTTCCCCTGTAGGGAATTCCCATGCCGTTCTTATCAATGAACTTCTATGTGTATTGTCGGACCGGCAATGCAATAGCCACGAGTAGTTTTAAATGTTTTTTTTCCTTCGAAATGTCATTTTGCTGTCAGACTGTTCTAAACACAGGAAACATGCGCCCCTTTACAGGCATACTATAGACACCCCCCAGCTACAAAATTTAAAGGGATATTACACTTTTATTGTTTGACTTTAAGCATTATTAAAATCACTGCTCCTGAAAAAACGGCCGTTTTTAAAACTTTTTTTTGCATTGATCCATGTCCCCTGGGGCAGGACCCAGGTCCCCAAACACTTTTTATGACAATAACTTGCATATAAGCCTTTAAAATGAGCACTTTTGATTATTCATGTTCGTGTCCCATAGACTTTAACGGTGTTCGCATGTTTGAACGAACTTTTTTCCTGTTCGCATGTTCTGGTGCGAACCGAACAGGGGGGTGTTCGGCTCATCCCTATTAGTGAAGGCAGATATGCATGAAGAACAAAAAAGGAAGTTTAAAAAATTCAAGCATGCATGAGGATAAAGAGGAAAGGATAAAACTTACCTTAATATAGTCCTTCTGCAGGACCTGAATGATGGCAGAACAGGTCTCTGGAATAATGATCCCCAGAGCCTAAGGGGAGATGCCTGTCGAGAACTTGATGTCCTGCAGACTTCTCCCCATCGCCAAGTACCGCAACGTGGCGATCAGCCTCTGCTTGGAAGTGATGGCTTGCCGCATGTAGGTGTCTGCCTGCTAATATAAGGGGACAGCAAAGCCAACAAACGTTGAAAAACGGGGTCCGTCATCCGGAGATAATTCCTGAAATCATCAGAATTATTCTCACGGATCTCCCGCAACAAAGGCATATGAGAGAATTGGTCACGCTGGAGCAACCAATTCTTCGTCCATGAACTCCTCCCCACCCTGTTCATGGACTGGGCTTGGGTCAAAGCAAGAACCCCAATACCAAGCCCCCACACAGCACAAACTCTACAACGAGTACGTAACCACAACATGGCTTCAAAACAGTCAGCTGGTCAGAACGAACTAACAGAACGCACTGAAAAACAGAAAGGCCTGAGAAGAGCGAGCTGAAAATCAGAAACGAATGGACAAGAACGCACTGCAAATTCAAATACGTAGTATAAAATACGCACTGAAAAACAAATGCGAACTGACTACACGCACTGAAAACCAGATACGAACCCACAAGCACAAACTGAAGAGCAGTAACAATCGGAAAAGCACGAGTCTGAAAAGTGCGAATCGTCTTTCCCCAAACTTCTACTAACACGAGATAAACAAGTGATTAGCAGAAGGAGCCCAAAGGGTGGCGCACTGGCTATTGAACTTCCTCTTTCTAGTGCCATACGCCATCGCGTTCTTGACGTTCGCAAATTCCGACCAACTTTGTGTGACCGTGTGTATGCAAGAAAAGTTTGAGCCAACATCCGTCGGAAAAATTTTGGATTTTGTTGTCGGAATGTGCGATCGTGTGTACGCGGCATTAGAGTGATCATTCAGTGAGGAAGGCTTCTGACTAGCTCCCAGTCATAGGATCTCACAGGCTGTGCAAAGTAGCCGAGCAGGGGGAGATAAGAAAATATAAGAAACTGCAGGACCTATAAGAGACACCCTGTGTACAGAGGAGGGGGTTTTATGGACGTTTTTTAAGACACCCAAAGTAGGTAACTGGTTAATGGGTGCACAGACAGCAATTAAAACTGGCAAGCATTCTAATCCCTCTCTACTCTTTCCAAAATTAGAAAAAAAAAATGTTTTCATTTATTTATTTTTTAAGTCCACACCACCACCCCTTCATATGATAGCTGAGCAGTTCCAAATTAGTCAAGCTCATCTGTCATCCCAGCTCTAAATTAAATACTTGGACCTGAAATGGACCAAAAGACGCACAGGGCCCCTGTGCAATTCGCTCCGGAGCCGATGTGGAGATGTGTGAACCGGCTCCATTGAGAGCCGGTCACAATATCCTGTTATGCGAATTGGATGAGGGGAAACCCACATCCAATTTGCAATAGTGTGAATCCAGTCTTATTTTCAATCTGTAATATGTCAGGCAGGGACAAAAAAAGTATTACTTCCAAATAACTTAACTAGCAATGAATCAATGATGGAAAATCAGCTCCTTCCCCTGAATTATGTCCCAATAGGAAAAAAGTAAGCTTCTTTATTAGGTGCTGTTCTAATAGTGAAACATGGTACTGCCTTATGATGGTCATAATGTCAAACAGTGATGAGAGCATCTGGCTGCCACTCAGCGGATGGAAAGCTGGCCCTTTACTAGTCCACTGATTTAAATGGCCACCATCAAGATTATGCCCACTGCAAATTTATTCAAAGCAAACCAGTTCGTGAAATTTGTATCTAATGGCTTAAGTTTTTTTTCTTTTTTGTTCTTTTTTTTTAATAAAAAAAAGGGTATACTCAACTGATCTGTGCAGTAGTATTGCACAGAGCAGTCTCTTGTCTGTTTTTTTGGTTCCCCGTCAGCACTTTCAGTTTCTCCTCTCCTGCAGGTGCCCCTCAGAAAGCTTCTTTTTTTTTGCCTCTAAACGCCCCTGCATGTTAACCTATGTGTCAATGCACACATAGGCATTTAACAGAATTTAGAGGCAGGGGTATTTAGAGGCAGAAAAACCCCACAGCCAGCGCATCCAGGAGCAGCAGCGTTTTGGCAGAAACAAACGTTTGACATGTCTAAACACGCTTTAATGCTAGACACATTTAGCATGTGAGCTTTAATTAATTTTAATGCCCAGAATAAATTATTATTCTAGCCACTGAAATGCATTAATGCCCAAGCACTTGATGTGCCTAAACACGTTACAAGAATTTACAAACATCCAGCATTTATTCTACAAGGGCGCTACTGCCAGGGGGAGAGGCCTCTAGGAGAGATAGAAATACTTACAGTGTGCATGAGGCCTTAGTGATAGCAACTAATCATAATTTACTTTGCTGACCAGAGACTGGTACAAGATAGACTCTGATTAGTTACAATGGATCACTGCACTTGAAAATTAATATTTAGGAATAAGAACTTTGCATTGAAGAAGGGTACAATGCTGACATTCACTTCTAGTGGACCTCTTTCTGTAATCTTCTCATTTCTTATTTTACTAAATCACAAAAAACAGAAGTAGGAGTCAACTCAATACAGTATGCCAGCTTACTTGAAATATAAAAGTGTAGCCCCTATGGTCATTTCAACCCATAACAACAAAATATTGGGTCAGGGCATAGAAGCCAAGACCCCAACAGTAACCACTCTGATGGGGCTCCTGTGGCTTGTACCGGGTATCCAATTAAAATATAAAATAAAAACATGTAAAGTACCATTTATTATACAAAAACACCAAATTATGAAGGTTTCACAAATTAAGTTAAATTAATGCTAGGAACCACCCTAGCATACTAAATAAACAATTCAAGAAATTGGTTGCTCAAACATAGTACCAAAGAGATTAAGATATAAAGCACATGTCACGGACATTGACTACAGGGACCTTTTCTGCCCACATTCACCCTGTTATTTGTTATTGTTATTAGGGATGAGCTTCGTGTTCGAGTCGAACCCATGTTCGACTCGAACATCGGCTGTTCGATCGTTCGCCGAATTGCGAACGATATGGGCCGTTCGCGCCAAATTCGTGTGGCGCGTCACGGCCCATAATTCACTGCGGCATCACAGTGCATTGCTTGCTGATGATTGGCCAAGCATGCACTATGACCCGCATGCTTGGCCAATCACAGCGCCGCCTTAACAGAGAGCCATAATTGGCCAAAGCCAAGGAGGCTTTGGCCAATTATGGCTCAGGGGATTTAGTACACGCCCCACACTATATAAGGCCGCCTGCACGGCGGCCCTGTGCAGTGTGTTCCGGTGTGCTTAGAGAGAGAGAGAGACAGTGTCATTTCATTTGAGTTAGCTAGATTAGGCAGGACAGTCAGTCAGTTAGCTGCACTTAAAGTGTATTGTGTATATATATGCATCCCAGGTGTTGCATATATATATACACTGTATTCAGTTTAGCTAGATCCATTCCTGTTATCTTCTAGACTATTTACATTTAGTGCAGTGCGTCCTGCTCACAGTGTTCAGCTAGATCCGTTCCTGTTATATTCCTACTGACAGGCAGGCTTGTCTTGTTACAGTATTTTGAAGAAAATTACTGGTGTTCTTTTGATCCTATTAGTACCACAGTCAGGCAGCTAGACTATTTACATTTAGTGCAGTGCGTCCTGCTCACAGTGTTCAGCTATCTGTTATCTTCTTACTGACAGGCAGGCTTGTCTTGTTACAGTATTTTAAAGAAAATTACTGGTTTTCTTTTGATCCTATTAGTACCACAGTCAGGCAGCTAGACTATTTACAGTTAGTGCAGTGCGTCCTGCCCACAGTGTTCTGCTAAACCTACAAGTAAGTGGGGTGCGTCCTGCTCACAGTGTTCAGCTAAACCTACAAGTTAGTGGGGTGCGTCCACCTCACAGTGTTCAGCTAAACCTACAAGCTAGTGGGGTGCGTCCTGCTCACAGTGTTCAGCTAGATCCGTTTCTGTTATCTTCTTACTGACAGGCAGGCTTGTCTTGTTACAGTAAATACAGCTACCTGAAGAAAATTGCTGGTGTTCTTTTGATCCTATTAGTACCACAGTCAGGCAGCTAGACTATTTACAGTTAGTGCAGTGCGTCCTGCTCACAGTGTTCTGCTAAACCTACAAGTTAGTGGGGTGCGTCCTGCTCACAGTGTTCAGCTAAACCTACAAGTTAGTGGGGTGCGTCCACCTCACAGTGTTCAGCTAAACCTACAAGCTAGTGGGGTGCGTCCTGCTCACAGTGTTCAGCTAGATCCGTTTCTGTTATCTTCTTACTGACAGGCAGGCTTGTCTTGTTACAGTAAATACAGCTACCTGAAGAAAATTGCTGGTGTTCTTTTGATCCTATTAGTACCACAGTCAGGCAGCTAGACTATTTACAGTTAGTGCAGTGCGTCCTGCTCACAGTGTTCTGCTAAACCTACAAGTTAGTGGGGTGCGTCCTGCTCACAGTGTTCAGCTAAACCTACAAGTTAGTGGGGTGCGTCCACCACACAGTGTTCAGCTAAACCTACAAGCTAGTGGGGTGCGTCCTGCTCACAGTGTTCAGCTAGATCCGTTCCTGTTATCTTCTTACTGACAGGCAGGCTTGTCTTGTTACAGTATTTTAAAGAAAATTGCTGGTGTTCTTTTGATCCTATTAGTACCACAGTCAGGCAGCTAGACTATTTACAGTTAGTGCAGTGCGTCCTGCTCACAGTGTTCTGCTAAACCTACAAGTTAGTGGGGTGCGTCCTGCTCACAGTGTTCAGCTAAACCTACAAGTTAGTGGGGTGCGTCCACCTCACAGTGTTCAGCTAAACCTACAAGCTAGTGGGGTGCGTCCTGCTCACAGTGTTCAGCTAGATCCGTTCCTGTTATCTTCTTACTGACAGGCAGGCTTGTCTTGTTACAGTATTTTAAAGAAAATTACTGATGTTCTTTTGATCCTATTAGTACCACAGTCAGACAGCTAGACTATTTACAGTTAGTGCAGTGCGTCCTGCTCACAGTGTTCTGCTAAACCTACAAGTTAGTGGGGTGCGTCCTGCTCACAGTGTTCAGCTAAACCTACAAGTTAGTGGGGTGCGTCCACCACACAGTGTTCAGCTAAACCTACAAGCTAGTGGGGTGCGTCCTGCTCACAGTGTTCAGCTAGATCCGTTCCTGTTATCTTCTTACTGACAGGCAGGCTTGTCTTGTTACAGTATTTTAAAGAAAATTGCTGGTGTTCTTTTGATCCTATTAGTACCACAGTCAGGCAGCTAGACTATTTACAGTTAGTGCAGTGCGTCCTGCTCACAGTGTTCTGCTAAACCTACAAGTTAGTGGGGTGCGTCCTGTCACAGTGTTCAGCTAAACCTACAAGTTAGTGGGGTGCGTCCACCTCACAGTGTTCAGCTAAATCTACAAGCTAGTGGGGTGCGTCCTGCTCACAGTGTTCAGCTAGATCCGTTCCTGTTATCTTCTTACTGACAGGCAAGCTTGTCTTGTTACAGTATTTTAAAGAAAATTACTGATGTTCTTTTGATCCTATTAGTACCACAGTCAGACAGCTAGACTATTTACAGTTAGTGCAGTGCGTCCTGCTCACAGTGTTCTGCTAAACCTACAAGTTAGTGGGGTGCGTCCTGCTCACAGTGTTCAGCTAAACCTACAAGTTAGTGGGGTGCGTCCACCTCACAGTGTTCAGCTAAACCTACAAGCTAGTGGGGTGCGTCCTGCTCACAGTGTTCAGCTAGATCCGTTTCTGTTATCTTCTTACTGACAGGCAGGCTTGTCTTGTTACAGTAAATACAGCTACCTGAAGAAAATTGCTGGTGTTCTTTTGATCCTATTAGTACCACAGTCAGGCAGCTAGACTATTTACAGTTAGTGCAGTGCGTCCTGCTCACAGTGTTCTGCTAAACCTACAAGTTAGTGGGGTGCGTCCACCTCACAGTGTTCAGCTAAAGCTACCTGTAGAAGGTTGGTGGTGTTCTCATACTACAGGCAGGCAGTTGATTTTGCTAGCTGCAGTATCAGTACATATATATATATATATATATATATATATATATATATATATATATATATCCCAGCTTAGTGCAGCTACAGGCCATTAGTATGTCTGGAAGGCCAAGAAGGAGAGGCAGACAGTCACAAGCCAATAAGAGAGGGCAAGCAGGCTCTGTGTCTAGTGCTGGTCGTGGAGACGGTGCATCCTCATCAGCACGTGGCCATGGGACACGCTTGGCCTTTTTTTCGGCAGCTGGCCATGTTGAGCCGCAACATGCGGAAGACTTGGTCGAGTGGATGACCAAGCCGTCCTCATCCTCCTCATCCTCTCTCACCCATGCCCAGGGTACTTTGTCTGGCAAAGCAGCGGCCTCTTCCCTCGGCTCAATGTCATCAGTGACTCCTTCCCTAGCCCCACCATGTCCTCCTGAGGAGTCCCTCGAACTGTTTGACCACAGTGTTGGGTACATGCTCCAGGAGGATGCCCAGCGTTTGGAAGGCTCTGATGATGATACTGAGCTCGATGAAGGCAGTAACACGAGCACGGACAGAGGGGGTGCCCAAGAAGGACAGCAATCTGGCAGTCATGCTCCCCCTGCTGCAGCATACTGCCAGGTTTGCTCCAGTGATGAGGAGGGAGGGGATGATGAGGTCACTGACTCAACGTGGGTGCCTGATAGGAGAGAGGAGGAGGAGGAGGAGGCGGCACATCACCAACGAGGCAGGATGCCCTCCAGGGGCCAGCCTAAGGGCAGCACATTGACTGCATCACACCCCAAAGCTCCACATGTGCAGGGCGCTGCAGTCTCTGCGCGTTATTCAAAAAGTTCTTTGGTGTGGGCCTTTTTTGAGACGAGTGCATCAGATCGCACCGCTGCTATTTGCAACATATGTCTCAAGCGTATCTCGCGTGGCCAAAACATCTCCCGCTTGGGTACCACATGCTTGACCAGACATATGTTGACCTGCCATGCAGTTCGTTGGCAAGCGTATCTAAAAGACCCACACCAAAGAACAAAGAGGACCTCTGCTTGCTCCTCATCAGCTGAGATTTCCAACCCCACTAGACCTTCAGTCCTCTCTGAGACCTGCACTGAGAGGAATGAAGGTGTAGAATTAGGTGTGTCACAGCCACGCACTTGTGGGCAATCTGATTTTGGTACACCGACGTCAGATTGTACCAGGCAAATTTCCCTGCCCCAGCTGCTGCACCGCCGAAAGAAGCCAGCCATCCACATGCCCAACGGTTGAATGCTAGCTTGGCAAAATTGCTAGCACTTCAACTGCTGCCTTTTCAGTTGGTAGACTCTGCCCCCTTCCGTGAGTTTGTGGAATGTGCGGTTCCTCAGTGGCAGGTACCCAAACGCCACTTTTTCTCACGGAAGGCGATTCCGGCTCTCTACCAGCATGTGGAAGGCAATGTCCATGCCTCGCTGGACAGGGCGGTCAGCGGTAAGGTGCATATTACCGCTGACTCATGGTCCAGCAGGCATGGACGGGGACATTACCTAAGTTTCACGGCGCATTGGGTGACTCTGCTGGCAGCTGGGAAGGATGCAGGACAAGGTGCAGTAGTGTTGGAGGTTGTTCCGCCACCACGCCTCCAAAATGCTAATGATTGTGACACACCTCTCTCATCCACCCCCTCCTCTTCTTCTTCCTCCATGGCCTCTTCCTCGGAACAAGCGGTGCTCCGTAGTCGTTCAAGGGGCTACGCAAGTACGCAGGCCAAAAGATGCCATGCGGTGCTTGAGCTGGTGTGCTTGGGGGACAGGAGCCACACTGGGGCAGAGGTTCTGTCAGCTCTGCAGGGGCAGGTTCAGAGGTGGTTGAAGCCACGCCAACTTAAGGCAGGAATGGTGGTTTGCGACAATGGCACCAACCTCCTCTCTGCCCTCCGACAGGGACAAATGACCCATGTGCCCTGTTTGGCTCACGTCCTTAACTTGGTGGTGCAGCGGTTCTTGGGCAGGTACCCGGGCTTACAGGATGTCCTGAGGCCGGCCAGGAAAGTCTGTGTGCATTTCCGCCGGTCATATAATGCCAGTGCTCGGCTGACGGACCTCCAAAAGGAGTTTAACCTGCCCAAGAACCGCCTAATCTGTGACATGCCCACCAGGTGGAACTCAACGTTGGCCATGCTGCAGCGGCTGCACACGCAGCAGAGGGCCATCAATGAGTACCTGTGCGACTATGGCACTAGGACAGGGTCAGGGGAGCTTGTTTTTTTTTCCCCACGCCAGTGGGCCATGATCAGGGATGCATGCACTGTCCTGTCACCATTTGAGGAGGCCACGAGGATGGTGAGCAGTGACAGTGCATGCATCAGTGACACTGTCCCCCTTGTCCACCTGTTGGAGCACACGCTGCGTGGAATAATGGACAGGGCACTTGAGGCAGAACAGAGGCAGGAAGAGGAGGACTTCCTTAGCTCTCAAGGCCCCCTTTATCCAGACAGTGTTCCTGCGTGCCCGCCGATCACACAGGAAGAGGACGAGGAGGAAGAGGAGGAGGAGGAGGAGGAAGATTGTGTCAGTATGGAGGTGGAGCCTGGCACTCAGCATCAGCAGCAGTCTTTAAGGGATCAGTCCCAAGAAACACATGGACTTGTACGTGGCTGGGAGGAGGTGGCTGCGGACCATGTCGTCCTTAGTGACCCAGAGCACTCCGGACCGAATGCCTCAGCAAACCTACGCTGCATGGCCTCCCTGATCCTGCAAAGCCTGCGTAAGGATCCTCGTATTCGTGGTATCAAGGAGAAGGACCAATACTGGCTGGCAACCCTCCTTGATCCACGTTACAAGGGTAAGGTTGCGGACCTTATCTTGCCATCGCAGAGGGAGCAGAGGATGAAACATCTTCGGGAGGCCTTGCAGAAAGGTCTGTGCAACGCATTCCCAGAGACTGGGAGGTTACAAACTCCTGTTTCTGGACAACGTGTTGCTGAGGCTTCGGTCAGTCAAAGAAGGAGCGGTGGAGAAGGTGGCCGTCTGACCGATGCGTTCAGACAATTTTTTGGTCCGCAGCCCCAAGGTATGATCGGTTCCAGCAACCATCGCCAGCGTCTGTTTTACATGGTGCAGGAATACCTAGGGGCAAGATCAGACTTGGACACCTTTCCCACCGAAAATCCTCTGGGTTACTGGGTCTTGAGGATGGATCACTGGCCAGAGCTTGCACAGTATGCAATTGAGCTACTGGCCTGTCCTGCATCCAACGTTCTTTCGGAACGCACATTCAGTGCTGCTGGAGGCGTGGTAACCGATCACAGGGTGCGTCTGTCCACTGACTCGGTCGATCGACTGACCTTCATAAAAATGAATGAGTCTTGGATCACCACCAGCTACCAAGCACCTGATGCTGATGTAACCGAATAATTTTTTTTGAAATCTCAGATCCCTTCAAAGACTGCCTATGCTGATGCTGAGTGACTATCCCTGAGTAATTATCCTCTTCCTCCTCAATCATCACGCTGATAGCTTGTAAGAACATTTTTGGTTCTGGGTGCCACCACCAGTGCCTAAGGCACAATTTTTCAGCCCCTGTTTAACAGGGGCGTGTAATTACGATTTTTGATGTAATACTTTGCAGCAGGGCTCGTTCCTGCATTCCAACTAGAGTGTCTGTGAGGGGTTGCAGTGTTGTGGCACCAGCACCAGTGCCTAAGGCCCAATTTTTCAGCCCTTGTTTAACAGGGGCGTGTAATTACAATTTTTGATGCAATACTTTGCAGCAGGGCTCGTTCCTGCATTCCAACTAGAGTGTCTGTGAGGGGTTGCATTGTTGTGGCACCAGCACCAGTGCCTAAGGCCTAATTTTTCAGCTCCTGTTCAACAGGGGCATGTAATTACAATTCTTGATCTAATATTTCACAGCAGAGCCCTGTGAGGGCTTACAGTGTTGTGGCCACAGCAACACCTAAGGCCCAAATTTCTGCTGAGTATATAGGGCAGGACCCTACTTTCAAACAACTAACTTACAAACAACTCCTACTTGCAAACGGAAGGAGACAACAGGAAGTGAGAATAAATCTACCCCTAGGAAGGGAAATTCTCTCCTGTAAGAGTTAATATGGGAAAAACATTTCTCCTTTCCACTGATGCTTTCCAATCCATTGGGACAAAAAGTGAGGTGAAATCTTCCGAAGAGGAGGAAAGACAGCAAAACAAATGTCACAGGGGTGATAACCCTTCCCTATGTTTTCCAAAAAGCTTAAAAAAGATTTTTTGGCTGGAGCTAAACACGTTAAAAATGTACCCGTTCAAAATTACAAAGAGATTCTACTTAACAACAAACCTACAGCCTGTATACTGCTGTTCAGAGTATATAGGGCCTGGTGGCCCCACACCTTTCCTTATTTTAATTTGGGTGCGGGGTTCCCCTTAATATCCATACAAGACCCAAAGGGCCTGGTAATGGACTGGGGGGTACCCATGCCGTTTGTCTCACTGATTTTCATCCATATTGCCAGGACCCGACATTACATTAAACCCGCAAGCAGTTTTAAATGAGATTTTTTCCTTTAAAAATGACATTTGGTGCAGGGACTGTTCTAAACACGGGAAACACGCGTCACTTTACAGGCATACTATAGACACCCCTCAGGTACGATATTTAAAGGAACATTTCACTTTTTTTTTTTTACTTTAAGCATCATTAAAATCACTGCTCCCGAAAAAACGGCCATTTTTAAAAGTTTTTTTTGCATTGATACATGTTCCCTGGGGTAGGACCCGGGTCCCCAAACCCTTTTTAGAACAATACCATGCAAATTAGCCTTTAAAATGAGCACTTTTGATTTCGAACGTTCGAGTCCCATAGACGTCAATGGGGTTCTAACGTTCGTGCGAACTTTCGGTCCGTTCGCAGGTTCTGGTGCGAACCGAACTGGGAGGTGTTCGGCTCATCCCTAATTGTTATATTTCCCTTTTTGTTATATTTTTAAAGGAATATTTTCTTGTATTTGCCCTAAAACCAATTTTGGTTAGTTTTATACACGTTGATTGAAAGAGCTGGTCACATTGGTCTCTGTTCCTGTGTTCCACTCCTATGTAGGTGCTGGATTGTGTGGGTGGCTAGTTGTTGATTAGCTTATTGTTAATTGGATCGCTGTTAGCTGTTGACTGTTCCTTAGATGTGCTAATGATATTACTGTTTACAGTTTGCATTGTTTAGGATAATGTAATCAAGCTCTTACCTGATCTTGATGGTATATATTCTGTGTGAATTTAAAGTAAAGAGAGTTCCAGTTTGGACCTAAGCTAATGTCATCTAGTTTTTGGATGCAATATTCAGCTATAATACCTGGTTTCAGAGTGGAAGAAGATGTATCTTGATGGAGATACCCAGGCTGGGTGCCAGACGGTCTGTCACAACACACTTTTGAAATTCATTTATACAATACTTTGACAAGATGGTATCTAGAATCAAAATATCCCCTCAGACCATAGAACTCTCAAAGTGTCTCGCAATATTATCCCCAGATGGTTTTAATTTCTTTGTATATATATATATGTGAAGTGTGCCCTTTGGAGTCATTCCTTCTGAAATTTCAAAGAACAAAAGTGGTAAGCAAGCCAGCAAACGCAAGTAAAGCTTGCAGCGATATGCCTTAATGTTCTATAACTTTAAGCAAATTGCGCTCAACCAACTAGCAAAAAATGTATTAGTATGATTTAATTAAGGGATCTCCACTTCATGTCCATACAATAGTCGGTAGAAGAACTGTGGCTCATCATTGCAGGGAAGCAACAAGAGCGACACAGAGCCATGCAGACAGATGGCACTAAAACTTAGAATAGAGCAGCCACAAAGCATAGGAATCAGCAAGTAGCATAGCACACACAAGGATTTAAGATGGTAGGTATGCATAATCACTCCACAGTCTTGCATGGTTTTCTATTACCACCTCCAGACTTCCTCAGAATAAGCACGTATGCTCAAGCTTTAGCCCAGCTAAGTAACTCTGCCATAAATGTCGCTGTCCCATGCTACTCAAGGGTGCCACAATTAATGTTGACAGTCCACCAATTGCAGGACTGCTGCCCATTGTGAAGTCAGAGCATCAGAGCTCAATGATGTTAGCGCGTTTCATTACACAGGCACATTCATCTTCATCAGAACATGTACAACCCCTGGAAAACTCTTCTTTTAGTCCCCTTAAAGAGTACCATACAGCTCCAAAGTGACTTTATTTCAAGTATCCTCCAAGTAAAAGACTAAACCCTTTAACTTTAAAACTGCATATACTACTCTCCATGTTACAAATTACAGATTAAAAATTAAACATAGAGGACAACAAGCAATGGTTGCAATTTTCATACATAGTGACAAAAGTGACATTAGGACAATTTTTGTGACCAAGACAATGGGTTGTGGTGAAGGGCATTATTATTTAATTTAACGTAATTTGTAACTTGTTTTTTTTTTTATAATAATAAATGGTACTTTACATATTTTTATTTTTTTATTTTAATTGGATACACAGTACAAGCTAAGGAAGCCCCATCAGGGTGGCTACTATTGTGGCCTTGGCATCTATGCTTTAAACTAATGTTTGGTAGTCATTACTTATTTTACACTTAAAGTGGTTGTAACCCTAAAAAAAAAAAAAAAAAAAAAAAAATGCTTCTGTCCCTTTAAGGCAGGGGATATAGCACAGTGCTTTTGCCATGTCAATTGTCTTTTTCTATGTTGTACAATACCTGGTTGATCCTGCCTGTTCCTGTCTTCCCCTGTGTATACTGACCACTCTTATCATGGCTGCTGATCCCTGATAGCATGGTTAGATTATGTGCCTCCATCATCCTGCTGTGAATTCAGCGTCTCTGCAACTCCCCCTCCCTCGCTCCCTGTCTATTGCATAGTCTGTGTGTGAACTGTGAAGCCGATCTCCTCCTCCCCCTCCCTCCCCTCTCCTTCCCTATTCCTTGTTTGAATATTCTGCTGCAGCTGCCCATCCACTTTGGTAAAGTGTAAAGTAACATCTTTTATATACTTTTATATCTCTGTTTCAGGAACATTTTAGGTGTGTGTATTTTTTTTAATTTATAAAGCTAAATACCTGCTTTGCCCAGGGCTGCTGTGTGGTCACATGGCCTCCCTCTACTAGCTTGCATACGGTAGAGGTGAATCTCAGCCCCTCCCACTGTACTCCTTAGATCGAGAAGAAGAGCAGAGAGAGAAGATATGTGACCACACAGCAGAGCTGGGCAAAGAAGATATTTAGCTTTAGAATTTAAACTAACACACATTGTATTTAATGTGTTCCCAAAACAGAGAGGATAAAAGAATATAACAGATGTGAATTTACAACCGCTATAAGGGAAATCTGTACTGACAGAAATATAGAGGCTTGTCATTTCTTTCCTTCTAAGGAAACTCATTTTCTGTCTGTCTCTGGCTTCAATACTTGACAGTTGATTTACTAAAGGAAAATAGGCCATTCACTTTGCAAGGGTGTTTTCCCTTAGCTTATTGAATGTGGTGAAAGTTCACTTTGCAAAGAATACCCAATCACATGCAAGAAAACATTTTTGCTTATACATGACTGGATGATAAAAGGCAGCGCTGCTTCCCCACATTCACCAAGCTAAGAGACAATTCTCTTGCAAAAAATGAACCGCCTATCCATCTTTAGCATATCAACCTCTGAGTAACTGACCTGGAAGAAGCAGATTACAAGGTCAGAATAAAGTCAGGGTTCCTAATCTGAAATTAGTTCAAGGTCAATGGGTCAGCAAGAAAGCCAGGAAGTTATTATTTTAATATAGAATTTTCAACAATGTCACTCTCCATTTTACATCAGCATAATAGCCAACCATTGTAAGCACCCCTGTCAATGTTAACCCCCTTCCTGACCAGGCCATTTCTTGCTTTTTTGGCACTGCGTTACTTTAACTGACAATAGTGTGGTCATGCAACGCTGTACACAAATTACATTTATATAATTTTGTTTCCAAAAATAGAGCTTTCTTTTGGTGGTATTTGATCACCACTGGGTTTTTTATCTTTCACGCTATAAATGAAAAAGATAGAAAATTGTGAGAAAAATTAATAAATTTTCCTTTCGGCTATAAAACATATCCAATAAAATAATTTTAAAAATTTAATTTCTTCATACATTTAGGCCAATATGTTTTCTTCTACATATTTGTGGTAAAACAAATCTCAATAAGCGTATATTGATTGGTTTACGGGAAAGTTATAGCATCTACAAACTATAGTACATATACTGAAATTTTTTTTTTTTGTAATACTAATAATGGTAGAGAAAAGCGACTTAATAGTATGGCGGTCAGTCTGACACTAACTGACGCTTTGTGGGAACCAGGGACACTAATACAGTGATCAGTGCTAAAAATATGCACTGTCACTGTACTAATGACACTGCATGGGAAAGGGGTTAAACATCTAGGGCGATCAAAGGATTAAGGCTGGATTCACACCTATGCAGTTTTAGTGCTTTTTGCATTTTGCAGATTTGCATTACAGAACATGTTCCATAGGAAATCATGTTAAATGGACTGTAGTGCAAATCTGTAAAGTGCAAAAAGCACTAAAACCGAATAGGTGTGAATCCAGGCTAAATGTGTGCCTAACAGTGCTTAGTGTGTGTACTGTGAGGTGCTTTTTCTAAGGCATGTGCCAGTTTTTATTCCCTGGCCCATCCCTGCTGACAGGACAGAGCTCTGTCCTGTCTTCTTCCTCGCCGATCAGAGGGTGCCAACAGCCATCCATTGGCTGACACCTGCTGATCAGCTTGTTCTGTGACTAATCAGCGTGCCCCCTACCCAGAAGTGCTGGATCACATACTAGGTACGTGATCCACCACAGGAGAGCCGCTCTGCCACTGCACTCCTATGTGAGGCAGTCTGCAAGCTGTTAAAGCAGAACTATACTCTCTCAGTCAACACTGACTATTTTTAGTCCTTATGCTGCTAGCATTAGTAAACACTGTAGATAGGAAAGTTTATGAACTTTTATTCTTCAGTTACTTCCTGGTTTCCAGGCCTAGGCAATTTCTTCAGTTACTTCCTGGTTTCCAGGCCTAGGCAAATGATGTCATACATCCCGGGAGTCTTCAGGAGGGGAGGTGGGGTTTTTTCAACTAAGCACTCTCTCTTATTCGCATGCCTGAGTTAAGGGCAGATGGATTCTAGTAAGTAAATGCTGCATGAATCATCTGTCCTTATTCAAGAATGCTATGGCCAGAGATGCTAGGGGATGTTTTTCAAAGTGATTTCAGAGCAAAATAAAGCATAGAGACATGGATAGATGGGTGAGTTTGCTTTGATGCATTATAGTTCCGCTTTAAATTGATTGTCTCCACCCTCTAACTTAGTGTTTCTCATTCTTTTTTCAGTCAAGGCACCGTTTTAAATTCTGCGCAACCGTGAGGCACCCCATTCTAAAATGTAAAAAAATTTAACTAATAGTTTTACATAAGGAAGCAACTTCCACACACATGTAGGACACCCAACATTAGAGGTGATTTATTTTTACAATGCAAACACAGCTTTGCACACTGGTACTGACTAGTATTCCAATGTTTCTCTTCTCTCTGAATTTCTCTCCCACACTCAGTTAATGGGACCCCAGTGCTGACAGAGAGGGTGCGAAGGGGCAAATAAAAAGATGCTGTGCAGACACTCAACGTCCTCCATATCAGCTGGTGATGTCATTGGTTGTTAAGAGGTGGTTACAAGGTCATAATGGTGCACAATGGAAACCCGCGGATTCGCATAACTAAAAGGCAGGCTTGATTTACCCGCTGGATTTTATACAATTTTTGGCCAATTGTTAGCCATTCTGCCAAGGCACCTCTGAGGAACCTGAAGGCACCCCAGGATGCCTGGGCAACCTTGTTAAAAAAATTCTGCCCTAACTGCTACTTTTTATAAACTTACTGACTGGATCAACAGGTGAAAATAAAGGAAAATGCCTAAAATGCCTAAAAATCTAAGAATTAGTGAGTTGCAATTTAATACATTTTTGTTTTTGAGTTTAATACTGCTTTAAGCCATGTTACATAGTTACATAGTAGGTGAGGTTGAAAAAAGACACAAGTCCATCAAGTCCAACCTATGTGTGTGATTATGTGTCAGTATTACATTGTATATCCCTGTATGTTGCGGTCATTCAGGTGATTATCTAATAGTTTCTTGAAGCTATCAATGCTCCCCGCTGAGACCACCGCCTGTGGAAGGGAATTCCACATCCTTGCCGCTCTTACAGTAAAGAACCCTCTACGTAGTTTAAGGTTAAACCTCTTTTCTTCTAATTGTAATGAGTGGCCACGAGTCTTATTAAACTCTCTTCTGCGAAAAAGTTTTATCCCTATGGTGGGGTCACCAGTACAGTATTTGTAAATTGAAATCATATCCCCTCTCAAGCGTCTCTTCTCCAGAGAGAATAAGTTCAGCGCTCGCAACCTTTCCTCATAACTAAGATCCTCCAGACCCTTTATTAGCTGTGTTGCCCTTCTTTGTACTTGCTCCATTTCCAGTACATCCCTCCTGAGGACTGGTGCCCAGAACTGGACAGCATACTCCATGTGCGGCCGGACCAGAGTCTTGTAGAGCGGGAGAATTATCGTTTTATCTCGAGTTGATCCCCCTTTTAATGCATGCCAATATTCTGTTTGCTTTATTAGCAGCAGCTTGGCATTGCATGCCATTGCTGAGCCTATCATCTACTAGGACCCCCAGGTCCTTTTCCATCCTAGATTCCCCCAGAGGTTCTCCCCCCAGTGTATAGATTGCATTCATATTTTTGCCACCCAAATGCATTATTTTACATTTTTCTACATTGAACCTCATTTGCCATGTAGTCGCCCACCCCATTAATTTGTTCAGGTCTTTTTGCAAGGCTTCCACATCCTGCGGAGAAGTTATTGCCCTGCTTAGCTTAGTATCGTCTGCAAATACAGAGATTGAACTGTTTATCCCATCCTCCAGGTCGTTTATCATATCCCCTCTCAAGCGTCTCTTCTCCAGAGAGAATAAGTTCAGCGCTCGCAACCTTTCCTCATAACTAAGATCCTCCAGACCCTTTATTAGCTGTGTTGCCCTTCTTTGTACTTGCTCCATTTCCAGTACATCCCTCCTGAGGACTGGTGCCCAGAACTGGACAGCATACTCCATGTGCGGCCGGACCAGAGTCTTGTAGAGCGGGAGAATTATCGTTTTATCTCGAGTTGATCCCCCTTTTAATGCATGCCAATATTCTGTTTGCTTTATTAGCAGCAGCTTGGCATTGCATGCCATTGCTGAGCCTATCATCTACTAGGACCCCCAGGTCCTTTTCCATCCTAGATTCCCCCAGAGGTTCTCCCCCCAGTGTATAGATTGCATTCATATTTTTGCCACCCAAATGCATTATTTTACATTTTTCTACATTGAACCTCATTTGCCATGTAGTCGCCCACCCCATTAATTTGTTCAGGTCTTTTTGCAAGGCTTCCACATCCTGCGGAGAAGTTATTGCCCTGCTTAGCTTAGTATCGTCTGCAAATACAGAGATTGAACTGTTTATCCCATCCTCCAGGTCGTTTATAAACAAATTAAATAGGATTGGTCCCAGCACAGAACCCTGGGAACCCCACTACCCACCCCTGACCATTCTGAGTACTCCCCATTTATCACCACCCTCTGAACACGCCCTTGTAGCCAGTTTTCAATCCATGTACTCACCCTATGGTCCATGCCAACGGACCTTATTTTGTACAGTAAACGTTTATGTTCTCGCACTCACAATTATATTATCAGTTCAGCTGATCTTTCTTCAAAATAAAACTCAATGCTGTTCAAAGTACACTGTCAAATAATTGGAAACTAACCAACAAGTAACAATACTGTACATACCCATTATCTATTTGATATTTTCCTTTTGACAAAAACAATTTTGAATCATACTGATTTTACAATTGGTTGCTCTTTGATTTTTGTGGCGTACTATTTCTTTTCCTGTAGAATATTATTATAATCTGTCAAGGTTAGTTGGGTTTTCATAATCATAAAATAGTTTGATTAATTGCAGTAGTAGACAAATAAGAAGGGTATATTTACTTGTGGACATTAGATTATTATTTATTATTATTATACAGGATTTATATAGCGCCAACAGTTTGCGCAGCGCTTTACAACATGGGGCAGACAGTACACTTACAATACAAATCAATACAGGAGGGATCAGAGGGCCCTGCTCGTTAGAGCTTACAATCTAGAAGGGAGGGTCAAGTGGAGACGAAAGGTAATAACTGTGGGGGATGAGCTGATGGGAAAAAAAAAAAAAAAAAATGACCATCGACCAGTTTTAGCCAGATTGAATTTCACCCTGTATTAGTGGGTGTGGGAATACTAATATACTTTTTATTTTTTTAAATAACTTGTCATGAGAAAACCACAGAGGCTGCCATCAGAGGGAAGCACAGTGTGTAGTGGTTAGCACTCTCACCTAGCAGTAAGAATGGTTGCTGGTTCAAATCCCAACCACGACACTACCTGCCTGGAGTTTGCATGTTCTCCCTGTGCCTTTGTGGGTTTCCTCCGGGTACTCCGGTTTCCTCCCACACTCCAAAGACTTGCTGGTAGGTTAATTGGCTTCTGTTCAAAATTGGCCCTGGTATATGAATGTGAGTTGGGGACCTTGGATTGTGGGCTCCTTGAGGGTAGGGACCATTATGGGTGTGCGATGTATGTGTGGAGTGCTGTGTGAATTGGCGGCGCTATATGGGCACCTTAAATTAAAAAAAAAAAAATAGAGATGATTGTAGACACGCACCCACACTCACTCAGGTTGAACTGGATGGACTGGTGTCTTTATTCAACCTTACTAACTATGTAACTATCAATGACCTCTTTGCAGCAATAATTGTATTCTCACTTTAGTTATTTCCCTCCAACTTCAAAACTTTTATTTATTGACCTGAAATAATTATACAAATAAGGACTTCTGTTATTTTTTTCCAATTTATATTTGTTTCAGTTCAGTGCCTCAGAACAGGGGTGGACTGTGCAGTTGCATAAGAGCCCTGTGAGAGTAGGGGTCCATTCATACTAGATTTGAGCCAGGTAGGCTCTGAGATCTCAGTGGTGTTAACTGTCTAACCCAAGTTGCAAATTAGTACACCCCCATTAGTAAAACCCCTCTGAGCCCTGGAGGCATAGGGTGCTACCTGCCCCCAGAAACAGGGTAGACTGACATTTTACCGTAGGGTGTTGATCTCTTAAGCAATAGTAGGAAATGTGAACAGATAGGTGCCAGTCACTGTAAACAAAAAGAAGTTTATTGGTCACACTCAAAACTCCAGGGAGAGATGGGTAAGGAATTCAGAACACCCGTTAAAGGCTTGCAAACTCAATAGCACATCAGTAAAACCCAAAACGGAAAAGGGGCCTTTAAGCTGAATCCAACAATCTGTACCTTTTTAGTAGAAGTTGTCTCCATTAGCAACCAGATCCTTCCCAGTAGTAGCCACTATGATCCCATCTTGATGCTTTCCCAGCCTCTCCACGAGTTCCCTCCTCCATAGGACCTTAAGCGGTAGAATCTACACTTCATCTCTCCTGTCCTCTGCAAGGCTGTCTGAGTCTAGGACCTTAAACAATTGGGCCCTGGACAGGCAGGCTCCTTCTGCTCTAAGCACATGTTCAGGACTATAATGCCCCGTACACACGGTCGGATTTTCCAACGGAAAATGTGTGATAGGACCTTGTTGTCGGAAATTCCGATCGTGTGTAGGTTCCATCACACATTTTTCATCGGATTTTCCGACACTCAAAGTTTGAGAGCAGGCTATAAAATTTTCCGACAACAAAATCCGTTGTCGGAATTTCCGATCGTGTGTACAGAAATCCGACGCACAAAGTGCCACGCATGCTCAGAATAAATAAAGAGATGAAAGCTATTGGCTACTGCCACGTTTATAGCCCCGACGTACGTGTTTTACGTCACCGCGTTCAGAATGATCGGATTTTTCCGAAAACTTTGTGTGACCGTGTGTATGCAAGACAAGTTTGAGCCAACATCCGTCGGAAAAAATCCTAGGATTTTGTTGACGGAATGTCCGATCAATGTCCGACCGTGTGTACAGGGCATAAGGCTTAGGCCTAATCACTCAGCTGTTCCTCATACACCCTCCCCAGGCCACAGTCCAGGGAAAGAGAGGTCACTTGGCCCTCCCCAAATATTAGTTTTGTTGTTGAATCTCATACTATTCATAGAGACACCAGTGACATCTACCAGCAGCATAGATGAACCACAGCTCCACTGAAATTGGGGGGAAGGCAAATGGGCAAATAGACTATAATCAGCTAGGTTGTCTATCACCAAGCAGTACTAAATTTCGATAGTAGCCCCTGTTTAGGACAGGGTGGCTATATACATATAGAATTTAGGGTATGAAACAGGATACCTAATGTCTACATGTGTTTTTTTGTATCCATACATTAAACTGGAGCTTTAGTCAGAAGATTAAGTCCTGTTAGATCACTTTAGGCTGGCCCCTTTTGCAGGTATAGCTATGTAAAACATAAAAAATAAATGCCTGTTTAAAATCCAGTAATACACTCTCTCACCCTGCTCTACACATGCTCAGTTCCTCTCTATTTTTAGGCACTGCCGAATTACAAGGCTGACCTGCTGACAGCCTTAAAGTGGAATTAAACCACCCTATCCTTTACAGCCAATGAAGCTGCTTCTGTTTGATCTGCAACTGCCATCTTGCTGTACATGTGATTAGCTATGACACCAGTCATTTGACGGTTTGACAGTTCTGTTGAGGATACAAGCAAATGTGACAGTTAGCAATCCCAGCTTTCCAGGAATGTAACTGTTTTTTAAAACCATTAAATCAATGGCTTTAGGCTGCATGCACACCTGAGCGTTTTCAGCTCATAAAACGCCAGAAAAAATGCTGGAAAAATGCCCAACAAAATCCCATTAATTTCAATGGCATCTGTTCACATCTGAGCGTTTTGTCACCTGAAGCAAAACACCCGAAGCTCCGAAAAGTACATGAGCTTCTTTTTAGGCAGATTACAGGCATTTTTCTGCTTTTTACATTGGTGACCTTTTGACCTGTACAAAAACGCTGCAAAATCGCGGCAAAAACAATGTAAAAAATTGCAGTAAAACCGTGTGACTTTCTGCCTGAAAACAAAACACTCAGGTGTGAATGCGGCCTTATGATTTACTGCTGTTCAGGGACTTCAGCAAAATGGCAGCCTCCAGCAAAAAGAATAGGAGCAATGCTGGAGACAATTTACAGCACACATTAATCTTGGTAGCATAATTATTAATGTGGAATGTATGTTCCTTGCTAAATAATATTATTTTTTTTATCAAGCTGTTATGGGTAAAGTTCTGCTTTTATATATCTAGAAAGAGCGAGTAAGTGACTGTTCTTTGGCAGTACTTGCATTAGGGACACATAAAGTCTTCTTGCACAGGGGCACTTTGACAACGTCTGCCACTGACACTTAAAGTATTGATGTCACTGAGATATTTATATATATATATACACACACACACCCACACACATTTTCCCTCAGCAATTCATGTGCTCTCTTGCATTACAGTCTTCAGAGAGCCCACACAGTTCTTTTGGTGTGGATATTCTTGTTCTGTTTCCATGGAAAGAAAGAACATTTTTATCATTAAGAAAATAAAAGTTGATTTTTAGACATTATACTGTCTGAGCAGAACTGCTTGAAATTTGCTTTCTGTCTGCAAGTATACATAAATATGTATTAAATATATTCCTGCCAGAACTGAAATGGAAGGCGTCTGCCATGTTTGAGCACAAAATACTACCATTTACAGACCCAGAATATGTTTGCTGTTTTCATAGTTTGATTTTTGTTACTTGGTAGGGGCCAGATTCCTCCAAGTGCTTGGCAATTTCCCATTGCCTCAGTGCCTATTTCCTATTGACTTTAAGAACATCTAAATTAACAGTTTAAATGCAATATACTGTATATTTTCCACCCAGTCCTGAGGTGTTATTATCTCTAATAGACAATAGAGCGAGCTAACTTGGTGACATGACTTGTCTCTATTGCAGTTAAGCAAACACAGTGACAGTAAGTCATCTCCCTGCCCCCAGCCTGTAACTGGACAGTGAAGGAGCAGCAACAGACTGATAAGGTCATCTCTTTGCTCTCTTCTCCTGTGAGCATGTTCCTTTCCAGCACATGTGCATGCAGGGCACCAGATTGTCTCCTAGTGCTGCCTTTCCCTTTTTCAATCTTAGTGCTGTTTAATAAATAGGACATTACAAGACAGGGATTTCAAGTCAAAATCAAATGTGACTTGCTTTTAGTGTTTTGTTTCTATATATCTGCCTGCAATTTAGCTGTATGTATACAAAATGGTCATCCGTTTATCAATTCATTTAAATAAAAATAAATATATTGATTATATAAAGAGACACACTTTTTAAATACTTATAAAAAATGTAACACACATTTCGAACTTAGCATTATGTATGTGTTTTTCCAAAACAACTGAAGAGAAGAAAAATAAAATCTATAGAGGTCATTATACAAAGCAGGTTAAGGTTAAATCAATTCTCTAAGAAGGAAGTTAATGAAAATGCTAGTAGAGGTCATGCCTCCATGCCACTAGTCATGATTGTCATTCTTTTGTCAAAATTATTTTTAATAAGAATGCAAATTCAACATCACCAAGCTTTACACCATGGTTCCTTACTCTACCATCTGTTTGTCTTTTTATATGCATTTTTATATGCCATTTATTCACATCAGCCTACAACCAAGTTTTCAAATTAATTTCTACTATTTCTTGGAAATCAATGCTTGCAAACTCTGTTGTAATCATTTTTGCTAAGTTGTGTAATTGGTTGCTTTATAGGGTATTTTATAAAAAAATATGGAAAGTGATTCTGATTTTACCTTAATCCTAAAATTGATTTTTTTGGAATAATAAAATTAATTTAAATAACTTTGACGGATGTTTGTTTTTAGATAATTATCTTTTTATTCATTGGGCTAAATATAGACTCATATAAAGGTGACACATCCTAAATTCTTTAAAAGATCTTTCCTAGGAGTTTGCAGAGATTCCAGTTAAATTTATATTAATGCTCTTTTATTACACTTTACTCTCCCAAGATGAAAGGTGCAAGGATAACATAAAAATAAAGAGTCTACTTCAAATATCCTTCTGTATCACTGAGAACAACAGAAAAGCCATCAGTTTCTAGTTTTTTACCAGGGGCCTCATTATATTTGGATAAAAGAAAATCAATACAAGACATTACTAAGAATTAGTCAGCTTACGCTAATCACTTCCAAGTTCCCCATGACCACTAGGGATCTCCTTCTGTTTTGCACATACTTAATCTGTAAAGATAGGCATGATCATTGTGTATTTCACCTGTATTATTATTTAAAGTGCGTCTGCATCTATAACGTTTTATAGTACTAGATAGAGTGAGGAAGGGTTAGAACCTCTGCCGGCTTTTCATTGCTTTCCAGGGTTCCATTTGAGAGATTTTACTCCCTTCCTGCTCCTATGACAACATTATTAGTTGTGAGTGACCTTAGTTACTTGGCCCATGCATGTATGAAGATCACATAATAGTTTGTGGTCACTGAGACACATTAGTTAAAAGGTGGCATTATAGAAATATGCCAGCTGTATTGTTTGTCTTCTGGGCAATATTCCAAGCCTGTGCTTTAGTGTAGCTCCACTACTGTGGCCCTTGTATTGTAGCAACAACACTGACCAAATAACTCTAGATGTGGACTTTTAAGATTAAATATTTTATTTAGAGATAAGGGGAGGAAAGAGGGTGCGGACAGTTGCTTCAAACAATCAACTTCAGTAAAAATTCTAATTTATTTACAATTACTCGTAGGTTTTTCCTCTTCCTCTTCCCTCCCTTTCCTTCTTCCTTCTCTTCTTTCTTCCTTCTTCTCCCCTGTCTCTCACCCCAATGGAACCCTATACATTACTTACCCATTACCTTGTACATTTTCACTACAGATTGTCCACTAACAATCCCCCATGTCCGCCGAGGAGGGGGGATCATTTGGTGTTTTGGGACCTTTTTGGCTTTGGGTTTGTAGGTAAGCAACCTCCCACTGTCATTGTTATTGCTGTTTTGTTAATATTATATGCTTACCAATCTGTATGTATGCATGTCCTAAATAAATTACCTGTTTTTATAGATTATTCCTCCTGATGAAGCTGCATTAAGTCCGCGCAACTAGTAGAGGATCCCTAATCTATGAGGATAACTCCATTACCAGACACCCCTTTTGGTAAAAACCTATGAGTAATTGTATACTGTAAGGTTTAATTTCCCTTTTTATTGTAATATTGATTTTGTTCATTTGTATGTTTTTTTATATGTAATAAATGAGAATTTTTACTGAGGTTGATTGTTTGTCTATCAGTACCGAGATAGTCCACAACCCTTTCCTCTTGGTCTGAGTGTGTGAGAGGACAGCCTCAGCAACTGTCCGCACCCTCTTTCCTCCCCTTATCTCTATACAATATTTGGATGATGGTACTTTTTATACTGTAATTTTTGTAAATTGTCTATCTGAGGCTATAACCAAACTTTCATTAAATATTTTATTTAGGAACAAGTGGAAGATATAGGCACCCCACCCTAACTAAACATTAGTACCTCCTCGAGCACTGCTGATTCACTAACCGGGGCAAACCACTGATTAGACTGGCCATTATTCACTATAAGCAGCCTAAATTCTCTACTTTCAAAAAATATATTATGATCTGTGGGCCAGTTCACACCATAGAAACACAGTCCAGATGCATTCCAGATGCTTTTCTGCATGCATGTTTTTGACAAAATTTTTAATTTGTTCCAGTGCGTTTTTGATGCAGTCCAGTGCATTTTTCCCCCTCTTTTTTCTTAAACTTTAAAAGGACATGTGTGTTCGAGTGCATTTTTGGTACCTTTAAGGGCGTTCCAGTGCATTTTACAACATTCCAGTACAGTCCAGTGCAGAAAAAATGAAATATGTTCTACTTTTTTCTGGAACTGGAACACACTGGAACTGACTGCACTGGTGTGAACTATGTCATTGAAAATCATATAACCTTCTTGCATGCGTTTTTGATGCAGAAAAGAAACACACTGGACTGCATGTGATGTGAATTGGCCCTAAGTGTTTTAACCACTTGACCTCCAGGAGATTTACCCCCCTTCATGACCAGGCCATTTGTTGCGATACGGCACTGAGTTACTTTAACTTACAATTGCGTGGTCATGCGACACTGTAACCAAATAAATGTATGCCCTTTTTTCCCACAAATAGAGCTTTCTTTTGGTGGTATTTGATCACCTCTACAGCTTTTATTTTTTGTGCGATAGATAAAAAAAACGACAATTTAAAAAAAAAAATATATATATATATATATATATATATATATACAGTATATACTGTACATATTTTACTTTTTGCTATAAAACAAATCCAATAAAAAAATTTAAAAAATCAAATTGCTTCATCAATTTAGGCCAATATGTATCCTGCTACATATTTTTTGTAAACAAAATTCCAATAAGTGTATATTGATTGGTTTGGTTTTGTGTACTGTGGGAGGTGCTTTAACTAGGGGAAGGCATGGATCTGTGTCCTTGCTTTGCAGGAATACAGGATCTACGCCTTCCCTACTGACAGAAAGGCGATCTGCCTTGTTTACGTAGGCAGACCGCCATTCTCCGTCTGTACCAAAGGATCGCCGGGTGCGGGTGGACGTCAAGTCCGTGGTACCCGCCGATTAGCTCCCACTGTGTATAATCACAGCAGGAGCGGGCCGCCACCCCCAACCTGGAAGTGTCGGATCATGCACTAGGTATGTGATCCAGCGCAGCAGTGTCACTTTGCTGAGGTATATGTAAGTTATACGGTCGGAAAGTGGTTAAGCAATTTTATAGTCCTAAATGCAAATTTTAACAGCTTCTGTTCTGCTGTTTACTGTCATTTTCTAAGGAATGTGTGTTAGGGACCTTAGGTTGTAAGCTCCTTGAGGGTAGGGACTGATGTGACTGTACAATGTATATGTAAAGCGCTGCGTAAATTGACAGCGCTATATAAGTACCTGAAATAAATAAAATAAATAATAAGGACTGCATATTGACTCCACCTCCTGAAACTCCTCCTCTCAGCACCTCTGTAGTTCAGAAATGAAGGCTATGTGAAATGTGTGACACAGCAGTGCCTACTTACAGGACATAGTGAATTTCTGTTTCAGAATTTAAGGAAGTTAATGTGCTGAATCTTTACAATATAAGTTTCCAAACTTCAAGATTGTTCAGAATAATAGAAGTAAGCTAAGTAATTGAAAAAAATTGAATGTCCACATATGTGGAAATGACCATAATGATTTTAAATTTTGACTATAGATACACTTCACGTAAATGAAAATGTATCCTTAAACATTTCATTTTCTTGAGGTTAATTTGCCAGAAAAATGTGAATAAATTAGCAGAAACATTGTACGGATAAGATGTTGGTGATATTAGTGTTTTTTCTATTTCTACAGTACTTTGAAGTTAAGTCTTTATTTTCCAGGGAATTCAGTTTGCCCTTTGGTCTCTGGAAATGTGTCAATTTAAAATGAACAGCTTTCCACTCTGCTCTTAGCCGTCCTTCTTCACTTTTTCAGAGCAAAAGTTATTTTTCTTCTGGCCTGAAGACAGCAAAATTGAATCGTTCAAGGATTTAAGTTAAGATGAATAAGTAGGAGAGATACATCTGTTACATTACAAATAAGGACACTAATTTAGTTAGGTAAAGGGACAATACTGCTTTGAAAAATGTATTACAGGTTTCGTAGATAAGTATGTGAAGGGATGAAGTCTATGAGAAATAGTGCAGACACTGCTGAGGGTACCTCTGTTATCTGAACCAGCTGTTATCATTTAAGACAGAATATCTTTAAAATATCTGATAGGAAAAAACTTATTTTCTTCTTAATTTTAAATTATTGCTAACATCCAAAATAACTGTTTAGTTTATGTCCTTTTTTTACCTCACCTTAAATACTGCTTGTCATGGATATAAAGACAACTGTTTTAGTCTGTATAATTTTACATGTAACTAATGACCCTATTTGGAAGTTGGTATATGGCTTTTTATTTATTTACGGCATTAATATTTATCCATTTTTTTGGGACCAACTGAAATCAGGCTGCATATTGCTGGGACCTCAAATTTGACCATATATTTAAAAGAAGGGTTATATTATGTAACAATATTTTTTAATACTACTACCTTTTTTGATGTCATTTAATATATGCCCTTGTATGTGTTTTTATCCTAAGATTCATTTTTAATATTAAAGGAATCCTCTAATTATAATATGTTCCTAAAACGTACTTTTAGGGTTTGTTCCTTTCCCTATTTTTTAGCTTTATATTTATTATTTAATCTCTTAATGATGTAAATGTCATCAATGAGGGGCCTTGTTTTAATAATATCTAGTAATAACACGGGCGACAGTAAAATCATCCCGTTACGTGCCTTACTTATATTAAGGCTTGGTTGCTTATTGAGGATGTGAATCGCGACGTATGCAGTGTAATGACGCTGTGAACAGCCGCGTCACATGACCATCCTCACACTGAGGCTTGGTTCGTCCCCCGGCTGGTATGCTGTGATGCTGTGGCGTTTAGACGCAGTGACGTCATGAGGACGTTTGAAGACGAGGCTTGACTTCGTAACTTTGCGGCCTGGATTCTTTCTGTTCAGAGACACTTTTTACATAATATAATTTTGTACTTAACTCAATAATTTTATCAGGGCATCTAATCTATTGATATTATTTAATAAAGGACGTTGCAACCAGTTTCCTTTCTGGTCCAATAGACCAGAAGTGATGCAATACAGTTATCAAAAAGAATGGTGCAGCGCTGGATTACTAACAAAGTGAATAAATGTGTAGTTATGCACATAAAAATTAGTTTGGCCAAAAATATTAATTTTAGCATTAAATTAACCTGTAATAGTAAAAAAGACCCACAAGTGATAATAGCTAGTGAGAAAAACTATGCCATACAAAGCATGTAGGTGATGAAAAACACAAGTACAAATATATAAAGCAAAGTTCATAAATGAGATAATTTTGAAGAGATAAATCCGCAGATAAGTCAATGTAGAGTTCAAGGTTGTGTGATCCACAGCTAATACAGCCCGCCACCAGATGATAAAAATTGGAGGCTTACCAGAAAGCCTCCATTCAGAGGGGTCAAAACAGGCTTAGTAGTGGAGGGTAGACTCCTAGGGATTTGCCACACTAGATTCCATGGGTTGTCCTGCCTGTCTCCTCCTCAGGCAGCTAGTCAGCAGTAACCAGGGCACCAATGCAGGGGAAATGTTGCCAGGGACGCTTCCAGTCCTTCTTCCCAAGCGAGGTGAACCACAGATCCCAAAAAAAGGAAAAGGGGACTCCAGCAGTGTAGACAAACTTTGACCAATTGGTTTATTAGGTAAAAGAAGTAGTTTAAAACAATTACAGCAAGGCAACAAGAATAAAAACTCCTTCGCCGTTTAAAATAAGATCGCGCATGCACGATATGTGCTTGTGTTGTGACCCTACGGCCGTTTCGTCACAACTGATGTCATCAGGGGTACCCTAGTGTGGGATATCCCTAGGAGTCTACCCTCCACTACTAGGCCTGTTTTGACCCCCCTGAATAAGGGCGGTCGCAGGCTTTCTGGTAAGCCTCCAATTTTTATCATCTGGTGGCGGGCTGTATTAGCGGTGGATCACACAACCTTGAACTCTACATTGACTTTTCTGCGGATTTATCTCTTCAAAATTATCTCATTTATGAACTTTGCTTTATATATTTGTACTTGTGTTTTTTATCACCTACATGCTTTGTATGGCATAGTTTTTCTCACTAGCTATTATCACTTGTGGGTCTTTTTTACTATTACAGGTTAATTTAATGCTAAAATTAATATTTTTTGGCCAAACTAATTTTATATGTGCATAACTACACATTTATTCACTTTGTTAGTAATCCAGCGCTGCGCCACTTTTTTTGATAATTTTTCTATGTGCCCTCGTATTGGGGTTATAGTGTTTAGCTGCAGGGCTTTCTTCACGTTTTTTTAAATTTATTAATAATATTATTTTCTAATTTAGTACCTAGTGCAAAACTTTTTCTTCTCTATGCAATACAGTTACACTTCCGGTGCCATGGAATTTCCAATATGGGGTCATTAGCACTTTATAAGCGGTAATGTTTGTGGGGTCCGCATCCCAGATGATGGCTTTTTAGCAGAAACGCGTCGGTTGGACCTACTTTATATACCGCTTTTGCTCTTGATACGTTTTTGATGATTTTTTACCATGTGAGTTTTATTTTAATTCATTTAATAAATGTATGTTTGTACTGTATCACGCAAGTTTTTTATTTATTTTCGCATGGTATGTGAACACCGGTTTGGGGCCCCCCATTGGAGTATTACCTTTATGCTGCTGTTTGAGGTTGTTGTTGTCGAGCTGTTGTCCTGATCTAGGATCCATTGTGGTTGTCCAAGGAGATGTACCTCTCCAGTCAGCTGGTTTAAAAGCCTTTGAGACTTGGGTGGTATAAGCCTCCCCAAGTCACCAACATTTGGTAAGCCTCCTTAAGATCTTTGGTTATGGCTCCCTTACTATCCCAGCTTCCCTTGAAGTGTTGATGTCTAATGAATATTGGTCCTGGTGTTTGAGAATACCCTTTACACTTTTGGACTTTAACATACATTTTAGCTAACGTATGTCTGGACTGCTGCCTTTATTGGAATCTCTTTGTGTTTGCACATTGGCACTTTTATTCACACCAGCTGCCTCTTTTTATTAATTTTTTTTTCCATTTTTTTTTCATTTTTTTCACTTATCTATATCACTTGTGTCTGTTTAAACACATATGTACTGTATTATATTTATAATATACTTTGTATTGGGTAGGATTGTATCACATTTGTATATATCCCTTGATATTGGGACCTTTTCACTGATTTATTACTCTAAAGATTTAGAGTTCTAGGTTTTGTATCACTTTTTATATCCCTTGATATTGGGATTTTAACACTGGTTTCATACCATATTAACTTAAAGGTTCTATTTAGAGTTTATAGCGCTACACTTTTACATTCACATTTACTGCTTTGGTCTATAGCTGTGTTGGCTGCTGTTTACACCTATATTTTACACAGCGCTGTATTTTTCTTTTTTATGTATTATCTTTAAAAGCTTGTCCTAAGAAATGTACTTGTACGCCAAATAAAAAAATAAGTATCTTTTAATACCGCAGTACCTATCGTTTTTCTTAAACTCTACTTTTGTGGGAAAATATATAGCAAATAAAAAAAAAAACAATATACCATATATACAGTAGTTGCAACACAAGCCATATTGTAATTTAATGCATATTACCTTTACTTTTCAATCTGTAGTATTAAAATAGGAATCAATACAATATGGCAACCTGTGCACCAACTAGAAATGTAATTTCCTGCTTGTGTGATTGGGTCAACGATTTTCCCAGAAGTCTGCAATCAGATACAAGTCAGATTTTTGGTGGGATGCTACTAAAGAGTTAATCACTTCTAAAGAGATTCAGATCTTGTAGCTTTCCTTATTAGAACACTTCAAGTACATCAGCTGAATAATAATAAGTCACTCACATTCAGAATTAGTATCCAAAAGACATAGAATAACAAACAGCTTTTTCTTCAGAGCAGAATCATGTAGGAATCTGCAACAAGGTTTGTTAAAATTCTTGCCATGTACATTGATCACAGTTTTTTTTTCTCAAAGCGAAAAGCTGTAAGGTATATTTCAATTTTTGCAATCCAATTTAGGAAAACCCCACTATATGTTGGTTATGTGTTCGCATTCACAAGGCATACCTCATTTTTTTAATGTTTCCCAACTTTTGGATGTCCCTCTGGAGTCATGGATGGCTGCAAGAATTTTTCAAACAATTCACTGTGATCTGTTGCAATAGAAAGGCTGGTGGCTGGATACATTTAGTTCTCATTAATACACAATACAGTAGCTCAGCTTCTAAATGTTGACCCTTTGTTAGAACACATGGTGCTCAAAATTGTTCCATTTATGAGATGATATCTGCCAGCACAGTACAGATAGGGTTAAAGATTAAATTTAGTGATTTTTTTTTAATCAGCCCCAGGGACAGGGGCAGATCTCTTTCAAATCATTATCAGCAGCAGTGGTGCTGAGAGAGAGACCCTGTTGTGTGTCTTCACGCCGCGCTGAAGCCTCTAGAAGATGGAGAGAGGTGGTGGGTGGAGCCGCACCTCTGGCTTGGCCTCTACTGTTCTCTGCACTGTTCACTGTTTAAAAAAATTGTTAGGACTTTATATGAGACAAAGACTGCTACAGAGTTTGTATGTCTCCATCCCTGAAACATACAGAAAAAAGAGGGGAAAGGGGAATGGGGGAATGATGGTGTTTTGCATTTGTTACAATATGATTTTTTTTTTATTAATCAGACTTACGATACATGGGACATAGATGAAAACAAAAAAGTGTAGCGCTATAATAAAATTGGCTATAAATCCAAATAGCCTCTAAAAACTGAAAACATTCAATATCAAAATCAGTAGTGATATAGAAACTACCATATAAATAAAACATATGTGTTATGAAAAATCTTTTTAGTGACCATATAAGTGGCAACCCTAATAACAATGCGACTGGGATTTCTATGTTTGAAGTAATAAAACTCTGTGTCAAAAGTTCCAGTGAAGAGAAAATCTATGACAAAAGTTATAAAGCTCTATAGCAAAAGGTCCAGTGAAAAAAAACCCAAAAAACTCTATGACAAAAATTGCAGTGAAGGAAAACGTGTCAGTCCAAGTGTAAACGAATCTGTGACTGTGATCGAACCACCACCATGAGAAGAGGAGGCTTACTGGAATGTTTGAACACGCCAGAACGTATGCTCTGCGTGTCAAACAGGCTTTATATTATGATGAGTAGATGCAGGAGATATGGATTTCCCTGTATTGAAAACTCCCCTGCTCACATCCAAATGGGAATGCGTGGATATTGCCCCCTCATATGTAGTGGTACTCTGGAATTCACAGATGTGAAGAGGCAAAAGGAGAAGCAAAAAAGGGGACCCAATAGTGTAATTCCATATAAAAAAGTATAAATTTGTTAAAGATTAAAAACACTCACATGCTTGTAGATAGAAAAGCGCTTATAATGAATCAAAAGGCAGCAGTGGGGACCTTCCCAATGCATTTCGTCTTCTAAGGACATCGTCTGCGGTCAGTGCCCCCAGACGATGTCCTTGGAAGAGTACTTGGCAGAGTACTGAAGACTATGTTTATTCTCCAACGATTTGTCATGGACTGATTGCCCGAGATTTAAGTACCCTGAGTTTGAAAGTCGCTGTGTTCCACTACATTGATGACATCATGATCTCTGGAAAAAAAGAAGATGTAACTGAAGCACTGCACCTGCTGATAGAGCACTTGGAGAACCGAGGGTGGGCTATCAACAGAGACAATGTCCAAGGACCTGCCACAGAAGTGAAATTCCTGGGAATGATGTGGACTGGGCCACAGATGAAAATTCCAGAGACAGTTGTGCAAACTATCCAGGCTCTGTTGCTCCCTACTACCAAAGAGGAGGCACAGAAGTTCATTGCAGTTGTGGGGTTCTGGAGATCGTTCATCCCACATCTTGGACTGATTCTGAGGCCTATATATAATGTCACCAGAGAAAACACTGAGTTCTCATGAGGTTCAGAGCAGCGGACTGCATTCCTGGCTGCTAAAGAAGCTATTTTGCAGCATCAGGGATTAGGACCCGTGAGACAACGGTACCATTTCAGCTGGATGTAGTGGAGCAGAATGGTACCATATCTTGGAGTCTGTGGCAGCCAAATGAAAAGAAAGGACTGAGAGCAATACCCATTGGATTTTGGTCCAAACAACTGACAGGGGCACAGAAGAGATACATGCACCTAGAGAAGTACCTGTTTGGGGTCTACACAGCACTTCAACATGTGGAGACCATTACAGGAAAGGACACAGTCACCATCCATACTACATTGCCAATAGCAGGATGGGTGAGAGATAATTGACTGACCACTAGGGCAGCTGTAGCCCAGAACCATACACTTATGAAATGGAAGTGGTACCTTCAAGAAATAGGGGGTATTGCAGCTGGGGATGTTAGAGACATTTGAAAACAGTTGGCTGGGCTTGTCACTTTTACCAGCTCCCGGCCAGAAGAAGAAATTCCTGTGCTGCAGTCATCCCCCATTCAAGAAGCTCCACCCTTTGAGCCTCTGTCAGAAGACATGAAGGAGTCAGCGTGGCTCACTGATGGTTCAGCCATAGTCACCTCATCTAGACGTAAATGGACAGCAGCAGCCTACAACCCAAGTACAGACACGGTCCTGCAGGAGACCGGAATTGGAGGGTCCAGTCAGGTTGCAGAGTTGAAAGTTGTGGTGATGACTCTTCAGGAGGATCCGTCTTCCCATGTCACTATCTACACTGACAGCTGGGCACTTTTTAAAGGACTGACAACTTGGATGCCCACGTGGAAGTCCAATGAATGGATGATAAATGGAAAGGTGGTGTGGGGAGGCAAGGAAGTCTGGGACTACATCTGGAAGGAAGCTGACTCCCGCACCATAAAAGTGGGGCATGTTGATGCACATGTGCCCCTAGTCCCAGACTTTGAGAACTATAACAGAGTTGCAGATAAATCGCCAAAGTGAAGGCAGTTGTGCCAATTGATCCTGTCTTGATGAACTTAGCCAACTGGGCCCACAAGCAATCTGGACATTTGGGGCAGAAAGCAACATATGAATGGGCACATCAGAGAGGATTGCCTATATCCATGGACATGATAAAGACTGTAATAGGGAACTGTACAGTGTGTGGAGAAGTGCGACAATGGCCATTGCAAAAGTACTCCACCGGGTCGATTAAGAGGGGTGAGAGGTCTGCAGAGATCTGGCAGATCGATTTCATCGGTCCCCTACCCCAGGGAAATAATGGACTGAGATATTGTTGCACTGCAGTGGACACCTATTCAGGACTTATGCTTGTTCATCCCTGCAAACGTGCAGATCAAGCCGCAACGCTTCAACTGCTCCAGAAACTTGTTGTTGCTTATGGTTGTCCCAAACAAGTTCAAAGTGATAACGGCTCACACTTCACTGGAAGTGTAGAGTGTACTGGTTGTGCCACATCCCATACCATCCAAAGGCAGCTGGTTTGATTGAAAGATACAACTGGCTATTGAAGGACCAGATACGCAAACTTACACCCACACATACACTAAGGGAGTGGGATTGGGTCCTCACACAGGCAGTCATGTTGTTAAATTCTAGGCCAATAGCCAAAAGCACACCATATGAGAGGATGGTAGGGGCTGGGGCACAGATTCCACAGCTGGAGTGCAGAGTTCAGTATTTATGTAAGGTTCCTGAAAGAACAGGGCTTAACAGTTACCATGTTACAGCCTCCCATGACATAGAAACCAAGAGTGACATATCTGAAGCTGAAGCTTATCTAGGAATGAGAAGGAATCTGGCAGGAAGGTTTGAAGTTACATTTGCATTGCAGATGATCTTCAAGACAGTGGCTGGGACTCTGACTGGTTAGTGGATACTTCTCAGTAAGAGTGGAAAGTGCAGCTACATAACAGCAAACCTTCCAAAATAAACAGCAGTGATCTTCTGGGAAATATCAGTATATTTCCTCTACTCCCTATTGATGTTCTTTGGGAGGGTCAGAAGTGGGTACAGGCAGGGGGCAAAGTGTTAGTCAGATATCCAGGCAAGAGAGAGATTTTAGCTGAAGGGCCTGGATCTACTGTTTATGTATTATTAGAAGGAGCAGATAATCTGCTTTGTTTTCCACTCCACAGGCTGACTCCGATTTGATCCATAGGACATGATGGAAAGAATGACGGAAGATTGCAAGGGCTGTGGAGAGCAAGGCCTTTGATGTATTAAAAGCCTGGACTTGTTTCTAAAGAACTTTAGAATGGACCTTCTAATGAACTTTTAAAGACTGAAACACTTTCTCAATGACAGAAATATGGGAGTTGTTGCATTCAAGGAAAATTAATGTTTTAAAATAAGTTTTCATAGTAATGAAGTCATTTTCCGTATGGAGTCTGAAAGAAAAAAAAATCTAGGGCGAAATGTGTTGCGTTTGTTAAAAATATGATTTTTTTATATTCCAGGCAAGAAGCCATTTAGAGGAGAGATTTTAGCTGAAGGGCCTGGATCTACTGTTTATGTATTATTAGAAGGAACAGATAATCCGCTTTGTTTTCCACTCCACAGGCTGTCTCCGATTTGATCCATAGGAAGACCAGAGAAAAGTGGTTACATGATGGAAAGAATGACGGAAGATCGCAAGAGCTGTGGAGAGCAAGGCCTTTAATGTATTACAAGCCTGGACTTGTTTCTAAAGAACTTTAGAATGGACTTTCTAATGAACTTTTTATTTAAAGACTGAAACACCTTCTCAGTGACAGAAATGGGAGGTGTTGCATTCAAGGAAAATTAATGTTTAGAATGAGTTTAGTAATGAAGAGATTTTGTGTGTAGTCTAAAAACAAAACAAAAAATCTAGGGCGGAATGTGTTGTGATTTTTTTTGATTAATCAGACTTACGATACATGGGACATAACATTACACAATAGTGGTTGGTCATAGAGATATTGTCAGTTTTTGGCTTGAGTAGATTTCTCAAACAAATGCGGTTTTATACAATAGGGGGTAAATATCATTGTTGCTGTTCAATTAACAGGCTATTGTCTCTATAGATACAGTAAACAAGTAAGAAATGTACTTTTCTGAGGTTCTTTCAGCTCTCAAACTGAAAGAATGACTGTTAGATTACTGTCAGGTGTTGGCTTGATTAGACAAAGGGGAAGGAAGAGACAATTTTCAACAGTCCATTGTTTCTACAGCTACAGTAAACAGGCATGTTTTCTGTTGTTTGGTAACGATGGCAAACAGCCTGACACATAAACATACTCACATAAAAGGGGTGAATAGGGAGACACACACACACACATACCATCATGCTGTAACATCTGACGCCACTCATGATAGTAGAAACTTGCCTGATGCTCCAGGAGAATCGTTGCCAATGGAGATCACGAACATACAGTAACAGAAGATAAGTAACCTTTAAGTGTATTTGTACTATTAGACCATAGGCTGTTCAGTTTGCTAGGCATTTTGCTTGTTATAGATATCTGTCACTCTTGTATTGTATTCCTAATATTGTAATAGTTTTTGTATGTACAGCATCTTTGTATAGTAAAGCACATTTACACACTGCAGAAATCTCAGCTTACTTGCTTATACCACAGAGTAACCTTGCTAGATAGACACAAGCAAAACAGATGGGACTTTGTATGAAGCACAACACCAGAACCAAATGAATCAATTAGTAGATACTATTTAATGGTGCACATGGATACATGTGGGACAGTAAATAACATGTAATAAAATAACATAATAAATACATAGAAATGTATACACACACAAGCGTTCCTACATAGTAAATAATATAGATTTTTAAAATGTATTAAATGTAGCCTAAACTTACATATAAACATGATTGATTGCACACATGATAATATAAAATTGATTCAAATTTCTTCAAGGTAGACGCACAGTAGACGCATGGTAGCTGTGACAATACATCGGTATATAGCTCTACGCACATTTCGTGGATAACTTCCACTCATCAGGAGCAAATGGTATGTCTGTGATAAAATATAAATACCAAATAAAAATATAGTAACTAAAATAACAGGAAGAGGGGGAACCACAACTTAATCCCAACACTCCTAAGCTACAGTATTCAGCATGGGTAGTATTAGTAGCTGGAGGCACTTTGGGAACATAATCCCCGGAAACTGAGGTGGCGATGACTGCGGCAGCACAGCGGCGAACAGAAAACAAGAAGTAATCATCAATAGAGATGTATTCCCCAATAAATGACTGTGGTTGCAATAAAAGTGCTGAATGGGGGCCCATATGGCTTCTTTGGAAAAATTGGAAATAAAGTGTATCAGCAAAGTGATACACCATACCTAGATCGCATTTGCTCCTGATGAGTGGAAGTTATCCACGAAACGTGCGTAGAGCTATAGACCGATGTATTGTCACAGCTACCATGCGTCTACTATGCGAATACCTTGAAGAAATTTGAATCAATTTTATATTATGATGTGTGCTGTGTGCAATCAATCATGTTTATATGCAAGTTTGGGCTACATTTAATACATTTTAAAAATATAAATTATTTATCATGTAGGAACACTTATGTGTGTGTATACATTTCTATGTATTTATTATGTTATTTACTATCCCACATGCATCCATGTGCACCAGTAAATAGTCTCTACTAATTGATTCATTTGGTTCTGATGTTGTGCTTCATACAAAGTCTCCCCCCTTTCCCCTCTTTTTTCTATATGTTCTCTGCACTGGTTGCTAGTGCCTGTGCCTCCTGGCGTCTAGCAACCAGTGACGTCAGTCACATATGAGCCGCAGCTAAGGAGGAGGAGAGCCCCAGCATTCAGAGTGTTGGCTCCACCTCTTCCCTCCATCTTCTTCACACTCTAGCGCAGAGTGAACACAGGATGAAACAATGGCTGTGTGTCAGTGTCACTGTCATGTGATGCTGCCTGCAGTACAATCCCAACTCCCGCTTTTCCCCTCCCAAATAGAGCTTTCTTTTGGTGGTATTTGATCACATCTGTAGTTTTTATTTTTTGCGCTGTCAACAAAAAAAGAGCAACAATTTTGAAAAAAAAAACAATATTTTTTACTTTCTTCTATAAAACATATCCAATAGAAAAAATTAAAAAATACAATTTGTTCATAAATTTAGGCTAATATGTATTCATCTACTTATTTTTGGTTTAAAAAATCCCAATAAGAGTATATTGATTGGTTTACGCAAAAGTTATACTGTCTACAAATGATGGGATATTTTTATGAAATTTTAATTAATTAATTAATTAATTAATTAATTAATTGTTACTAGTAATGGCGGAGATCCGCGTTTTTTAGTGGGCCTGCGACATTGCGGTGGACAAATTGGACAACTTACACTTTTGACACTTTTTTGGGGGACCAGTGACACTAATACAGTGATCAGTGCTAAAAATATGCACTGTCACTGTACTAATAACATTGGCTGGGAAGGGGTTAACATCAGGGGCGTTCAGAGGGTTAACTGTGTGCCTAGGTGGTGCTTGCTAACTTTGTAGGAGATGGTCTCACTGGGTGAAGACAGAGATCAGTGTTCCTACTTAGCAGCAACACAAGATCTCCATCTTCTCTCCTGTCAGAATGACGGTCTGCCTTGTTTACATAGGCAGATCGTCGCTCTTCCTCTCCCAGGAGCGATTGTGGGTGACCGGCGGACATCGGGTCCACGGGACCCGCTGATTGGCATCCCCTGTGTCCAATTATCACGCGATCATGCCTCCGGCAGCATGCGCATGCCCCTCAGTGACTATTGCACTGAATGACATACAGGTACGTGATTTCACGCAATAGAGCTGACCTGCTGCAGTAAATATGCGGTAGGCAGTCGGCAAGTGGTTAAAAACACTCACAAGTGCATTACAATTATATGCCCAGTTCAACATTTCATAGCTGTCAGAACCACCAAGACTCAAGTGGCTGGTGAAGGCCGCGCCTCACCTCACTTACCAACCTCCACCTGGCGTTACTTCCAGTCAGGCTTCTCTTCCGATCGCCGCACAGCCCTGTTTGACGCGTTCCGTCAGTAAGTTTGTACCATCCCTGCTGCTGTTTAAAAAAAATTGTAAACATCAGATTTATTATGGCATGCATAGCTCCCCAGCCCCCTCATAAACAAAGAGAACTATGCAAGATTTCACAGTGCTTGAATTTTCAGACAATAGCATATAAAAAAGTATGCTACATTTTCAATTTTATTTTTTCAATATATGATATGTAAATGAGGACATGTAACAAATGTAAAAGTATGTGTTATCCCAATTTAGCTGCAAAAGTTGAACTACAATGTAAAGCCAGCCTATACTACAATAACATGCCCTCATCCTGACTTTCTTGCCCAGAATGCTTATAATGAAGGATGAGCTTAAAGTGTATTTCCACTTTTGCAGCCAAAATGGAATAATACTTTATTTATTATTTATTTGTTACGTGTTCTCATTCACATATCACAGCAAATATTTAATAATGTTGCTTACATTTCACTTGTTCATTTCTGAAAACTCAAAAACTGAAGTTTTCCTCTGCTTTGCAATGTTAAAAAGGGGTCTGTCCTATGTTTTCGTGCATAGGACATGGTAACAAGGCTAAGCGACTCAACTATGAACAAAAACATAGGAATTGGGGTGCAGAAAAATGTCAGCAGGTGCTCTGGACTGATGAGTCAAAATTTGAAATATTTGGCTGTAGCAAAAGGCAGTTTGTTTGTGAGGGGCTGGAGAGCGGTACAATGAAGAGTGTCTGCAGGCAACAGTGAAGCATGGTGGAGGTTCCTTGAAAGTTTGGAGCTGCATTTCTGCAAATGGAGTTGAAGATTTGGTCAGGATCAATGGTGTCCTCAATGCTGAGTAGTACAGGCAGATACTTATCCATCAAGCCATACTGTCAGGAAGGTGTTTGATTGGCTCCAAATGTATTCTGCAGCAGGTCAACGACCCCAAACATACAGCCAATATCATTAAGAAATATCTCCAGTGTAAAGAAGAACAAGAAGTCCTGGAAGTGATGGTTTGGCCCCCACAGAACCCTGATCTCAACATCATCGAGTCTGTCTGGGATTACACGAAGAGGCAGAAGGTTTAGAGGCAGCTTACATCCACAGAAATTTGTAGTCAGGTCTCCAAGAAATTTAGAACAACCTACCTGCCAAGTTCCTTCAAAAACCGTGTGCAAGTGTACCTAGAGGAATTGAAGAATTGATGCTGTTTTGAAGGCAAAGGATGGTCACACCAAATATTGATCTGAGTTGTATTTCTCTTCTGTTAATTTACTTTCCATTTTATTATTTGATAAAAATAAACTATTAACAATTCTATTTCTGAAAGCATTCTTAATTGACAGCATTTTCTCACACCTTCCCAACATCTTTTAAAGCATTGTATATGTTTTAACTTCAGATATATAACTCATGAAACCTTTCTATGTATGTATAACTTGTCATATCCGATGACATGTAATAAACTTTAGACTTTGATGTGTAAGTTTGTCGTTTTTCCATGTATTTTAATTCCTGTGCACAAGTGGCACACCAAACCTGAAGTGCCCCGAGGGCCCTAAGGTCTAAATGTGGGTTTGGGTAGCTCTGCATAAAACAAATATGTAAATCAGACAGAATTTTGCCTCCAATACCACATTACAGATCTAAGCGCCTCTACTTCTATTTAACTTCAAGCCACCCCCCCCCCCCCCCTATATTGAAGTCCTGCCTCCTTGTGATTTAAATATCTAAAGTCAAAGTCTTGGTGTCCAGTTGGGGCTCTACCATTGGACTGTTAAAATGTGGGGCAGGGTTAAGCGTTGGAAAGGGGTGATACTAAACTGCAAGATGGGCAAAATAATTCAAGCTGTATATTGTGCATCCAACGACACAGAAATAGCTTAGAGGTACTCAGCAGTATTATTAGTGGGAGATCATGGACATGCCACAACAAGATTGTCTGAATGACAACAAAAAAATAAATATATACTGTAAGTATAATAAATCCCGACTTCATCATCAGCGCAGACAGCATTTGCTGAACAAATTACAGTGCATAGATCTTTTCATGACAGCATTATTAGATTAGTGCAGGACTGCAGGTGAACGTCGGCAGATTGCTGAGACTGTCAGTTTCGGTTTACAAGTGGCAGATGAGATTTGTAAGAGATGAAGGACAACATTACTGTCTTGCAAATGCCATGTAAAGAGGGGGATAAAATGACAGATAATGAGATTACATAATCACAGCCTGATTTAGGGTTGAAAACTCTACAAGAATAACAGGATATAAAATGCTGGCTAGTTTCCTTTGTATTTTGGTATGACACTGTAAGTACAGTGCCTTGAAAAAGTATTCATACCCCTTGAAATTTTCCACAATTTGTCATGTTACAACCAAGAACGTAAATGTATTTTATTGGGATTTTATGTGATAGACCAACACAAAGTGGCACATAATTGTGAAGTGAAAGGAAAATGATAAATGTTTTTCAAAAATGTTTACAAATAAATATCTAAAAAGTGTGGCGTGCATTTGTATTTACCCTCTTTTACTCGGATACCCCTAACTAAAATCTGGTGGAACCAATTGCCTTTAGAAGTCACCTAATTAGTAAATAGAGCCCACCTGTGTGTAATTTAATCTCAGTATATATATAGTTGCTCTTTGGTGCCCTCAGATGTTTGTTAGAGAACCTTAGTGAACAAACAGCATCATGAAGGTCAAGGAACACACCAGACAGGTCAGGGATAAAGTTGTGGAGAAGTTTAAAACAGGGTTATGTTATAAAAAAGTATCCCAAGCTTTGAACATCTCATGAAGCACTGTTCAATCCATCATCCGAAAATGGAAAGAGTGTGGCGCAACTGCAAACCTACCAAGACATGCGTCCACCTAAACTGATAGGCCTGGCAAGGAGAGCATTAATCAGAGAAGCAGCCAAGAGGCCTATAGTAACTCTGAAGGAGCTGCCGATATCCACAGCTCAGGTGAAAGAATCTGTCCACAGGACAACTATTAGTCCTGCACTCCACAAATCTGGCCTTTATGGAAGAGTAGCAAGAAAAAAGCCATTGTTGAAATAAAGCCAGAAGTCCCATTTGCAGTTTGGGAGAAGCCATATGGGGGACACAGCAAATATGTGGAAGAAGGTGCTCTTGTCAGATGAGACCAAAATTGAACTTTTTGGCCTAAAAGCAAAACGTTATGTGTGGCAGAAAACTAACACATCATCCTTAACACACCATCCCCACCATGAAACATGGTGGTGGCAGCATCATGCTGTGGGAATGCTTTTCTTCAGCAGGTACAGGGAAAGCTGGTCAGAGTTGATAGAGAGATGGATAGAGCCAAATACAGGACAATCTTAGAAGAAAACCTGTAATGCCGCGTACACACGAGCGGACTTTTCAGCATCAAAGGTCCGACGGTCTTTCCGACGGACTTTCGACAGAGTTACGACGGACTTTCGAACGACCGGACTTGCACACACACGAACGGGCTAAAGTCTGTTCGAAAGTCCGTTGGTTTGAACGCGATGACATACAAACAGAAAAAGTCAGCTGAAGGTCCGATGAAGCCCACACGCGGTCAGCTTGTCCGACGGATTCATTCCGTCGGACCAGTCCGGTCGAAAAGTCCGGTTGTGTGTACACAACACTTAGAGTCTGCAAAAGACTTGAGACTGGGGCGGAGGTTCACCTTCCAGGAGGACATGAAATATATACAGCATATATACAAGTATAAATAGCAGAACTCAAATCAATAAAGTGCTAGTGCATAAATAATAAAAGTCCATAGAAAGAGAAAACGTGAAATAATAATCTGCCAAAATAACAGTGCAGCCAATGGATAGAGTATTCATTGGATGCACTGTTATTTTGGCAGCTTCTTATTTCATGCTTCCCTTTCTATGCACTTTTAACAGTCCATAGAAAGTGGTGTAGTGGATAGCACTCTCACCTAGCAGTAAAAAGGGTCACTGGTTCAAATCCCAACCACAACACCACCTGCCTGGAGTTTGCATGTTCTCCCTGTGCCTGCGTGGGTTTCCTCCAGGTACCCCGGTTTCCTCCCACACTCCAAAGACATGCTGGTAGGTTAATTGGCTCCTGTCTAAATTGGCCCTAGTATATGAATTTGAGTTAGGAACCTTAGATTGTAAGCTCCTTGAGGGTAGGGACCGACGTGAATGTAATCAATCAGCTTCTAACTTCAGCTTGTTCAGTTAAGCTTTAAAAATGAAAGCTAGAAGTTGCCATGTACCACTCTGATCTACACATAGCAATTGGTACCAGTTTAAGATTAATTTTCCATTTAATAGATGCACTTGATTTTCCTGTATGTGGTTGGCCATCCAGGGACTGGTATGCACAATTACAACCTGGAATTAACATGGATTGTTTGAGGATTTGCATCATTTAATTTACAGAACATGCCCACAACTTTGAAGATTTTTTTTTTTTTTTTTTATTGTGAAGCAAACAACAAATGGGACAAAATAACAGAAAAAGTAAATGTGCATAACTATTCACCCCCTAAAGTCAATACTTTGTAGAGCCACCTTTTGCGGCTATCACAGCTCCAAGTCGCTTTGGATAAGTCTCTATGAGCTTGCCACATTATACCACTGGGATTTTTGCCCATTCCTCCTTGCAAAACAGCTCCAGCTACTTCAAGTTGGATGGTTTGCGCTTGTGAACAGCAATCTTTAAGTCTGACCACAGATTTTCTATTGAATTGAGGTCTGGGCTTTGACTAGGCCATTCCAACACATTTACATGTTTCCCCTTAAACAACTCAAGTGTTGTTTTAGCAGTGTGTTTGGGGTCATTGTGCTGCTGGAAGGTGAACCTCCGTCCTAGCCTCAAATCACATACAGAGTGGTACAGGTTTTGCTCAAGAATATTATATAGTATATAAAATTATATAACATTTATTTAACACCATCCATCTTTCCCTCAACTCCCAGTTTCCCAGTCCCGACTGCTGAAAAACATCCCCACAGCATGATGCTGCCACCACCATGTTTCACTGTGGGGATGGTGTTCTTTGGGTGATGTGATATGTTGGGTTTGCGCCAGACATAGCATTTTCTTTGAGTGCCAGAAAGTTCAATTTTAATCTCATCAGACCAGAGCACCTTCCTCCATACATTTTGGGAGTCTCCCTTATGCCTTTTTGGAAACTCAAAACATGGAATTTTGTTTTTTGCTGAAAATAATGCCTTTCTTCTGGCCACTCTGCCATAAAGCCCAACTCTATGTAGCATACGGCTTATTGTCTCTTATGTACAGATACTCCAGTCTCTGCTGTGAAACTCTGCAGCTCCTCCAGGGTTACCTGAGGTCTCTGTGCTGCCTCTCTGATTAATGTACTTCTTGCCCGGTCCATGATTTTTGGTATGCGGCCCTCTCTTGGCAGGTTTGCTGTTGTGCCATGTTCTTTCCATATGGTTATGATAGATTTGATGGTGCTCCTAGGGATCATCAAAGATTTGGATAATTATTTTATAACCTAACCCTGACTTGTACTTCTCAACAACATTGTCCCTTACTTGTTTGGAGAGTTCCATGGTCTTCATGGCAGTGTTTAGTTAGTGGTGCCTCTTGCTTAGGTGTTGCATCCTCTGGGGCCTTTCAAAAAGGTGTGTATATGTAATGACAGTTTATGTGACACTTAGATTGCACACAGGTGGACATCATTTCACTAATTATGTGACACTGTATACCAAGATTTTTTTATGTATAATGTTAGGGCTCCATTCACACCTGGGCATTTTGGGATCACGGCAGAATCGCTGTGATCCTGACTGAGATCTCAAAACACACTACAATCGCAAAAGGAAGGTTCAGGTGCCTAAAATGCGGGGCAGTTTTGCTGCGATTGTCGTGCGTTTTATCAATTGGCAATCACGGCAAATCACATTGCGTGAGGCTTGTCGCCCAAAAGAAGCTCCTGCTCCCTTTTGGGGCCACAAGCTTCACGTGATGCGATTTTCCGTAATTGACGCACAATAAATTGTGTGACAATTACGGCAAAAATGCAGAGTGTTAAAAATAATGGCACCTGAACCTGCATTTTGCAATTGTAAGGCATTTTGAGATCGCAGGCAGAATCTCAGCGATTCTACCACGATCTGAAAACACCCAGGTGTGAATGGATCCTAATAGATCACAGAGCTATTATTAAATCCCACACTAATATTGGATGAAAATTGCACCAAGTCTGATAAGGTAAAAAAAAACAGGATTTGCTGCTGTACAGCCAAACCACTAAACACGTTTGCAAATTGATCCCTTTCTTGCATCAATGTCAAAATTTTAGCAGTTTTTCAAGACTACTTTAAAGTGGAGCTCCACCCAAAAGGGGAAGGGCCGCTTGTTTGCACCCTCCCCCCTCCACTGTCACATTTGGCACTTTTTGGGGGGGAGTGGGGAGACAGGTCTTCGCTCACACTTCCTAGTAATCTAGGTCATGTCCAGCCCCTCCTCCTTCCCCCGCTGCCTTCTGGGATCTGTGTGTGTCCCAGAAGTTGACGGGACCATTCAGAAAGGGCAGCGGAACTGGCGCATGCACGGTAGGAAACCAGCTGTGAAGCCTTCAGGCTTCACAGCCAGTTTCCCTCACTTTCAATGCCGGCGCTTGCACCCGAAGCCGATGGAAAAATCGGCTTGGGGTGCCAATATCGCGGGATCCCTGGACAGGTACGTGTCCTTATATAAAAAGTTAGCAGCTAAAGTATTTGTAGCTGCTGACTTTTAAATTTAAATTTTTATTTTTTTATGTACTATTTTTCATTATGTACTAATGAACAAGCGTGTGTGAAACGCGTCTACCTGCACCTGCTTTATTGTCCAGTGGTGTTATTCAAGTTACGGATTTTACAATAAAGAGACTTATCATCACCTCGGTGTGCAGCCATCCATTCCTTCTCATCCTAATTATACGGCCGGTGAGCCAAGGCCCATGGGAGGAGTCCATTCCCCAGCTCACTTGGTTTCGCCACTCACCTGAAGTGACACTTTGCTTTTCGATTGCCAGCAAATTCCAGTGACAGGGAAAGTTTGCGAGTTAAAAATATGGTTGTGGCGCTTGGTTTGGAAGTGCGCATGCGGAGTTCCGGTCCGGAGCTGGCCAAGACTATCCAAGTGCCTGCTATAGTGTGTTTGGGCAGCGCTGGCAGGGGGTACGTCTGGCAGTGTCTTGTGATGTCTTGTGATGTCATGGTGCAAGGGAGCTGAGCAGAGTGACTGGAGCCCTGTGTGCAGGTTTGTGTGATGGGAGCAAGGCAAGCCCGGAGTGGGACTGTCAGTGCTGTTTGGACTGGAGTGGACTCAAGGGACCACCTGGCGTGGAGAGAGACTGTCACTGTGACTCAGGATGGGATGTGTCATGTCGGTGAGGTGTCATCATCATCTGTGCTGCTGTACACTGCTGTCAGTGTCACTGTGGGAGTCAATTTCGTGTGTGTGCATACCCATTATAATATTTTGCACTTCTGGGTCCTGTCCTTGAGCCACTTACTTACTTTATCGGAAAAAAAAATAATAAATATGTTTTTGCCTAAATATCCCCCTAAATCACATTGCTAATTGCATATTGTACTTGTCTGTAGCCTAAATACTGAAATGTGCACTTAAAACTGTAATTTTGTAACTTTTAAAAATGCCATTAAAAACTAGACTGTGTCAGTAAATTTTGGGTGTTGTGTCAGTAAATGTCAATCTGGTAGGTTGGCAACACTGATTTAGGGGGACTGGGGGGAGCTGAACACAGGTCATTTACCTTAATGTAGAGACCTTCTGCCATTACAACCACTTTAAAGCAGTATTAAAGGAGTTCACCTTTAAAAAAATAAAATAAATGTACAGCTTTTTGCAGGTAAAAAAATGTGCATTTATTACATTTATTAGTTTTTTTCTTTTAGAGCCTGGAAAACTCCTGCAGACTTGTCAGTGAATCTGTCTGCTCAGAAATCGTAGGAAGATACACACTGACAGGAAAAGTCAACAGCGCCGTGGTAGTTCATTGAAACTACAAGCCAACAGCCGCAAAGGATGTTGAGACTTGTAGTTTGCCATTTACTGTGAATGAATGACGTGGCTGGCAGCGTGACAGCGGGTGCCTGGAGAAGATGCGTGCCTGCTGTAATGGGGGGAGAGCAGGAGATGCTGCAGCTGCTGGAACATGTAAATTTGCGTTGCGTACAGTGTTGCATGACCGAGCAATTGTGATTTAAAGTAGTACAGTGCTGGATAGCAAAAAATGTCCTGGTCCTTCCGGAGGTCAAGTGGTTAACCACATTTACTGTGGCAGGGCAGCACATGAAGGCTCAGTCACATATACAGTGGTGAAAATAATTATTTGATCCCCTGCTGATTTTGTAAGTTTGCCCACTTACAAAGAAATGAAAGGGGTTGTAAACCTTCGTGTTTTTTCACCTTAATGCATCCTATGCATTAAGGTAAAAAAACACCTGTCAGTGACTGGCCCCCCAGCCCCCCCATTTTACTTACCTGAACCCTTGAACTTGACCCATAGGGATGTGCTGTCTCTCTGCCCGGGCCTTTGAATAGATAGATTGATAGCAGCGCAGCTATTGGCTCCCGCTGCTGTCAATCAAATCCAATGACGCGAGTGTGGGTGGTGGGGCCGAGTCCTCTATGGACGCTGAATGCTGGACTTGGGAGCGCGCCCGCAAGGTAACCCCTCGGGGAAGAGCTTCTCTGAGGGGGTTATCAGATGTGGGGAGGAGCCGCCGGGGGACCCCAGAAGAGCAGGTTCGGGGCCACTCTGTGCAAAACAAGCTGCACAGTGGAGGTAAGTATGATATGTTTGTTTTTTGTTTTTTTTTCATTTTTACCTTTACAATCACTTGAAGGGTCTATTTTTACCATAGGTGTATTTTAAATGATAGACACAGAATATTAACCAAAAATCCAGAAAAAGAACATGATACAAATGTAGCGCCCTGCTCCTGATGGGCAGGTGCTATCTGTGTAAATTTAAGTTTGTCTGAAGCTGTAGTTTAGCTCAGACTAATTATGGTAAATTTACTGGTTTCTGTATCAGTTGAGCTGGGTTGTGTCAGTTTCCACTTGACCGTGGGTGTCGCTGTGGCCCCCGGTAAGTGTTGGAAATGCAACAGGTTGGATGCATTGGGTACCCTTCTTACTCAGAAACAGCCCGGTGGGAGTGGTTCACTTGCTGTGCATTCTGGGTGAGGGTATTTAAGGTACAGGCGCCAATTGTTCGGGGTTCTCTTTTTATCATTGTCCCTGACCTGAAGGCCCTCCTGGCCAAAGGGGGGCCAGGGCAGCTCTGCTGCCTCGGGGCTGCTGGCCCGAGGTGTTGATACTACAGAATTAGGCCCAGGAGCTCTGGGGCCTGCTGATCCAAAGGGTGGTCCTGTGCTGTCTTGCCTGCGGGGAGAAGCCGATTGGTTGGAGACCAGGGGAGGGCTTCTCTGGAGGTGACCGAGCAAAGTATGCTGGTATCTCAGGAGGAGCCTGGAAACTCAATTGAAGGATGCAACCTGGATCACCTATCTCACAGTATAGCCAGATCGGCTGAAAGAAACTGGTACTGTGCAGTTAAGCTTTAACTTTAGCAAAAGTTTGGTTACACCGTCCTGTGGCAGAGGATTGTGTAACGACCGCAACGATTATTGTTTCTCGTCAAGTCTGTGGCAGAGACTGTGTCCGGGCATTGCACTGGCTGCTAGGTCAGTGAGAGAGGCCTATCCGGTTATACAAGGTACCTGAATCCCCCCTTAACCCCTTAACCCTCCATCCCTCCAAAACAATTGCAAGAAAAGAAACTGTTTGGTGCAGACATCATTGAATCTTTTCTCTTTAATGGGATCCCTGTGATGGACACAGTGTAACGGTGAGGTAACGGTAAGCCCAATTTAAACCAGCAGCTTTTTCGGGGGTAAGTGCTACACAAATGTTATAAATTAAGTTGCAGTTCAGTGAGTAAAATAAGTATTTGATCCCCAAGCAAAACATGACTTAGTACTTGGTGGAGAAACCCTTGTTGGCAAGCACAGATGTAAGACGTTTCTTGTAATTTAGGGGTAAGTACCTCACTGTACTGTGAATAAAATTCTATCCGAGCCTGGAGACTTGGACCTGGCAAAGCTAGCTATCGCTGTCGCAATTTCGTCAGTTGTGAGAGGGGCCTCTAATATTGCAATTTGGTCGTCTGCTAGTTGCGGAAGGGTGATACCTTCAAGAAAAAGATTCATCAAATCCCCGTCGTCTGAGAATGTAGATGTGTATAACTCTTCAAAAAAATCTCTGAATTTAGCACTTATCCTATCAGGGTCCATGATCTGTTCTCCCCCATTACCATGCAGTGACAAAGGGTGGTCTTTCTTAATTATGGACTAGATATGCTAGTAATTTGCCCACCCTCTCACCGTGTTCAAACAGCTTTTGTCTAGAGAAAAAGAGTTTTCGCCTAGCCATCTCGTACTCTCTGCAACTGGTTCACCACTCTAGTTTGTAACTTCAATAGATCAGCCCGGGCTGGGGTAGGATCAGTTGCATAGAGCTGTTCTGTAGAGAATAACTCTTCTATCTCCTTATCAGAGACTTCAGCAGAATCAGCCTTCAGCCTTCAGCCTGTTAATGTGAGAGATCAGGGTGGTACGTACATGTACCTTAAAAGATTCCCACACCGCAGATGGGGGAGCAGACTGATCATTCTCTGTAAAATATGATTTCCAGTTAGTCATGAGTTCATCATTCCCCCGGCAACAGTGGAAGCCAAAATGGGTTTAAGCGACAGAAACGGGGCGGTTTATCAACAGGGGTGGTCAGGGTAATCCAGTAAGGGCTATGATCAGAGCGAAGCCTGGGGCAAAAGGTTGTTTCTTTTAACCGTGGAGCAAGTGTGTGAGATATTGAAATAAAGTCGATGCGGGACATAGTGTTATGGGTGGATGAAAAACATGAATAGGCTCGTGTGTGTGGGTACTTATGTCTCCATGTATCAATTAAGTTAAAATTAGAAATTAGTCTAGAAAATCTAGTGTCATATGTAGATGGTATCGTTGGTCGAGATCTATCTAGGCTGGGATTCAGTGTGGTATTAAAGTCTCCCATCCAAATGAACCCCTCCGCAAGAACAGTAGCGCAAAATGGTGGAGGAATGTAGTAAGCTAACAGCAAAAAGGTTCTCCATATTCTTTGACAGACAAAAAGACATAACGTCCCTGGGGGTCAGAAGAAATATTACTCAACTCAAAGTGTATTGATTTGGCTATGAGAACTGAAACTCCTCGTGCATTGGATGTGTGGGTTGAATGAAAGGCCCACCCAATCCATGGACGCCGGAGAGCTAGCTGCAGCCGACCCTCCACATGTGTCTCAATCAGCACCAAAACATCTGCATGTTGTTTCTTAAGGAAAGAGAGGGTTGCCGATCATTTACCTTTATCTCGCAAGCCCCTCACTATCCAGGTAACAAATTTTATAGATGCCATGTCTTATAAATTTTGTAATGAAATAAAATATTATTGCTCCGCAATCACACCAACATTTGCAGGGTAAGAAGATCTCTACATCGATCACTTAGTGTTACCAGCAGTAAGTCTAGAATTACTGAACATAAAGTAGTGAACATATGCCTATATAACCTCTGTAGCTTTATCACGCTGCCTGCATTGCCATCCATTGAGAGAATAATAATCCCCACCCCCCACCCCACCCTGCTCTGTCCCCAACTGGTGCGGGCATACTCCCAAAACATGGTACAAAGATCAGATAGGAAAAAAATTGATGAACCAGGGATAAAGAAATAAAAATAGAGTGGACAGTCGAAACATATGGGGTTGCTGGTTTAAGTTCCACATAGATGGAGCATCCAATTTCAGTGCCTCACACCATGTACGGAGCTTACACAGGCTGACAAATAGGATCCAGCAACCATCCTCTCCATCATAACTGTAGTTCCTAGTTGAAGGGGGAACAAAATTTCGCTGCACTTTGCATGCGATTTGTAGGACTACTTTGGATACAGAAAAATAGTATCAGTGATATGTGTGAAAGAAGAACAAAAAAAAAAAACGGGAAAAAGAGGAGTGTCACATATTGGTAATGGGACCCCTCTAAGTAAGACTCATTCCTTGAGGGTCAGTAGCAAAAGTTTTCATTCAAATAGTAGCATAACGATAGTAGAGAAGCCTCCTCAAATAATGAGAAATGGACTGGGGGGAATGTCCAGCACATAAATGTCATAGCAGGCAGTGATAATCAGGGATAGAAACCAACAGGCAGGGCATCACTCCGTGTCACAGTGTGATTATACAAAATCAGGTTGTAAGATGTGGAAGTCCAGCATTGATTGCAGTTAGGTATTTCAAAAAGCATGTGACAGCCATTTATTCTGCTGCCCTTCCAGAAACTTTGCGACGTGCCAGCCAGGCAATAACTTCCTCAGGTTCTACAAAGAAGAGGACACTCTCCATTCTGAGAGGTGCAGGAAATAACAAGGAATATTTAAGATGTTGGATTCACAGGCGTTGTTTAGCCTCCATGAAACGCAGGCGGAAACGCTGGACCTCTGCAGAAAAATCAGGAAAAATGACCACCTTAAAAAATTCCCATGCAGAATATTGCCCTTCTCTCTGGCAAGTCTCAGGGCCGCATCCTGATCCTTATAGTTGAGAAACTTGGCTATAAACATGCAGAGGGGGCCATGAGGGGGAGGCCTAGCAGGCATAAGGTGTGCTCTCTCCACTGCCAGGGTAGGGGAAAAGGCCTCTTGGCCATAAGTAGTAATAAGCAGCTGCTCAAGGAACGTGGTTGGGTCCTTACCTTCAGCACCCTCGGGGAGATCGATAAATTGGAGATTACATCTCCTGAGCCTGTTCTCCATGTCATTCTGCTTTGTCAGTAGCTGGTTAATCTGCAACTGCATACGGTCAGACCCTGTCTGTAGCGGTGGGATGACATCCTCCACAGCACTCAGTCTCAGCATTCTTAACTCATTCACAAAGTGTCTGGAAATCCTGTCGGATAAGTGAAAATCCACCTTCACTTCTTCAATTTAAGCATTTAGGGAGGTTCTGCAGAACATGATCGCCTCAAGTAGCCTGTCAGTGTCTCCTCCCGCCGAGTCCCTTACCATGTGTATAGTGCCGCCATCTTCCTCCAGGCTGGCCTTGTCCTGTCTGCGTTATTGCTCAAGTTTATCCATGGCAGCTTTCTGAACTTTTCGATGGGGACATGGCTAGGCGAGATGGGGAGACCTTCACAGGTGGTCTAAGAATGATCAGGTTGCCATAGGATCATAGGAGAGACTTAGTTCCAGGATTAATGGATGGAGCTCTGTGGAAGTGCATCCTACTGTCGGGGCTGGGCCCAGCCCTTCCCTCTCTGAGCTGGCCGCTCAGCTCTCGGCTAATTGCCAGCTCCTATCTCTCCACAGTGACTCACCTGTTGATGATCCTGCTCGTCGGTCCTGCCTACTTAAGCCGTCCAGTCCAGATGATCTCTGCCTTCATCTTGGTCACATCTCTAGAGATGCTCTCCTGTGTTCCCGTTAAAGACTTGCTTGGCTGACATTCCTTCTGGCTCCAGATCCTGCTTGCTGTTCTACTACGCTGTTCTCTGGCTCCCTGATGTTTTGGCTTGTCTGACTATCCGTTCTTGTTCCTGAACTCTGGCTATGTTTTGACTATGTTTACTCTGTTTACCTTTTTTTATTATTATTAAACAAGTGTGATTTAACTGTACTTCTGTCTCAGTCTGATTCATGATTTCTGACAATAGTTGAAGGCCATGAATTCAGAAGATGCAGTCAATCCACTTGTTGGTAATATTTTTTCCAGATTGGGTGAGCAGGATCGCTGAATGGATCAGTTTGCCATGGCGTTACAAACACTCCTGAGTTGCACGGCTCACCTGGAATCTCCCACTGTGGCTGCTCCGGTACAACCTGTGTTGCAGGCCATCCCTGCTGCTGCTCCAGTCTCTGTGCAGGCACCCGTCTCGAGTTTTACCTCTATAGGAGGTATGTCTGGTTCCGCTCTGCTTCCCCAGTGTTTTGGGGGAGATCCAGTCCAATGCAGAGGGTTTCTCAACCAGGTTGAGATATACTTTGAGATGCTGCCCCAGGCGTTTCCCACGGACAGAAACAAAGTAGGTTCTAGTGATATCTTTGCTTTCTGAGAGAGCCTTGGCCTGGGCAAACCCTCTATGGGAGACGCAAAAACCTGTTGTCTTGAGTTACCCTGTGTTTGTAGCTTCTTTAAAAGGATATTTGGCATTCCCGCACGCTCCACTTCTGCTGCCATGTGCCTCATCTCTATTAAACAGAGTACGAGAACTGTTGCAGATTACACCATTGAATTCCGTACTCTGGCATCAGAGGTTGCTTGGAACAATGAGGCCCTCGTGGCTGCTTTTTCTCATGGTCTCTTGGATACCTTCAAGGATGACATAGTAGCCCGAGATATACCCACTGAGCTGGAGAAGTTGATCACATTTGCCATCCTCATTGACTCCAGACTCAGAGAAAGACTCTCTTTTAAGGACCACTTGCGGAAGCCTCCTGTACATTTGTCTTCGAGCTTCGCAGCCCCACCCTTGCCTCCCTCACCTCCTGGTACCGAGTTGGTCAGTGAAGGTGAGATGAGAGAACCTTTAGAAGAAGGGAGAGATTGTGCCTTTAATGTGGCCAGGCAGGTCACTTTTTGAAGTCCTACCCATTCAGGGAACGCCCAAACCTTGCGGTACTGTCACAGATAGACCTTAGGTGGCGTTGTTTCATCCCCAGTTATCCAGAAGGATAAGCCCCTGGTTTTGGTTACCCTTTCTTGGGCTGAGACATCTGTTGAGATACAGGCTCTAATCGACTCTGGGATTGCAGGCCTGTTCAGTGATGCTGCCTTTGTATCGAAGCACTTGATTCCGCTGCAGCACTCCACTTGCCATTGAGGCTCTTGACAGTAGACCTCAACAGCCTGCCCATGTGACTTATGAGACTGTGTTCTGTTGTCCATGGTCGTAGGGGCTCTTCACCATGAGATAATCCAATTCCAAGTTATTTCCTCACCTAAGTTTCCGCTGGTTATTGGTTATCCTTGGTTACAGAGACACAACCCCTCTTTTGATTGGCTCTGTGCTGAAATTCTCTCCCGGTTGCCACAATGCAGTAAGACATGCTTCCAGAAGGTAGCCAAGGTCCTGTGCACCTCTTCACTCTCCTCCCTGCTGGAAGAGTACCACGATTTTAGCGATGTCTTTGACAAAGGTCAAGCCGTTAGTTTGCCTCCACACCAGTCGTATGATTGCGCAATTGACCTTCAACCTGGTCCCGACCCCCTCATGGCCGGGTTTACCCTTTGTCAGAGGATAAGGCCATGGAGGAGTATGTTGCAGACACACTTTCTCGAGGTTTCATCCGCAAATCCTCGTCTCCTGCTGGTGCTGGTTTCTTCTTTGTGAAGAAGAAGAGTGGTGAACTGAAACCTTGTATTGATTATAGGGGTCTCAATCATTTCACGATTACGAATGCCTATCCGATTCCGTTGATTACTGAGTTATTTTACCGCCTCAAGGGAGCAACAGTTTTCACGAAGCTTGATTTGAGAGGGGCTTACAATCTCGTGAGGATTAAGGAGGGGGACGAGTGGAAAGCTTTGTTTAATACCAGAACAGGCCATTATGAGTCCCTGGAGAGCCACCACACAGATGTCTATCGTGTGCTTCAGAAACTAAGAGAGAACAATCTCTATTGTAAATTGGAGAAGTGTGAATTCCATCGTGAACAGGGTAAATTCCTGGGTTATGTCATTTCCACTGCTGGTTTTTCGATGGACCCAGAGAAACTTTCAGCAGTCCCACAGTGGCCCCGACCCATGGGTTTACGTCTTCTGAAGCATTTTCTTGGCTTTGCCAACTATTATCAGAAGTTTATTCGTAACCTCTCGTCTCTGGTCAAGCCCCTGACTGATATGACCAGAAAGGATGCAAACCCACAGAGTTGGTCCCCGGAGTCCATTAAGTCCTTTGAGAGTCTCAAGGCTGCCTTTGTTTCTGCTCATGTGTTGGCACATCCTGATCCTACGTTACCTTTTATCTTTGAGGTTGATGCTTCTGAGACTGGAGTTGGTGCCCTTCTGTCTCAACGTCCTACCTCTGAGAGCACTATGCATCCTTGTGGCTACTTTTCCAAGAAATTGTCACCTGCGGAGTGCAATTACGAGATGGTGACAAAGAGCTGTTAGCGATCATTTTAGCCCTGAAAGAATGGAGACATCTCCTCGAAGGTACTACTGTGCCAGTTCTCATTCTTACTGACCATAAGAATCTCACATTCTTGTATGAGGCTAAACGCCTCTCTCCCAGAAGGGCGCAATGGGCTCTTTTCTTGTCAAGTTTCAATTACATTGTCTCATTCTTACCCAGTACTAAGAATGTAAAGGCTGACGCTTTGTCACAACAATTTTCCTCCATTTCCAAGATGGAGTCGGTTCTGGTTCCTGTGATTCCTCCTGATTTTATTCTGGCTACGGTTCGCACCAGTCTCACTTTTCCTTTGGGTGACAAAATTCTTTATCATACAGCACGGGAAATTATCGCTTTAGGGTAACTGTCCCGATCTTCCTGGTGGCCACTGACACAGATCCTTTATCCTCCTCAGTGTGATCCCAATGTTTCTCCAATGGATTCAATAGGAAAGAAGTATGGTGAAAATGAAAATAGAAATGGAAAGGAAGCCTCTCATAGTAAAAAACCTCTTGATATGTTTATTAAAAATAGTTAAAAATCACTACAACTTCCATAGGTATCAAACAAATTGACAGGATGTAAAAAAAGAAAAAATGTTTAAAAACTATTATTAATAATATATATATATAGGTTTTTTTTACATACTGTCATCATTTAATATCGCTGGTCACAGCCACACCAGCCATATGATGATGCTGTACTGCACTGACAGTATGTGATAGTATGTAAAAAAAACCAATGTGAATAAAAAACAAATTTTATTTAATTTCATCATTTAGCAAAAAAATTGTGACAAAAAATTGCAACTTCAAAAAGCTTACCATGCCTCTTACTAATTACCTCAGACTGTTTTTCTTTCCAAAGAGGGGTAATTTGCGTGGGAATTGCACTGTCCTGGTATTTTAAATTTGACTTTATTGGATATATTTTTTATAAACAGATAGTAGAAAATAGTGGGGGGGGGTTCAACATTTTTGGTCTTTTTTTTTATTGATAAAATAAAAAAATTAAAAAAAAAAAAACAGTGGAGTTCAAATACCACCAAAAGAAAATTCTATTTGTGTGAAAAAAAAAATATAAATTTAATTTGCGTACAGTGTTGCATGAATGCCCAGTTAAAGCAGTGCAGTGCCGAATAGTAAAATATGGCCTGGTCATGAAGGGGGTAAAACCCTCTGGAGCCCTAGTGGTTAAAGCATACGTAATAGAAAGGTTTGACATTTATTTATATTGTGTTGCAGAAACTGTCATTCTGATTTTAGCACTTTCAGTAGCACATCTATTTAGTTAGATTTATAGCCTGTTTTATTATAAGAAAAACACAGTTACATTCAATGCCACATCCACAATTGATGACAGATCTTGCTCTCTGCTAAAGAATATGACATTTCAGTTTAATAATTATTTTGTTTAATTTGCTAAATTTTGTTTACTTTGCTAATTACAAAATGATGAGCTTAAATGTTACAATGATTAATCTTGAGTTAAGAGTGTTCCATTCTCTTCTTATTCTCTAATCACTAAAAGGATTTTGAAAAAGTTACCAGAATATTTACTTTTTAATGTAATAATTATTAAGCCAGTAAATGTTATGAAATTGAAATAGTACACAGAAATATCAAAATTCTTTAATGGGGCATGGTTAATCGCTGAGCAGTATGGCTGTGTGAGCAGACAGCTCCAGCACCGACCGGAGAATTTTCAAAGGAACACTGCTCCACAGACAAAATCACTTACCATCCGAGGACTCCACAATCCAGGAGGACCAACAATGAAAGGGATACCGTCAGCCTCAGAAGCAGACGGCATTCTTCACACAGCCACCAAGCAGACGAAGCCAAGATGGCGCTCAAGACTCTGCACACACGACTGACGGCTCATACACAGACCTCCCGGACGCGGATGCTTCTGAAACACTCTCACCAAGAGATGCAGGGGAACCCTCTCTCTCATCCTCAACCTCCTCAGCCAGCAACAGCCCGGCTAAATCAAGGAAACCTGTGGATTCTGATCCACTCAGCGCTGAGGTGAGCCCTCCATTAGCCATTACTCTCTTACAGGCAGCACAACCATCACCTATAGCAGGGCTCAAAATTTCAAGTCCTGAGCTACTAGCCAGGCATCAAGAGGTACTCGCCACCAGTTTCCCCGCCCAACCCCTACCCTGCCCCACCCTCAATTCTGCCCCTAAACACGCCCTCATAAGTCATCTCATGAAATTTCACTTAAATGTTTTATGCAGAATCAAGTTATAAAAATAAATATTAACAACAACTTTATCCATGCCCAGCAATGCAGCCTGCCCGTGTCCACCAATGCAACCTGCCCATGTCCAACAATGCAGCCTGCCCATGTCCACCAATGCAGCCTGTGCCAGCCAATGCAGCCTGTGCCAGCCAATGCAGCCTGTGTTCACCAATGCAGCCTGTGCCCACCAGTGCAGCCTGTGTCCCCAATGCAGCCTGTGTCCCCAGTGCAGCCTGTGCCACCAATGCAGCCTGTGATCATCCAAGCGGCTGCTCTTCTCTCTCTTCCCCTCTAATCGCTGGGAGAATGGCTCCCATACAACCCGCCTGCCTGAGGTGCTTGCCCCCCACTACCATAGCTCGCCAGCCCTCAAAATCCACTCGCAAAATGTGAGCAGGCGAGTGGAATTTTTGAGGGCTGACCTATAGCATCATTTCCTACTTTGAATAAACCAGTGCTCGGTACCACAATAAAAGAGATGCTAATCTGACTCCAAAGTTACCTCCACACTGCTATCTCTTCTATGTGCACTAAATTTACCTCATAAATGCATTCACTGAGGAAAAAAGTACACCTCATAGAAAATCAAATGGGTGACATGACAGAGACATTTTTACCACACAAAGGAGCAACTCCTGACAAAAACGAGACACCTTGGTCAGCTTCCAGGGGCCCGTACACCAAACTACGCCCCGTACACCAAATTGTACGCTGACTTATCACAATACACCCGCCAGCTTAAACGTCAGCTGAATACTATTACCAAGCCTCTAAACAACCACAAGATTCCCTACCAGTGGGGGTAATTGCCACCAAAAATGGGAAGAAACATACCATCTATACAGTTAAAGAGGGTCTTCAACTACTACATTCACGGGGAATTATCCCTGAACCACCAGCTAAAGCGCAAGCCAACTACAGAGGTAACAACCCATCTCCATCTAGACGCCATTACGCTAACACCAATGGTAAAGTGAACACCATGATCTACAGTTCTACATTCGGGTTCGGTACTCTGCTCATTGCAACCAGTTCCACGACCTTTCACCCCACATATCTTAGCATCCCTTGATACAATCTCTGCTGATTTTCTTTGGTTTTTCCTTTGTTTTTTGTGTAGTTTTGGTTCTGCTTCCTGTATGCACAGGAGTTATAGCGTACTACAACTTACAGTTAACATCCAATTAATAACTTTTATTTTCTCGTTTACCGATCACTCCCCTTGGAGCACACAAAGTCTTCAAGCCTTGACAGGACCCCAGAAATACCGAAAATCTCAGCCATTATCGGTCCACTGTTCCAAGTTATACCCAATCATATCTTCGTCCAACCATAAGTAAGCAGCCTATTCACTCCAACAACCGCAACTACATTTGCTACAATTCCAAAATTCCTGTCCCTCGACACTAAGGGATTAAATCACCCAGCAAAGAGAGCCTCCTTATGGTGTACAGCCCACGAGTCTCACTGCGATGTCTAATGTATACAAGAGACACACTTTAAAATCGATGAGAAACCTTATTGCTCTAATAAAAACTTCCTACATATCTTTAGGGCCTCTGGCCCAACAAAGAGAAATGGATTACTAATAGCGATTAAAAGTACAACATCCTTCACACTACATAACAGTCTAGTAGACATTGAGGGAAGATATTTAGCCCTTGATTGCACACTGGACAACACAAGATATACTTTAGTAAATGTGTATGTGACCAATAACCGACAAATCAAGTTTCTGACAAAACTATTGAAACGACTCCACAAGTTTCGGCATGGTCATCTCATTATGTGCAGTGATTTCATCATGGTACCGGATAACTTGCTAGACACTTCATCCCATTGCAGCAGACTCCCCTCCCCAATGGGAACCCTCTTAAGGAACAATGACTTATAGGATGTTTGGAAATGACACCACACCACCGAACGTGACTACACCTTTTTTTCCCATGGTTACAACTCATATAACCAAATTGATTACTTCCTAGTAGATAAATGGCTATTGCCCAGCATCACCGAGTCCTCTATTTCTACAATTACCTGGTCAGACCACGCATCCGTCACTATTACCATTGACACTATGCCATCTGTCTCCACTACAAGAATTTGGAGAACCAATGCATCAACTCTGCAATCGCCCACATATGCTATGTAACTACAGGAACAGCTAGAAGAATACTTTACCCTCACAAAGGATCTACATCTCACAGCGCCACCCTATGGAACACCCATAAGGCATTCATTAGGGGGATTCTTATACAACCATGTGCCAGAGAGAAGAGAAAGAGAACGCAGCGTCTAGATTGCCTCACGTCATCCATTAACCACTTGCCGACCAGCCGCCAACATTATACGGCGGCAGGTCGGAGTCCCGCTAAAAATCGCAGATCGTCGTCATTACTAGTAAAAAATATATAAAAATAAAAATGCCATAGACGTTATAACTTTTGCGCGAACCAATCAATATACGCTTATTGCGATTTTGTTTACCAAAAATATGTAGAAGATTACATATTGGTCCAAACTGATGAAGAAATTTGATTTTTTTTTTTTAAATTGGGATATTTATTATAGCAAAAAGTAAAAAATATTGATTTTTTTTTTTTTTAAATTGACACTTTTTATAGTGCAAAAAATAAAACCCACAGAGGTGATCAAATGCCACCAAAAGAAATCTCTGTGGGAAAAAAAGGACGTCAATTTTATTTATTTCAGGTACTTATATAGCGCTGTCAATTTACGCAGTGCTTTACATATACATTGTACATTCACATCAGTCCCTACCCTCAAGGAGCTTACAATCTAAGGTCCCTAACTCACATTCATACATACTAGGGACAATTTAGACAGGATCCAATTAACCTACCAGCATGTCTTTGGAGTGTGGGAGGAAACCGGAGTACCCGGAGGAAACCCACGCAGGCACAGGGAGAACATGCAAACTCCAGGCAGGTAGTGTCGTGGTTGGGATTCGAACCAGTGACCCTTCTTACTGCTAGGCAAGAGTGCTACCACTACACCACTGTGCCACCCAGTCAATTTCATTTGGGTACAGCGTCGCACGACCACACAATTGTTAGTTAAAGCGACGCGGTGCCGCATTGCAAAAAAATGGCCTGGTCATTAAGGGGGAAAATCTTCCGGGGCTGAAGTGGTTAAGGACCTAGCAAAAGCAAACCAAACTAAGCCCGATCCCACACTTCAATGCAAAATCCTGCTCCTTAGACAAGAATTAAGAACATTCCTATTAGGCTCATTTGAAAAATCTCAGAAAAAATGTAAAGCCAGGCATTACACTACAGGCAATAAAACAGGGAAAGCCATGGCCCTAAGAATCAAAGGCTATTACAACAAAACTAAAATATCACGCCTGTTTCACCCAGCCACTAAAGATAATTTTATTGACCCTAAGGCTAGGATGCTTTCAGCCATTACTATAATACACTATGCAATCTCAAAGAAGTGCTCCCGTGACTTCACACAATTGCTTAGTGCTCACAGAACTCTCACCTCTGTGAAATGGTGAATCAGCCTTATGGGTATCTTTGGTGGAGGCGGGCTTCCACTTCCAGGCTCCCAGCTACCAGGTCTTAATAGGACACTCAGGGTTCCGGGTACCTCTATGAAGTGATCAATCAGCCTTATGGGTATCTATGGTGATGTTCTGGTAGCTGGGAGCCTGGAAGTGGAAGCCCACCACCACCAAAGATACCCATAAGGCTGATTCACCATTTCACAGAGGTGAGAGTTCTGTGAGCATTAAGCAATTGTGTGAAGTCACGGGAACACTGTTTGTTTGTACGTAAATTTTATTTTGAAGGACTGTCTCATAGATATTTGGAAGAATCTTTTGGACTGTAGCTTCACTATTTTGCACCTATTGTTTGTGGCATTTAGTACGTCACCATTTTATATTGTCATTTATATTCATTATTTAGAAATTGCGCTGATCACTTTACCATTTTATATAAATAGGGACATATTGTCAGTGTTATATCTGTAAAGCTCTTCTGGGGACATAGGTACACAGGTCCTGATAGGTTTGGTAATAAACCCCTATTGGGCAGACTAATAGGGAAAACTATCCACAGGCTTTTCCCCCGGTAGAGGGCTGCTAGCACAAACTGTAAGCACCACGGCACTATGGTGCCAACTCTTGCAGAGTGGTAAATTTAGGGTCGAATACCCTCCATAAAGAGCCTGCGGTGGATAAAGGGCAAGTGTAAAAAAATTAAAAAAATAAAAAACAGGCTGTCAACAGGACAGGCCCCCCGTAATCCAAAGTTGAACCAAAACAAACTTAGCAACTTGTCGTAGGGCCTGTTCATTGCGATCAAGCCATGAGGCAGCCTCCTGGGCCAATTTGAAGATGGTTAGTGGTGACCCGCAGCTTTGCAGGGTATAGCTTTGCATACAGTAATTGTAGAGTCCGCAGATGCCTCTTTACATCTGAGAACTTGGCCCGACATCTCTGCACTTCTGAAGAGAAGTCTGGATAAAAGGATACTCTAACGCCATTGAACTGAACATTGGCCCGCTCCCGGGCACATCACAGCACTGCTTCCCTGTCTCTGTAATGTAGGAGATGGGCTAAGATGGGTCTCAGGGGGGTGCCAGGTTGCGGCGGGCGACCCGGAGTACAATGAGCCCTCTCGACAGTGAAAAATGGGGAGAAGGCATCCTTTCCAAATACATCAATAAGCCATCCATCAACAAAGTAGGTTGGATCTTTCCCCTCGGTTTTCTCCTGCAACCCCACAATACGTATATTGTTGCACCTCAGATGATTTTCCATGTTATCTGCTCTATTATTGGTGTCTTTTGCTAGCTGATGGGCGACATGGACTTCCTGGGCCACAATTTATCTTCAATGCCGCTTACTCTGCTCTCCATGGCAGTCATTTGTTCCAGGATCTTTTGAAGGTCCTGCCGCAGCAGGGACACGTCCTCCCTTAGGCCCCCAAACTGTTCCTTAAGTGTATTAACTGAAGTTGCACACACATTCACTGCTTTGAGTATTTCAGCCAGAGTCGGTGGCTCAGGCCCTTCAGCATCAGGATCTGTAGGCAGAGAGGGAGCAGCTCTGCTTGGCTCTCAGGCTCTCCATGCCATGCAATGTTTCGTGCAGACTGCCGCAGTGTTTTATGTGCTGTTAAGGGTGATGTCCCTACGCCCCCCCCCGTGGTCTAATCCTGGTTTCCCCCCAGCTTTTGGGCATAGTTTAACATGTCCCTTGGGTAATTCTTACCCTGGGTCTTTAGTGTCTTTTTGCTTCCTCCCTCTTTGGCCCCTTCTCTGCACCCCTCGGCGTGCCCTGTGCCAGGGCCGTGGCGGCTCCATCTTGGATTTTGGGCCAGAGAAATCCTCCTTTTCTTTGCCATTCCACGGGTGCAGAGGGCCAGCAGGTGGACCGGGTGGTGGACTGGGACAGTAGCCAGCTGGAAAGCCGTCAGACACCTCTGGATCACTGCTGGGAGAGGATCAATAGCATGTACGCTTCCTCTCACATACCAGTCCTGGCTACACCCCCTTCCTAGACTTCTATACCTTTTCCGCACACTCCCCATACCACTATCCCACAAGTATATCAAATCCCTTCAATCAGTCATACATCAATATGTATGGCAGGGGAAAAAAGCCAGATGTAGCCACACTAGACTCATTCAGCACAGGTTAGCCGGCGGCACAGGTTATACAGATGTAAAAGGCTATTATAATACTAACACAATTGAAAGACTGTATGTCATCAACCCCTACAACGCTATGGGGCGACATTGAAGCCACCATAGTACCAGGGGAGCAATCTCAAACTTTGGCTGTTCAGCACAGTTACCAACCCTCCAGGCCTCAAACTTCTCTCTCTGACTATCCAGGCCTCTGTTACGGCCTGAAAATCATTAATTTCCGCTAAATGGATGCATATCTCCACCAAAGCCCTTCGAATACCTCTTGAAACACTGCAGTTATTAACCCCAGACTTAGTCCTACCCATCTGGTTAACAAGACAAATAGCTCACACTTCTGAACTACGTGACAGACTAGCTCATAAAACGATTACTAAAATCAAAAAAATACATAATGCCCCTAGCAAAGACTTTCTTAACTACTATAGAATTCATCATTGTCTCTCTTCCTACCCTCACCTCCAAGGAGCTATACCTACTAAACTTTGGAACTAATACATCACTAACAACTGGAGATACAAAGGCATCTCCTTAATTTACTCTGAAATAAATCTGGGGTGCCAATTGAAATAAATTCTAAACAAAATATTATCCGAGGGTGATTCCGGATTCCCTCTATTTATGCCATATATGTATTAATTTGTCTATTCCTATAGCTAGTCTATTAAAACTTTGATAATTACTGTTGATAATATAAGGTTAGCTATGAAAACAAACACACTGCTTAGTAACAACGTCTTATTTATTTCCCAAGAAAATAGGAAAACACTAAAATGAAAATACTAAAGAAAGATATTACAAAGCATATAACAACAAGAAACATTAAATATACTTATTGCAAAGCTGTCCTATAGATATGGTATCATCAGCTGGGCTGAGATGGTAACAGAGAGAGCCATGAGGCTCAGAGAGCCATCAGGCACGAGCCAAGAGCGAAAAAGGGGCGATTTCCCTTCTGTGTACACCTTTTAAACTTCATCCATACACCATCCAGACCCAACCCCATTGCCAGTCCACTTAGGGTTCTAACGAATTCTCAATATAATATATTTCTGTCCGTCCTGCTGTATTGCCCTCTAGGGGCAGCATTGTCCGAGTCCTGGGTCACTCTTCAATGCCTTTGATCCTTTGATCTTTGTAACCCACCTTCATCAATTATCCTGGCCGCCATGGCCCTCTTTGAAGTTTGCTTGCATAGCATTATCACATCAGATGGTCCGAAGCCAAGCTTTTGTTCAGCCTTGCTTCTTCAGATGAATAATCTGATATGATACAAAGCTTTGATGTGCAACTTTTTACATTGCAAAAGCCACCTGTCTGCCTCAACCAGGAAGTGAAACTCTATAAATATGATATTAAACCATGTTGCCTTCCAACATACTCCATATTGCATAAAAAAAGAATATTTTCTAAATCTATGCCCTTCAGGAGATGAGAGGAAGACTTACAACAGCAATTTACTGATCAACAATGGCAGGTGGCCTTGCGTTCGATCTACAAAGCCACAAGTAGTGCATCACTAGAAAAGACCCAGAAAATAGCCTTGCGGTGGTACCCGACACCCCAGAGACTTGCAAAGGTCCAAAACCATTCCACATCTACATGCTGGAGAAACTGCGGCCAATTAGGTACCCTATACCATATATTCTGGTATTGTCCATATCTGAATGATTTTTGGACAGGCATATCAAATTTACTAAGTGATGTTACAACAACTACAGTGCACAATAACTCCCCAGTTAGCAATCTTGAACATAGACATTGACATAATCCTACCTTTAGAATCGTAACTACTCACATACTCTTAGCAACTAGACTACTTATTACAAGACATTGGAAGACAAACACTATCCCAAAAATCCTGGATGTGATAACTCTAGTACACACCTACTACTTCTATGAATGCTTATAGACACGCGAGAAAATCGCACACTTGAAGCTCCTTTACCTTTGGCATCCCTGGGAATGCTGGTACAAGAAAATTGTCAATTGATCTTAGGTTTGAACACCATTTTTAGTACTATGCTATTCTCATATGTGGAAAGGACCCTTGGTTACTCCTTCCGCTTGTTGGAACTAATCTCTGACCTAGCTCTGTGGTACTCTTGTTCTGAATGTCAGATTAAATTTGCTTACCTAATTTATGTGCTCTCACTCCTTCCCCCTGACCCTCCCATTACCCTTTAATTTCTGTTATGATGTCTACAGTATGTTCATTCGACTGAAGTATTGTTACTACTTGATCTACTTTGCTAATAAGAAGCATAATGTACTTGCATTTGTTTCTTGAACAACTATATATTCACAAGTCTTAATATTTTGCATTGTATTTTTGAAAAACTCAATAAAAACTGATTTGAAAAAAAAAAAATTCTTTAGATAATTAATAAAATAAAGGTGAACCTGTGCATGGTGAGCTGAAGAGGAATACCAAGTACCTGAGTATGGGGGAGCATACAGCTTTCTTCTCTTCCTCACACAATATAGTACTGTGTGCTTAAGTGACCAACAGCCAATTAGACGAAAGAAAGTCCTTAGCTCAGTTTGATTTGGAGGGCTTCTTCTCTTTGCAAACAAAGCAGCAAGCTACAATCATTTATTTGTTTATTTCTTATTTTTTTATTTAGTTCCTGCCCAAGAAGAGCTTGTCTATTGTCATACACAAAGAAAGTCACACATACAGGTTAAACTGATCAAAAGCTAAGCAACCTTGCTGTAAAGTTTGTGTACAGAGAAAGAACCACAGTGTCTGCATGTACCTCTATAAAACTACACAATCTCCCCAGGGTGCCCAATGTGCCTGAGCACTCATATTTGTGCATGACAAGACTTCTCAGTGGTGTTGATAGCTGGGCTGTCCTTTCTGCAGTTTCCTATTGGCTTGGAAGACTGACTATCAGAGTAAAAAAACAATAGGATTATAAAGACATTGGGTGTGGCAAGCCACCTATTGAAATTTGCATATTAAATCACCCTGGTGGTCCCTGTGAAATACTGTGGCGGAACATGAAGACATCTGAGCATGGCTGCTCTTTCATTAACTTCTATTGATAACACCTGATATGAATGAATGGATGGAGATCGGAAAGACCCCCCCACTCCCATGCATCAATCATTTTTCATTCATAGAAGCTGTAGTATTGCTTTAATAAATGGAGGAGCTGAGTGGAAAGGGCAATCACGGTCAACATTATCAATGAGTGCATGTCAAAACTCCGTCAGCTCTTTTAACCCCCGCCAGAGACACATACTAATGAATGGTCTTTGCCCTGTTTTTTCTTTTTTCTTTTTTATGGCTAAACTTAGGTTTTAATTGTGGCAAAGCAGTACCCTAAAAATGTTCCTTTTGTCTGGATTTTCTTCTAAAAAAGGTGGTGCACTCCTGTGCTTCAAGTTTCACAGCTGAATATCTGCAATGTGAGCTCTAAGGCAGCCATTGACTGCTAGTCTCAGGAGCTCTGATATGAAATTTGGTAATATCCCTACTGTGCTTTTCACTGTTCCTGCTGGAGGCTCTAACATGGGGAAGCAAACCTCTGCCTCCACCAAAATGGCAGTCTGCACCCAGAGACAGAGTGCAGAACAAGGTATTGTAAGTCAGTAGTGAGGAAAAGATCAACTACAGGGACACCACGGGCAATACTGATGACTAGTCCTTTGCCTTTTACCTGTCTTTTTTGGCACAGATTCTAGAGTTATATGTCCCTTGTACTTCGTAATATATTTTTTGTTATCTGTGTGTTAGCAGGCTGTCATCACCTTAAGTGTCCTCTGGGGGTCACTATGGGATGTTCCTGTTGACCCATGTAGCACCTGCTTGGGCCCTTCCGGCGGTCTTTTGACTTGCTGGTGGGGCCTTATCTTTGGCATTTGGGAGGATTCAGTGGGCTGGTCTGTGTCCTCCCATTCCATTGGGTGATGGGGGGGTGTGATCGTGGCTTGCCTCCCATTGTGAGGAGTGTGGGCCGTTTATGCATGTTGGAGGGTTCCCAGCCCCTGACGTCGTCCTGCCACGGTGGGCGGGGTGGCGTCTCATGCCAGGAACATCGGGGGGGGGGTTTGATACCTAGCACGCATATCCAGAAGTAGAACTGGGCGAGAGGTGGGGGTAGATATGTGGAGGCCCCCTATTAGCTACATACTGCATGATCCCTATCAGCTGATCATCACCTGGCATGATTTTCGCCTATATTTAAGCACACCACTTAGTAGGCCTTGGTCTCTTGGCTGGCATTGGGATGGAATCATCTCCTGTACATTTTTTACACCTGAATTGCGGTATGAATGCATTACTATGTTGCGCTCTCTCTCTCACTTTTCCCATGCTTCTTCTGGTTCATTTGGGATACAACTTTTTTCCTTTCGGTCTATGGGATTACGCTCTTGTTTCACAGTTTTTTAATCGTTTTTTTTTTTTTTAAAGCACCATAAGGATTTTTCTGGCTATATATTTCTATTTCCTGTTACCCTGCTCTTTAGCAACACTTGATAAGATCTTTTGACACTATTTTAGGTCCCCCCACTAGACTAGACATTTTTTGTAAATAATATGCTTGTCTTTCCCTTCTTTATGTGCGCTAGGTGGCCTCAGTATGTGTGTGTGTGGTGATTTCTATGGGGTGCTCCACTTTTTGAACCCCCTTTTAGAATGGATTTGTGCTTGACAGCCTGGTTCATTATATGCTTTTAACTCATGGCAGATGTTATGCATTAAGTACAATGTGAGTATAATTTAGATCATTGCAACAGTATTATTATTATACAGCAGTTATATAGCGCCAACAGTTTGAGCAGCGCCTTATAGCGTTAGGGCAAACAGTACAGTTACAATACAATTCAATACAGGAGGAATTACAGGGCCCTGCTTGTTAGAGCTTACAATCTAGAAGGGAGGGTCAAGTAAAATGATATGATAAAAATTATAGACCCTTTATTTCTTTGTATGTGGGCAAACTTACAAAATCTGCAGGGGATCAAATAATTATTTTCCCCACTGTATGTCTGTTAGTCCATATCCCCTATGGGGATGATGTATCCCTTTATTCTTTATTGTACACATATATCCTAATGTAATTGTACTTATAGATGCGGTCTACCCTTTTTTAAATCTGAAGAAGGAACTTGTTTCGGAAATATGTTGGGCTTTTTATCCGTATGTCAAATGTTAGAGCTATTCAGCCATACCAAGGCAGCTTACATTATTACATCTTTGGCATAAAGGATATCTTTGACGGCATAATACTATGTACTGTACATATATTCCTATATGTATTACTTTTGTATGCAATTTTAACATTTTAAAAATGGTTCTGTAATAAAGTTTGCATATTTTTCTTTTAATTGACTCTTTTTTCTTTGGTGTAATTTGCCTCCAAAATTCCACGGGGGGGGGGGGGCTCTTTTTGTTTGTTATACCAGATTCTAGAGTTTAGTTCTTCTTTAAGTAGCACTGCGGCTATGTCATAAAGAAAAAAAATGTTTTTATTCTGAAATACTCAATTTTTCACTTCAATTTGTCTTTGTGATATAGTAGAACCTTGGATTACGAGCATAATCCGTTCTAGGAGAATGCTTGTAATCCAAAGCACTCGCATATCAAAGCGAGTTTCAATATAGAAGTCAATGGAAACGAAGATAATTAGTTCCGCATTGACTTCTATTGCATGTAATACCGCATGTAGCCAGAGGTGGAGGGGGCGCTGGAGACTCGGAAATACTCAGGGACAGCTCGGCTGAACTTGGAAAGCCTCGGAAACACTCGGGAAAGGAGTATTTCCGAGTGTTTCCGAGTATTTCCGAGTGATTCTGAGTATTTCCGAACGGCTCCGAACCATTCCGAGTGTCACCGGCGCCCCCGCACCTCTGGCCAAATGCGGTACTGCAGACCCCATTAGCTTGAATTCTGCTTGTTTTGCACTCGCAAACCGAGTCACTTAAAAAAAAAAGTTGCTCGTCTTTCTAAACGCTCATTAACCGCGTTACTCGTTAACCAAGGTTCCACTGTACTTAAAAAAATCTCAGCTGTAAATAAACTCCGTCCAGTCCATTTGTTGGAGAGTTTGACACTGTAATATGTACTATTATCTCTAGTCATATGTTTTGAATAATTTTCTTGCCAGCTCCATGTCAAAACATTGCATTACTATAATAACCAGCTCGGTCATCAGATATCGCTCCTGTCCTCAGATATCATTTACTGAGATATGCGGATCCCTGACTGAAAGATTGCTTGCAAATATTGGCTCATGAGCTATGACACATCAGTGAATAAGCTTCAAGAGATAACATTTTGAATAAATGTGTGTAATATTGAGATTCCTTATATCTGATTAGAACTTTATCTAATCAGAAGTGTTTCTCCAGATCCTGGGAATTACAAATTCTGCTTTGAGACATTCTTCATGGTCTTTGGCCTGAGAACTCTGGATTACAAGTAACTAAAGAAAAGATCTGCCACTATACAATTCTATTGCTTCTTATCAGAAACTGAAAATATAGTACATATTCAAGTATACATATACAAGTCTAAAGAAGGTTATCTAGGAAATGGGATTTTGCATGCTAACAGTGCAGATGGTCCCTGGCTGCAGGTCAAAGTGGATATGAAGCAGGATTAGGGCTAATTAATGTTAAGGAGTCTTGGGTTTGAATGGTGATAGGATTAAGGTATCAGTGTTTTATGGGTTTAAAGTGTACATAAAGACAATACGTTTTTGTCTGTCTTCATTAGGGAGATTTATTGTCTTCATCCTGGTGATTCCTGGAACTGAAAGGGAAAATCTCAATTTTTTGTGACCAGAGCAAGAAATAGAAGGGAACCCTACCACTGGGGCAGTGGTGTGTTTAGGTTGTGTCCTGCCCTAGGCCTGACTAAACTTGTGCACCCCCTAATTTAAATATGACCCACCCTTTCCTGTCAATGTCATGCCCCTTCCTGTTTCAGACCCGCCCTGTCATCTGTAAACCACACCCTTTCCTCTTTAGGCTCCACCTTTTCTTCTTAGAGCTCCACCTCTTTCTCTATATACATTAAAAGTGGGTACCAAGTGCAGCCTCATCAGTGCCCATCAATGCAGCACCACCAGTGCCCATCAGCGCAGCCTCATGAGTGCCCATCAACGTAGTATCACCAGTGCCCATCAGCGCGACCTCATTAGTGCCTCCCCCCCCGCACGCAAAGGGGGGCCTAGCCTTGTCGGCCTAGGCCAGAATACAGCACTGCACTGGGGACTTTAAACATGAAATATGAACAAAGCATATCCTTCTATAGTGTGTTCTTGTCTCAGTTCAGAGCACTAATCTCCCATTCACATTAGAGGGACTTGTCATGCATTTTGACAGTTCTAATCACATGACAAGTGGCAGCCTATTGACGGCAATCGCACTGTTCAAATTGGTGCAACGCCGACTTTGCGGTGCCGCAACGATTTAAAAAAGTAGTTCCTATGGCGTGACTTGCATAGACATATGTGCATGAAGCCACACAGATGTCTCCCAAGTCACACCTGAAGTTGCACTGACATGCGGCTTTGAAATTGTGTGATTTCCGAAGAAGTCGCACAATTTCAAAGCCGCAGTCAATGTGAATGGGAGCTTAGTGTCATTTTTCTCCACTGCCTTGTTCCTCTGCTATCTGCATGAGACAATTCTGACAAGTTTTCCTGACACCAAGAAATAAAAAAGTGACAGGGGAGGGGCCTACAGCACGCAGCCTGTGATTGACAGCCTCAGCCCTGTTCCTGTGTGCTGTGTAAAGAGTGGTGTGTCCCTTCCTGCCAATAAGCTCTCAGATCTCTCTTCACTGGGATCTGCAGAGGGTATCTTCTGCCCCCTGCTTTCTGAAAGTTCAGACAAGTTGTATAAATTCTGGACTTTGAACAGTTGTAGAGAATAGATTGCTGCAGGTAAACAAATACAACGTATGTAGGAGGATTTGTTTCATCTCTGTTTATCCCCTGAGGCCAGTCACTTCACTGAGTCTGCGCGGCAGGCCCGGCCCCCTCTGGTTGCCTGGATACCTGGACGCGACTGCCGTCTCTCTCCCCGACGCTCTGTCAGTTTTCTGATTTTCGCCGGGAATTGGGACATGCGCAGTACGCGCCAGCGGCCGGCCTGAATGACGTCACGTCGGCTACGCCGATTGGTGACTACAGGCGGGGCGGGTGTACAAGAGACGCCGTTATGGCGTCTCTCGCTGTACTCTCTTCACAAATCACTACCCTTGGTGAGATGGCGGTATGACGCTCCACCACCATCTCCTGTCATTCAGTATCTACATGCTCTACAATTAGGTAAGTTTATACCTCCAGCATCCCCCTCTGATTTTACCCAGTTCAGGCTTTATCTCATATGATCACTCTTTTACCTACCTAACAGACTCAGCAAGACTGGGGGTTGAACCGCATAGCTTCCTAAGGAACCATAACGCCCATATACCTTGATGAAATTTACAAGTCTGTCCCTGACCGACAGCTTTTCTTCTTTTCTTCCCCTGCTCTACCCAATAAAATGCTGGGAATTAATTTATCTACTAAGGAGATGGTTGTGGTTTTGCTTTCTACCTCCCCTCCTTCCTAAATTATAGTCTCTACACTGACTAGGGTAAGTGCAATTTTACCCCAATAAGATACCTTTTAATAGATATGTTATTTCCACTATGATATACTAGGAATTATATATATATATTATCTACTATATATATATATATAGATTTTATCTACTACATATATTATCTACAGTTCATCTGTTATTAAATAAACCCCCCCCCCCCTTTTTGCTTTTCTTCCTTTCCCCTCCCTTGTTTCTTCCCCCTCCTTTTCCCGTCCCCCAACCCATCCCCCTCTCCCCACTTCCCCCCCCCCCCCTTATTATGATATAAGTATTCTTATTGTGCCTATAAAGTCTTGGTGCCTGCCCACACTCTCATGTTTTCCCAAACTACTTTATATTAGACGTGGCACACATAACCTATTTCGTATCCGCAGGACCACTGTGCGATGATACGTTTATAATTCATTCAATTTAATATGGGTGGAAGCACCCGGGCATTTTTTAGTGGCTACTGTACCCCTTTTTTTCTATAATTTGCCTAATGACTACCCAATTCACGGCTAACCTACCTAAGGTCACAACTCCTGAGTTATCCTCTTCCCCTCCCTCCCTATTTAGCATCTCTCTACGTTTCTCTTTTTTCCTTTTTCTGTACGTCTAGCAATAAGTTAGCATCAATTGTATGTATATTTGTATGTATCATGGAGTTTATTGGGACTGGCTGGCTGGGCTATATGACAGAGATCCAAACGAATTGTAACACAGACACTGAACAAGAAATCGGTATAAACCAATATATGGCTAAACTCAAACGCGTTCTTAAAAAGAAAGCCAATCTGCACTGGCATATTGAATTCCTACATAAATATGTACGGGAAAATATTAACCCTTTAGGCCTCAGGATTCAACTTTACCCTTCCTTTCAAGTAACATCCCCAGATTTTAGACTCAAATGGGAAAACATACTGACTCAATGCAGTATGGAACTAATGAAACTGCTGATACTTCACTACCAGACAGAACTAAATACATTAGATCAGGAGATCCTTCTACTACAAACATCGAATGAAACTATTAGGGAACATACCCTTTTTTCCAAACGAGTCCAAGAAACGAAAGATTACATAACAAAGATCACCAAAGACATCATCTATAAAAAACAAAATAAACTATCAAAAGATCGACTAGCCTTCTCTGAAGGCTTCGCATATCACTGGCAGAATACCATGGCGGAGGTATATAGACGATATTTTCCTAGTATGGACAGGAACCCGTAAGCTGCTGGATGATTTCATCCAGACAATTAATTACAATTCGATGAATCTTAAGTTTACTATTTCAACTCACGTAAACCAAATAACCTTCCTAGACCTAACTATTTTCAAAGATCAAGATAATTGTTTAGCAACCACCCTGTTCAGAAAAGAAACGGCAGGAAATACCCTACTACATGCGGGTAGTGCTCACCCTAGATCGCTTATTAAGAGTATTCCTTATGCGCAATATCTCAGATTGCGTCGAAACTGTACACACCTAGAGGAATTTAAAGCTCAAGCCTTAGCACTCCGCCATAGACTATTATTAAGAGGCTATAAGAAAACCATACTACGTAGTGCGTACAACAAAGCCATCCGCCAGTCAAGGAATTCTTTACTTTTTAAACAGAAAAATGTTCTGACCAGTGCTCCAGTGAGATTTATCACTAAATTTTCCCAACAACACCACAAACTTAGGGACATATTGAATAAACATTGGTCGATCCTTCAGGAGGACCCTATCTTAAACAAATATATCAGCCCCTTCCCGCAAATCACATTTAAACGAACAAGGTCTCTAGGCGACCAATTAACTTCAAGTCACTTTTCTGCTACACCCAAATTTAAACATTCTAAATCAGGAATGGCTCAATGTGGCAAATGTTCTTTTTGCCCATGGATCAAAGAAGGTAATTCCTTTACACTACCAAATGGAGAAAAATTTATACCTAAGTTTCATGCAGACTGTGACACAAAAGGTGTGGTATACTTAATGATGTGCCAATGCGGCGCATTCTATGTAGGGAAGACCATTAGACATCTACGCTGTAGAATTAGGGACCATATCTATTATTCTGGGGAAGGAAAAATGGTGACGGCAGTCAGTAGGCACCTTGACCTCTATCACAAATTTAATACCTCCCTTGTTTCATTCATTGCATTAACAGTCATCCCACCGGACCCCAGGGGTGGAGAGTGGGACAAAAAAGTATGCCAACAAGAAACACTATGGATTGAGCGCCTGGGGGCTACCCTCCCCCCTGGGATCAATGAGGCTCAGTCATACAAACCATTTCTTTAAATTCAAGTATATTCAACGTCAATATATTGAAAATATATATGTACATTTAACTGTCTCCATCTATTTATTGAAACTAGACTGCCTTAGAGCCCTACTCAATGGCTCTGGCTAACCCAGAATTCCCTGTATGCCCCTGTATACATATCAGGTTAATACATACCAATTTATACACTTTCTGGAAGAACCAATTTAAACATAATGTACTTTTATATACTGTATACTTTGTTATTGCCCTCAACCTTTCGCCCCCTTTTCCTTTTCACTCAATTGTTGTTATGATCCTTTGATGCCGGTTTTCTATATTCATACCTATGCGAATAGAAACTTTTTTATATTATTTGTTTATTTGCATATCTTTATTTCTTCTACAGATACATTATGGAGGCTGTTTTATCATCATGGGCTTATCCTCCTTCTGCAGTACTCAGGTGGGGCCATTAGGGGCAATGTGCGGCCGCCAAGCGCCACATCTACTATGCCTCTTGTCTGTAGATGCTGGCGCATCTGGTACTCCTTGACTTCCATGATGATGCGGACGTGCTTGCGCTGTCCTTCTCTCCCCCGTTTCTCCCTGTGGACGGACATCCACCGGCTGTCTTGGAGGGGCGAGGACCTTGGAGGGGCGAGGTCCTGGCGTTGGACCTCCCTGCATCCCTAACTGGCTGGGGTGCTCGAGACGTCACCGCCTCCTTTTTCCTCCCCCCCTCCCTGCGCTGTTGGATGCTTTGTCCACTGGGGGACGAGGAGTCTGCGCGGCAGGCCCGGCCCCCTCTGGTTGCCTGGATACCTGGACGCGACTGCCGTCTCTCTCCCCGACGCTCTGTCAGTTTTCTGATTTTCGCCGGGAATTGGGACATGCGCAGTACGCGCCAGCGGCCGGCCTGAATGACGTCACGTCGGCTACGCCGATTGGTGACTACAGGCGGGGCGGGTGTACAAGAGACGCCGTTATGGCGTCTCTCGCTGTACTCTCTTCACAAATCACTACCCTTGGTGAGATGGCGGTATGACGCTCCACCACCATCTCCTGTCATTCAGTATCTACATGCTCTACAATTAGGTAAGTTTATACCTCCAGCATCCCCCTCTGATTTTACCCAGTTCAGGCTTTATCTCATATGATCACTCTTTTACCTACCTAACAGACTCAGCAAGACTGGGGGTTGAACCGCATAGCTTCCTAAGGAACCATAACGCCCATATACCTTGATGAAATTTACAAGTCTGTCCCTGACCGACAGCTTTCTTCTTTTCTTCCCCTGCTCTACCCAATAAAATGCTGGGAATTACCTTTATCTACTAAGGAGATGGTTGTGGTTTTGCTTTCTACCTCCCCTCCTTCCTAAATTATAGTCTCTACACTGACTAGGGTAAGTGCAATTTTACCCCAATAAGATACCTTTTAATAGATATGTTATTTCCACTATGATATACTAGGAATTATATATATATATTATCTACTATATATATATATATATAGATTTTATCTACTACATATATTATCTACAGTTCATCTATTATTAAATAAACCCCCCCCCCCCTTTTTGCTTTTCTTCCTTTCCCCTCCCTTGTTTCTTCCCCCTCCTTTTCCCATCCCCCAACCCATCCCCCTCTCCCCACTCCCCCCCCCCTTTCCTCCCCACCCCCCCCTTCTTCCTCCCCCCCCTTTTTTCCCCCCTCCCCCCCCTTTTTCCTTCTTTTCCCCCCCTTTTTCCTTCTTCCCCCCCCCCTTATTATTTCCCCCCCCCCTCTCCTGCCTTCCTTCCCTTTCCTTTCGCCGTCCCTTCCCCTTCCTTACCATCTCCCCTTCCCCTCACCCTTTCCCTTTCCTTCCCTCCTTCCCCTCTTCTCTTTCCCCCCTCCCCTCCCCCTTCCACCCTACTTATTATTTAGTCTATATCACATTTATCTACCCTCCTTATTTCATACTATAGACTTATACTATGTTACATTCGTCCCCACATTGCCTTCTCTCCGCCCGACGTTTGCAGAACTGATGTTCCCCTGGTGTTCCCTCTAAACAGCCTCCATTTATTATCTTTTTACTCATATGTAAATGTATATATTATACTCATACAAAAATGTCTTGGAAATTCTGATAATATTGTATTATCCATTACAGTTTCCTTATTTTATGCTCCTGAAGAAGCGCATAAAGGCGCGTAACATGTCGAGCTTATGAGCTTATACAGAATTTGACCACCACCATCACATAGCGTTTGACTCAACGATATGTACTGTAACTATATAGATCAATAAGTTGTATCTGTCTCTTGTTGATCCTGTAGTTCCGTTGCCTTTCTATACTAACCTACATATTGTGTATGGAGTGTATATTCTGTAAACTATGTATGTCATACCCAGTTTTTATTTATTTTCTGTCTTCCCCCGTTTTTAATACAACATTTTTGAAATAAAAATAATATTTTTAATGATATAAGTATTCTTATTGTGCCTATAAAGTCTTGGTGCCTGCCCACACTCTCATGTTTTCCCAAATCACTTGGTATACGTATAGGTTTACAACCACTTTAATTGTAAACAGTTAATTTTAAGGACCGGGGGCCCAACTTCAGTATTCCCCCACCTACCTACCCACAAACTGCAAAATGTGCAGCTGAAGTCCAGCTCTGTGCAATCACTTGCAAATGTTTGTGTTATGATACATGCCCAAAATACTATATTTTATGCCACTGGACATCAAAAGGCTGTATAAATCTAGGACTATAGTCAAATATAGGACACCCTGCTGTATATGCAGGTCTGGACTGTACATGTGTCCTCAGCTCGGATCCATTTGTTTACACCACCCCATGGCCATTGTTGTTGTTGGCTGAACAGTTATATGCCCCTCCCATAAAATAAAAGTATTCTGTATGGCAGGACATTTTCAACGTTAATTTCTATGAAGGCTAGGCCATGGTCTCAGGTATTTTCCATATAACCATCTGTGTATATGGTGACCTTTTACAAAGAAAATAAACATTCCATAAATTAGAAGAAAACTACTTGTATTATAGAAATACCGCTTAGCTAATGCACACAATCTTGTTATTTATAATGGTCTGACACATTTAAAGGAACACTGTCATAGACAAATATGACACACACACATATAATCCCAAATTTACACACACATTAACCCCTTCCCACCAACATAACACATATCTACGGCCTCACAGAAGTGGGCTTTTTTTCAGTAGGACTGCATATATACGTATCTCCTTTTGCGCTGGGAGCGTGGCGCACGGTGCGCTGCCAGCGCAGACACTGAGGTCTCACCGAGAGTCCCGGGCCCCGTACTAACGTTTGGGACCTGGAATTCCCATCGGGGTCACCTGATCGCTGTGGTAGCCTCTGATTGGCTTCTGCAATGATCAGTCACTGTGAATGTATCTTTCTCTTTCCTTGCAGAGAGGGAAAAAAAAGTGTGTGTTAAAAAAATTAAATAAAATATAAAATAAACAAAAAATACCAAAATAGATCCAGGTCAGTGCAAGGGTTAGTATTTGGGCCAAATAAGGATCAAATGACAGGGTCAGTATATTTTGGGCAGGATTATTTTTTTTTATTAGCATCAGTGTCGTCTTTTAGGTAGGACAAAAAAAAAAAAAGCAAAATGTGCACTATTGCTTCTGGGCTGTACTATGGGTACAAACAACAACTGACACCTACACATATGGTATTGCTGCAATTTTCAAACGCAGCAGATTTTATTTTGGGTTGTTTTTTTTTTGTGAGGTTATGGCAGTAAGGAGAATATACATAAATAGAAAAAAACCTTGCGAGCCACTACAGATCAATGCCTATAAAATGGAAATAATAATGATAACCAGCTGCAGACGCAGATCACGTTTCATAGCCGTGCAATAATGATATAAAGAAATATAAGTGCGTTGCGCTAGAAAAAATCTGAATGAATAAATAACTAAATATAAATATGCATCCAATGTGTATGAATCAAATACAAAAATATATGTGACAAATTCATATATCTCAAATATCGATTAAATAAATGCAAAATAAATAAAGTGATAAGCAATAAACTCATAAGTGACAATCCGTGATAAAAAATTATTTAAAGTGCAATGTGCATATACAATATCGCTAAAGCCAAAGTGCAAACATAGAATGTAGAAGTGCACAATACTTCTACATATCCATCAAAAGATGTTATTATAAGTTCCTATGTAATGAGTATAAATAATCAAATATATAAAAAAGTGTCCATCAGTGGTGTCATCGAGCATGCTCATCCAATATGTGTTCCAGTAAAACCATGCTCCGGTGCACTCCAGTGACCCCCCCAAAAGCGAATGTGCTCACCTCAGAGCGTGTGACACAGTTGCTAACTGCATCCAAACATGCTTTGGAGCATTGGTTTTTAACTGGTGATCTGGCCAGTAGCATGCCTGCTATATAAGATTACCCCACTCTGGGTGAAGGAGCATAGGGGCACCTTTGGACAGCAACATTGTTGATCTGGGGGGGGGGGGGGGGGGGGGGATTTAGAGGCCATAGCAGATTTAAATAGACTCAAAAAATTGGAGCTGAACACAGCTGATACGTTATAAGCAGGTACGGTAAACAGCTTTGTTTCTTTTGGGATAAAGGTTTTATACAAATAAAAATAAGCGTATCATTTCTAAGCAGTCAGTAGTAAATGGTTTGTCTCAGGCCATTAACTGCTACATCTACAGGACAGCTTGTTCTGTTGAAAAACAACCGACTTACTGGCCAGATCACCAGCTGAAAATAAAGAAAAGAAAGCCTAAAAAGAATGAAAACTGATGCAGCCATCGTATCTGGTAAGCAGAACTGTAATAAATGTTTGCTTTTGATTCATTTTAAGATTATTTTGGGTAGAACTAAATTAACCTACAGGTATGCTTTCAGTTCCCATCTTTCGTAGCAGCTGCATTCCAGCTCTGCAAAGTGCCAATCACTTAGCCGCTGTGACGACCATACTTGATTTTAAACAACAGTAGCTATCACGGGAAAGAACAATTTCATAAATTAAATGCGATATACCAGAGGGAATGTCTAGTGTTACTCTGATTTCTCCTAGTCATTATACTTAAGCTATTGCTGATAGGGATGTTAAAATGAATATACCATAATTGCTTTCCTGCTCCTTCATGTGGGTGTATTTTTATTTTTCTTGGAAATACGGAACCAATTAGTTATTTTGTGTTGCCTAGAAGAAACCATTTACAAAATGTGTGCTTCTCCATATTACATCTGTTGGGTGCTAATTGTGCTGCATTCCCTGTCACTACGGTCAGGCCTGTCTTTAATATTGATTGGACCCTGGGCAAAAATTTTCTTGCCCCCCATGCAGTTTTGCTCTCCACCTGCTCTGAGACATACAAAAAAATAGCAGCTAGACTCAAAATCCATTTACTGAATTAGATCAGGCAGTGATTGTGATTGTTTGCCAGAGGTTACAGAGTATCATTACCGCTCACTGACTGATTGCTAGAGGTTAAAGCACACATTACGGCTCACTGATTAGTTTTTAGACGTTACAGCACATGATTTCTGCTGGTGGACTGGTTGCTAGAGATTACTGTATATCAATACTGCTCGCTGATTGGTTGCTAGCGGTTAGCACATCACTACTGCTTACTGATTGGTTACTAGAGGTTACAGCACATCATCTTCTCACTGTCTGAACACCATGGACTGGGGAGGTGAGGGGACCAATTAATAGGCAGAAAACTCCTAGGACTCCTGGGATCAGTGGCAGTGTTGGGGGGGAGGGGGGTGTGATCAATGGCAATGCTGATTTTTTTTACCAACTACCAATATAAAGAGGAGTTTCAACACTGGCCACCAATGTCATAGGGGTTTACACTGACCACTAATGTAATAGGGGTTTACACTGATCACTAATGCAATAGAAGCATTCACAGTAACCACCAATGTAAGGAGGGATTTACACTGACCACTAATGTAAAGGGGACTTTCACACTGGCCACTAGAGTGAATGAAAGAATTCTACACCAAGCACTGATGTAATGAGAATCTTTACACTGACCACCAATGTAACTGATACATTTAGCTTGTGTTAACGTTTCTTTGTGTGTGGGGAACACATGCAAAATTGCTTTCCTGACACCACAGAAACGTGCTGCCCTTTAGCAGATACACAGCAGTACCATTATTTATTAATGACACTCTCACGCATCTAGGTTTTGAACTTTCTCCCGCATTTGTAGCTCATTAAAATGAATGGGCTGCCCTACACGCTACCTACATCTTTATCTACCCTGTCAGTACACCTTTACATCCTAAAACGCATGCTAACCTCTGCACCCGAAACCTCCCCCATCCTCTCCACTCCAATCCCCCTCCCCTCTACCTACCTCCTCTGCTCATCTTTGCACCCACCTTTCTTACCTCTATACATCCCCTCCTTGTTCACCTGTGCACCCCAAAGTGTAATTCCTTCTCTGCCTACCTCTACACACCCCACACTACCCTCCCCCCCCCGCTAATTTGCTTACCTTTGCAACCTAGTTGTAGGTAGGACTTTCAAGCATGCCTCTTTATCTTCCCATTGGGCAGCATTCAGTATAGGTGATGGTGGATATGGATGAGCCGAACACCCCCCCCGGTTCGGTTCGCACCAGAGCCTGCGAACGGACCGAAAATTCGCACGAACGTTAGAACACTATTGACGTCTATGGGACTTGAAATCAAAAGTGCTCATTTTAAAGGCTAATTTGCATGGTATTGTCCTAAAAAGGGTTTGGGGACCCGGGTCCTGCCCCAGGGGACATGTATCAATGCAAAAAAAAGTTTTAAAAACGGCCGTTTTTTTTGGGAGCAGTGATTTTAATGATGGTTAAAGTAAAAAAAAAAAGTGAAATATTCCTTTAACCACTTGCCGACCGCCTCACACAGATATTACCGTGGCAGAATGGCACGGGCAGGCAAAATCACGTACCTGGTGCCCGAGGTGGTCGAGGTGGTCGGCTTCTGTCCGGGAGCAATGAGAGGTGAGGGGGGGCATCCATTCGTGGCCCCCCCTCGCGATCGCTCCCAGCCAATGAAATCCTTCCTCTGCTGCTGTACAGTAAACAGCAGCAGAGGAAGTGATGTCATCTCTCCTTGGCTCGGTATTTTCCATTCCGGTGCCAAGGAGAGAAGACATCCGAGTGAGTGCACAACACACACACAGTAGAAAACGCCAGGCATACTCCCCCCCCCCCCCCCCCCCGTCACCAAGCAGGTTTTTTTTTTCTGATTACTGCATTGGTGTCAGTTTGTGACAGTTAGTGTGGTAGGGCAGTTAGTGTTAGCCCCCTTTAGGTCTAGGGTACCCCCTAACCCCCCCTAATAAAGTTTTAACCCCTTTATCACCCCCCGTCGCCAGTGTCACTAAGCGATCATTTTTCTGATCACTGTATTAGTGTCACTGGTAACGCTAGTTAGGGAGGTAAATATATAGGTTCGCCATCAGCGTTTTATAGCGTCAGGGACCCCCATATACTACCTAATAAAGGTTTTAACCCCTTGATTGCCCCCTAGTTAACTCTTTCACCAGTGATCACCGTATAACTGTTACGGGTGACACTGGTTAGTTAATTTATTTTTTATAGTGTCAGGGCACCCGCCGTTTATTACCGAATAAAGGTTTAGCCCCCTAATCGCCTGACGGTGATATAAGTTAGGTTTTAGGGTCAGATAGGGTCTGCGTCGCCCCAGGCAGCATCAGGTTAGCGCCAGTACCGCTAACACCCACGCACGCACCATACACCTCCCTTAGTGGTATAGTATCTGAACGGATCAATATCTGATCCGATCAGATCTATACTAGCGTCCCCAGCAGTTTAGGGTTCCCAAAAACGCAGTGTTAGCGGGATCAGCCCAGATACCTGCTAGCACCTGCGTTTTGCCCCTCCGCCCAGCCCAGCCCAGCCCACCCAAGTGCAGTATCGATCGATCACTGTCACGAACAAAACACTAAACGCATAACTGCAGCGTTCGCAGCGTCAGGCCTGATCCCTGCGATCGCTAACAGTTTTTTTGGTAGCGTTTTGGTGAACTGGCAAGCACCAGCGACCTAGTACACCCCGGTTGTAGTCAAACCAGTACTGCAGTAACACTTGGTGACGTGGCGAGTCCCATAAGTGCAGTTTAAGCTGGTGAGGTGGCAAGCACAAGTAGTGTCCCGCTGTCACCAAGAAGAAGACAAACACAGACCCATCGTACCCATAATGCCCTTTCTGCTGCATTCGCCAATCCTAATTGGGAACCCACCACTTCTGCAGCTCCCGTACTTCCCCCATTCACATCCCCAATCAAATTCAGTTGGCTGCATGAGAGGCATTTTCTTTATGTCCTCCCGAGTACCCCTACCCAACGAACCCCCCCCAAAAAAGATGTCGTGTCTGCAGCAAGCGCGGATATAGGCGTGACACCCGCTATTGTTGTCCCTCCTGTCCTGACAATCCTGGTCTTTGCATTAGTGAATGTTTTAAACGCTACCATACACTAGTGAGTATTAGCGTAGGGTACAGCATTGCACAGACTAGGCACACTTTCACAGGGTCTCCCAAGATGCCATCGCATTTTGAGAGACCCGAACTTGGAACCGGTTACAGTTACAAAAGTTACAGTAACAAAAAAAAGTGTAAAAAAAAAACCACAAAAAAAAATATAAAATAAAAAAAAAATAGTTTTCGTTTTATTGTTCTCTCTCTCTATTCTCTCTCTATTCTTCTGCTCTTTTTTACTGCATTCTATTCTGCAATGTTTTATTGTTATTATGTTTTATCATGTTTGCTTTTCAGGTATGCAATTTTTTAAACTTTACTGTTTACTGTGTTTTATTGTTAACCATTTTTTTGTCTTAAGGTACGCCATTCAGCTGCAGCGCGGATTTATTTATCTTGACAGCAACAGCGTTTGCTCCCAAGATATATAAAGCTGTGACTCCAGCGGAGGTGATATATGCCGAAGCATGGGGGCAGCAGTGGCGGAGGAGCGATTTGCTCCTACCTTTTGCGGGAAGATGCCCCCATGCTTCAGCATATATAAATGGTGCATGTATGCCCATCATTAGAAGTGAGTGGATGAAGGGAGGTATTCTAATGGTGGGCATACGCAAAAAAAAGATTACAATATATGCCCAACAAGGACCAGCAACGTACTGGTATGTTGCTGGACTTTGAGTAGTTATACCAGAATGATGCCTGCAGGTTTAGGTATTATCTTGGTATCATTCTTTTCAGCCAGCGGTCGGCTTTCATGTAAAAGCAATCCTAGTGGCTAATTAGCCTCTAGACTGCTTTTACAAGCAGTGGGAGGGAATGCCCCCCCCCAACGTCTTCCATGTTTTTCTCTGGCTCTCCCGTCCCAACAGGGAACCTGAGAATGCAGCCAGTGATTCAGCCAGCTGACCATAGAGCTGATCAGAGACCAGAGTGGCTCCAAACATCTCTATGGCCTAAGAAACCAGAAGCTACGAGCATTTCATGACTTAGATTTCGCTGGATGTAAACAGCGCCATTGGGAAATTGGGAAAGCATTTTATCACACCGATCTTGGTGTGGCCAGATGCTTTGAGGGCAGAGGAGAGATCTAGGGTATAATAGACCCCAATTTTTTCAAAAAAGAGTACCTGTCACTACCTATTGCTATCATAGGGGATATTTACATTCCCCAAGATAACAATAAAAATGATTAAAAAAAAAAAAAATGAAAGGAACAGTTTAAAAATAAGATAAAAAAAGCAAAAAAAAATAAAGAAAAAAAAAAGCACCCCTGTCCCCCCCTGCTCTCGCGCAAAGGTGAACGCAAGCGTCGGTCTGGTGTCAAATGTAAACAGCAATTGCACCATGCATCACCGCGAAGGTCAGATCAAGGGCAGTCATTTTAGCAGTAGACCTCCTCTGTAAATCTAAAGTGGTAACCTGTAAAGGCTTTTAAAGGCTTTTAAAAATGTATTTAGTTTGTCGCCACTGCACGTTTGTGCGCAATTTTAAAGCATGTCATGTTTTGTATCCATGTACTTGGCCTAAGATCTTTTTTTTTATTTCATCAAACATTTAGGCAATATAATGTGTTTTAATGCATTAAAATTTTAAAAAGTGTGTTTTTTCCCAAAAAAATGCGTTTGAAAAATCGCTGCGCAAATACTGTGTGAAAAAAAAAAAATGAAACACCCACCATTTTAATCTGTAGGGCATTTGCTTTAAAAAAAATATATAATGTTTGGGGGTTCAAAGTAATTTTCTTGCAAAAAAAAAATAATTTTTTCATGTAAACAAAAAGTGTCAGAAAGGGCTTTGTCTTCAAGTGGTTAGAAGAGTCGGTGATGTGTGACATAAGCTTCTAAATGTTGTGCATAAAATGCCAGGACAGTTCAAACCCCCCCCCCAAATGACCCCATTTGCTGAGAGGCATGTCGAGTCCATGGAATATTTTATATTGTGACACAAGTTGCAGGAAAAAGACAATTTTTTTTTTTTTTTTGCACAAAGTTGTCACTAAATGATATATTGCTCAAACATGCCATGGGAATATGTGAAATTACACCCCAAAATACATCATTCTGTTGCTTCTCCTGAGTACGGAGATACTACATGTGTGAGACTTTTTGGGAGCCTAGCCACGTACGGGAAACCAAGCGCCGCCTTCAGGCTTTCTAAGGGCGTAAATTTATTTCACTCTTCACTGCCTATCACAGTTTCAGAGGCCATGGAATGCCCAGGTGGCACAACCCCCCCCCCCCAAATGACCCTATTTTGGAAAGTAGACACTCCAAGCTATTTGCTGAGAGGTATAGTGAGTATTTTGCAGACCTCACTTTTTGTCACAAAGTTTTGAAAATTGAAAAAAGAAAAAAAAAATTTTTTTCTTGCCTTTCTTCATTTTCAAAAACAAATGAGAGCTGCAAAATACTAACCATGCCTCTGAGCAAATAGCTTGGGGTGTCTACTTTCCAAAATGGGGTCATTTGGGGGGGTTTGTGCCACCTGGGCATTCCATGACCTCCGAAACTGTGATAGGCAGTGAAGAGTGAAATCAAAAATTTACGCCCTTAGAAATCCTGAAGGCGGTGATTGGTTTTCGGGGCCCCGTACGCGGCTAGGCTCCCAAAAAGTCCCACACATGTGGTATCCCCGTACTCAGAAGAAGCAGCTAAATGTATTTTGGGGTGCAATTCTACATATGCCCATGGCCTGTGTGAGCAATATATCATTTAGTGACAACTTTTTGTAAATTTTTTTTTTTGTCATTATTCAATCACTTGGGACAAAAAAATTAATATTCAATGGGCTCAACATGCCTCTCAGCAATTTCCTTGGGGTGTCTACTTTCAAAAATGGGGTCATTTGGGGGGGGGGGGGTTTGTACTGCCCTGCCATTTTAGCACCTCAAGAAATGACATAGGCAGTCATAAACTAAAAGCTGTGTAAATTCCAAAAAATGTACCGTAGTTTGTAGACGCTATAACTTTTGCGCAAACCAATAAATATACGCTTATTGACATTTTTTTTACCAAAGACATGTGGCCAAATACATTTTGGCCTAAATGTATGACTAAAATTAAGTTTGTTGGATTTTTTTTATAACAAAAAGTAGAAAATATCTTTTTTTTTTCAAAATTTTCGGTCTTTATCTGTTTATAGCGCAAAAAATAAAAACCGCAGAGGTGATCAAATACCATCAAAAGAAAGCTCTATTTGTGGAACGAAAAGGACACAAATTTTGTTTGGGTACAGCATTGCATGACCGCGCAATTATCAGTTAAAGCAACGCAGTGCCAAATTGTAAAAAGTGCTCTGGTCAGGAAGGGGGTAAATCCTTCTGGGGCTGAAGTGGTTAAATATCGTGCCTGGGGGGTGTCTATAGTATGCCTGTAAAGTGACTCGTGTTTCCCGTGCTTAGAACAGTCCCTGCACAAAATGACAATTTTAAAGGAATAAAAGTCATTTAAAACTGCTTGCGGCTGTAATGTCGGGTCCTGGCAATATGGATGAAAATCAGTGAGACAAACGGCATGGGTACCCCCCAGTCCATTACCAGGCCCTTTGGGTCTTGTATGGATATTAAGGGGAACCCCGCACCCAAAGTAAAAAAAGAAAGGTGTGGGGCCCCCAGGCCCTATATACTCTGAACAGCAGTATACAGGCGGTGCAAACAAGACAGGGACTGTAGGTTTGTTGTTAAGTAGAATCTGTTTGTAATTTTGAACTGGTACATTTTTAACATGTTTAGCTCCAGCCAAAAAATCTATTTTAAGCTTTATGGAAAACATAGGGAAGGGTTATCACCCCTGCGACATTTGTTTTGCTGTCTGTGCTCCTCTTCAGAAGATTTCACCTCACTTTTTGTCACAATGACAAATGTTTTTTGAAAATTTGGGGTTTTTAGTGAAACAAGGATTGGTGATAAAGCATCAGTGGAAAGGAGAAAGGTTTTTCCCATATTAACTCTTACAGGAGAGAATTTCCCTTCCTAGAGTAGATTTCATCTCACTTCCTGTTGTCTCCTTCCGTTTGCAACTAGAAGTCGTTTGTAAGTTGGATGTTTGAAAGTAGGTGCCTGCCCTATATACTCAGCAGAAATTTGGGCCTTAGGTGTTGTTGTGGCCACAACACTGTAAGCCCTCACAGGGCCCTGCTGTGAAATATTAGATCAAGAATTGTAATTACATGCCCCTGTTGAACAGGGGCAGAAAAATTGGGCCTTTGGTGGTGGTGCTGGTGCCACAACACTGTAAGTCCTCATAGTTACTCTTGGTGGGCGCAGAAACGGGCCCTGCTGTGAAATATTACATCAAGAATTCTAATTACATGTCCCTGTTGAACAGGGGCTGAAAAATTGGGCCTTAGGCACTGGTGCTGGTGCCACAACACCGCAACCCCTCACAGATACTCTAGTTGGAGCGCAGGAACTAGCCCTGCTGCAAAGAATTGCATCAAAAATTGTAATTACACGCCCCTGTTAAACAGGGGCTAAAAAATTGGGCCTTAGGCACTGGTGGTGGTGCCCAGAACCAAAATGTTCTTACAAGCTATCAGCATGATCATTGAGGAGGAAGAGGATAATTACTCTGCATAACAGGATAGTCACTCAGCATCAGCATAGGCAGTCTTTGAAGGGATCTGACATTTCAGAAAATACATCAGCATCAGGTGCTTGGTAGCTGGTGATCCAAGACTGATTCATTTTTATGAAGGTCAGTCGATCGACCGAGTCGTTGGCCAGACGCACCCTGTGATCAGTTACAAAGCCTCCACCAGCACTGAATGTGCGTTCCGAAAGAACGCCGGATGCAGGACAGGCCAGTAGCTCAATTGCATACTGTGCAAGCTCTGGCCAGTGATCCATCCTCAAGACCCAGTAACCCAGAGGATTTTCGGTGGGAGAGGTGTCCAAGTCAGATCTTGCCCCTAGGTATTCCTGCACCATGTAAAACAGACGCTGGTGATGGTTGCTGGAACCGATCATACCTTGGGGCTGCGGACTAAAAAATTGTCTGAACGCATCGGTCAGATGACCACCTTCTCCACCGCTCCTTCTTTAACTGTCCGAAGCCTCAGCAACACGTTGTCCAGAAACAGGAGTTTGTAACCTCCCAGTCTCTGGGAACGCGTTGCACAGACCTTTCTGCAAGGCCTCCTGAAGATGTTTCATCCTCTCCTCCCTCTGCGACGGCAAGATAAGGTCCACAACCTTACCCTTGTATCGTGGATCAAGGAGGGTTGCCAGCCAGTATTGTTCCTTCTCCTTGATACCACGAATACGAGGATCCTTCCGCAGGCTTTGCAGGATCAGGGAGGCCATGCAGCGTAGGTTTGCTGAGGCATTCGGTCCAGAGTCCTCTGGGTCACTAAGGACGACATGATCCGCAGCCACCTCCTCCCAGCCATGTACAAGTCCATGTGTTTCTTGGGACTGTAAATGATCCCTTAAAGACTGCTGCTGATGCTGAGTGCCAGGCCCCACCTCCATACTGACACAATCCTCCTCCTTGTCCTCTTCCTGTGTGATCGGCGGGCACGCAGGAACACTGTCTGGATAAAGGGGGCCTTGAGAGCTAAGGAAGTCCTCCTCTTCCTGCCTCTGTTCTGCCTCAAGTGCCCTGTCCATTATTTCATGCAGCATGTGCTCCAGGAGGTGGACAAGGGGGACAGTGTCACTGATGCATGCACTGTCACTGCTCACCATCCTTGTGGCCTCCTCAAATGATGACAGGACAGTGCATGCATCCCTGATCATGGCCCACTGGCATTGGGAAAAAAAAACAAGCTCCCCTGACTCTGTTCTGGTGCCATAGTCGCACAGGTACTCATTGATGGCCCTCTGCTGCGTGTGCAGCCGCTGCAGCATGGCCAATGTTGAGTTCCACCTGGTGGGCATGTCACAGATTAGGCAGTTCTTGGGCAGGTTAAATTCCTTTTGGAGGTCTGCCAGCTGATCACTGGCATTATATGACCGGCGGAAATGCACACAGACTTTCCTGGCCTGCCTCAGGACATCCTGTAAGCCCGGGTACCTGCCCAAGAACCGCTGCACCACCAAGTTAAGGACGTGAGCCAAACAGGGCACATGGGTCATTTGTCCCTGTCGGAGGGCGGAGAAGAGGTTGGTGCCATTGTCGCGAACCATCATTCCTGCCTTAAGTTGGCATGGCATCAACCACCTCTGAGCCTGCCCCTGCAGAGCTGACAGAACCTCTGCCCAGTGTGGCTCCTGTCCCCCAAGCACACCAGCTCAAGCACCGCATGGCATCTTTTGGCCTGCATACTTGTGTAGCCCCTTGAATGCCTACGGAGCACCACTGGTTCCGAGGACAAAGCACAGGAAGAGGCCATGGAGGAAAAAGAAGAGGAGGGGGTGCAGGAGAGAGGTGTGTCACAATCATTAGTAGTGGCATTTTGGAGGCGTGGTGGCGGAACAACCTCCAACACTACTGCACCCTGTCCGGCATCCTTCCCAGCTGCCAGCTGAGTCACCCAATGCGCCGTGAAACTTAGGTAACGTCCCTGTCCATGCCTGCTGAACCATGAGTCAGCAGTAATATGCACCTTACCGCTGACCACCCTGTCCAGCGAGGCATTGGACATTGCCTTCCACATGCCGGTAGAGAGCCGGAATCGCCTTCCGTGAGAAAAAGTGGCGTTTGGGTACCTGCCACTGAGGAACCGCACATTCCACAAACTCACTGAAGGGGGCAGAGTCTACCAACTGAAAAGGTAGCAGTTGAAGTGCTAGCAATTTTGCCAAGCTAGCATTCAACCGCTGGGCAGGTGGATGGCTTTCGGCGGTGCAGCAGCTGGGGCAGGGAAATTTGCCTGGTACAATCTGACGTCGGTATACCGAAAGCAGATTGCCCACAAGTACTTGGCTGTGACACACCTAATTCTACACCTTCATTCCTCTCAGTGCAGGTCTCAGAGAGCACTGAAGGTATAGTGGGGTTGGAGATCTCAGCTGATGAGGAGCAAGGAGAGGTCCTCTTTGTTCTTTGGTGTGGGTCTTTTAAGTACGCTTGCCAATGAACTGCATGGTAGGTCAACACATGTCTGGTCAAGCATGTGGTGCCCAAGCGGGAGATGTTTTGGCCACGCGAGATACGCTTGAGACATATGTTGCAAGTAGCAGCGTTGCGATCTGATGCACTCGTCTCTAAAAAGGCCCACACCAAAGAACTTTTGGAATAACGCGCAGAGACAGCAGCGCCCTGCACATGCGGAGCTTTGCGATGTGATGCAGTCAGTGTGCTGCCCTTAGGCTGGCCCCTGAAGGGCATCCTGCCTCGTTGGTGATGTGCCTCCTCCTCCTCTTCTCTCCTATCAGGCACCCACATTGAGTCAGTGACCTCATCATCCCCTCCCTCCTCATCACTGGAACAAACCTGGCAGTATGCTGCAGCAGGGGGAGCATGACTGCCAGATTGCTGTGCTTCTTGGGCACCCCCTCTGTCCGTGCTCACGTTACTGCCTTCATCTAGCTCAGTATCATCATCAGAGCCTTCTAAACGCTGGGCATCCTTCTGGAGCATGTACCCAACACTGTGGTCAAACAGTTCAAGGGACTCCTCAGGAGGACATGGTGGGGCTAGGGCAGGAGTCACTGATGCCATTGAGCCGAGGAAAGAGGCCGTGTTGGCAGCTGATTTGCCAAAGTACCCTGAGCATGGGTGAGAGAGGATGAGGAGGATGAGGATGGCTTGGTCATTCACTCGACCAAGTCTTCCGCATGTTGCGGCTCAACACGGCCAGCTGCCGAAAAAAAGGCCAAGCGTGTCCCACGGCCACATACTGATGGGGATGCACCGTGTCCACGACCAGCACTGTTGCCTCTAGGCACAGGGCCTGCTTGCCCTCTTTTATTGGCTTGTGACTGTTTGCCTTTCCTTGTTGGCCTTTCAGACATACTAATGCAGTGAGATGTAGCTGCACTAAGCTGGGATATATATATAAATATATATATATATATATATAATGATACTGCAGCTAGCAAAATCAACTGCCTGCCTGTAGTATGAGAACACCACCAATCTTCTACAGGTAGCTTTAGCTGAACACTGTGCAGAGGTCGCACTACACTAACTTGTAACTTTAGCTGAACACTGTGCAGAGGACGCACTACACCAAAGTTAAAATAATGTAATAATGTAGCTGCCTGCGGTAGTGATAGGATCAGGAAAACACCACCAACCTTCTACAGGTAGCTTTAGCTGAACACTGTTTTGAGGACGCACTACACTAACGTGTAAATAATGTAGCTGCCTGCAGTAGTAATAGGATCAGGAAAACACCACCAACCTTCTACAGGTAGCTTTAGCTGAACACTGTGCAGAGGTCGCACTACACTAACGTGTAAATAATTTAGCTGCCTGCGGTAGTGATAGGATCAGGAAAACACCACCAACCTTCTACAGGTAGCTTTAGCTGAACACTGTGCAGAGGTCACACTTAACTAACGTGTAAATAATGTAGCTGCCTGCGGTAGTGATAGGATCAGGAAAACACCACCAACCTTCTACAGGTAGCTTTAGCTGAACACTGTGCAGAGGTCGCACTTAACTAACGTGTAAATAATGTAGCTGCCTGCGGTAGTGATAAGATCAGGAAAACACCACCAACCTTCTACGGGTAGCTTTAGCTGAACACTGTGCAGAGGTCGCACTACACTAACGTGTAAATAATGTATCTGCCTGCAGTAGTGATAGGATCAGGAAAACACCACCAACCTTCTACAGGTAACTTTAGCTGAACACTGTGCAGAGGTCACACTACACTAACTTGTAGCTTTAGCTGAACACTGTGCACTACACTAACTTGTAGCTTTAGCTGAACACTGTTCAGAGGACGCACTACACTAACTTGTAGCTTTAGCTGAACACTGTGCAGAGGTTGCACTACACTAACTTGTAGCTTTAGCTGAACACTGTGAGGAGGACGCACTACACTAACTTGTAGCTTTAGCTGAACACTGTGCAGAGGTCGCACTACGCTAACTTGTAGCTTTAGCTGAACACTGTGCAGAGGTCGCACTACACTAACTTGTAGCTTTAGCTGAACACTGTGCACTACACTAACTTGTAGCTTTAGCTGAACACTGTTCAGAGGATGCACTACACTAACTTGTAGCTTTAGCTGAACACTGTGCATAGGTCGCACTACACTAACTTGTAGCTTTAGCTGAACACTGTGAGGAGGACGCACTACACTAACTTGTAGCTTTAGCTGAACACTGTGCAGAGGTCGCACTACACTAACTTGTAGCTTTAGCTGAACACTGTGCACTACACTAACTTGTAGCTTTAGCTGAACACTGTGCAGAGGTCGCACTACACTAACTTGTAGCTTTAGCTGAACACTGTGCACTACACTAACTTGTAGCTTTAGCTGAACACTGTTCAGAGGACGCACTACACTAACTTGTAGCTTTAGCTGAACAATGTGCAGAGGTCGTACTACACTAACTTGTAGCTTTAGCTGAACACTGTGCATAGGTCGCACTACACTAACTTGTAGCTTTAGCTGAACACTGTGCACGACACTAACTTGTAGCTTTAGCTGAACACTGTTCAGAGGACGCACTACACTAACTTTTAGCTTTAGCTGAACACTGTGCAGAGGTCGCACTACACTAACTTGTAGCTTTAGCTGAACACTGTGAGGAGGACGCACTACACTAACTTGTAGCTTTAGCTGAACACTGTGCAGAGGTCGCACTACACTAACTTGTAGCTTTAGCTGAACACTGTGCACTACACTAACTTGTAGCTTTAGCTGAACACTGTAAGGAGGACGCACTACACTAACTGTAAATAGTGTAGCTGCCTGACTGTGGTACTAATAGGATCGGAAGAACACCAGCAATTTTCTTCAGGGAGCTGTACTGTAACCACACCTGCCTGCCTGTCAGTAGGAAGATAATAACAGGAACGGATCTAGCTAAACTGAATACAGTGTATATATATATGTGTATATACAGTGTATATAACACTGTGCAGAGGTTGCACTACACTAACTTGTAGCTTTAGCTGAACACTGTGAGGAGGACGCACTACACTAACTTGTAGCTTTAGCTGAACACTGTGCAGAGGTCGCACTACGCTAACTTGTAGCTTTAGCTGAACACTGTGCAGAGGTCGCACTACACTAACTTGTAGCTTTAGCTGAACACTGTGCACTACACTAACTTGTAGCTTTAGCTGAACACTGTTCAGAGGATGCACTACACTAACTTGTAGCTTTAGCTGAACACTGTGCATAGGTCGCACTACACTAACTTGTAGCTTTAGCTGAACACTGTGAGGAGGACGCACTACACTAACTTGTAGCTTTAGCTGAACACTGTGCAGAGATTGCACTACACTAACTTGTAGCTTTAGCTGAACACTGTGCACTACACTAACTTGTAGCTTTAGCTGAACACTGTGCAGAGGTCGCACTACACTAACTTGTAGCTTTAGCTAAACACTGTGCACTACACTAACCTGTAGCTTTAGCTGAACACTGTTCAGAGGACGCACTACACTAACTTGTAGCTTTAGCTGAACACTGTGCAGAGGTCGTACTACACTAACGTGTAGCTTTAGCTGAACACTGTGCATAGGTCGCACTACACTAACTTGTAGCTTTAGCTGAACACTGTGCATGACACTAACTTGTAGCTTTAGCTGAACACTGTTCAGAGGACGCACTACACTAACTTTTAGCTTTAGCTGAACACTGTGCAGAGGTCGCACTACACTAACTTGTAGCTTTAGCTGAACACTGTGAGGAGGACGCACTACACTAACTTGTAGCTTTAGCTGAACACTGTGCAGAGGTCGCACTACACTAACTTGTAGCTTTAGCTGAACACTGTGCACTACACTAACTTGTAGCTTTAGCTGAACACTGTAAGGAGGACGCACTACACTAACTGTAAATAGTGTAGCTGCCTGACTGTGGTACTAATAGGATCGGAAGAACACCAGCAATTTTCTTCAGGGAGCTGTACTGTAACCACACCTGCCTGCCTGTCAGTAGGAAGATAATAACAGGAACGGATCTAGCTAAACTGAATACAGTGTGTATATATATATATATATATATATATATACACACAACACCTGGGATGCATATATATACACAATACACTGTAAGTGCAGCTGACTGACTGTCCTGCCTAATCTATCTAACTTAAATCAAATGACACTGTCTCTCTGTCTCTGTCTCTCAATGCCGGAACACACTACACAGGGCCGCTGTGCAGGCAGCCTTATATAGTGTGGGGCGTGTACTAAACCCCCTGAGCCATAATTGGCCAAACCACCCTGGCTTTGGCCAATTACAGCTCTCTCTACAGATGGCGCTGTGATTGGCCAAGCATGCGGGTCATAGTACATGCTTGGGCAATCATCAGCCAGCAATACATTGCAATACCGCAGTGAATTATGGCCCGCGACGCGCCACACGAATTTGGCGCGAACGGCCCATATCGTTCGTAATTCGGTGAACAATCAAACAGACGATGTTCGAGTCGAACATGGGTTTGACTCGAACACGAAGCTCATCCCTAATGGTGGATATGACCTTAGGGGGGCATGATATACATATGAATGCTGCCTCTATTTACATATGAATGCTGCCGCTCTGCCGCTATTTACATATTAATGCATCAAATCTAACACTTCTTTAACATTTTCGCTGCCAGAACCGTTTTTGTGTTTTACGCACACCCTGTTAAAGGGGATATTCCTTACACTGGAAAAATATATCCTCTCACCTACTGTTGAGTCTACAGGACACAAAGTGAAAGCAAACCTTCCTAGATGACAAAAAAGAAACAGCGGTTTTAACCCTCCCCTACTTTTTACAAAATTGCAGAGGTCGCACTACACTAACTTGTAGCTTTAGCTGAACACTGTGCACTACACTAACTTGTAGCTTTAGCTGAACACTGTTCAGAGGAGGCACTAAACTAATGTGTAGCTTTAGCTGAACACTGTGCAGAGGTCGCACTACACTAACTTGTAGCTTTAGCTGAACACTGTGCACTACACTAACTTGTAGCTTTAGCTGAACACTGTGCACAGGTCGCACTACACTAACTTGTAGCTTTAGCTGAACACTGTGCACTACACTAACTTGTAGCTTTAGCTGAACACTGTTCAGAGGACGCACTACACTAACTTGTAGCTTTAGCTGAACAATGTGCAGAGGTCGTACTACACTAACTTGTAGCTTTAGCTGAACACTGTGCAGAGGTCGCACTACACTAACTTGCTGACCCTTTTGCCCTGCCTTAAAGATGGCCCTGACTATAGTTATTTAGATGAACATTTAACAGCTAGAGATTTAAAGTGGACAGACAGATGGAAAACACTCACTCCCTTACTAAGTAATTACTATGTTCTTTATTAATGCATCAAATCTAACACTTCTTTAACCCTTTCGCTGCCAGAACCATTTTTGTGTTTTACGCACACCCTGTTAAAGGGGATATTCCATACACTGGAAAAATATATCCTCTCACCTACTGTCTAGTTTACAGAGGGGTGATCAGTCCCATCCCCTGTACAGAGCTGCTGGCAGGTTTAATCCAGTGATGGCACTTTGAAATAAATAAGTTGGTTTTGTGTTGCAGTTTGGGCACGCGGGCTCAAAAAGGTTCGTCATCACTGATATAGGGGTTTATTTACTAAAGCTGGAGAGTGCATAGTCAGGCTCACTTCTGCATAGAAACCAATCAGCTTCCAGGTTTTATTGCCAAAGCTTAATTGAACAAGCTGAGGTTAGAAGCTGATTGGTTTCTACGTAGAAGTAAGCCTGATTTTTCACTTTCTAGTTTTAGTAAATAAACTATATGTTGGGGGTTTATGCAATCTTCAGACCTAAAATTATTTTTTAAACATGCTGTGATAACAAGTACAATTATACTATATCTGAAATTTTGTAAAGAGTAGAGGAGGGTTAACACCGCTGTTTCTTTTTTTGTCATCTAGGAAGGTTTGCTTTCACTTTCTGTCCTGTAGACCCAACAGTACATGGGAGGATATCTTTCCAGTGTAAGTGTCACGTACCAGGTGTGAGGCCGAAATGCTGAGAGGGCTCCCTTTGCGGCTAAGTGCAGTGCTTCCCTGAAAGTGGTACAGGGAGAGCAGTGCCCAGAGAAGCACGGTTTGCCAGGCACTGAGATGAGATGAACTGGTCACCTTGATGTAGCAGGAATAGGCTGGTGTACTTGTGGAGTACCAGGTAAGCTTGACAGAGTAGCAACCAGAGACTGAAATGAGAGCCAGGCCGGGGGTCATACACAGTAAGATCAGTTCAGATGATGAGATTGGATAGCCGGGGTCATACACAGGAAGATGGATCTGTAGCAGAGTTGATAAGCCAAGGTCAGACATGGTGGAGCAAGCCAGAGAGGTCAGAAGAACAAGCCAAGGGTAAATCAGGAGATCGGGATTACAGGTCAGAGCAAGCCAGGTCATTAACAGAAGTTCAATCAGGATACACAGGATCAAGGAGAAGCTGAAGATAATCCAGCAATAAGCAGCTCCAACAGCAGGTTTAAATAGACCAGGAAGTAAGTCATGTGATCTGTTCAGGTTACAAGGAGGAAGTACCGCCCACATTAGTCACACTGTGCACCATGGCGGCCATGATTGTCTTGGGCAGAATTGCCAGTCCTTCTTTGGCCATTTCCCTGACAGTAAGGAATATCCCATTTAGGACAGTTGTCAGGGGATCAAGAGTCCTTATTGAAAGATTTCTCCTCTAGTTCTGTTCTGAAGGCAACTCCAAATTTGGATTCATCATCACTTTTATTTCTAGTGACACTGATGATTGGGACAATTATAAAGAGTGAATCTCCCCAACAGGAACACAGATCACAAAAAGAACCTGAACCTGGTTCAAATGTTAGTGGGGCCTTAGACAGCACCAATAGTTCCTCTGGCAAAAAGCCTAACCACCTTAGCAATACATAGTTACATAGTTAGTCAGGTTGAAAAAAGACAAAAGTCTATATAGTTCACCCCCCCCCCCAAAAAAAAATATAATAATAATACAATCCCATATACACAATCCTTCACCCACAGTTGATCCAGAGGAAGGCAAAAAAAAAAAAAACAGCAAAGCATGCTCCGATTTGCTACAGCAGGGGAAAAAATTCCTTCCTGATCCCCCAAGAGGCAATTGCATTTTCCCTGGATCAACTTTACCTATAAATGTTAGTACCCAGTTATATTATGTACATTTAGGAAAGAATCCAGGCTTTTTTTTAAAGCAATCTACTGAGCTTGCCAGAACCACCTCCGGAGGGAGTCTATTCCACATTTTCACAACCCTAATGTCTTGTACACACGGTCGGATTTTCCGATGGAAAATGTGTGATAGGACCTTGTTGTCGGAAATTCTGACCGTGTGTAGGCTCCATCACACATTTTCCATCAGATTTTCCGACACACAAAGTTTGAGAGCAGGATATAAAATTTTCCGACAACAAAATCCGTTGTCGGAAATTCCGATCGTGTGTACACAAATCCGACGGACAAAGTGCCACGCATGCTCAGAATAAATAAAGAGATGAAAGCTATTGGCCACTGCCCCATTTATAGTCCCGACGTACGTGTTTTACGTCACCGCGTTTAGAACGATCGGATTTTCCAACAACTTTGTGTGACCATGTGTATGCAAGACAAGTTTGATCCAACATCCGTTTGAAAAAATCCTAGGATTTAGTTGTCGGAATGTCCGAACAAAGTCCGACCGTGTGTACGGGGCATTACTGTGAAGAAACCTTTCTGTATTTGGAGATTAAATCTTTTTTCCACTAGACATAAAGAGTGCCCCCTTGTCCTCTGTGATGACCTTAAAGTGAATAACTCAACACCAATTTCACTATATGGACCACTTATGTATTTGTACATGTTGATCATACAGTCTTACATATTTAGCCAAGCAGATTGGGAAATGATTAGGAAAAAGCAACTATAGAGGGGAAAGCGATTTTCTCTTTTCTTGCAAACCCTAGATGGCGCGCTGTCTATGAAAGAATTCTGACCTAACCTATAGCTGGTACAGCCCAGGGATGCTAGTTGCAATTTGCCTCCCTCTGTTCGAAAACAACAGCTCCTAACTTTCTGAGATGGGAAAGAGGGACATATTATAGCACAAAGAGTTAAACAAAGTACACACCCCTGCTACACTCCCCATTACACTGTTCATGAAGAATTAATACGCTAAATATTATGATTGAGGAAATCCACAAGTGCTTTTTTTTTCACTCTTACGTTTTCATTATACTGTCTTTTCTAAACAGCAAATGCATTAACATAGAGGGTGAGAGGTTTAGTGCAGTAAAACCTTTGTATAGTAAATAATCAATATTTTATAGCAGTATATACAGAAGACCTAAAAGAGGAACAAGTGAGGAAGAAAGGGAGACAGATGGATTTGGTTCCAAATGAGGGGCAGTTGGGACCAATGAAACAGTTTAGATGTGTTTTTCTCATTTTTTTTTTTAAATATCCTACTTCAGAGGGGTCCCTAAATCAAAAACTCCCCATATGGGATCTGCGGCAGTTCACTTACTCTGCAGTGTTGGACAGGGACCGCATTCTTTTAATTAGAATAGCCTGATGTGCTTTATAGATCTCACTCAGAAGCTTTTTAATCATCCTGCAGCCCAATATTAAATATGTGTAGTGTTCTTACACTTCATACAGCTCTATTTCTTGCTTCTGTAGTGCATTTACTTATAACAAGGTGAACTTGAAATGGTCTATATAATTACAGAATTACACCTCTCCTTATAAGTGTGGTATTGTTACTGCAGCTTGTAATTTATCTTTTCTAATCATATCTATTGTACTTTTCATAGAGAAATGTCCAGAAGTGACCTTCTTCTTTCATGAATGGTAATTATATTAGAAAGGTTTGTTATAATATGCATGCATTAGTATTGCAGCTCCAATGTTAGCATTCTCTGCCAGTAGCAGCCATTGTCTTGTCTCCCCGGGATACTTTATTACAGAAAAACTGAATTATGATGAGCACCTGGCCATATGGAAAGTAAATACTATCAGATCTAATTACATTTCTAATTACACATGTTCATTTTGACCACAAATTGGGTGCTTTGTACAATTTTATTCAACAAAACAGAACATTTCCAATATTACAACTTCACCTTCATTAAAACGTAGATATATCATCTCAGAGGAATGGCCTTCTTTAGGTGGCAGTCCTGCTACAGCAGAGCAGGATCATTCCAGATGCCTTCCCACAGACATCTTTCAAAGAATTCCCTTGGCTGGGTTTCTCACACTCCTGACTCAGCATGCTTTCCTTCCTCTCAATCAGTGATGCAGTAGATTTCTCACAGCCAGGGCTTTTTTTTTCAGAGAATAGGTGCGGAACCCACCCTCGCCAGTCAACTCCCCGCCCTCAGCCCCACCCACTCCCGCCCACAATCCCACCCCTACTGCCCCTAATCTCGCCATTCCTTGCTTGGGGAAGAGAAGTAAAATAATGCCAAATAATGGGTGTGGTCAAGGCTCAGAACTGCGTTTCACACACAATTCAAAGTTCAGAAAAGTGTAACACACAGAGTTGTGCAGTGGATGAGTGTGTATCACTAAGAGTGCATAAAAAATATTAGCATCCCCATTCATAGCTCAACTCCCAACCCCCCCAAGTCAGGGAGGTCACCCTCCACATGTCACCCTCTCTCACCTTTTCTCCCCATCTGAAGCTCACTGTCTCCCACCTGTCTATAGGTCACCCTCTCCCCCTCCCTCCCTATACACAGGTCACCCTCTCCCCCATCCACAGCTCACCCTCTCCCCCATCCACAGCTCACCCTCTCCCCCATTCACAGCTCACCCTCTCCCCCATCCACAGGTCACCCTCTCCCCCATCCACAGGTCACCCTCTCCCCCATCCACAGCTCACCCTCTCCCCCATCCACAAGTCACCTTCTCCCTCCCTATACACAGGTCATCCTCTCCCTCCCTATACACAGGTCACCCTCTTCCCCATCCACAGGTCACCCTCTCCCCCATCCACAGCACACCCTCTCCCCCATCCACAGCTCACCCTCTCCCCCATCCATAAGTCACCTTCTCCCTCCCTATACACAGGTCATCCTCTCCCTCCCTATACACAGGTCACCCTCTCCCCCATCCACAGGTCACCCTCTCCCCCATCCACAGCTCACCCTCTCCCCCATCCACAGCACACCCTCTCCCCCACCACAGCTCACCCTCTCCCCCATCCACAGTTCACCCTCTCCCCCATCCACAGCTCACCCTCTCCCCCATCCACAAGTCACCTTCTCCCTCCCTATACACAGGTCATCCTCTCCCTCCCTATACATAGGTCACCCTCTTCCCCATCCACAGGTCACCCTCTCCCCCATCCACAGCACACCCTCTCCCCCATCCACAGCACACCCTCTCCCCCATCCACAAGTCACCTTCTCCCTCCCTATACACAGGTCACCCTCTCGCTCCTTATACACAGGTCACCCTGTCGCTCCTTATACACAGGACACCCTATCCCCCATCCACAGGTCACCCTCTCCCCCATCCACAGCACACCCTCTCCCCCATCCACAAGTCACCTTCTCCCTCCTTATAAACAGGTCACCCTCTCCCTCCCTATATACACAGGTCACCCTCTCCCTCCCTATATACACAGGTCACCCTCTCCCCCATCCACAGGTCACCCTCTCCCCCATCCACAGCACACCCTCTCCCCCATCCACAGCACACCCTCTCCCCCATCCACAAGTCACCTTCTCCCTCCCTATACAAAGGTCACCCTCTCGCTCCTTATACACAGGTCACCCTCTCCCTCCTTATACACAGGACACCCTCTCCCCCATCCACAGGTCACCCTCTCCCCCATCCACAGCACACCCTCTCCCCCATCCACAAGTCACCTTCTCCCTCCCTATAAAAAGGTCACCCTCTCCCTCCCTATATACACAGGTCACCCTCTCCCCCATCCACAGGTCACCCTCTCCCTCCCTATACACAGGTCACCCTGTCCTCCCTATACACAGGTCACCCTCTCCTCCCTATACATAGGTCACCCTCTCCCTCTCTATACACAGGTCACCCTCTCCCTCTTTATACACAGGTCACCCTCTCCCTCTTTATATACAGGTCACCCTCTCCCTCCTTATACACAGGTCACCCTCTCCCTCCCTATATACACAGGTCACCCTCTCCCCCATCCACAGGTCACCCTCTCCCTCCCTATACAGGTCACCCTCTCCCTCCCTATACACAGGTCACCCTCTCCTCCCTATACACAGGTCACCCTCTCCCTCATCCACAGGTCACCCTCTCCTCCCTATACACAGGTTACCCTCTCCCTATCCACAGGTTACCCTCTCCCCATTCACAGGTCACCCTCTCCCCCATCCACAGGTCACCCTCTCCCCCATCCACAGGTCACCCTCTCCCTCCCTATACACAGGTCACCCTCTCCCCCATCCACAGGTCACCCTTTCCCTCCCTATACACAGGTCACCCTCTCCCCATCCACAGGTCACCCTCTCCCCCCATCCACAGGTCACCCTCTCCTTCCTTATACACAGGTCACCCTCTCCCTCCCTATACACAGGTTACCCCCTTCTCTCCCTATACCCAGGTCACCCTCTCCTCCCTATACACAGGTCACCCTCTCATATACACAGGTCACCCTCTCCTCCCTATATACAGGTCACCCTCTTCTATTCACAGGTCACCTTCTCCCCCCCCCCCACCCCATAGCTCAACCCCCCCAGTGGAGGAAGTAATAGAGAGTACTTCCTGCACTGGTTTCAGTTTTGACTGACAGACTGGCTGCTATAGGTGGTGGAACGCCGTTCCGCCGAGTTCCGACTGAAAAAAAGTCCTGGTTGTATTGTATTTTGTATTGTATTTGAGCAAAGGAGAAGAGATATTGTCATTGTGTGTGTTAACAGATTCAATAAACAAATGACTTTACAAACTATGAATCATTATCACGAATATATATATATATATATATATATATATATATATATATATATATATATATATATATATACATACATAAATATCGAATTTCAACTAATACGAAAGAAATTATAGCGGATGTAACAAATGAATTCAACATGATTCGAGATTCAGTATAACGAATATCGACACTCTACAGAAATAACGAATTATCCGAAAATGAATTAACATAACATAACGAATATAACAGAACGAAATTATGTATTTTACGAATGACAATGAACCGAAACTAAACAAAATTTTCCGCTGTGCACAAGTCTAGTGCTCCTAATCTCAGCTCATTACCTGTATAGAAGACACCCGGGAGCCAGAAACCTTGCTGATTGATAGGGGATCAAATACTTATTTCACTCATTAAAATGCAAATCAATTTATAACTTTTTTGAAATGCGTTTTTCTGGATATTTTTGTGTTATTCTGTCTCTCATTGTTAAAATAAACCTACCATTAAAATTATAGAGGATCAAATACTTTTTTCCCTCTCTGTAGGTGTATTTTAAATGCTAGAGACAGAATATCAACCAAAAATCCGGAAAAATTACATTATACAGATGTTATAAATTGAGTTGCAGTCTTGTGAATAGTATAAGTATTTGATCCCCTACCAACCAACAACAATAAGAAGGTTCTCATAACGAGAACTCGTTATGTGTTGTGGCAGAGCGAGGCTCTGTCCCTATAGAATTATATTGAAAGTGGACACAGAGTTTGCATGCCTGCTGACTACAGAGCTGCAGAGCATAGGTTTTGAGAGGAGGAAACTGCTCTGGCAGTTTCCTCCAGATTTTGCTATTGCCGGATGGGACTTTGTCTATTGGAGATTCCTAAAAGTCTTGGGTGGAGGGGATCTCCAACCCTGTGTCCGGATCCTGTGGACAGCCAGCAGGGTGTGTGCCCAGGTGCACACAGCCCATATAACGAGGGGCTGGTGAGAGCAGTAGAAGGTGGAAGGTAGAGTGTAAAGACATACCCCTCTCAGGAAAACTGTCTACCCTGTGTGAGACTACATCCCTGGTGAGGGGGAACTTCTTTCTGAAAGAATTGCAAAGGCCCGGGTGGCTACAAGGGCCTAGGAGACCAGATTAGGGTTTGGGAGGCTGGGAGAGCTGGGGTGACTAGTGAGTCCAAGGGGACTGAAGGAAGTCCTGAAGTCTTGGGGACAGTGAGTAAACCCAGGGGGCTGGAGAATCCTGTTGAGGCCAGGAGCAGGCCGGTTCAGCAAGGAACTGCAGGTCAAGGAAAAGTAAGCATAGAAGCCAGGTGGCTTGCCATGTTCTTATTTGATGGAGAAGAACCCCTGTGTGGAAAATCCTGTGTGTAAACTTTTATTTTGTTCCTTCTAATACAAATGTGATGCGTCACCCTCAAACCTGATAACTGACTGCCGTGGACTCACTGGAAAAATGCATCTACCACTAAGCTAAACACTCCCAATGTTAGTGTATTTAAACCTCACCATCATGGGCAAGACCAAAGAGCTGTTAAAGGATCTTGGGGACAAAATTGTAGACCTGCACAAAGCTGGAATGGGCTACAAGACCATCAGCAAGAAGCTTGGTGAGAAGGAGACAACTGTTAGAGCCATTATTCGCAAATGGAAGAAATACAAAATAACCATCAATTGCCCTTGGTCTGGAGCTCCATGCAGGAATTCGCCTCATGGGGTAAGGATGATCATGAGTAAAGTGAGGGAACAGCCCAGAACTACACGGGAGGAGCTTGTGAATTATCTAAAGGCATTTGGGACCACAGTCCCCAAACAAACGATTGGTAATACAATAAACCACCATGGATTAAAATCCTGCAGCGCCCGCAAGGTCCCCCTCTTCAAGAAGGTACATGTATAGGCCCATTTGAAGTTTGACAATGAACATTTAAATAATTCATAGAAGGATTGGGAGAAAGTGCTGAGGTCAGATGAGACCAAAATTGATCGCTTTGGCATTACCTCGACTCACCGTGTTTGAAAGAAGAAAAATGCTGACTATGACCTAGAGCTGCACAATTAATTTTTAAAGAATCGAGATTGAGATTCTATCCTCCTCCCATTCTTAATAAAGCATTTCCTCGATTCAATGCAGAGAGTTCTCTGGTCAAGCCGACAGCTTGCCGGCCGCCCACTGTCAAATAACGGAGGGACGCATGGGTGTCCGCAGAACTTTTTTCAGGGGGGGGGCATAATTTTATGGACACCCATGCTCTCAATGTTTACTATTTGTCACATATGTTGAAACAGAACCAGTGAGAGATGGAGGTAGGAGTGGAACTAAGGAGACAGTAAGGAGTTCAGTAATGGAGGCAGCTACAAGACAGTGGAGAAAACAGGAGTATAGAGAGAGAAGGTAGTACAGATAGAAGGCAGCAGAAGAGGCAGAGCAAGAAAGTGAAAGACAGAGGCAGAAGTAGTGAGAAGGGATGGGAGCAGAAGTAGAGAGAAAGAGGGAAGGCATAAAAGATTGAGAGGAAGGCAGTAGTACTGAGAGAGAGGGAGGTAGAGGAAAGCATATTACTTATCACTCCATGCCATGCCTGCAGAAGTGACACCTCCCCCACCTACACCTGCATGCTCCCCATCAATCATCCTTCCTCTCACCACCTACGGAGTCCTGGCTGCTACTAACTGCTATCTGTGGTTCCTCGCTGTTCTTGTTGCCTAGGCATAGGTAGCATTAGCATATCACTGGGCGGCTCACAGTTGAGTGGGAGGTGGCAGTGTCGGCCCGGATCTACATAGTGGCAGTCTGCCAGCATATCACTCGGCGGCTCGCACTAGAGTGGGCGGATCCATCTACACAACATGATGAGACAAACCTACACTACACAGGCAGCCAATCAATGAAGAGGAGGGCTGAAAGGCTGAGCTGTGGCGCGGAGAACACTGGACAGTGTCAGGACAGAGCAGAGAGCTCAGAGTAGTCAGTAGAGAAACAGACATAGGAAAAAAAGTCTGCGGCGGCCGCGGCAGACATTTCAACACAACACACAGTCTGCAAGCCAACACCTGATGATTCCGGGGGGGGGGGCAATTGCCCCGCCTTGCCCCTATTTGCGGACGCCCATGGAGTGACGGAGGGGCTCTTGTTCTGGGTGGATGTCATATGACGTCGCCCAGAACGGCCACTCTCATGCACCCGCGGGAGGAACGACGCACAGCGATTGCAACAGCGCTGTGTTGCTAGGACACGACCCCCAATCTCTGTAAAGAGCTGATCATGCGGCTCTTTAACCATGTAATTGGCTGTGTCCAATAACAGCCAGTCACATGTAAACACAGAAGTGACGGTGATCGGCTCTCATCACCTCACACTGAGTGTGTCTGTGTGGTTGAGGAGAGCCGATCAGCGGCATCTCCTCACAGGGAACACACAAACATAAATTGGGTAATACCAGCTTTTGATGCCAAGGGTTTTCTCTGCAGTAAATCATTACATCTATTGATATTTTTGTTGAATAAATGATTGATTGATCAACTATCCTCCACAGCAAGAGCTCCCACATTATACTGGGTAGGTACACTTTTTGCCACCAAAACAGCACATACCCATAAAGGCATGCACTCCACTAGATCTCTGAAGGTGTGCTGTGGTATCTGGCACCTAGTCATCAGCAGCAGATCCATTAAGTCCTGTAAGTTGTGAGGTGGGGCCTCCATGGATTGGACTTGTTTTTCTAGCACATCCAACAGATGCTCGAATAGAGATCTGGACTTTTTGGAGACCAATTCAACACCTCAAGGACACCTTCTTCCATTGCTGTTGGTCCAACAACTCTAATGCTGCCAGGCAGCATTAGAGTAAGCTACTGTGGTTTGCTTCACACCTCAGTAAGCCCACCAAGTCAGAACTGTCCAAATGAATAGGAATGTTCAGCAAATGCCCAGCAACTATGCGCAATGCAGCGCATTTGTGTAGCATTTCCAGGGTGAAAATAGGCAGTGATGAAGTAACATATCGCAGTTATACCTGTCAAATGCCTCAGAAAAGTTATCCGAACACAGATTGCTTTTCGGAGGCACAGCAGTTTAGTCACTGGTCTAAACTTAAGTGAGGTTATAACCCCTGCCAGGATATTTTGCCCTCTGTGTCCCAGTATAGAGATTGTCATTCATGTCCGGTCCCATAGTCAAAACAGCTGAAAGAAAATCCCTCCAAAGTGAGGAAGTCTCCTGTTGTCACCAGAACTAGTGTCCCTATTGAAAGATTTCTCCCCTATTCCTATTCTGGTGAGGAGCTTGAAAGTGGAGATTTTCTTTCACTCTCAGTAATAGTGGTCACCAAGTCACATAGAGAGGGTGAATCTTCCTAACAGGGACACAGACAGCAATACGAAACTGACAGGTGTTCTCATCCCTCACCACACCATCCAAAACTGAAAAAAGGTTTTACCTTTAGTTAGAATTTAAAGGTTAGTTCACCTTTCCCAATTTCTGACTATGTAGGTGAGGGGCACCCATAGATTAAACCATTTGTGCACTGTGATCAAAGTTAAGTAATATCCCTGCTGTAGGCGTAGGCCATTTTTATCTACCTCCCAGAGCCTGTCTGAAAATCTCTCAGAGATGGCGATCCCTTCCTGACTTGTTGATAAGACATTGCTAGGATGACCCCGGTGCATGTGTCATTTGCTGTCTCCTTACTCACAGGAGCACTGAGCTCAGAGCTACTGTGACAGGGAAGAGGGAGTGTACATGTGCAGGGATATGAATTGGAAATTCCCTGATGAAGTCAAGTGACAGTGACGTACGCGTAGGGCGTGAGTGGAGGAGTACCAGAAGTGACGCCGCACAGGAACGAGTTCGGCACTGGATTTTCACCGGTTATCGCCTTTTAAATGTGAGTTCATGCTGTTTTTGTTTTAATAAATGCTAAATAAAAGACGTTAATACACTACGAGAGTGTTCCTCTTTCTTCACCTACATTTATCTAGGAACCCATTGAAGAAGATCACCCTGTAGGAAATCCAGCACAGTTACAACCATATGCAGAGTATTGGAAACATCTATACAGAAGACCCCTTGAGGTGAGTCCATGCCAATCTCTAATGCCCTGTACACACGGTCGGGTTTTCCAATGGAAAATGTGTGATAGGACCTTGTTGTCGGAAATTCTGACCGTGTGTAGGCTCCATCACACATTTTCCATCGGATTTTCCGATACACAAAGTTTGAGAGCAGGATATAAAATTTTCCGACAACAAAATTGGTTGTTGGAAAATCCGATCGTGTGTAAATCGGACGGACAACGTGCCACGCATGCTCAGAATAAATAAAGAGATGAAAGCTATTGGCCACTGCCCCGTTTATAGTCCCGACGTACGTGTTTTACGTCACCGCGTTTAGAACAATCGGATTTTCCAACAACTTTGTGTGACCGTGTGTATGCAAGACAAGTTTGAGCCAACATCCGTCGGAAAAAATCCTAGGATTTTTGTTGTCGGAATGTCCGAACAAAGTCCGACCGTTTGTACGGGGCATAAGGGATATGATTCTATGCTGATTTAATGTACAGTATATATAAGGTGAAAGGCCAGGGAGCACAGGGTTTTGAGTGGATAACATCCTGTGCATGTCACCAGGACTAGGAATAGACAGATTTGCATCCTGCACACCTGTGGACCCCTGCAAAGGACTCTGGATTCACCACCTTGTCACTGCAATTGAGGACCAATCTAATATCGTCTAAACAGTGAGTCTCTTTTCAACTGGTATATCCAGCAAGCGATCACAGCCTGAACATTTTTTTGAGGCTCTGTGTTTTGACTCAGCTGACTATATTTTGCTATCCAACCTATATGCAGTGCTATCTTTACTGTTTCATGGAAACATGGTGCTGAATGACTAACAGGCTTGTTGTGGATCTATTGTTTTTCCTTGACTCAAGTCGCATGCTTGCATCATAGCTTGCTGCATTTTTTATTTTTTTTTACTATCTCTATGATTGACAGTGCTACATCCAGAAATCAAACTTGTCTTGTTCACTAACTAGCAGGGATACTTTCTAGCCAGAATTGCATTTATTTGTCTGTGATGACCAATGCTTTTTTCAACATTGTAAAGACTTAATGCAGCAGCCCTATAGGCATATAGGGAGTCTGGAGGTCCATGGTTAAGCACAATACGGATACCGACTTGTGCTACTAAGGTTTCCCAGAACTCACCTCGCCTAAACACATATAAGCATTATGTATTAAGTCACACTTAATAACTTGAGATGATTGACACATGTGGATGACTGGGATATGGCTGAGCTCATGGGCATGCGTTTTTAATTGACAATGTTGTCAGCTTTTACCTTGTGCAATCTCCTATTGTTTATGCTTTCCTTTCAATGATAAAAAAAATGTTCTACTAATTGTTCTAATAAAGTTATATCAGGTTAAACCGCAGTTTGTTCCTTTTCCTTCGCTGAAGGTAAGGACACTTTGGGTCCTATTCCCACTCACGTGATATTATTACAATGGTTCCTAAAATGCAAAATGTCAGTTAAAAATACACAAAAGTTAATTTCAGGGCACACAAATCCAATATTCCAATTTTTCTTTTTTGGAATAATCTAAAAGATGAGGTTGCACTGAGTAAATAAATGCCCAGCATGTCAAGACTTAAAATTGCATGTACCTGTGAAATAGCAACACACTTCAGTGCTCTATATATTCCATAGAAATAAACTGTAACTGTGAACAAATCTAAATAGCTTATACATATTATGTGTAGAACCAGATACTGTAGGGGTGCGACCACATGTTAAGACAAAAAATCCTCCGCAGACTGCTATATACTCTCCTAACTTTGCGTACTTTGCAAATAAACAGGGATTTTTAGTTCATATGCATTGCAATGCATGCTTAAGCTGGCCAACTGCGTCAAAGTAATCCCTTTCTGGCCAGGCCCTAACTACACTATACTAATCTACACTACACTACAAACTACATTAATCTAATCTAATCTAATCTACTCTGCCCTAATTCACTCCAATTTGCCCTAATCCACTCCACTCTGCCCTAACCCCCCCACCCTAACCTAAACTGCTCCACCCTGCCCTGATACGCTCCATCCTTCCTTAATCCGCTCCACCATGCCCTAATCCGCTCCTCCCTGCCCTAATCCGCTCCACCCTGTCCTAATCCACTCCACCCTGCCCTAATCCCCCTCCACTCTGCCCTAATCCCCCTCCACTCTGCCCTAATCCCCCTCCACTCTGCCCTAATCCCCCTCCACCGTGCCCTAATGCTCTCCACCCTACCCTGATACGCTTCACCCTTCCTTAATCCGCTCCACCATGCTCTAATCCGCTCCACCATGCCCTAATCCGCTCCTCCCTGCCCTAATCCGCTCCTCCCTGCCCTAATCCACTCCACCCTGCCCTAATCCGCTCCACTCTGCCCTAATCCCCCTCCACTCTGCCCTAATCTGCTCCACCCTGCCCTAATCCCCTCCACTCTGTCCTGATCCACTCCAATCTGCCCTAATCCGCTCCACTCTGCCCAAATCTGCTCTACTTTGCCCTAATCCTATCCACCCTGCCCTAATCTACAGTACTAGATTATACATGAAAATATAAATTTTATGCATATAAACAAATATACGTTTTTTTGTATCTTTAAATTTTTTCTTTTTTCCTGCTCCGCCCTGCCCTAAACTGCTCCACTCTGCCCTAATCTGCTCCGGCCTGCCTAATCTACAGTACTGTATCATATGTAAAAATATAAATTTTATACATATAAACAAAAACAAATTTTTTGTATTTTAAATTTTTTATTTCTTTTTCTGCTCCAACCTGTCCTAATCCGTTCCCCTCTGCCCTAATTTACTCCACTCTGCCCTAATCTGCTCCACCCTGCCCTAATCTACTCCACCCTGCCCTATTCTGCTCCATTCTGTCCTAATTCACTCCACCCTGCTTTAATCCTGACTATTGTAACATATACTTTTTTTTTAAATATAAATAAATATCTTTTTTTTTTTAGTTTTTTTGTTTTCTTTTATAATGTACAGTATATTACACCACATAGGAGTAAGGGCAAAGTAGTTGCTCGCTCCACTAATCTGCTCCACTCTGGTCTAATCTACGCCTCTGTGCCCTAACAGGCCTCGCTCTAGTCTGTGCCCCGCTACCCCGCCGGGCCTATCTCCATCCAGTCTGTGGCCCGCCAGGCCTATCTCCATCCAGTCTGTGGCCCGCCAGGCCTATCTCCATCCAGTCTGTGCCCCGCCGGGCCTATCTCCATCCAGTCTGTGCCTCGCCAGGCCTATCTCTATTCAGTCTGTGGCCCGCCGGGCCTATCTGCATCTAGTCCGTGGCCCACCTGGCCTATCTTCATCCAGTCCGTGCCCCGCTGGGTCTATCTCCATCCAGTCCGTGCCCCGCTGGGCCTATCTCCATTCAGTCCGTGCCGCGCCGGGCCTATCTCCATCCAGTCCGTGGCCTGCCTGGCCTATCTCCATCCAGTCCTTGCTCCGCCGGGTCTATCTCCATCCAGTCCGTGCCCCACCGGGCCTATCTCCATCCAGTCCGTGCTCCGCCGGGCCTATCTCCATCCAGTCCGTGCTGCGCCGGGCCTGTCTCCATCCAGTCTGTGCCCTGCCGGGCCTATCTCCATCCAGTCCGTGCCCCGCCGGGCCTATCTCCATCCAGTTTGTGCCCCGCCGGGCCTATCTCCATCCAGTCCATGCCCCGCCGGTCCTATCTCCATCCAGTCAGCTCTCTGCCCTAATCTGCTCCACCCTGCCCTGCAGTACTATATCATATATTAATAATATATACATTTTATACATAACAGCAATATACATTTTTTTTGTATTGTAATTTTTTTTTTTTTTTTTCAAGTTTTTGTATTTTTTTTGTTTTTTTAATTTTAACAATACTCTTCACTATCCTGCTGTACACCTGAAACAAAAAAAAAGCTGTTACACATAGATGACAATACGGTTATGACCAAATTCATCCATTTCATATTCAAACTGAAGGTTGATGAGGTCTTCTAGAGTTAGGGTGGGTATCTCCCAGGATTCGATCCTCCGGGGTACTCTTCTGTTTCCATCCTGTGGAGGAAAAAAATCAATTAAAGCTCTGCAAAGAGGACATGTATTGCTTTGCGCTCTCCATGTTCCGATGCAGGTCGAGTGAAATAGGTGGGAGCAGGGTAGAGTTGTATTGTCCTCTCCCACATCCATTTCACTCAAACAGATGGAACAGGTGGGCACCTCCTGATACTCCCTGGCCGGTGGTCTGGCTGGTGCAGGCTGGTCCACAGCAACAATGCGGTCCCTTGGAGATCGACTTCTATTGGACCTGGCATTCTCTCGCTGCTGCCGAAGAGCTGCTCGTGTTCGGTGAGCAATGGATGAATCCATGCCTATAATAACAATGGCAGCAATTTCAGCATTTCTGTCATGTAACCCTTTCTATCACAATTTTAAACTTAAATGACATGGGCAAGTGTCTTTCAAGTGTGACAAGTAGCTGTCTCATAGGTAAACCTGAAAATAGGAGATAATTCAACGACTTCAGCCTCCGCAATGTACCCATACATCACCAGATTGAAGTGGTTATACCTGAATGATGCCTGCAGCTACAGGTTTCATCCCAGTATTTTTTTTTTTTTTTTTTAGTCAGCAATGCTCTTTAATGTAAAAGTGATCCTAGGGGCTACTTTAGTGATAGCTAATTAGTCGCTGGATCTCTTTTATGGGCAGTGGAAGAGGCAAACCCCCCCTCCCTCCGCCGCAGTCTTTCCAGGTTCTCCTGTCCCTCCGGGGGAACCCGGGACTGAAGCCAGCAGTTCTGTCAGCTGACCACATAGATGACTGAGGATAGGAACATCCCCAGATCTCTTCATAAAGAAGACCTGTCACTGTTGTTCCGGCTATCCCAAGGGATATTGTTCATCCCTTGTGATAGCCATAAACATGAACAAAAAAAATGAAGCAGTGTAAAAAAACAAAAAAAAAAAAATATTATTAAAATATAATTTTTTTTAAAGCACCCCTGTCCCCCCCATGCTCATGCACTAAGGCAAATGCATACGTAGGTCACACACACATATGTAAATGGCATTGCCGCCACACATCACACATGAGAGGTATTGCCACAAATGTTACAGTGAGAGCAATAATTCTAGGACCAGACCTCCTGTGTGGCTCTAAACTATTAACCTGTAAGGCCCCTTTCACACGATCGGACCGTTCAGGTCTGCCTGTCAGTTTTGACAGCGGACCTGAACGGGTATTCCGTGTTAGCCTATGGAGCGACGGATGTCAACGGAGACGCTAAAAGCAGACGGACGGCCCTACGTCCAGGTCCATCGCTGGTGGATCGGGTGAGATCTGATGAAAACGTTTTCATCCAATCCCTCCATAGGCGGCAGCAGTGCCTGACAAGCTCCTCCCCGCTCAGTGAGCAGAGAGGGACCTGTCATCCGCCGGCTCAGCGGAGATCAACGGAGAGATCTCCCGATGAGCCGGCGGACCGAGGCGGACTCCGTGGAAACGGAGTCCGCCTCGTGTGAAAGGGGCCTAAAAGGCTTTCAAAGTGTTGTCTACGGATAATTTAGTGTAGCATCCATGAGCATCTTCTATTTTAAAGCATAACAGGTTAGGTATTTATTTACTATGTGTAACATTATCATTTATTTTTTACCAAACAATTAGATATTCTATTGTGTTTTTGTGCTTTAAAATTCATTAATGTGGATTTTTCCTCCAAAAAAATTGCATTTGAAAACCGCTACGCAAATACTGTGTGGCATAAAAAATTGTAACCCCCACAATTTTATTCTCTAGGGCCCCGTTTTTTAAAAAATTATATCATGTTTCAGGGTTCTAAGTAATTTTCTAGCAAAAAAAGCAAATTTTTACAAGTAGGAGAGGAATGTCAGAATTGGCCAGAGGATGAAGTGTATAAAGCAGAGCTCCACCCAAAAGGGGACGCTACACTTGTTTGCACCCTCCCCTGCCACATTTGGCATGTTTTGTGGGAGGCGGGTACCTGGTTTTGACAGGTACCCGCTCCCACTTCTGGGTCAGATTGCCGTGGTGCTCCACGAGGATCTTCGGCCCCTTCTTCTTCCCCCACCCCCCCTCAGCCTTCTGGCACACACAGGTCCCTGAAGACTGCGGGACCATTCACAAAGAGCAGCACGACTCGTGCATGCGCAGTAGGAAACTGGCAGTGAAGAATCGGCTCGGGTACAGACACCACTGGATCCCTGGACAGGTAAATGTCCTTATATTAAAAGTCAGCAGCTAAAATACTTGTAGCTGCTGACTTTTAATTTTTTATTTTTTTTGCCCAAATTGGAGCTCCTTTTTAGGAAAGTAGTTCTAAAGGCAGAAGGTATATACCCTCACATGGTCAGTTTGGAATCAATTTAGATATTCTCCAGTTTGCCTCTTCTGTATAATTTGTTGCTCTACTGTCTGCCAGTCTTGATTAGATGCCCCGGCTTCATTCCTCCGTCCCAACCCCCCCATTTTTTCCCCCTCTCTACCTTCCCACACACCTCTACACCCTTTCTCACTCCTATATAGGTTACTTGTATATTGTCAAAGATTATAGTGAAATCAAAAATGTTCATAAACAGGTGAGTAAAAGTCCACTACAGGTGTCCATCCATATCCATGGTATTGCAGTGTCCTCGTGTACAACAAATGTAAAGTGTTAGTGCTCCACCATCGTGTTCTAATCAAACTAAATAGCCGCTTACCAGAAGTTTAGATCCACAAGCGATCCTATGCGCATTTCAAGTGTACTTATAGAATGGATACCAGTTTACATTTTGATTTCACTATAATCTTTGTTTGATTTGTTTTTGCATTTCTCGTCACATAATCCCCTTTAATAGGGATTCTGAGTGTAATAGTCACTTCACACTGAATGTGCTTGTGTATTTATGAACTACTTTTTAAAGTACATTCGGTTATTAACTCACTAAGGTTTTAGTGTTGCATGTGTTAAATTCAATACTGATTTATATCTTTACAGGGTTGATTATTTTGGATTTTTATTTATACTTTGATGCACATATGACATAGTGATGTTGATTTACTAAAACTGGAGAGTGCAAAATCTGGTGCAGCTGTGCATGGTAGTCAATCAGCTTCTAACTTCAGCTTGTTCAATTAACCACTTCGGCTATGGAAGGATTTGCCCGCTTTCCTAACCAGGCTATTTTTTGCGGGCACTGCGTCACTTTAACTGACAATTGCGCAGTCGTGCGACGTTGTATCCAAACAAAGTTATATCCTTTTTCCCCCCACAAAGAGAGCCTTCTTTTGGTGGTATTTGATCACCTCTGCGGTTTTTATTTTTTGCGCTATAAACAAAAAAGAATGAAAATTTTGAAGAAAAACACTATTTTGCACTTTTTGCTATAAAAAATATCCCAAAAATTAAAAAAAAAACAATTTTTTTCCTCAATTTAGGCTGATATTTTAGGCTGTACATATTGAGCTTTGACAAAAAAACCTGGAAGCTGATTGGTTCCTCTGCAGAGCTGCACCAGATTTTGCACTCTCCAGTTTTAGTAAATCAACCCCACTGTTTTTTTGAAAATGGCACTGTTATACGGCGCACTATTTATGTTTCATAGCAGTATCTCTATTTGGTTTTCTTGTGTAAAATTTAAAAATGCAATAAAAACACACTAAACATAAAGGCAGAAGGTTTTATACCTTAATGCATTTTCTGCATTAGTGTTAAAAACCTTCTGCATGCAGCTCTCCCCCTTACGCTTACCTGAGCCTGATCTTGATCCAGTGCTATGCACAAGAGCCGAGGCTCTCTCTGCTCTCTCCCTCTTCATTGGCTCAGAGACAGCAGCAGGAGCCAGGAGCAAGGGGGCAGGGGCAAATGGACACACAGAGCCAACTCAGGAGTGGGCCCATGTTAATGCCCTCATAGGAAGTGTATTGCTGTGGGGGTACTCTGCAGACAGGAGTACCCAGGAGAGCCAGTGGGGGGACCCGAGAAGAGGAGGATCGGGGTTGCTCTGTGCAAAACCATTGAACAGAGCAGATAAGTATGGCGTGTTTGTTATTTCATTAAAAAAAAATAAAAATTGGGTTCAGAATCACCTTAATAGTCAGCCCAATGATGACTAGTTAAATTGAAATTAAACCTTCCTAATCTTATATTCACAGAAAACAGAGCCATCTATAATACATCATGGAGATCAGATATTCCGTGCTTAGGATCAGTCACCAAGGAACTGCAGCCCCCCAGGCAAAATGGAAACACCGAAGTGAATTCCACGTGATACAATATGTTCTAAATAGGGGAGTTGCGCTGTTCACAAACTATAAAAAACAAAAAACCAACAAACCAAAAATAACACCAAGAAAAATAAATGGATAAAAAATATTAATAAGTGTATGTGGACAAAAAATGTGTGAAATGTGCACCCAAAATCCACAACAAATGCAAGATTCTACATAGAACCCTGCAAGCTATTCCATAGCGTATATAGCATAGGGTGTAGATGTGCAAATCACTGGCATTAGTGAAAAGATGAAAAAAAGTGCATAATAAAAATATTAATGGAAAATACCATAAAAAATGTGTACATCACCATTTAACTCATGTGCCCAGTAACATGAGAAATACATGTGAATTAACCAGATGTAAATAAACATTAAAATCCCCTCTGACATGAGTCGTGAACAAGATGTGGATATGTATTAGAAAGATGATCAAGAGAATTATTTATGAAAATGAATAAATGCGGTCAAAAAAATATATATAAAAAAATGCAACATATAGTGTATGTACTGCAAACAATATCGTCCAATGTAAATTGTCCAATGAGTGACGGAAATTCCTCTCCACAAATGGTAGGTGTATTCAACAAATGTGTAATCCCCAACGAATATTCAATAATGATGTGTCCGTGTCATACAGGCCCCCGCTTGTGTCCTCACTCACCAGAGAGCCCAACCCCTGCAGGGGTGAAGGGCATGGATAGATCCTGTGGCCGGAATCCTGGACGCCCGAAATCCCCCTCTCAGGTTCAGCGAGCTCCTTCCCTCTGGGTCCACAGTGTTCTTAAGTAAGTATCCACCGGAAAAAAACAATATGTATGGAGAAACAAGGAATCCTCATAGTGTAAGTCCATAAAAGCTCAAAATTTATTAGCCAAAAACTGGATTATATAAATTAAAAATTAAAAACAGGAGCTGACAATACTCCCCTGACAAGCAAATCCAAAAACGGATGGTCTCTGGGGTAGCGAGGTGGCGGCGTGCGTTCCACCGACCTAACTACCGAAACCGGAAGTACAGAGTCAAGAACGTAGGAGCGACGTGTGTGTACCGTATGACCACACCTTACGCGTTTCGTCATCAAGGCATCATCTGAGGCGTGGCCATCTTGGTACGCCACACGTCTTAAATAGTACAAGGAGGCGCCGCATTGTCCAATCGGAGAAGGCTGGCGGGGACGTCCCATCCACCCGGCAGGAATAGGTGTGTGATGCTAAGGGGAGGGGATAAGCGTAAATGGATACAAGCGTCCCCTGGTGGAAACCCATGAGAATGCAAGATCGGGCGCCTCCGTATAGTATTGAAGTATCAAGGAAATATTAAGTCACAATATACCAGGGACATACGGGCGAACCTTGACCCGGTGCATGATGCCCAAAGGAGGGAAGTTTAAAATAGGAATACTATATAACCAATGTTACTATAAAAACTGTTGTAAACCTGGTAGGTATAAAAAGGTGAAAATACAAATAAAAAATGAAAATAAAAAATAAAGAATAATATAAAAAATAAAAAATAAAAATAGAAATGGAAAAAATGTAAAAATATTAAGTGTCCATATGGGTATAAAAAATAAAGGAAGTAGTATATATGATGTAGCAACTAAAGCTACCACCCATGGTATATGAAATATATGTCCACATAGTTGCACCATCCGGCAACAATGCAAATTAAAATGCTGTGCTAGTACCTCTAGATATTTCATATCCCTATCCCAAAAATGTGGGCTCCCTCTAGGGACCAGTGTGCAAAAAGAAGATGTGGGGGGAATGGTGTCCTCCCAAATATCTGTGTATGTAAAATTCCACAATAAATAGTTATGAGATGGAATGGGATAGATCTAAAAATGAGAAAGCTTATATGGTGTTATGATACTCGAGTGATATATAAACAGCAATATTTGGGGGATATTCCATATCGTATAAAAAAGGGGCCCATGTATCCAAAAAGGGCCAACCTGACTCAGATTGAAACACGTTCCATCCCCCACACCAGATCATGTGGGAGGGGGTAATATCTGGTATAGAAGACCAAGGTCTTCACTAAGTCCAAAGATTAGTACAGCCCAGGGACAACCCGCATCCCAATATAAAGGAGACCCCCAGTCTGTATGTGTGTCCACAAACCGGTATGTATTGTTAAAAAACAAGTCCTGATGTTCCATAAAAACAAGGTTTAAAAATTAGATAAAAAGCAGTTCAAATCTATATCCACGTTGAGACCTCTAGGGACCAGACTGTCTAATAAATATATCCATCTGGTATATTTAGCATTTTCTGTGAGAATTGAACCACAATGTATATGGGATCTCCTTTCCTGGAAAATCAGATACTAATGCGATAGAATATCTGGATCTACAGATTTTTAAAGAAGGTGATGAATTATTCACGAAAACGCACTTTAAAACCACAGACCGTAACGGGTATATACCCATCTCCAGCTGCCACCATCCGAAGTGGAAAGAAAATATCCCGAAAGGACAGTTGTTGAGAATAAGGAGGAACTGCCGCAATATCGAGGACTATACAAGTCAAGCGGATGTGTTAATCAACAAGTTTGTGGATAAAGGTTATCACGTGGACACCTTATTGAAGTTAAAAAAGGAGATACAGATTATGGATCGAGATTCTCTATTAACAATCAGGAATAATAATACCAACAAAAACTCTCCAGGTAATGTTGCTTTTATTACTGGTTTTAATAACCAATATCGGACCATAGAGCATATAGTGAGGAAATATTGGCCCATTTTAAAGTCGGATAGAACCTTGGGTAAAATCCTTACCAAAAAACCCAGTTTTATTTAGAGAAGGGCACCCACCTTGAGAAACCACCTAGTCCATAATGTAATCGATCCCCCGAAAAATATTAAATTATTCTCTGGCATGAGAGGCTTTTTTAGATGCCGTAAATGTCTGGCCTGTCGGGTCAGTAAGAAACAACCGTATAAGAGACTTTCATTCCACTCTAGAAAAGGCAAGGAATATGACATTAGAGAACTAATTACTTGTAACACCACCCATGTGACCTATGTCATCGAATGTCCTTGCTGACTACAATATGTAGGCCGGACTACGAGACCTTTATGTGTACGCATTAGGGAGCACATTAATAACATCAGGAAGGGGTTTCCTAAGCACAACCTCTCTAGACACTTTGATGAATACCACCATAGAGATCCATCAGGTTTGATTTTTTATGGTATTGATACCATTAAGGAACATTGGAGGGGGGGCAGTAGGAAAAAACTGATATCCCAAAACGAGACCAGATGGATATATTTATTAGGCAGTCTGGTCCCTAGAGGTCTCAACGTGGATATAGATTTGAACTGCTTTTTATCTAATTTTTAAACCTTGTTTTTATGGAACATCAGGACTTGTTTTTTAACAATACATACCGGTTTGTGGACACACATACAGACTGGGGGTCTCCTTTATATTGGGATGCGGGTCGTCCCTGGGCTGTACTAATCTTTGGACTTAGTAAAGATCTTGGTCTTCTATACCAGATATTACCCCCTCCCACATGATCTGGTGTGGGGGATGGAACGTGTTTCAATCTGAGTCAGGTTGGCCCTTTTTGGATACATGGGCCCCTTTTTTATACGATATGGAATATCCCCCAAATATTGCTGTTTATATATCACTCGAGTATCATAACACCATATAAGCTTTCTCATTTTTAGATCTATCCCATTCCATCTCATAACTATTTATTGTGGAATTTTACATACACAGATATTTGGGAGGACACCATTCCCCCCACATCTTTTTTTTGCACACTGGTCCCTAGAAGGAGCCCACATTTTGGGGATAGGGATATGAAATATCTAGAGGTACTAGCACAGCATTTTAATTTGCATTGTTGCCGGATGGTGCAACTATGTGGACATATATTTCATATACCATGGGTGGTAGCTTTAGTTGCTACATCATATATACTACTTCCTTTATTTTTTATACCCATATGGACACTTAATATTTTTACATTTTTTCCATTTCTATTTTTTATTTTTTATATTATTCTTTATTTTTTATTTTCATTTTTTATTTGTATTTTCACCTTTTTATACCTACCAGGTTTACAACAGTTTTTATATTAACATTGGTTATATAGTATTCCTATTTTAAACTTCCCTCCTTTGGGCATCATGCACCGGGTCAAGGTTCGCCCGTATGTCCCTGGTATATTGTGACTTAATATTTCCTTGATACTTCAATACTATACGGAGGCGCCCGATCTTGCATTCTCATGGGTTTCCACCAGGGGACGCTTGTATCCATTTACGCTTATCCCCTCCCCTTAGCATCACACACCTATTCCTGCCGGGTGGATGGGACGTCCCCGCCAGCCTTCTCCGATTGGACAAAGCGGCGCCTCCTTGTACTATTTAAGACGTGTGGCGTACCAAGATGGCCACGCCTCAGATGACGTCTTGATGACGAAACGCGTAAGGCGTGGTCATACACGTCGCTCCTACGTTCTTGACTCTGTACTTCCGGTTTCGGTAGTTAGGTCGGTGGAACGCACGCCGCCACCTCGCTACCCCAGAGACCATTCGTTTTTGGATTTGCTTGTCAGGGGAGTATTGTCAGCTCCCGTTTTTAATTTTTCATTTATATATTCCAGTTTTTGGCTAATAAATTTTGAGCTTTTACGGACTTACACTATGAGGATTCCTTGTTTCTCCATACATATTGTTTTTTTCCGGTGGATACTTACTTAAGAACACTGTGGACCCAGAGGGAAGGAGCTCGCTGAACCTGAGAGGGGGATTTCGGGCGTCCAGGATTCCGGCCACAGGATCTATCCATGCCCTTCACCTCTGCAGGGGTTGGGCTCTCTGGTGAGTGAGGACACAAGAGGGGGCCTGTATGACACGGACACATCATTATTGAATATTCGTTGGGGATTACACATTTGTTGAATACACCTACCATTTGTGGAGAGGAATTTCCGTCACTCATTGGACAATTTACATTGGACGATATTGTTTGCACTACATACACTATATGATGCATTTTTTTATATATTTTTTTTGACCGCATTTATTCATTATCATAAATAATTCTCTTGATTATCTTTCTAATACATATCCACACCTTGTTCACGACTCATGTCAGAGGGGATATTAATGTTTATTTACATCTGGTTAATTCACATGTATTTCTCATGTTACTGGGCACATGAGTTAAATGGTGATGTACACATTTTTTATGGTATTTTCCATTAATATTTTTATTATGCACTTTTTTTCATCTTTTCACTAATGCCAGTGATTTGCACATCTACACCCTATGCTATATACGCTATGGAATAGCTTGCAGGGTTCTATGTAGAATCTTGCATTTGTTGTGGATTTTGGGTGCACATTTCACACATTTTTTGTCCACATACACTTATTAATATTTTTTATCCATTTATTTTTCTTGGTGTTATTTTTGGTTTGTTGGTTTTTCGTTTTTTATAGTTTGTGAACAGCGCCACTCCCCTATTTAGAACATATTATAATACATCATACTGCACATTTTCATGAAAAATACACTTGGATTAATTTTAGTGCACAAAGTAATACCCAATATTGTTGGTAAAATATATAAGATGATGTTGCGTCTGGTAATTCGATACCAAACGCCAAGATTTAAAATTGCACACTCCCGTGAAATGGCAACAAACTAATGTACCTGAAATTGTCCATAGGCTACACTTTAAAAGCCTTTATAGGTTATCTGCTAAGAGTTAAACATGGGCACCAGATTTATTGCTCTCACTATGAGGTTTACAGCAATACCTCACATGTGTGATGCAATCATTGCTTACATATAGGTGCCAGACTTAAATGCACGACTGTATTTGGGCGTGAGCATGGGGGGAAGGGGGAGTTTTTTTTTTTACTTACGTTTTTTTTTTTACACTTTAAAAAAAAAAAATTCATTCGTCTTTATTGCTATTACAAGGGGTAGATCAGGGGCGTAACTAGAAATAGCAGGGCCCCATAGCAAAATGTTGTATGGGGCCCCCCTGCAAACAGCCCCCCCCTCCACAGCTGCCCTAGTTTTAATGCAGTGTGACCTGTGCCACATACAGCGTGACCTGTGCCCAATACAGCGTGACCTGTGCCCCATACAGCGTGACCTGTGCCCAATACAGCCTGGTCTGCCTGTGCCCCATACAGCCCCACCTATGCAGAGGAAGAGGCAAGCCACCCGGATCAGCAGAGAGCGGGATTGCGCGCTGTAATAGCTTTCATTTGAATTTCCTGTCTTCCCGGGGCTCATCGTCACATAGCCCCACCTCTTGGCCCTACGCTTTGATGACGTCACATGTCCCACATTGGATCTGCGTTCTGTCTATCAAAGGCACCGGGCCAAAAGGTGGAGCTATGTGACGTGAGCCCCGGGAACACTGGAAGTTCTAATGAAAGCTCTTACATCGGGCAATTCAGCTCTCTGCTGATACGGACAGCTCGCCTCTTCCTTTCCTCTCTCTTCCCCTGGCTTGGAGACTGTGCCGGCGGTGCTCTTATCCTCACTGGGCCCCACTCGGCTGCGGGCCCCATAGCGCCCGCATGGGTCGCTATGGTGGTAGTTACGCCCCTGGGGTAGATAAAACCCCCTGTGATAGATTTGGGCAGTGACAGGTACTTTTCATGGAGAAATCAGGGGTCTGTTGGATCCTTGATCCCTCCTCTGCCCTGCAAGACAGCTGATCAGACAGAGGTCTGATTTTTACTGCACACAAACACAATATAATAAACAATTTTTTTGCTAAAATATGAAAGATAATGATGTGTCGGGTAAATAAATGCCAAACATTTCAAAATTTAAAATTGTGCATGCTTGTGAAATAGCGATAAAGTACACTACCTAAAATTGTCCATAGGCATAGCTCTTAAAGCCTTTACAGGTTATCAGTTTAGAGTTAAAGGTGAGCTCTGGCAATAAAATGTATTATTTTCACTCTGATGTTCACAGCGGTACGTCATTGAGTGATGCAATCACTGTTTACATATGTGTGCAAGACCTACATGCACATTTGGGTATGTGCACAGAGGACGGGGTGGTTTAATTTTTTTTTTCCATATTTTAAAAATAAATAAAAGTGAATGGGCGGCTGTAAAAATTGATACCAGGATCATGGCTGCTGCTGCACCCATAATCCTAGTATAATCGCTTGCCATTCAGAATATATTTATACGTATGCTGAATGGCAAGTGGTTAAACATATAAACTCTAAATAAACAATTTGAAACTGGTAGCAATATTGAATTATTTTACAAGGGTACAAAAGGAATTCTTCTCCCCTTTATGACCAGAGTCAAACAAAACTTAACGCTCAATCCCAATTTTGCAACTTTAACACGTGTTCTTAAAACTGTGCATATCATCACAACTACTTAGTGTATCCAGGTGGATTATACCGTACCTTGTTTTTCTTCAGAACAGCTTTCATTAGGTTGGAAATGTTAATGGATATCTCCTGATTTTAAATTATTATCAAAAGGAAAACGGGACCCAAAATAGTAAACAAAAAAATAATTCTTTAACCACTTCGTACCCGGGCCAATTCTGACACTTCACCCTACATGTAAAAATAAACTTTGTTTTGCTAGAAAATTACTTTGAACCCCTAAACGTTATATACATTTTTTAGCAGAGGCCCTATAGAATAAAGTGATGGGTGTTGTAATTTTTTATGTCACACAAAGTTTGCGCAGCAGTTTTTCAAATGCAAATTTTGGGGGGAAAAATAAACTTTAAAAAATAAATAAATACACAATATTTACTCCAATTTGTTTGTATCATGTGAAAGATGATGTTACACCGAGTAAATAGATACCTGATATGTCATGCTTTAAAAATTGCATCTGCCCGTGGAATGGAGGCAAACTATGGTGCTTAAAATTCTCCATAGGCGATGCTTTCAATGCCTTTACAGGTTACCAATTTAGTGTTACACAGGAGGTCTGGTGCTAGAATTATTATTCTTACTCTAATGTTCACAACAATACCTCACATGTGCGTGCGGGAGTAACGTATGCATTCACATTTGCACGTAAACGCGGTGAGATGGGGGTGCTTCTTTTTTTTTTTTTTATTATTACTTATACAAACTTTTTTTTTTTTTTTACACTTAGGGCCCAGGAATGGCAGCAAAGGGAGGGGGGACCCCCTTCTGCCACCCACAAAAGTGATTGAGTGGCTATTTAGCCACTCAAATCACTTCTGCCACAAACAGAATCGCCGGCTGAAAAAACCCATACTGGAATGATGCCTGTAGATCATCCCGGTATAACTATTTCAACCCGAGGACTTCCATGGATGTCCTACAGGCAGGAAGTAGTTAAATTTAGCTATATATTTTATAACATTACAATGTATCACCACCAAAAAAAACCCTGCACAATCAATAATCCTGTTCCTGACGATCGCAGTGATACCACATATGTGTGTGTGATTTGTTTTTTGTGCCCATAATAGAGCCAAGAAACAATAGTATGTATTGTAAGAACACATATATGGGGCACCCAGGTTTAAAGCCCACTTCCTGGATGCCTCATATATGTGTTATGTGGTCATGAAGGGGTTAATATGGTACAATTGTCATACCTGTTGGGTCACGTGGTGGTATTTCACGGTTGTTGCGGCGTGGACGGCGCGGCATCTTGATGGTATTAGTTGGTATCGCAGGTGAATGAAGAGTTTACCTAGAAATAGTTACTACTAATACTATACAACACTACAGAAATAACAATAAGAAGAAAAATATAGAATAATAATCGCTGGAGTCTGGCTTCAGAGATGCGTATCAGTCGAGATCCTCTTCACCGTTTGCCTGTCAGGACCCCTAGAGGAGCCCCAAACATCTGCACCTGTGCAGAGATCAACTGCCAACCAACCACAGCGCTGGCCTTCTCACACTAGCTGCCCCGATCCTTTGCTTGAAATATACTGGCTCGCACAACACAGTACCCAAATGAAATTGAGCTTATTCCATTGTTATTAAACAAATAAAGCTTTATTATGGTATTTAATAAACAGTGGGTTTGATCATTTCATAATATAAAGGAACTGTGACAGTTGCTCTGGTATCAGGCAGTGAGAAGGACAGACTGGGGATCCTTTGTGGGGTCCTGAGGGCTGTAGGGGAACCAGGAAGTGGGTTATGAATGGAGTTGGGCTGAATGTTGATCCAGTCAGTACATATATCTGTGTTCTGTGTGTGTAGTACTGTGTATGGAGGGGACCCGGGTAACTTCTGTCCGCAGGCAGGCTTGGCTTTCATATTGTGTGGTGACTGAGCCCTTCCATGTCTGAGAGAGGGCTGAGTGTCACTGGTAACCATAGCAACGGTGTATATACATCATCCCTATGTGTACTACAAAATCCTGTGTGTGTGAATAGAGTCCCCTAAAACATACATACCTACCTGTATACTGTGTGTATAGAGCCCCCACATCTTCCTTTCTGTATACTGTATATATAAAACCTACTCCTGTATACCTACCTGTATACCGTGTGTATAGAGCCCCCTAAAACATACATACCTACCTGTATACTGTGTGTATAGAGCCCCCATATCTACCTTCCTGTATACTGTATATATATATATATATATATATATATATATATATATATATATATATATATATATATATCCACTCCTGTATACCTACTTGTATCTTTTGTGTATATACCTATATTTTACTGTGTGTGTATATAGAGCTTTTTCATTTAAAACCTGTATACTCTGAATACACAGCCTACTCATATATACCTACATCTATAATGTGTATATGTAGCCTACTTATGTATACCTACCTGTATACTGTGTGTGTGTGTGTGTGTGTATATACAGTATCTCACAAAAGTGAGTACACCCCTAACATTTTTGTAAATATTTTATTATATCTTTTCATGTGACAACACTGAAGAAATGACACTTTGCTACAATGTAAAGTAGTGAGTGTACAGCTTGTATAAGTGTAATTTGCTGTCCCCTCAAAATAACTCAACACACAGCCATTAATGTCTAAACCGCTGGCAACAAAAGTGAGTACACCCCTAAGTGAAAAAGCCAAAATTTACACTGTTATACAAGCTGTACGCTCACTACTTTACATTGTAGAAAAAGTGTCATTTCTTCAGTGTTGTCACATGAAAAGATAGAATAACATATTTTCAAAAATATGAGGGGTGTACTCACTTTTGTGAGATACTGTGTGTGTTTGTGTGTGTGTATATATATATATATATATATATATATATATATATATACACATACATACATACATACAGCCTACTCATATATACCTACCTGTATACTGTGTAGATATCCAGTTTTGATGCTCACATGCCCCTTGTAGACACTTTTAGCTGTGGACACAGGTGAGTATGGGCACCCTGCCAGTCTGCAGCTACACAGCTCTATATGCGATGCGCTGTGTGTTCTGACACAACATAGAAGTATACCAGTTTAATATTTTAATGACAATACAAACCTTAACAACCTCTTTAAGGTTTACAGCAATTTTAGCTACAGTAGCTCTTCTTTTGGATCAGACAACACTGGCCAGCGTTTGCACCCCACGTACATCAATGAGCCTTTGCCGTCCATCACCATACCTCCCAACATTTTGAGACGTGAATGAGGTACACCTACTTGCAAACGTATGTAGGCATAGGACACGCCCCCTGGGCACACCCCCTTAAAGAAGAATTAACCAAAAAAATGTTATTTAAATCCATAAGGACTTTTTTTTACCACTACTATTCCTTTATATTGGCTTTTAAAATTGACAAATGCAGCAATTTAGAATTTGGATGAAAGGTTTAGCACTGGGGAAACACAAGTGCATTTTATATACATCTAAATAGATCAGACCAAAATGAGGGACAAATGAGGAGGAAATAGGGACAGAGGGACATTGCTCCAAATCAGGGACAGTTGGGAGCTATTCATCACCCTGTCACCAGTTCACCGGTTTTCCTTCCTTGGATGATTTTTAGTCCGTCCTGGCAACTGCAGACTGGGAACATCCTACAAGATCTGCAGTTCTGGAGTTACTCTGACCCAGGAGCCATTAAAATTTGTCCCTTGTCAAAGTTCTTCAAATCCCTATGCTTGCCCAGACTTGCTGTCTGATATATAGGGCTTTTTTTCTCAGTCAATAGGTGCAGGAACTCCCCTTTTCTGAGGCACTCCTTTTACCCGCCCCTACCCACATCCGAGCACCGTCCCTGGGTTCAATCCCCTACCCACCTCCCAGTACCGCCCCTTTTAGACAATACAGAACCAAGTATCATTTTGTGGTGCTAAGTAATTTGTATGGAATTTGGTAATGATATCAAGAAAAGTAGTAAAATAGATCCCCTTCAGCCAGCAACAATAGATCCCCCTAACAGCAATGTACCACCCTCAACAAAATCCCCCCCCCCAGCAACATTAGACTCCTGGCAGCATCAACAGATCTCCACACAGCCAGCATTAATAGACTCTCTGGCAGCCATCAACAATAGACCCCTCTCCCAGGAGTAAATCTCCTTCAGCAAAAACTGACCCAGAAGCAACATAAGACCCAGCCCTAGCTACAATAGGTCCCCCACCAGCAACAATAGACCTCCTCAACAACAATAGACCCCCCTGCAAAAATAGATCCCCTCCAGCTAGAATAGATCCCCCAGCAATGAGCATCAATACCCTGCAGCACACCCCAGCACCCTTTGCCATTACATACAGTCAGTCCAGGAGGTGCCGGAACTGCGTTCCCCCGCGTTCCCGCTGAAAAAAAGCCCTGCTCACAGCTCTACTGTTGCCCCTCCCATGTAAACAGAAAGTCACCCAATATTTTCACCAGGTCTCCTAGTGGGAACTTATCATTTCAAATGTAAAGACCACCAAATGTGCTGGATTCTGCTCAAGATTTTAACTGTGGTTAAGCACGTATTAAACTCAAAAGCAAACATTTTTTTATATTGAAGCTTACCAATTCTTCAATGTGATGGCTGTATTAATTACCCTTCTTATGCCGCGTACACACGATCGCACATTCCGACAACAAAATCCATGTTTTTTTTCCAACGGATGTTGGCTCAAACTTGTCTTGCACACACACGGTCACACACGGAAATTCCAAACGTCAAGAATGCGGTGACGTACGACGAGCCGAGAAAATTGAAGTTCAATAGCCAGTGTGGTTCTTCTGCTTGATTCCGAGCATGCGTGGAACTTTGTGTGTCGGAATTGTCTACACACGATTGGAATTTCCGACATTTCGGATTTTGTTGTCGGAAAATTTGAGATCCAGATCTCAAATTTTGTGTGTCGGAAATTCCGATGGAAAATGTCCGATGGAGCCTACACACGGTCGGAATTTCCCGACAGCAAGCTCCCATCGAACATTTTCCGTCGGAAAATTCGACCATGTGTACGGGGCATAAGGCTTTCTTTCTTCTATTTTCATCTGGTAATACAGCCAGCAAGTCGGTTGTTTTTCACAACACAAGCTTTTCAGCGGAATGTATCAGTTTACGTGGATGAGACAAACCATTTAACACTGGAAGGGGTAATTAAAATGATCAGATTTTATTTATTCATGCAAAACCTTTATCAGGGAAGGTAAAAAATGTTCACTGTAACTGCTTAACTGCTTCAGCCCAGCAAGATTTTACCCCCTTCCTGACCAGAGCACTTTTTGCAATTCGGCACTGCGTCGCTTTAACTGACAATTGCGCAGTCGTGCAACGTTCTTTTTTCTCACAAATAGAGCTTTCTTTTGGTGGTATTTGATCACCTCTGCGGTTTTTATTTTTTGCGCTATAAACAAAAAAAGAGCGACAATTTTGAAAAAAAACAATATTTTTAGTTTTTGCTATAATAATTATCCTCCAAAAATATATTAAAAAAACCATTTTTGTCCTCAGTTTAGGCCGATATGTATTCTTCTACATATTTTTGGTAAAAAAAAATCGCAATAAGCGTATATTGATTGGTTTGCACAAAATTTATAGTGTCTACAAAATAGGGGATAGATTTATGACATTTTTATTTTTATTTCTTTTTATTAGTAATGGCGGTGTTCTGCGATTGTTATCAGGACTGCGACATTATAGTGGACAGATCGGACACTTTTGACACTATTTTGGGACCATTGTCATTTAAACAGCGATCTGTGCTATAAAAATGCATTGATTACTGTGTAAATGACAATGGTGAAGTCACGTGTTGTGACATAACGCGTAAGGTGTGGCCAGAGATAGAAGCGGACAGGAAGTGACGTGAAAAACACAGTGATTTTTATCCTAATGCACTTTTAATGCTTGTTTGATGTAAGAATCCATTTGTCTACAATAAATGATCCCTTTATTGAAATGTATTCCCATACCCTCATTATAAGGGCTGTGCTCACCTGAGCACACACTCTGCTGGTACAAAATCTGGATACGGTTGGAGATCCCATCCCACCTAAGACACTATGGAATCTCCAAACTACTGAGCCCCATGCCGGAATACCAAAACCTGGAGAAAGCTGTGAAAGCAGCTTTCTCCAGTCCACATCTATGCTCTGCAGTCTTGCACCACACAAATGTGCTCACCCTGTGTCCCCCAAACTACCAATTTTGTAGTGACAGCATCTCCTACTGTCACAGTGTATGTATCCAAAACTTTTCTATTCAATTTTATTTTGAGAGCAATTCTTTTCTTTGACAGTTGACACCTGAACAGGTGTGTCCAATGGAAGATTTACCCTCACGTTCTCTTTTTATGACAACTGTAAAATGTTGTATTTTCGATCACAATTTATGTGCAGGAGACCAACATATGGGATCTAAGCTGGGTGGGTAAGAGACAATAAAGGCAGTACGTCTGCTGATGAGCTCAGCAACTTTGAATCTATATGCAGATTTAACAACTAAAAATCACAGCACCTTGTTATGTGATTGTAATTTGGAGTGCATTTGTTTTAATAAAGCTTTTAACCACTTGCCTACAGGGGACTTTCACCCCCTTCCTGCCCAGACCAATTTTCAGCTTTCAGCACCAATTTTCAGCTTTCAGCACTCTCACACTTCAAATGACAATTACTCAGTCATGCAACACTGTACCCAAATGAAATTTGCGTCCTTTTTTTCACACGAATAGAGCTTTCTTTTGGTGGTATTTAATCACTAGTGGGTTTTTTATTTTTTGTGCTATAAATAAAAAAAGACTGAAAATTTGGTGAAAAAATGCCTTTTTCTTTGTTTCTGTCATAAAATTTTGCAAATTAGTAATATTTCTTCATAAATTTTGGCCAAAATTTATACGACTACATATCTTTGGTAAAAATAACCCTAATTAGTGTATATTATTTGGTTTTTGTGAAAGTTATAGAGTCTACAAGCTATGGTGCAAATCATTGAAAATTGATCACACCTGATGTACTGAAGACTTATCTCATTTCTTGAGACACTAACAAGCCAGGAAAGTACAAATTGCCACAAAATGACCCCATTTTGGAAAGCAGACACCCCAACGTATAATCTATGAGGCATAATGAGTCTTTTGAACTGTTCATTTTTCTCCAGAAGTTTTTGGAAAATGTGGAAAAAAAATGAAAATGCATTTTTTTTTCTCCACAAAGTTGTCCATTTTTAAGATATTTCCAACACATAGCATGTACATAGCAAAAATGACACTCCAAAATACATTCTGCTACTCCTCCTGAGTATGGCGATACCACATGTGTGAGACTTTAACACAGCCTGGCCACATACAGAGGCCCACCAGGGAAGTAGCACCTTCAGGCGTTCTACAAGCATAAATTACACATCTCATTTCTCAACCACCTATTACAGTTTTGAAGGCCCTGGAGCCCCAGGACAATGGAAACGCCCACAAAATGACCCCATTTTGGAAATCAGACACCCCAATGTGTAATCTATGAGGCATAATGAGCCTTTTGAATGGTTCATTTTTTTCCAAAGGTTTTTGGAAAATGTGGAAAAAAAATGAAAACGCATTTTTTTCCCACAAAGTTGTCCATTTTTAAGATATTTCTAACACATAGCATGTACATAGCAAAAATGACACCCCAAAATACATTCTGCTACTCCTCCTGAGTATGGCGATACCACATGTGTGAGGCTTTTACACAGCCTTGCCACATACAGAGGCCCGCCAGGGAAGTAGCACCTTCAGGCGTTCTACAAGCATAAATTACACATCTCATTTCTCAACCACCTATTACAGTTTTGTAGGCCCTGGAGCCCCAGGACAATGGAAATGCCCACAAAATGACCCTATTTTGGAAAGCAGACACCCCAATGTATAATCTATGAGGCATAATAAGTCTTTTGAATGGTTCATTTTTTTCCAGAAGTTTTTGGAAAATGTGGAAATAAAAATGAAAACGCATTTTTTTTCCACAAAGTTGTCCATTTTTAAGATATTTCCAACACATAGCATGTACATAGCAAAAATGACACCCCAAAATACATTCTGCTACTCCTCCTGAGTATGGCAATATCACATGTGTGAGACTTTTACACAGCCTGGCCACATACAGAGGCTCGCCAGGGAAGTAGCACCTTCAGGCTTTCTACAAGCATAAATTACACATCTAATTTCCTGACAACCTATTATTTTTGAAGGCCCTTATATTTCTAACACATTGCATTTACATACTAAAAATTACACTCCAAAAAAAATTCTATTGAGGAAAGGGTAAAAAAAAAGTATTACCTGTGGTTTTTGTAGTGTCCCCAAAGGAGAGAATTGGTGCAGGCAGCAGGCAGGGATGTGCTTAGCAACAATAGTAATTATCCAGGCAGCAGGCAGGAATATTGTCTATAGTCAGCACAAGGATATCGTCAGCACAGCCAAAGCATTTGTCCATAGAAATTGTCCAGGCAGAGACAGCCAACACAGCCATAATATTGGTCCTGGTACACCGTTACCTCCCTGCACTCATTATTGTACTGCTCTCCAGCCCTTCATAAACATACTGCCTCTTGCTACAGCTAATTATTTCCATAGTCCAGGTAGCAGGCAGAGGTGTGGTCAGTTTATGCTGCAGGCAGGGGAATGGCGGCAGTAAGTCAGCAGCAGGCTGAGGGCCGTAATCAGGTAAGACCTGTGCACAGGGGCACAGGGGTAGAGGCTTCGACCCACCCAAATCTCTATGAAGCCTCCGGACTCCAGACCCTAATCCAGAAATTATGAAACCCGGAGACAACAAAAAAAATAGTTTTCTCCATCCGGAAAAACATTTCTGAAGCCCCTCACATGTGAGACCCCTGTGTCCTACAGTAGCAGGGCAACAGATCAGTCCAAGCGGTAGGCAAAAGCAAAGTCCATAAAACAGGCCAGGGTCAGATGACGTGCAAGCAGTCCAGGTGGTGGGCAGAAGCGTAGTTGGTAAAACAGGCCAGGGTCAGTTCACATGTAAGCAGTCCAAACAGTAGGCAGAAGCGTAGTTGGTAAAACAGGCCAGGGTCAGTTCACATGAAAGCAGTCCAAACAATAGGCAGAAGCATAGTTAGTAAAACAGGCCAGGGTCGGTTCACATGTAAGCAGTCCAAACGGTTGGCAGAGGCATAGTCAAAAAACAGGCCAGGGTCAGTTCACGTAGAAGGCAGTAGAATGGTTATTTGAGGAAGCATGGGAAATGGTCAGCACAGATGATGAAAATGGGGAAGTGGTTAAGAATATGGGCTAATATTTAAGGGATGTGTGATATAGTCTGAAGCATTCACCAATGCAAAGGCCGGGTTCAAGGGGACACTGGGGACAATGGTAGCTTCTTCGAAATTCCTTTAATGCTGCATACGCGACATCTTTTTTGGCGTCTTCGGCCTGCTTCAGATGGGGGAATGTGGTCTGGGAAGTGGCGTTCATGAAGTCGGCTAACAGCATCAGAGCGAAGGTTTTCTGGGGGGGGTCTTTGATGGTAGATGAGGGACGTGACAACTTGTTCAATGAATTTTAGGAAGTGGGCAGGGCTTTCGGTGGATTTGGTGTAAATTATGTAGGCATTATAAATGGCCAAATGAATTAAATAGAGTGCTACTTTCTTGTACCAGAAACGGGACCTCCTCATTGCTAAATAGGGCTGAAGCATTTGGTCGTTGAAATCCACCCCCCCATGTACAGATTGTAATCTTGTACACATTTTGGCTTTACAATGGGACCTCGTCTTCTCTGAACTTCAACTGTAGTGTCGTCATGGATGGTGGACATCATGTACACATTCCTGGTATCCTTCCACCTCAAGGCCAGCACTTCGTTGCATCTCAAAGTTGCTCTTTCTCCCCTTCGCAATTTCTTGTTTACTATGACTTGTGGGAAGCCCTTTCTATTCTTTCTGGAGGTTCCACAGGCCAGGGTTTGTGCGAGGTATAGGTGTTTGAAAAGGGGCAGGCTGGTATAAAAGTTATCCAGGTATATGTGGTAACCTTTCTTCAGCAGTGGGTAGGCCAGGTCCCATACAATTTTACCAGTTGTGCCCATGTAGGCCGGGCACTCAGGGGGCTGGAGCTGGGAATCTCTTCCTTCGTATATGCGTAATGCATACAGATATCCCGTGACTCTCTCGCAAAGCTTATAAAATTTCACTCCGTATTTGGCCCTTTTGCTAGGAATGTATTGTTTTATTCCTAGCCGGCATGAAAAGGGTACCAGGGACTCATCTACACATATATGCTTATCGGGGACATAGAGTTCTGCAAATTGTTGGGAAAAGAAATTAATGAGTGGGCGAAGTTTATATAATTTATCGTAATTTGGATGATTGCAGGGAGGGCACTGGGTGTTGTCATTGAAATGAAGGAAGCGCATTATGCATTTCGTATCGGGACCTGGGCATTACAGAAGAATAAATGGGCATGTGGTGAATGGGGTGGATGGACCAATAGGCACATCCTTCATTTTTTTTGTAAGCCCCATGTTTATGATGAGGCCCATAAACATTTTGAACTCCTCCAGAGTCAAATCCTGCCACTCGAATGGACGGGTGTAAGAAGATTGGGGGTTGTTGGCAATATGCTGCTGGGCATATAAATTGGTCTGGTCCACGATGAGTTGCAGCAACGTGTTGGGCAAAAATAAATTAAAACAATCAATTTCAGAAAAATTTTGGGTATTGGCCTGCACACCTGGCTGTGCGGTGAAAGGGGGAATTCTTGCTGATCCTGAGTCGGAAGGCAGCCATGTTGGATTGGCAAGACCATCTGGGAGATATGTAGCGGCCCTGGCTCTTGGGGGACGTGGCACTCCAGTGCTGGTAGTTGGAGTTCCTGTGTTGGCATTTGGGCGTGATGCTGCGGAAGTGCTGGTACTGGGCATTTCTTGTGGCCTTTCACTGGCGGCAGCTCTAGGACTGGGCCTTTGGTTTTGGGGTCTATCACTGGCAGCAGCGCTGGTACTGGGAATTTGATCCTGGGGTATATTGCTGGTGGCTGCCTGGTTTCCAGAGCGCCGTGCTCTTTTAGGAGGGATCCATTCTTCCTCTGAATCGTTTGCCGATCCACTACTTTCGATCGGTTCAAATGCTGAATTTGATTCACAATCGGAATTGGCATTTGAATCTGATGAGAGCTCCCCGCTGCTCTCATCAGTCATGGAGAGGATCTGGAACGCCTCCTCACTTGTATAGAATCTTTTGGACATTTTTTCTGATGGGCTGTGTGACAGGTGACAAATTACGGTTAGTGATGGGCAACAGGTGATGGGTGACTGGTGACGATCACTAGTGGGCGACAGGTGATGGGTGACAGGTGGCGATCACTGATGGGCGACAGGTGATCGGTGACGTGCGATGGTCACTGGTGGGTGACAGGTAACGGGTGACAGTCACTGATGGCAGTCTCTGATGGTGACTGGTGCACTTTATGGGACTGATATGTGACAGATGAGGGTCACGGATGGGTCACTGATGATGGTCACTGATGACGGTCACTGAAGGGTGACAGGTGCACCGCTGACGGCAGTCTCTGACGGTGACAGGTGCACTTTGTGGGCACTGACGGGTGACAGGTGCACTTTGTGGGCACTGACGGGTGACAGGTGCACTTTTATAAGTACGATCGCGTGCATGCCCTGTGTAAACCAGCCACCGTCATATGACGGCGGCCCAGAACAAGAGCCGCACCGCTCCGCCGTCATATGATGGTGGGCGGGCGGCAACAGGTTAAGAATGTAAAACTATGTTCAGCTTTATTTGTTTTCACATTTTCCAAGATTACCTAGAGGTTTTGATGAAAAAGTGATGAGAGTAAAGGGAGAATTTTCAAAAAAGCACTTGTGACCAGATGTAACAGAGATGTAGGTGTAACAGACACACGCGGAGAGTAGGAGCACTCAGCAAGTTTTTATTTAACGGTAGCATGGTTAACACTCAGCCAGGTAGCAGCTATCACAGCCGGTTAAAGCAAGAGTCCGGAACACAGTATAAATGCACAGCGGGGTAGCAGAGTCCGTGTTGATAAAGAGTAATATGCGCCAGGCTGGCCAAACAAAGGAAGTAACAGAGCTCTGGCAAGTAGGGGTAGTCCATGCTCAGTCTTGGATACATAAGAATAAAGTTCACTCTACTCACAGCGTAAGTGATCACAGGGTTAATCCATGCTCAGGATGGCACACAGCCGAGGGTAATCCACTCTCATAATGGCACACAGCCAAGGGTAATCCACTCCTTGGATGGAGGCTGCTGGACTGGCAAAACACACAACTACCTTCCTTCCAGCACATGTTTGAAAAGATCAAAATCCCTCAGACACACTTCCCTCCCACCCTTGGAAACAGGGCGGGTTAAACTGTTCAATGACAATAGCCACACAGGTCAGGTGTATTCAAGGTTATCAGCAGGGGCTGCTGGAGGAGTTCCCCATCCCTCCACATGGACTTCCATCCCATAATATATATTTCTTCCAAGGCAGAAACAACAATGGAATACAACCATGCCCCAAATGATCCCAGCAGGGGACAGCTCTCTGGGGTGTAAGGGACAAGGAGGGGCAGAGACCGTGACAACTCCTCCCCCTTCTATATAACATGTATAACATGTACTTGCAGGGGCCTCAACCGGCCTTGTGCATTGTACATGTGCTAGTTTCACAGCAGAACCATCTAGGTGTTCATTTAACTGTTTGTTATTTGGCGGACGCATGTATATTAAAGCTCATTCCAGCAGGGCATCACCTTGGGGTACAGAAGTCGTTAGTCTCGGCCCACAAATGAACCGCTGGGAGGATAATTTGATCCACTACCATTGCCTCTTCACCAAAGTGAAGCTGTGGAGTTAGACTCCCCCCTACAGCCCTTGGGAAAAATAGCATGCAGGTGCCCCCTCTGTCTGCATCTATAGCAACGGGGGTGGGGTGCCCTTCCTGTAAGTCCCCACCTGTTTTGCAAACCAAGAGATGCTACCCTAAACCTTGGGGCGCTGGCGGGGTCGGCATGAACCTTTACACAGTTAACGAGATAAATCCTTGATGTATTTGTATCTTGTCTCAATTCTGTCCCAGATTTCTGCTCTACTCCCAAAGAGTAGCTCTGGGTCACACGCCCTAGAAACTGACTATTAAGTTCTCTCAGATCATTCCCTAGCAGAATGTCCACAGGTAGTCCTGCCATTACCCCAACAGAACAAAGTTTCTCCCCAAACCCGTAATTCAGGAGAACTGTAGCCTTTGGGATGTGTTTCCTGGGGCCCCCTGCTAGTTCGATAGAAAATCCGGGGCCCTTCCTAATCGCTTCTGGATTCACGACACAGGGATCAGCGATGGTCAGAAAGGGGCCTGTGTCGCGAAAACCAATGACATTTCTTCCATCCATGTAGACCTCCTGCAAATGCTGCTGTCTTTTCTCTGGGTAGCTTGGCGTAAGTGGACTAACCCCATAGACTCCTTGAGGGACATCAGTAGCTGTTGGAGGCATCCATTCACTTTGGGGGGGGTGGAAAAAACACTTCCTCCTCCAGTGGTAGTCTAACATAGTTGGCCGGACGAGTGGGGCGGTGGTTCCTGGGGCAGCTGGCCTGGAAGTGCCCAGTCTGGGTGCAACCATAGCACCGACGCTCCTAGGGTGGGCCAGATGGTCAGGCCCGGTAGAGAGGTGGTGGAGAGGGTCCTGGAGCTGGGAGGCCAGGTCGCTGGAAGAGGGGCGTAGGAGGGTTAAGGAGCGGGCGGGCAATGTTCTGGGCCTTAGGTGGTTCGGCCACCCATTTTTTCCAATGTGGCTTGATGGTGAGAACCTCATCGGCCAGGGTAGCCGCTCGCTCAAGCGTGGCAGGGTTCCTTTTCTTCACCCACTCTCGCACTTCCGCGGGACATTGGTTATAGAACTGCTCCTTCAGAAAGGTCTGAATAACATGTTCAAGGGTTAGGGCCTGTTCTACCTCCAGCCAGCGCCGGCAGGCCTGGGATATCTTGTGTGCATACATTTTAAAGGATGGTTCAGAGTGACAAGAAAGGTCCTGGAATTGGATCTGGTGGGTTTCTGGGGTTACAGCGTAGTGTTCTAGCACAGTCTGTTTGACTATAGGGTAGTCCTGATTCCATTGGTTGTCCATTGTCCGGTATGCAGCAGCTGCACCCCCTTCCAGCAGGCCGACCAGGTGCCGCACCCAGTCTGTACAGGGTACATTCAGTAGTTGACATAAGTGTTTGAAGTCCTGGAAAAATCCTTCCGCATCCCCCGTAGCTTCACAAAAGGGCTTAAAGTCCTTACGAGTCACCCTTGGTGGGTCAGGTCTAAGAGCTCTTGGGCTGAGGAGAGAATCTCGTCCTCTGGGGTCTACCCTGGTTTCCCTCTCATGAGCTCTCCAGGTTGCATTCCTCCTGTCCTCCAAGGTGGCTTCGGAGCCCAGGATGGCCATCTCCTCCTCATACCAGGCGACCCAGGGGCTCCTGGGGCTTGAAACAGCGGAGGGAGTGTGTTCTGTCTCTGACTGAAGACCATCCATGCTGTCAGCTCCTTGCAGGTTGTCTTCGATGGCGGTGACCAGCTTATCTTTGGACAGACCCCTACAGCCAAGGCCTAGTTCCTTGGCCTTTTCTTGCAAAGTCGCCACTGTCCAATTCTTATATTCACTACCCCGGGCTAGTTCCAGTGCTAGGGGGTTATTGCTTTCCATTATCCTCTTCCACAGTCTGATCCCACCGCTGCCATCCAGTTGTAACGGAGATGTATTTGTAACAAACACACGTGGAGAGTAGGAGCACTCTTTTATTTAACGGTAGCAGGGTTAACACACAGCCAGGTAGCAGCTATCACAGCCGGGTAAAGAGTCCGGAACACCGTATAAATGCACAGCGGGGTAGCAGAGTCCATGTTTTTAAAGGGTAATACACGCCAGGCTGGCCAAACAAAGGAAGTAAGAGAGTTCTGTCAAGTAGATGTAGTCCGTGCTCAGTCTTGGATACATAAGAATAAAGTTCACTCTATTCACAGCGTAAGTGATCACAGGGTTAATCCACGCTCAGGATGACACACAACCAAGGGTAATCCACTCCCTGGATGGAGGCTGCAGGACTGGCAAAACACACAACTGCCTTGCTTCCAGCACATGTTTCAACAGATCAAAATCTCTCAGACACACTTCCCTCCCACCCTTGGAAATAGGGCGGGTTAAACTGTCCAATGACAATAGCCACACAGGTCAGGTGTATTCAAGCTTATCAGCAGGGGCTGCTGGAGGAGTTCCCCCTCCCTCCACATGGACATCCATCCCATAATATATATTTCTTCCAAGACAGACACAACAATGGAATACAACCACACCCCAAATGATCCCAGCAGGGGACAGCTCTCTGGGGTGTAAGGGACAAGGAGGGGCAGAGACAGTGACACCAACATTTTCAGTAAGGTCATATTTGTCTTGTGGGTTTGAATACAGCTATACTGTATGTATTGGGCACATTGGCTTGATTACAGGATTGCACTGGAGGTGTGAGAAGACATGAGAAATACAGAAGAAACAATTATATATACTCTTCATACAGACTTTATTATGCACACAATGATTTATGAACATTTTTTATTTTTTTTGCCACAAGTGACACGTATGTTTAACCTGTTTAACCAATATATGCACGATAACGCTGGACCAAATAAAGTAAAAATTGGTTCTGATGGATACACCATAAGGTTTTCCTTCAAAAAAGCAGATCCATGATGAATATAAAGTGTGTGTGGACCTTGTTCTGGTCCTAGGCTACTACCTCTCTCTCATCATGACAAGCGGAGAACAGACAGTAAACTCTTAGATATGTACAGAGGAGCACTGGGCACAAAAGTTCAAATATAAATAGCTGCAAAAGTGTGTCATAAAAACTAGGGCTGTGGAAATTAACGATTAATTCCTCGATTAATTGTTCATTTTTTTGATCGATCAAAATTGTTTTGATCGGTACTCACCTCTCTGTCAGCTTCCGGGTCTTCAGGGAGTTTCGTCGGAGATCCGGGTGACGTCGATGTCCGTGACTCCTCCCCCATTCCCCAAGTGCCTCTGTCTGCTAATGAATGGGAGGGGGAGGAATCAGGTGACGTCGATGTCCGTGACGTCACCGGACAGCCTGGACAGTGATGGTAAATATAGATGTGGTTAACTGGGATCATTCAGTGAGCTAAGTGTAGGCAAATTTGATAACCTCCGTTTTTAACATTGTTGTCCTTAGAGGCTGATAAGCTGTGATATTTTTGCCGTGTGGATCAGCTTCTGCTGTTGCCATGACAGCGGCGCTTGCTTTTGATTGACGTGTGACGTCCTAGCCATGCCCTGCTATGTCCGGCTTCGGCTGTTGCAATATACTAGATAAGTTTTATAATTAAAGTTAAACTAACTTTCTACGTTTTTCTTAAAGTTTAATAAAAAAAAATTACTTACGTCAGTGCTACAGTTTGAATTTAAAAAGTATTTGTGTGAACTGTGAAGTTAAGTCATGGATTGTGGAAACTAACTAGTGTCGGGTGATTGTATATAGTGTATACCACATTTACCACTGACTAATGCAGTGTTACAATGCAAGGAGATCAGCTAAAAGTAGTTTGATCTGTATGTGCGTTATAATTAATCGAAATTAGTCGATTAAACAATTTTTAAAAAAATCAATTAATCAAACACGAAAATTTTAATCAGTAACAACCCTAATAAAAACCCATGTTAAAATAAGACAGTTTGTACATCACTATACAGTACAGATACACCTGTCAATTGTAAAGGTTTCTCATTGTAAAGGTTACAAGTATAAGGTTCCATAAAGACTTTAGTCTCACCTCTGCTGATGGAGTGGGTTAGCCAGTCAATTCTAATCTTCCCTCTTATCAAAAATCACATAGAATTTTTTATTATGTCACTAGGACTAAAGGAAGCCTGGAGCAGCATTTTTTAGGAATTCTAAATGGAAAGTGCCTATGTCACCAGGCACAGGAGGAGAGAAAACTTGAAGTTTTTTTTTTCTGCATTCTTTTATTTAAGAGATTTAAAGTATTACAATGCAAAGAAAACATATTAAAAGCGTTTAATACAAACACCAGTCATATATAAACAAATATTGAAATAATAGAGAAACATTTTTTTAAATATGGACAAACACATGAAAATACATTGTTATAGTATATATTACATGACATACTACACAATAAATGATGAGGTAATAGGCTGTAGAATCCAGGAAAAGAAAAGGAAAAGAAAAAATATATATTTTTAAATAGGAGAAGCTGTGGTGGAGGGGGGTACTAGAGAGATTAGTACCACTGATCCAATCAGGAAAAGTAATTGGTGATATAGAGATAATACATAGGCAAGGAATGATGCAAACAAAATCTAGCCTGAAGAGGAGAAGTCATTCCAGGATGACCATATATTGCTGACTATAATGGTTGTTCCTTTAAGAAAACTGGTAAGGTTTTCCATATGTTCTATATCATGAATTCTACTGAACCATTGCGTACAGTAGAAGGGGAAGAGGATTTCCAAAGAGCTAGAATGCAGGATCTGGCCGCATTAACCAAAACTTTGGGATTGGGGAGTCACATACCCACAGATTCAGATACATACAGTATTTATCCAAAAATTGGGTATTGGCACACTTCAAAGGTGCCTTAGAATGATAGGAAAAGCGGGAAATGGTTTCAATTCCCCCTTTTCCTCATGAGACAGCAGCAGGAATAGGCAGTTTCAAGTCCCCCCTGGGAGCTTGTGGCTCTCAGTGGGGGCTTTTAGAGGCTCCGGCGGCTTGGTAGGGGAATAGAGGTGATCTCTGCCAACTCAAGTGTACCAGTTCAAAAAACTGGAAAATTCTGGAACCCCAAAAGGGCTATAAAAAGGGGGTTCCGTCATGACAGGCTCAGTCACCTCAGAAGACAGAGTTGTGGTGTTCTAAGACAGTGATGGCGAATCTTGGCACCCAAGATGTTTTGGAACTACATTTCCCATGATGCTCATCCACTCAGCAGTGTGCTTGAGCATCATGGGAAATGTAGTTCCAAAACATCTGGGGTGCCAAGGTTCGCCATCACTGTTCTATAAGGTATCTCAATTGGACAAACAGCGTCTTCTGTGGACAGAAGATGAGCCTAATGCGACGGCTGATCGAGCAGGCGGGCGAAGATGACGGTGAAGCCTGGATTAGGAGGTGTCTGGACCTACCTCAATCATTGGGTCAAGAGGCTCCCGTGGGAGCTGCATCAGCCGCCGCTGGATCCTGGAATGCGGCGGCCGAAGCTGGACAGATGGTGGGAAGTATCCATCTGGGAGCCCATGCCACACCCGGAAGAGGAGAAAGCAGAGTCGTGGGAGGAAGTTCTGAGTCAGAGGCGAGGAGGCAACATCAACTCCGCCCCTGGGAGTGAACCAGCGAAGAGGAGGTGCATCCCGCGCCGAATACACTCCTCATCACCACCTCGGCCAGCGGCAGCTAGAAGCACTGTGTGGTCTCCAGGCAGGCGCAGAGCATCGGGAGGCGTGGCTAGAGGTGCGGCAGGAAACATGACAGGAGGAGTGGCCAGAAACTCTGCTGAGGGTGCAGCCGGAGGCGTATCTGGAGACGGAGCCTCTGTACAGAGGCCGTTCAAGGGTGATCATGAAGAGGAATCTCCATGACAACGAATGCCGCTAACACAAGCTGGAGCGGGGTCAGCGGCAAATACAGCAAATAATACAGCTCCTATTACACAAGTAAGCAGTGGGAGTGATGGTAACAGCTCAGTTATTGGTCCATCTCTTCAGCCTTTGGTCTCTGCACAACAAGGGGCTGGTGAGTTATCTTCCGTTCCTATGTTATCTAATATGGCTGAACTATTGGCTAAATTGGTTAAGGATATGCAGTTAGCTAACAGCCAAGCTCAGGCATTGCCTGCTTCTGTTACTCATCATAATGATGTTTCTGCTGTTGGGATATGGGTGCCATCTAGTTGGATTTCTGCTAATGGCATTCAGTCTTCTCAACCTAATTTAAACACACATATTTCTCCTACTTATCAGTTAGCCAAGTCATAGAATTTACCTGAGACTTGTTTAAAAGAGTCTATACCATGTGAACTCTCTCCATTAGGGGTTCACTTATGTATGTCAATAAAAGAAAAAAATTGACGTTTATAGATATTTTATTGTTGCTTCCGCCAGCCAAAGATTTTATTGTTAAATCAGAAAAAAAAGTAGATGAGGATAGACGAAGACCTGTTTCCAGGTCATTTAACAACTGGTTACAGGTCTTCTGTATTTTTTCGGGGATGGTATGTGACAAAATTTCCAGAAAAAAACATTATTTCAGCATTTAGATATTATCCTTGAGGCATTTAAGAATTTTGGTGGCAGTGCTTGGTATAACTACAACAAGGCTTTTCGTCAAAAGTTATCAGTACACCCTTCATTGAAATGGAGAGTAAAATACGTGGCCTTTTGCTCAACCTTTTTCTCCCTCAAAGAGTGGTTTATGCTAAGCAGAACCCCAATTCTCAGCCAGCAAGCAATTCCATTTATAAAAAGGGAATCTGCTTCAACTTTAACAGTGGCCAGTGCAAATGGCCAAACTACAAATGAAATGCAAATACAGTGCCTTTTGTGCAAGAGCACATCCAGTATCAAAGTGTTTCAAGAAGATGTCCTCAGCTAATTAACAAGGGAATGTTTCTAAAGGCATTAACCCCAATGAGATGCCAAGACATGCTCCCATGGCTACAGGCCTTTCCAGACAAGTTGAGAGCCCAGCTACTAATTGAAGGGTTTCGGGATGTTTTTTTGTTACCTACCTTCTCTGGCCAGGTATGCACTTTAGTTAACAATCTTAAATCTGTAGAGGATGTTGCAGATATTGTTTTTGAAAAAATTCGTAAAGAGGTTAAAGAAGGCAGAATGAAAGGTCCATTTAGTTCCCCGCCTGTTATTAATTTTTAGGATTTCTCCTTTGGGTATTGTTCCCAAGAAAGAAAACAACCCTTATAGATTAATACATCATCTTTCATTTCCAAAAGGAAAATCCCTCAATGACCAGATTGATGATAACCTTGCGTCAGTTACTTACGTTTTTTTTTAAGACGCTCTAAAAAAGCTCAGATGTTTAGGCAAGGGAGCTCTCATGGCAAAGGCTGATATAAAATCAGCCTTCCGCTTTCTGCCTATTCACCCATTATGCTTTAATTCTTTAGGTTTTTTCTTTTAAGGAAGTTTTTATTTCGATAAATGTCTACCAATGGGTTGCTCGCTGTCTTATTTCTATTTTGAATAATTTTCTTCTTTTTTAGAATGGGTCATTAGTACAGAAGCTGGTTCCCAATTTATCATTTATTACCTAGAAGATTTTTTATTTTTAGACCCAGCTAATTCTTCTGAATGTTTTTTATTATTGGAAACATTTTTTTTAAATTTGTTCCCACTTTGGTGTTCTTTTGGCCTTGGAAAAGACGGCTTGGCCCTCAACTTGCCTGGAATTCTTAGGTATCACTATTGATACTAATTTAATGGAGTTTAGGTTACCGGAAGTTGTTGGCTATAATTCGCAAGAAAAAACTGTGTTTAAAAATTGTTTTCTAGAAGATTATATTTGGCAAATTCAGGTTTACAATCCCCATTTGCTTATGTTAGTGTGACACATGATATAAGGGAAGATCTAATGGTCTGGCTGCAATTTCTTACACACTTTAACGGTAGAGATATGTGGCAAGAGGAATTCATTTTGGACAAAGAATTTCTCTTATTCACTGACTCAATTGGGTCATGTGATTTTGCTGCAGTTTGGCGGTCCCATAGGTGTGCTGACTGTTGTTATCCCAGCTGGCAGGTGAAGGGTTATTTAAAAAAACATAGTTTTACTGGAATTATTTCCAATTATTGTGGCTTTGAAGATTTGGGGTCACAGATTTTAAAAATAAGAGGATACTTGTCAGAACAGATACTAAACTCTATGTTTAGTAATTGCTTAACATACAAGTCTCCGCCAGTCATTGTTCTGCCACATCATATGATCTTCAGATGTCTCTGATTATTTAATTAAAGGCGATTCATGTAGCTGGGAAGGACAGTGACTTGGCAGATTCGTTATCTCGCATGCAGACGGATTGTTTCTTCCAGCTGTTTCCAGATGCCGACCAAATGGGAATACCGTGTCCACCCAATTTATGGGACCTTCTTTAGGGTCCATATCTGAATGTATTAGGAATTCTGTGGCCCAGTCAACCTGGGTTGGATATCAATCGGCCTGGTTACTTTGGCTTTCTTTTTTAAATTCTATCCAAGAACCCGCTGTTTCTTTTTCTGAAGATTTGGTTTTGCTATTTTTTGAAATTTTTTATTTAATAAACAATATTCGTGGTCATATGTACAGAAGACCTCGTCTGGAGTGTAACCCCGGACATTCTTATCGAACTTTGTTCGGTAACAAGTCAAGTTTGTTTTCTTCTTTTGAGTCTGTATTATTTTAGGCAGTATTTTCTGTTACATTCTTTGCAGCTCTTAGAGTTTCTGAGCTGAGTATTTTTCAAGCTTCTAATGTTATTGTTTCTGACACAATGGTAAAAATATATATTGGTCGGTCAAAAATAGACCAACTGGGAAAAGGAAATTGGATCAATCTCTATGCTTGTAGTGGCTCTCTCATTTGCCCAGTAAAATTAATTAACACACAGCACCCCATATTGACAGAAAAACACAGAATTGTTGACATTTTTGCAGATTTATTAAAAAAGAAAAACTGAAATATCACATGGTGCTAAGCATTCAGATCCTTTGCTCAGTATTTAGTAGAAGCACCCTTTTGATCTAATACAGCCATGAGTCTTTTTGGGAAACATGCAACAAGTTTTTCACACCTGGATTTGGGGATCCTCTGCCATTCCTCCTTGCAGATCCTCTCCAGTTCTGTCAGGTTGGATGGTAAACGTTGGTGGACAGCCATTTTGGCAATTGAGACGCTCAATTGGGTTTAAGTCAGGGCTCTGGCTGGGCCATTCAAAAACAGTCATGGAGTTGTTGTAAAGCCACACTTTCATTATTTTAGCTGTGTGCTTAGGGTCATTGTCTTGTTGGAAGGTAAACCTTCGGCCCAGTCTGAGTTCCTGAGCACTCTGGAGAAGGTTTTCGTCTAGGATATCCCTGTACTTGGCCGCATTCGTCTTTCCCTCGATTGCAACCAGCTGTCCTGTCCCTGCAGCTGAAAAACACCCCCACAGCATGATGCTGCCACCACCATGCTTCACTGTTGGAACTATATTGGGCAGGTGATGGGCAGTGCCTGGTTTTATCCACGCATACCGCTTAGAATTAAGGCCAAAAAGTTCTATCTTGGTCTCATCAGACCAGAGAATTTTATTTCTCACCATCTTGGAGTCCTTCAGGTGTTTTTTAGCAAACTCCATGCAGGCTTTCATGTGTCTTGCACTGAGGAGAGGCTTCCGTTGGGCCACTCTGCCATAAAGCCCCGACTGGTGGAGGGCTGCAGTGATGGTTGACTTTCTACAACTTTCTCCCATCTACCGACTGCATCTCTGGAGCTCAGCCACAATGATCTTTGGGTTCTTCTTTACCTCTCTCACCAAGGCTCTTCTCCCCTGATAGCCAGTTCTAGGAAGGGTTCTGGTCGTCCCAAACGTCTTCCATTTAAGGATTATGGAGGTCACTGTGCTCTTAGGAACCCTAAGTGCAGCAAAAACATTTTTGTAACCTTGGCAAGATCTGTGCCTTGCCACAATTCTGTCTCTGAGCTCTTCAGGCAGTTCCTTTAACCTCATGATTCTCATTTGCTCTGACATGCACTGTGAGCTGTAAGGTCTTATATAGACAGGTGTGTGGCTTTCCTAATCAAGTCCAATCAGTATAATCAAACACAGCTGGACTCAAATGAAGGTGTAGAACCATCTCAAGGATGATCTGAAGAAATGGACAGCACCTGAGTTAAATATATGAGTGTCACAGCAAAGGGTCTGAATACTTAGGACCATGTGATATTTCAGTTTCTCTTTTTTAATAAATCTGCAAAAATGTCAACAATTCTGTGCTTTTCTGTCAATATGGGGTGCTGTGTGTATATTAATGAGGAACAAAATGAACTTAAATGATTTTAGCAAATGGCTGCAATATAACAAAGAGTGAAAAATTTAAGGGAGTCTAAATACTGTCTGTCCCCACTGTACATTCGTCCTAATCTTTTTGATTTTTTTCAGGTACATCCCAGGTAATATGGATTGTGGCACACTCTTACATCTTTTGGGCACAACAGAGAGCAAAGAAAAGGGTGTATACTGAAAATTTGGGTTTGGATCCAGAGAAGTTTAGGGTTTTGTGGAGCGGTAGGAGAGGCATGATGTGGGCTGATCTATTTTCAAAATAGGTAGACTACGCCAGCATTTTCCCCCACCAGATGTATTGATTGTTCATCTGGGGGGAAATTATGTTGGGCAACAGAAGACTTTGGATCTCATTTTCAGAATTAGGGACGACTTACACAGTATTCAGCTGTCTTTGCCTCATACTGTGATCTTTTTTTCCCGAGGTGGTTCAAAGGTTAAGGTGGCTTTTCCCTCCTTCAATGCACCTCTAAAATTGGGATGAATATTTTTAACGCAGACTTGAATTCTTGTGTTGAAATGGCCACGGTGTGGGGTTCTGGGGACAGGTGGGTTTAGGCCCACCTGTCTTTTGGAAAGTTATTAATTCTTGAATATATTATATGCAGCCTGAGTCGTAGTGGCTAGGTTGTCTAAAGTTTATGTATTTGAGTTCTTTTATCATGAATTAATCTATTGTTTAAAAACCAATAATAAATGGTGCGGCCTTATTAATTCCAACACTTGTCTGCGTTTTCATTATTAAAGTTAAGTATTTTAGTTAAGGGTTTCCTGCCTGCTGTCCCATGATAGGAAAAGGGGGTTGACGGTTTCAATTCCCCCTTTTACTCATGGGACAGCGCCAGGAATAGGCAGGTTCAAGTCCCCCCTGGGAGCTTCTGGTTCTCAGTGGGAAATTCTGGAACCCCAAAAGGGCTGTAAAAAGGGGTGGTCTGTCGTAACAGGCTCAGTCACCTCAGAAGACAGAGCTGTGGTGTTCCCCTCCCCCCCTCCCCTTATGTCACAGCTGTTGTTATGTGGTGGTGTCACCTTGGTAAAAAAAAAAAAAAGACAAAGGGGGACTGATATATATTTTAAAAGAAAGTAATAAAGTTATTTGGCTATCTATGATGTTAGTGAAATATTGAATTTTTAAGTGGAAAGTTATTGATTCTTGAAAGACGGGAAAAGGGGGAGGTGGTTTCAATTCCCCCTTTTCCTCATGGGAAGGGACAGCAGGAATGGGCACTCAAGTTCCCCCTGGGAGCTCGTGGCTCTCAGGGGGATCTCCTGGTACTCACGTGGTTTGTGAGAGGAATATAGGTGACCTCTCCTAGGTCTCGTGTGCCAGCCATGAAAACCGGATAAATCTGGACAAATCCGGACCCCAAAAAGGGCTATAAAAAGGGGGTTCGGTCCCATCAGGCTCAATCGCCTCAGAAGACGGAGCTGTGGTGTTCCCCTCCCCTTTTGTCGCGGCTGTAGTTATGTGGTAGTGTCACCTTTGTAAAATAAAAAAATACAAACACACATACAAAGATCTAATATGTAGAAAGTAATAAAGTTATCAGATGGTATATTAATGATTATATTGCGTTGAAAGTTATGGAGTCTGGAATATATTATATGCAGCCTGAGTCATAGTGGCTAGGTTGCTTAAAGTTTATATATTTGGTTTTCTTATTAGGAATTAATCTGTTGTTTTTGAAACCAATAATAAACAGCCATGGCCTTATTAAATCCAACACTTGTCTGCGTTTATGTCATTTTTTAAGTTAAGTTTGTTATTTAGGGTTCCTGCCTGCTGTCCCATATATTATATGCAGCCTGAGTCATAGTGGTTAGGTTGTCTAAAGTTTATGTATTTGAGTTATTTTATGATGAATTCATCTATTGTTTTAAAACCAATAGTAAACGTCTGCGGCCTTATTAATTCCAACACTTATCTGTGTTTTCATTCTTAAAGTTAAGTATGTTAGTTAAGGGTTTCCTGCCTGCTGTCCCATGTTTTCTGCTTTCAGTGTGTGAGATGCATGAAAAGCAGAGGGATAAAACTGTAGGAACTGGGCCACACCCCCATGACTTCTTAAACCATCTAGGTCACTTTTTTTAGCAAGCAGATCAATGACAGTTCCCACTGCTAAGCTTCCCAACTCTGGCCACAATTCCAATTTGTTTCACCCTTGACAAGGCCTAATTATGGGGCTTAATGTCCTTGTAAGGACAGCAGTGACTAGGCAGAGCTAGAAACTTAGCTGCACATAGTCCCCAATTGCATAAAGAAGTCAATGGTCAGCTCAGTCCTAAAATTAGTAAATACAGCATGCAAAAAAGCTTTGCTTAAATTACAAGCACTTGTTCACCAAGTCCACCTTTAAAGCCCTGTCACACTGAGGCAGTTTTTAGGTGTTTTAGCTCTAGAAATAGAGGCTGTAAAGTGCCTGAAAACTGCCTCCAACGCTGCCTGAATGTGAAAGCCTGAGTGCTTTCATACTGGGGCGGTGCGCTTGCGAGACCTTAGAAAAAGTCCTGCAAGCAGCATGTATACAGCGCTCCCAAAATGCCCCTGCCCATTGCAATGCACAAGTGTCCCATATCACTACAATATGATCAGCATGACAACTAGTCAATTAGCATTTTCAGAGGGAGCCTACATATTCCTCTTAGCACAAGTTTCCTTGAAGTACTGGTATTCATTTTATCAGTAATAGTTGTATTTCTAATAAGGTGCGATAAAGTACTTTGAGATTGGCAATCACTTGAGTCAGTAAGGCAATGCAAACCTCTGCACTGCAGAATCTTTGACAAGTTGGCTGTAATGGAAAGGGTCTTACTAGAATTTTTTCATAGCAACCATACAAATCTTTCCTCCTAACTGCTATTTAGCGCATTATACCATGTTGTATGCCTATTTAGCCTGGACATTACGGAAATCAAATATTTTGTATATGTCACCTCTATATTATTGGGCACATATACATAAAACCTCATTGAAAAAGACTTAGTTACTGCAATACATGGTGTACACATTGTCATTACTATTTCTGCTTATTCAACAGAAATTGTTAAAACAGCACAAATTAGCATATATTAGTGTGGGTGTATTTCTTTCTCTAGACAGCAAATCAAAGGATAACGACTTTTTTCCTGTCAACGCCACTGACAAACGGGAGCTTGAAAGTGTGCACTAGAAGACAAGTTTTGCTTATTTAAAAGAGCGAGAGGTTAACTATAGTTCTCCCTTTCCTGCTTCAATGTGAAAGATAAGGAGCAGAAGCACACAGTTAATCTTGCAGTGGTAATATTATATAGGGATGTATTTTTCCAAATTTTCTTTTTGTATTTTTGTGATTTTTTTTTTTTTTTTTAGAGAGCTTCAGTTAATTTAGTTGAGTGTATGCTAGTGTTCTCCAATGCTAATGCTGCTAGCATTAGTTTATAGTTAGAAAGGTAAATTTAATTTAATAAATTAATAATAAATTTACTTGTTTTGCATTAAAACTTTTTTTACATTTCATCAATTACTTCCTGGTTTTTGTCCCAGGCCATACTAATGTCATACATCCCAGGAGTCTTCATGGGCATGTTTTTTCTTTTACAGTAACTAGAGAAGGGGCGGAGGGGCTTCCTAAGCTAAGCCCACCCGCCTGACCTAAGAGCAGATGGATTCTATGAGTAAATGCTTCATGAATTATTTGCCCTTCCTCAATATGCCCACAGCTAGAAATGCTAGGGGAGAGTTTTTGAAAGTCATTTCTCAACAAAATTAAGCATGGAGACATGGATGGATGTGTGAAATTGCTTTCAATGTTAAAAATGAATTAAACAGTGTGTAGGAGGGTGGTAGTTGGGGGTAGTAGACAAGGGGTCATGTCCTACATATTTCCCTACTCGTTGGGTGCCAAATAAATGTGAGGTCTACCAGGTGTGGGTTCTTCTGGGCTACACTAGGCACTTTAATTAGGGTCACAGCCTTACACATGGGGTACCTTTACTTGAACAGATGACTGATCTCTAATAAACTCTCTTGGTGTTACTGTACATCACCATAGTCACTGATTTGGGAGGGTCACACAGAGCCCTCGCTCTCTCCACTTGTCCAGCATATCACTGCTACCTCACTCCCAGTAACAGTCTGGCTGTGCACCTAGCGCGGACTCCATTCGTGTACTTCACTTAAAGTGATTGTAAATGATCACCTGGTAAAACAACCCATTCAGTTTAAAATAGAAATGAGAGGAAAGCACTAGATATAAAAAACATAATAAATACCTTTCTTTTCACATTTTTATAAGTCACCACATTCCCTCTGTTCCCTCTGTTCACAGCTGCATAAGAGCTGGGAGAGGAGAGGCAACAGCACACTGATCTTCCCAGTGAAGGGCTGTGCTCAGGATAAGTCTGATCATTGGTGGAGACCAGGCTGAGTTCCCAGCACGGCTAGAGAACTAACCACAGTATGTTCTGCCTAGTGTGGTCAGTTTTTAATAGGAAAGCAGAGGGACTGGCAGGAACACCAGTGATTTCACGCAAAGGAAACAATACAAAGAGAACAGGATACTTATTCAGACAAGTATATGGTACAGCAGGCAAATATCTGGAACATGAAATGTTGGTATAACAAAAACTTTAACTCTTTCTCTTCCAAACCTGTGTACAGGTTAGGGGCCTCTGAAGTGCTGATCTGCTCCCATTGCTATGAGAGAGGGATCATTCATAGAGAGAGTGGCAACAACAACTCCTCCTGCAAAAGGCTATCCCGCCTGTCACATGTACACATTTACGACAGGCTGCTTGGTAGACCTCTGTTACCCTTAGTAACCACTTGCTTTACTCCACACTGTGTTAGCTCTCACACAGATGTCTTTATACCCCAATGTGCCTCAACTAACCTGAGCTGTAGACCATGTGTGCCAGTTACTTGCATTACACCTCTTTAGTAACTTCAGACTAGGCAAGAACAATGTTTCAAAGTTTTTACTTAAATAACTTAGCATGATGACCTTCACATGTAACAGTCCAACATTAAGTAAAGTCTTTGCCTAACATCCCCAGCCCCTAACTTCAGGCTTATGGCTGCCCCAGCATACCTGCATAGGATGAGAGTCCATACTTGGCAGAGTCCATATGAGGTTTTTTTCAGGGAGGACTGGAAATTTCAGTAATCTCCGCTAATAGTGGGAACTCCGACTTCAGCATAAGACTGGCGATCCAGACTCTGGCCGCAGTAATGAGCAATACATTTCTCTAACTTTGAGCACCTTCATCCCCCATTAGGTACAGACCACTGTCGCTTTTATAATGCACAGAACCAGTGCGTCAGGCCCAGAAAAGTCCTCCAACAAAAGAACCAGGAAACACAAATACCCATAACCTTCCCATCTGGAGCAGCGTTAACCATGACATGCCTACAAGTATATTTGGTTTGTGGTGCTCAGACACAGTTTAGTTCCACTATAAAGATGTTTATCTCTTTCACTGCCAGGTTCGGACATTGTGGGGGGGTTCACACACAATCCAGTGGCTGCAGCCACCGAAATTGTGTGTGAAACTGACAGGCAGACTCCTGCCCGTCAGGTGAAAGCATTCAGCCAGCTGAGCTGCCGCCCATTGCTCACACACACCCCCAGTACCAGTGCCCCCCCTCTGCTTGCCCATCTGTGGGCCCGGGAGCAACATAGTGGTGCTGGCCACTGGATGGAGGAGAGCAGACACACGCCCGCTCTCCTCCCCTTCTTATTGTGACCCGGAAAGCAACATCTATGACTTCACTTCCGGGTCAGCCTCTCCGTGTCTCTGGCTAAATTAGCCAGGAAGCTATGTTTTTCAATGCAATCTGCATTGCAAAACATTTAGTGGAGTCCAGAGGAGACATGCAGGGTCTTTTAGATGCTGCATATTTCTGTAAAGGGAACCTGTCACCTAAAAGTAATCACATACGGGACTTTTTGTCCCTATATGATGAAAAAATAAGAAAAAAAGTTACACCCAAGCATATAAACCCCCCCCCCAAATGTTGAGACCCCCCACCCCCACATATATGCATGTACGAACATAAGCGCATGCGTCAGGGGCACCTATGCGTGAAAACATTGATTGCCATACACATGTTATTTATCGCTCCGCACGAGCACAAGACCTCCTCTATAACACTAAACTGATACCTATAGGGGGCTTTTGAAGCGTCACCTATAGAAAATATAGGGTACTGAAGTTTGTTGCCATTTAATGGGCGCACACAAATTTAAGGTTTGACAAGTTGGGTATCTATTTACAGTATCTCACAAAAGTGAATAAACCCCTCACATTTTTCTAAATATTTTACTATATCTTTTCATGTGACAACACTGAAGAAATGACACTTTGCTACAATGTAAAGTAGTGAGTGTACAGCTTGTATAACAGTGTAAATTTGCTGTCCCCTTAAATTAACTCAACACACAGCCATTAATGTCTAAACCGCTGGCAACAAAAGTGAGTACACCCCTAAGTGAAAATGTCCAAAATTGGGCCCAATTAGCCATTTTCCCTCCCCGTGTCATGTGACTTGTTAGTGTTACAAGGTCTCAGGTGTGAATGGTGGGCAGGTGTGTTAAATTTGGTTTTGACGCTCTCACTCTCTCATACTGGTCACTGGAAGTTTAACATGGCACCTCATGGCAAAGAACTCTCTGAGGATTCGAAAACGAAGAATTGTTGCTCTACATAAAGATTGCCTAGGCTATAAGAAGATTGCCAAGACCCTGAACTGAGCTGCAGCACGGTGGGCAAGACCATACAGCGGTTTAACAGGACAGGTTCCACTCAGAACAGGCCTTGCCATGGTCTACCAAAGAAGTTGAGTGCACGTGCTCAGCTTTATATCCAGAGGTTGTCTTTGGGAAATAGATGTATGAGTGCTGCCAGCATTGCTGCAGAGGTTGAAGGGGTGTAGGGGGTCAGTCTGTCAGTGCTCAGACCATACGCCGCACACTGCATCAAATTGGTCATCATGGCTGTCATCCCAGAAGGAAGCCTCTTCTAAAGATGGTGCACAAGAAAGCCCAGAAACAGTTTGCTGAAGACAAGCAGACTAAGGACATGGATTACTGGTTTGGTCTGGTTCAGATGGTGTGAAGCGTGTGGGGCGGCAACCAGGTGAGGAGTACAAAGACAAGTGAGTCTTACCTACAGTCAAGCATGGTGGTGGGAGTGTCATGGTCTGCGGCTGCATGAGTGCTGCCGGCACTCAGGAGCTACAGTTCATTGAGGGAACCATGAATGTCAACATGTACTGTGACATACTGAAGCAGAGCATTATCCCCTCCCTTCAGAGACTGGGCCGCAGGGCAGTATTCCAACATGATAATGACCCCAAACACACCTCCTAGATGACCACTGCCTTACTAAAGAAGCTGAGGGTAAAGGTGATGGACTGGCCAAGCATGTCTCCAGACCTAAACCCTATTGAGCATCTGTGGGGCATCTTCAAGCAGAAGGTGGAGGAGTGCAAGGTCTCTAACATCCACCAGCTCTGTGATGTCGTCATGGAGGAGTGGAAGAGAATTCCAGAGGCAACCTGTGAAGCTCTGGTGAACTCCATGCCCAAGAGGGTTAAGGCAGTGCTGGAAAATAATGGTGGCCACACAAAATATTGACCCTTTGGGTCCAATTGGACATTTTCACTCAGGGGTGTACTCACTTTTGTTGCCAGCGGTTTAGACATTAATGGGTGTGTGTTGAGCTATTTTGAGGGGACAGCAAATTTACACTGTAATAGGGCGTACACACGGTCGGACTTTGTTCGGACATTCCGACAACAAAATCCATGGATTTTTTCCGACGGATGTTGGCTCAATCTTGTCTTGCATACACACGGTCACACAAAGTTGTCGGAAAATCCGATCGTTCTGAACGCGGTGACGTAAAACACGTACGTTGGGACTATAAACGGGGCAGTGGCCAATAGCTTTCATCTCTTTATTTATTCTGAGCATGCGTGGCACTTTGTCCATCGGATTTGTGTACACACGATCGGAATTTCCGACAACGGATTTTGTTGTCGGAAAATTTTATCTCCTGCTCTCCAACTTTGTGTGTCGGAAAATCTGATTGAAAATGTCCGATGGAGCCCACACACGGTCGGAATTTTCGACAACACGCTCCGATCGGACATTTTCCATCGGAACATCCGACCGTGTGTACGGGGCATTATACAAGCTGTACACTCACTACTTGTAGTAATTGTAGCAAAGTGCCATTTCTTCAGCCTCTTCTACCTTCTCTGCATTCAATAGAAATAGAGTGGAGGAGTAAAACCACTGTCAGGTTTTTATTCCCATCTGTGCCTGCATTGGGGAGATTTCCTCTGACGTACTGTCCTAATGATACCTGTCACTAACAAGAAGTAATGGTAAATCTCTTACATGGGCACACAGAGGTATAAAAAACCTTATTTCACTAAATGGGAAGGGGTTAGAACTTTTATTGAGGTGCTGCTTGTGTTTTCCTGCCCAGATGGCATTTTTTCTCCTATTTTTGTTCTGGTGTCACAGGAAAATCTGGGCTTTACAATGACCTGTGAAAGACACCTAATTAATTGTTCTAATTATAACTTTTTCACCCTAATATACGTTATATTTCAGCTGCTAAGTTTGGTTATTCCAATTTAAAGGGTGCATATTTGTCCACAGTCAGTGTCTCACAGAGCACTAAAACATGAGATCATATAGGGTCCGGAAATGGCAGCGCCCCTATTATTGTCGTTCCTGGCTCTGAAATCACTAAACTCTGTAACTCTGACAGACATTGATATATTACTAGCCTAAATCTCATTCAAGACCCTAAATCACATTTAAAAGAATTAAAAGCTGCCTTCAGTTTTGGAGAATTATTGCTATACAATGATTGCTCCTTTATAATACTTTAACTTTGAAAAGCTTACATTTTCAACACCTTAGAGAATGCATACTCCATGCCCTTAGTACAGAGAGCTGAGAGAACAATAGTTGAAAAGATGTGTTTTCAGATTCTGGACACGTAATCAGAATTGTTCTACCCTAATAACTACATGAACCAAAAAAAATAAATAAATAACGCCAACACAATAATTTTATACTGTTCAGCATTCTCATTCGGGTAATAATAGTTGTTTAGGTGTGCAATTTCATACTGACATCCAATGCTCCATTTAATGTCCAATGCTCCATTTAGTGTCAAATGCTATATTTAGTTGGTACAAAATCAATAAAGTCAAACACATTTAATTATAAAACTTAACAGGACAAATCATTTTACCTTTGGAAATGCTTGTAATACTTATGATGGGTATGAAGGGCTCATTTCAGAAGTATCTAGGGAAGGGCTGGATCCAAGGAGCTGCTGGGGTGAACTGCACCCCCCAGATTTTAGTATGGTCTCCCCCTTAGGATCAGTGGCAATCAGTAGGGCCAACCCTATAATGAAGCACCAACCTGGCACAGCTGAAGCACAGCAGCCACTGTCAGTGCAGTGTTCAGCACGAAGACAGCTCTGCCACGAAGTGTGTAGGTGGGGTGTAGCGTGGTGCAGTGGAAATAATTCACACAGGCAGGTGCACTAATAAACTTGTATTGAAGCAATGCAGCAATAATTCATGGTGGGAAGATTGCCCAACCAAGTGCACTCACAGTTAGATCAACCTGAAAGGGGTTCAGCCAGACTGGCAGCATCTGTGGAGAGGGACAGAGTGCAGCCTGGCCATCTCGTGCCCAGTCAGGAAGATGTCCAGAAGAGAGGAGACCCTATACTTTCCCTCCTCGTCAGGAATCTTTCCATGGCCTTTCACACTGTGCCGCCTGGGGTGTCAGCAGTAAAGCGGTGCTATTTTTATCGCCGCTTTACTGCCGTTTTAGCGGCGCTATTAAAACCGTCCGCTAGCGGCCGAAAAGGGGTTAAATCCGCCCGCAAAACGCCGCCAGATCGGCGTTCTGCCGGCGGTATCGCAGCACTGCCCCATTGATTTCAATGGGGAGCAGCGGTGGAGGAGCGTTGAGTTCACCGCTTCTTCACCACCCCAACTTTTTCTGATGCCCTGCCAGCGCACCGCTCCAGTATGAAAGCCCTCGGCTTTCACACTGGAGTGAATGGAGCAGCTGTTCTAGGGCAGTTTGCAGGTGCTATTTTTAACGCTATAGCGCCTGCAAAATGCTCCAGTGTGAAAGGGGTCTAACAGACGAGGTACCTTTCCCTACACTACCCACTTGTATAAAGCTCTGTAACAGATTATAAAGAAAGAATTGAGCTAGGTGCGTGATAAATAAAACATGTAAATTACTAAAATAAACCGTGAAGGATATCCTGCTGCTAGGCACTATAACCCCGATATAGGGCACAGAGAGATAAAAAGTGCAGCGCCGGATAATAGACCAATAATTACCAAGTGAATAAAATGTGTAGGCTTAAACTAATATAAAGCATATAAAAATGAATCATGATCAAAAATAAGAAACATCCAGTGAAAAAAATAGTTCATACGTAAATAATGTGTTGAAGAAAATTTGTGCATAATGAAACACAAAATGCAACAACAAAAAAGTTCATAAGTGAAAGTGTCCCAGCGAAAGAATTCCGATACAGGACCCTGGATCTGTATTCTCCACCACTTGTTCTGCCCGTCACCTTTCAACAAATAATGGAGGCTTACCAGAAAGCCTGCGACCGCCCTTCTCAGAGGGGTCAAGTCAGTCTTAGTAGAAACAGTAGGGACACTGTTAAGGACTCACTTCTCTCATGGATGACCAGCTGGCGTCAATAAGGAGTAAATTCCATGGCGCACTCACAGGAGACAAGTGCTGCGCACCGATGGACAACTGAAGGGACAGGAGCAGCACGCCAATGAGCATCCACTTCCAAAGCATTCGATGGATTATCCAAGAAAGGTAAGGAAGAAAAAGACCCCAGTAGTGCAGAGATTCCTTTGATTGTTTATTCAAACAAAAGTCCCAATACAATAAAACGTTCCTTGCAAGGATACAGATAAAATGCTCTGCTAGTATCTAAAAACAAAAATGTGCATGCGCCGTGCGTGTATACGCAGCAAACACTCTCTCTCTCACCCATTACATCAGTCACCTCTATCTTGGAGACATAGGGATGGGCATCAGGTTTATCAAGGTCACAGTGATGGGCGTAACCATTGTGACAATAATGGTGGCCAGAGTCACCATTTGGTTTATACCAGGAACAGATTTGCTCCTCTGGCTAACGATACCGGGGAGCATTTTTCTAGTTCTGGAGAAGGCTGCAGCACCCCCCATCCATCCCAGAGCCAAGATATGGTGGAAAACCATTTTGGACAGGATTTTCAGTTGGTCGGCAGGGGAAGAAACAAACTAAATGGCGACGCAAGACAGGGAGCAGAGGGGGGAGGAACCTTCACTCCAAAAAGAAGGAGAATTTAGATACAAATGGAATTATAAACCTTAGTTCTAATGCCGCGTACACACGGTCGGACTTTCCGGCATACTTGGTCCGGCGGACCAGAGTGTGCCGGACAATCCGCCCGTGTGTGGGCGGCGGCGGACTTTTCCGGCGGACTTCTTCCCAAAAGCCCGCCGGACCTAGATTTCAAACATGTTTGAAATCTTTCCGTCGGACTCAGTTTCGGGCGGAAAGTCCGCTCGTGTGTGTGCTGGTCCGACGGAAAGCCCGCTCGTGTGTAGGCTGGTCCGACAGACCAAATACGACACGAGGGGATGGTATTGCATCTCGCGCTCGCTGCAATAGGAAAAACAAATCTTCCTATTGCGGCGAGCGCGGGGCATACCAGGCCCTTAGGTCTGGTATGGATTATAAAGGGGAACCCCGCTACGCCGAAAAAACGGCGTGGGGTCCCCCTAAAATCCATACCAGACCCCGATCCGAGCACGCAGCCTGGCCGGTCAGGAAAGGGGGTGGGGACGAGCGAGCGCCCCCCCCCCTCCTGAACCGTACCAGGCCGCATGCCCTCAACATGGGGGGTGGGTGCTTTGGGGGAGGGGGGCGCCCTGCGCCCCCCCCCCCAAAGCACCTTGTCCCCATGTTGATGAGGACAAGGGCCTCTTCCCGACAACCCTGGCCGTTGGTTGTCGGGGTCTGCGGGCGGGGGCTTATCGGAATCTGGGAGCCCCCTTTAATAAGGGGGCCCCCAGATCCCGGCCCCCCACCCTATGTAAATGAGTATGGGGTACATGGTACCCCTACCCATTTACCTAGGAAAAAAGTGTAAGTAATAAAACACACCACACAGGTTTTTAAAATATTTTATTAAACAGCTCCGGGGGGGTCTTCTTCCGGCTTCGGGGGTCCCTCCGCTTCATCTTCTCCCGGCGTCCGGTTGGTTCTTCTCCGCTCTCCGGCCTCTTCTCCCGGTGTCGCAGGTCTTCGGCCGGCCCCTCCGCTCTCTTCATGTAGCTCTATTGCGAGCGGAGGTCCGGACTTCTGGGCTTCTTGGCTTCTTGGCTTCTTGGCTTGGCTTGGCTTCTCTTCTCTTCCCCCAGATGTTGACACGACGCTCTCTCCGGCTGGACTGGTCTCTGAGGGCTGCGTTGTGACTTATATAGGCGGAGACCCCGCCCCCATATGATGTCACAGTCCCTGGGCATGCTGGGACTGTGACGTTTTAGGGGGCGTGGTCGGGGGGCGTGGTCGACCACGCCCCCTAAAACGTCACAGTCCCAGCATGCCCAGGGACTGTGACATCATATGGGGGCGGGGTCTCCGCCTATATAAGTCACAACGCAGCCCTCAGAGACCAGTCCAGCCGGAGAGAGCGTCGTGTCAACATCTGGGGGAAGAGAAGAGAAGCCAAGCCAAGCCAAGAAGCCAAGAAGCCAAGAAGCCCAGAAGTCCGGACCTCCGCTCGCAATAGAGCTACATGAAGAGAGCGGAGGGGCCGGCCGAAGACCTGCGACACCGGGAGAAGAGGCCGGAGAGCGGAGAAGAACCAACCGGACGCCGGGAGAAGATGAAGCGGAGGGACCCCCGAAGCCGGAAGAAGACCCCCCCGGAGCTGTTTAATAAAATATTTTAAAAACCTGTGTGGTGTGTTTTATTACTTACACTTTTTTCCTAGGTAAATGGGTAGGGGTACCATGTACCCCATACTCATTTACATAGGGTGGGGGGCCGGGATCTGGGGGCCCCCTTATTAAAGGGGGCTCCCAGATTCCGATAAGCCCCCGCCCGCAGACCCCGACAACCAACGGCCAGGGTTGTCGGGAAGAGGCCCTTGTCCTCATCAACATGGGGACAAGGTGCTTTGGGGGGGGGGGGCGCAGGGCGCCCCCCTCCCCCAAAGCACCCACCCCCCATGTTGAGGGCATGCGGCCTGGTACGGTTCAGGAGGGGGGGGGGCGCTCGCTCGTCCCCACCCCCTTTCCTGACCGGCCAGGCTGCGTGCTCGGATCGGGGTCTGGTATGGATTTTAGGGGGGACCCCACGCCGTTTTTTCGGCGTAGCGGGGTTCCCCTTTATAATCCATACCAGACCTAAGGGCCTGGTATGCCCCGCGACGGGGCTCGCAAGGTGTCAATCTAGCCGATAAAAGCGGCAAGATTGACATCCTTTTCTAGTCCCGTCGCACCTGAGTCACGTTCAAAATGAACGGACTTGTCCGTGTGTGGGCAAGTCCGTTCATTCTGAAAGTCCGCCGGAACTCCGGCGAAAGTCCGTCGGAAAGACGGGCGGACTTAGCCCGCCGGAAAATCCCGGCGTGTGTGGGCAAGTCCGTTCGTTTTAAAGTCCGGCGCACCTGGCGGACAAAGTCCGTCGGAAAGTGTGCCGGACCAAGTAGGATAGAAAGTCCGCTCGTGTGTACGCGGCATAAGGAATTATCAAGGGAGGAACTACTAACTTTAAATAAAGGTTTAAAATTTGCACCACTTCGGAACCTCAGTAAGTTCCAAACTTTTATAGATGTCCAGAAACACATGCGTAGACTCAATATAAAAAGGTATATTTTGAGCAATCCAGCTAGACAATTAACTAGGGAAGCGTCTGTTATTGTCCACTCAGGGATGTCCAGTGCTTCACTTTTTAACCCCCCCGGGGAATTTGGCACCTAATGTCAATGTGTTTCGAGATTTGGTAGGATGATAGGCATAGGATGCTCATTGGCGTGTGGCTCCTGTCCCTTTGGTTGTCCACCGGTGCACAGCACTTGTCTCCTGTGACAGCGCCATGGAAGTTATTCCTTATTGACGCCAGCTGGTCATCCATGAGAGAAGTGAGTCCTTAACAGTGTCCCTACTGTTTCTACTAAGCCTGACTTGACCCCCCCGGTCGCAGGCTTTCTGGTAAGCCTACATTATTTGTTGAAAGGTGACGGGCAGCACAAGTGCTGGAGAACACAGATCTAGGGTCCTGTATCGGAATTCTTTCGTTGGGACACTTTCGCTTTTTTGTTGTCACATTTTGTGTTTCATTATGCATGTATTTTCTTCAACACATTAATTACGTATGAACTATTTTTTTCACTGGATGTTTTTTTATTTTTGAGCATGATTAATTTTTATATGCTTTATATTAGTGTAAGCCTACACATTTTATTCACTTGGTAATTATTGGTCTATTATCCGGCCCTGCACTTTTATTTATACATTTGTATAAAGCTCTGCCTGAATCAAGATGGCTACCAGCATCCAACCGTGTTGCTTCCCCAGTGACCCAGGAAACCATAGAGGAACCAGGTTCCTCCTGGCTTCCTCTTCAGCTGCAGGTAAGCGCCACCTGAAGTGAAGGAAACAAACTCCACCTGCCTACAAGTGGGAAGCCTGAACTTCAGGAGAGTAAATCTCCTCAACAAAGAAAAATAATTGATGGCTTCATTTTCCCACCTTACTCTAGTTCCCCCAAAAGTGTATTCTGCATGTTTCTGATGTCATGCTTAAAAAAAAAAAAAATTCACAAATTTTTTTTTTTCTTCATCATATGTGAGGAGCAGCCAGATTCAGTCACATGTTGGCTACTGTTAGCCAAGAAGTCACTGTCTTTTTGGCTTCAGGCACTGAATGAAAAATAAATAAATAAATACAAATTTAAAGTAGAATGCCATTCTAAATTTATGGTAACCTAGAGTGCTTGAATCGACTTTTCCAATTTTAATTTTTATGCTTTGTTCTTGTAGCCAAATGTCAGGAAGTGAGGAAGAGTGGTCCAGCATCTGGTCCACCTCTTCATTTTTTTTTTTTGCTTTCTTATTCTTCCCTGCTCTCCCCTTTTTTTTTTTCTTTTTTTTTCATGGCATCTGGTAAGTTACAGCTGACATACACCTTGTGGTACTACTATTAGGAAGTTGTGAGTCACATCTGTCATTATACGGATGTTTTACTGCTGCTGATGATTTAAGGATGTAATTCATGTTGGAATAGATGCTAATTGAAACTGTGGCTTAATTTTTACTGATGTCAGGGTCCCTTACCTTACTGTATTGTCCAAATACTTTTTGGTTTCTCCCACCTCATATGTTCTTTTATGTTTAAAAAGTTAAATAAACTTTATTCTTAAATAAAAAAAAATAGATGGCAATGCAATGTACTGTACACCAAATAATCCCACAGCAAGAACAGCTTAATCGCTTTTAATAGCCTGAGAGATAATCCGGCAGGTGCAAGTGTCACTTCCCCTAATAGGAGATATACACATCATGGCAGATAGTGATGTAGACACTGGAAGAAACAGAAGAAGAGAGAAGAAATGTCATGTGACCACGGATTCAATTAAAGTGGTTGCTAAGCCACTTCTATAAAAAGCTCCCATCCCCTCTGTCTTATAACAAAAGGTGTCCCTGTGCCTGTGTTATTTAATAAATATGCTTATCTGTACCGATAACACTGCGTCTTTCTGCTCTCAGGTGCCTCTTCTCTCTCCTCTCCTCTTCCCGGCTGACCGTTCTGGTGGGCGGGGCCAAGCACTGCTGCTGACGTCAGCCAGGGAGGAGAGAAGAGAGACAGCCAAGGAGTCACATGATCGCAGGGAGCCGCTGTGTTATCGGTACAGATAAGCATATTTATTATATAACACAGACACAGGGGAACTTATTGTTATAATACAGAGGGGATTGGAGCTTTTAATTTTAAATATGGAAGAAGCAGGTGCAGAGGGGGCGGGCGCTGACATGAGCAGACAGGCAGGGAGGGGAGGGGCAGAGAACAGAGGAGAGGACACAGGAGACAGAGAGCAGAGCTGTGGATGATGTAGGCACGTAAACTTACCAGGGTGTCAGGGCTCAGTAGCAATGAAAAAATATGGTCAGTTTACAGAGGGGAGGGTATAGCCAGGCAAGATCAGCCAGGTTTTTTAGGTGTTACAGGGGGCCAAATTACACAGCACAAGCACTATGCTGTTTAAATGCTTTAAGGGAACAGGATCTGTTTTTTCTTTTTTCGGGTTAACAAACACTTTAAATAAAATGGGCATTTTTTTTTTCATACTAGCAGTTAGTTGAAGGGGTTGAGAGGGAAGGATAGAAGGAGGGGTTATTAATAATAGTTGGATTTTAAATGAAACAAACAAAAAAAAGGTTTGTTTACGTTTATTGACAACTAAGTAGAAGTTTAAGCCATTATCCAAAATCATAAAATATTTGAATTATTTAATATTTAATAATAAATTCTGATGCACAGCTGGCATTCCTCTGAGTGATCCAATGGAGGACAAAAGATAGGTAGATCTTAAATAACAAATTTCTCTTCAGGTACAATATATAAACATATGGCAGTCATTTACATAAGCACAAAGAGAAAGCAAACTCTCGCCGTATATTCATATTGTAAGCCATTTTGAAATAAAAACATTAATTACTTTGTTCTCCCTTTTCTGTTCACTAATAATATTCAGAAAATGTTTCGGTTGCTCTCACCTTTCATACTCACATCTGTTTGTCTGAAGTTTCCATTGTTTGGTCATGGCTGCCTTTTATTATCTTGTCTATTGGTATGAGATGCCATTAGGATTTCAAAAATATCACAAACAGTGACAATGAGGATTGAATGGTCTGTGTTATGTCAAAACGCTTTTAAGCTAGAAAATTCTAAGTAGTATAATTAGCTGTCTTAAATGCAATGCCCATTTGTATGCCCATTGCTGCACTTTGTTTTCAACCTCCCTATTTTTTTTTTTTCTCGTTATAATAGTAGTGTAATAAAAAGTAACATAAAATGTTCTGACACATTGTTTATGAAAGTTAAAGATATTGACAAGTTGTCTTCTTCTTTGAAATAATTGTTTTGCCATCACTATTGCGTTATCATCTCCAAAATGATAACTCTACAAACAAAATGTAACACATTGGAAAAACTAAAATATATAAAAAGCTTGTTTTGTAAGGATTTAAAAGAGCGGAAAAACAAGGATAAGGTGCACCGATCGGCTCAATATAAATAGGCAATTTAAATTTTAAGAACTGCAAAGCAATTCTATACCACATACTATCCAATTTTTTTGCAATTACAGGACACTCCCTAGAAATCAATAGTAACCCCCACACACTCCAGTTGCTTCATTGTTCAACAATTCCTTGTTCCCACCGGTTGTGAAAACCTCAGTTGTTTTATTAGGGAATAGATAAAGGTTTATATTGAATTAGGCATTTTCTCAACTATAGAGGCATACTAAGCCCACTCTATTTTCTTCAACAGCTCAAAATACCTCCCTCTGCACTCTTCCTCTTACATAGCATTTTGCATTTCTTAAATACTTTAAAATAGGGACATATGATAATACCACAAGAACTGATTTAAAAACAGATACATGCGGGGCACAATTTAGAGAGGTGGAACTATGCCTACTACTTGACCTTAGAGATCACTGAGGAGGACTGGAATAATTGGACCTCTAGAGTACATAGGGAAATACATAACGCTAATTATAAAGTTCTTTCTCACTGGTATCTGTTGCCCACCAGGCACACCAAAATTTACCCAAAGACATCTCCCTTATATTTTAGAGTGTGTGGTCAGATTAAGCACCATGCTCCACTTCTAGTGGACCTGCTGCAAAATAAGACGTTCTTATGAAAGGATGCAGGAAAAAAAATGTATATATATGTAAAATGTAAAAAAAAAAAAATATATATATATATATATATATTTACTATAAATTATAATCCTGAGCACAGCTTTCTTAACCAATTGCCTACTGGGCACTTTTACCCACTTCTTACCCAAGCCAATTTTCAGCTTTCAGCATTGTCACAATTTGAATGACAATTGTGCGGTCATGCAACTGTACCCAAACATAATGTTTATCATTTATTTCACACAAATAGAGCTTTATTTTGCTGAAATGTAATCACCACTGGGATTTTTTTTATTTTTTTGCTAAATAAAAAAAATAAAGACTGAAAAAGTTGAAAAAGTAAGTTTTCATAGTTTTGCAAAAAAAAAAACTTTTGTAAAATTTTGCAAACAGGTAATTTTCTCCTTCACTGATGTGCACTGATGAGGCTGCACTGATGTGCACTGATAGGCTGTACTGATGAGGCGGTACTGATGAGGCAGCACTGATGGGCATTGAGGGGCACTGATGGGGTGGCACTGGTGGGCACTAATGAGGAGGCACTGGTGGGCACTGATGAGGCTACACTGATAGGCACTGATAGGTGGCACTGATAGGCAGCACTGATGGGCACAGATATGTGGCACTGGTAGGCAGTACTGATTGACAGCACTGATGGGCACTTATTGGCAGTACTGGTGGGCACTGTTGGGACTGCACTAATAATCAGGAAACTGATAATCAGTGCCCTAATTATCAGTGTACATGTCCCTTTTTAGAGAAGCCAGTTATTGTCTCTCTTCTCCTCTCCTCATACTTTCAGCATGAGGAAAGGAGTGGCGATAACCAACTTCTGTTTAGATCTGTGATCAGCTGTGATTCGACACAACTGATCACATGGTAAACAGCCGCTGGATAATGTGGTAAAGATCCAGACACTGTGATCACAGAGCGCCCCACCCACGCCCGCAGTGGGCACGATCCCAGGAGGCCATCATATGGCAGCCTCCTAGAACTAGAGAACCATGCTGTAGCCGTTGGCTATAGCGTGGCCAGCAAGTGGTTAAAGAGAGCCTTGTACTGTGGTAGAAGTGCTCCCTGCAGCTGGTCATTTCCCCATTATTGACTTACCATTTCTAGTTCTGTACTACATGGCAAAGGATTCCCAGAGCACCATGGGTTAGCTAAAGAGAAAGCACAGCAGAAGTTAAAGTTGTGCTAAAATCTAAATGTAATTTGCTGCAGCTTAAATTAGGTGGCTGCATTCAATTTTTTTAAGGTTTATTTTCCTTTATTTTCATCTGGTGATCTAACCAGTAACACACTTCCTGTCTTTGAGTGTCTCCAATCTGCAGACGAGCACCAGAGGCATTTTTGGACAACAGCATTGTCAATCTGGGGATAGGGTAGTGTGAGATGGACTTGACTGACAAATTAAAGTCAAACACTAGCTAACACTTTTAAAGTAGTTACAGTTTTTTTTTTTTTCATTTTTGGATAAAGGTTTTACATAAATAAATTAAAGCTGACCATTGTAAGCACCCCTTTCCGTGTCAAATGATCTGTCTCCTGGCTGGATCAGCATGTGAAAACAAAATAAAAAATAAATAAAAAGGAAACATTTGCAGCCATCATATCCAAGAACTGGTAAGCTACAACATATTTAGTTTTTGTTTTGAGGTTTAAGACCGCATTAAAGTGGTAATAAATCCAATTCTTAGATGTGATGGCTGCATTAGTTTTCCCTTTAGACTTTCTTCATTTTAGATTCACCAAGTGATCCTGCCAGTAAGTCAACTGATCAAGCTGTCCTGCAGATGTAATAATCAAAGAGTTGAGGCAAGCCATTTACCACTGACAGGGGTGCTTACAATGTAAAAGAAAAGAAACTGTTCCCCTCCCTCCCTGCAGTCTACTGGGACATGTCACAGGTCCCAGAAGATTGCCAGGCCATTCAGCAAGCACAGCCTGACTCGCGTACTGCGCACCCGGCTGTGAAGCTGCACACAGTTGCAGTGTCAGTGGCAGGGAGAGGAGAGGGAGAGAAGCGATGATTCAGGTGACCAGATCGCTGCACTGTGGGACAGGTGAGTGTGTGTGTTTATTAAATGTCAGCAGCTACACTTTTTGCATCTGCTGACTTTTAATAAACACAAAAACGACTGGTGCGCCTCTTTAAGCTTCAATTTGTTAGTAACAAAAAATAGAAAGCAGAGCTAAAAAATAAATAATTGAGACTAAAAAGCCCTAAAAAGTGCTATAAGCAAGCCTAAAATAATAATAGTTCAAATATCTGTGCAAGCAAATAGGTAAAGTGCAAAAAAGTGCCTCAACTCTATATGTGTGTAGAAAGATGCTTGGCTAAATAGAGAGCAAGTTAGAACACAGTGCTGCAGCTGCTCTCTATGCCCTCACTGAACTGACATGCTGGATCTGGCAACACTGTCTGCCTCCCACCAGCAGGGGGAGCAGACAAACCAAAGGAGCTTAGTAGACGTGTATGTTAGACACATTGGACTGTGGGAGTTGGAGTCTGAAATGGGAACCATGCTGTGGAATCCTATGGACCATTGCACTACTGTACCCACAAGGAGACAGTGAAAGGAAGGAGAAAAGGCTGTATTTCCCAGGCTGCAGACCAAGGAGCTTCCTCTTTTGCTGCATGTAGAACAAAGAGAGAACACCTGCCTTTTCTGGGTGTGTGCACACCTCACACAAGCCCACGACCTGAACTAGAGATCAGGGGGTCCTGTGTGCTGGGGACCAATGAGAGGCAATTTGGAGTGTGCAGAGGCTGAGGACTAAGCTATTAGCTGAACACAGATCTTTGCAACAGAGAGACTGGAGTGCTCTATACCTGTGGGCTGAGGACTGGAGCCATTGCAGGCAGATCCATAGAACATCTGAACAGCTGCACCATTGCTGCCATTGTTTGGTTATGATTAATTGCTGAAGTTAGGGCTCAATGCATGAACCTTTTCCCCCACTGTGGTTCTGTATGGTGTTCCTATGCTGTTTTATTCAGGATTAATAAAGAGGATTTTAGTGATTCAGTGTGGCCATCCAAACTTTCTTTTGCTCATTACACATGTGTGCAAACTGGGCCTGCACACATGCTGGAAGTGTATGGGGTGTTGGGTTGAGTGGACCTACCTAGTGCGGGAACTGTATTTATGTTCACTGCCATAAAGAGTCTGGGCCCCATCATTAGCCGGCTGAAAAAACTAGAGCAAAGGACTGTTTTGTTAGATAGCTGCTGTATTTGGACTTCATTTGCTGCCACAAGTAAGGGGAGACTTCTACCATACCTGGATCTCAGTATAGTTATGGTATTTCCTCTAGCAGCATATTACCTGGCAGGAAAGGGGGGGATTCCTCCATTCACATTGTTTGCTGGCTGAATGAAAAATCTATCTTTCTACGGCTAGCTTTAGACTGTGTGTGAATGGTTTATTCTCCTGAGTAAAATAGATATATTCACTTTCAAAATTTGTTATGTAAATCCCTTTGATTTTATATGCCTAAAATACCCTACACACCAGCTATAAATGTACACATAATGGCTTCTGCTCAATAATAAATTACAATCAAGGTTACACAAATGAAGAAATCTGGACGGATGCTTACCTGGGATCTTCCAAATACAGGTATATCCTTATTCATAACAAATAGTATTCATAAAAATAGCCAAGAAAAACATAAATGGGGGAGGTAAAAAGATGGCTAATGCGTTTCACACTATATTAGTGGTTCCTCATAACTCCAAGCAGAGTCCTGTGTTTTGTGCTTCCCTGGAGCAGCGGGTCTGTGTTAATTATAATCAAGGTTAGTTTGCACTACAGTATTCAGACACCTTGGAGGATTCTGTAGATGAAAATGTTCTAATCTTTATTTTACCTTGTGTTGTACATCCTTTAACATGACTTGTGTTACTTTGGGAATTAGAGAATTGAAAATAAAATACTGAAAATTATCCAAGACACAGCAAGAAAACAATCAATTGCACACTGTGAACTCCTTCCAGGAGCAGCCTTCAGGTGCAACTGTTCAGTGTACCACAAGTACCGCAGCCTAATCATGTACTGTATTTATTCCGTGTCCTTATCTTGTCTGATTGCAGCTACAAATCAGAGGTAATGCCCTTTATTTGTGTTCTATTTATTTAAAGTCTAATTCTTTCATTAAGTTTGCTGTTTAAAGTTACATCTTGCTGAGAATCATGGAATGTACAATAGTCTGGGTATAAATCCATAGTGCAACTCATAGGACAGGCATCTAGGATGAGGGGCTAAACATTTCTAATGCATGGGAATCAAAAGTTTGCATGCTTGACTACTTTAAAATGAAGCTATTGTATGATAGTATCAATTCCCTAACTAAGAAATATTTAAATATTGGTAATCCCAATTGGTCATTTTTTTCTTTCATTTTGGATAGAGTGAGGCTTGGTTCACACTGCTGTGACATGGCATCCAACTTGTGAGACCCCAAGTTGCATGACATGTCAAATTCAATGTTTCCCTATGAGAGCTGTCTTAACTGATACTACAGTCGCTCCGATTTTAGAAAAGGTTCCTGCTACTTTGGTCTGACTTGGGTGTGATTTCAGCCCTTGTACAGGCTCCTAAATAGAATCCAAGTCAGATCAAGTCAGAAGGAAGTTGTATGACTTTGCCCTCGCAGCAGTGTGCACCGAGCCTAATGCCCCGTACACACGGTCGGATCTTCCGACGGAAAATGTGTGATAGGACCTTGTTGTCGGAAATTCCGACCGTGTGTAGGCTCCATCACACATTTTCCATCGGATTTTCTGACACACAAAGTTTGAGAGCAGGATATAAAATTTTCCGACAACAAAATCCGTTGTCGGAAATTCCGATCGTGTGTACACAAATCCGACGGACAAAGTGCCACGCATGCTCAGAATAAATAAAGAGATGAAAGCTATTGGCCACTGCCCCGTTTATAGTCCCGACGTACGTGTTTTACGTCACCGCGTTTAGAACGATCGGATTTTCTGACAACTTTGTGTGACCGTGTGTATGCAAGACAAGTTTGAGCCAACATCTGTCGGAAAAAATCCTAGGATTTTGTTGTCGGAATGTCCGAACAAAGTCCGACCGTGTGTACGGGGCATGAGAAAGGTTATAAGATTTTTTGCCATCTATGTCCCATTCCCCTTCAATTTCCCTTCACTTCCTGTCCCATAACCAAAACAGAAAGTGAAAGGAAATCCCTGCAAAGTGAGGAAACCCTGGTATGTCACCAGGATCACCAGAACTAGTGTCCCCATTAGAAGATTGGGTTGTTCTCATATTAACCCAAAATTTGGGATTTTCTTTTATTTTCACTTTTGATGATAAACAGGACAGATATAGAGGGTGCATAAATAATAATAAATAATAATAATAAAAGCTGAGATTTTTCTAATCCCTCTCCATTCTAACAAGACAAAAAAAGTTTTGCCTTTAGTCACACTTTAATATTTTAACTCTTCTATGAATTATTATTAGACTTCAGCTTTGCAAAGCATTCTTTCCCATTTTTTCTGTGTTGTATTGAATTGCATTAGATTACTATTGTTATGTAGAATGTTGATGTCTAGTGGCAGTTAAGAGCCACTGCAACTTGTTTACTTATGTGATTTGGTATTTACCTCTGTCTTCCTCTCCTGTTTAGTGCTATTTAGTTTAATCCTAGCTAGGCTCTCTCTGTTAATTCTATATTCTATGTTCCCTCGGCCAGTGCTAGTACAGAGACAGGGCTTAATCTTCTTACACTTCAAAGGACTAGAAAAACTTCTTCTGTTCCGCAATTAGCTGAAGTAAAATTGCATTAGATTCAACTTATGCATCTTATTAAAGAGTTAAGCTGCCAGTGGATGGTGGCAGGTCAGAAGGTGACCATATTGTCCAGACAGACAGGGTCTAAGGAGGTATGTCAATGCATAAGTTGGTATTTGAAAAAGAACGCGCAGAGTAGATTGAGATGTGGAACTGTTCACAACCCTGCAGGTGAATAGAGAATAAAAACAAATCCAAAGCATGAGTTGAGTACCTATTATAAAAAGCCTTAATAAATAGATAGGGATGTGTAATTGTATTTGTTTTGTAAACCTCGTATTGGGATTTTAAAGGCAATTTAAACAGAACGAATTATTGTTTACACAAATGTCCTTCGTTGTTTTTTGTACATATGTTTATATGCAATACCAATATTGATGTTCTGATGTACTGGTCCGAGTGCTCTCCTAGATTCAGATCTCCCAGATCTATGAGCTCTCATGTACATACCTGAAACAGAAAGGTCTCTACAATCCTGTTTGGGGCCTACCTTTTTCTCCAAAATGTACTGAGGGCAATGGAAGATTTTTCCGTACTCAGACACTGGAGATACTCTGTGTTGGCGACTTTTTGTCCCCAATATGGCTGCTATACCCATCTCCAGATGTTGTCATCTCGAGAACTGGATATGACATCACAACACATGACGTCACCACAACGCGCATGCGCAATAGAGAGGGACGTCGGGTATTGCATTCAGTGCCATTCCTCTCTCCACAGCCGTTGCTGTAGATGAAACAACCTAGCAGTAGCTGCATACCTGGATGGTTGGGAGATGGCTTAAAACTAAAGAGGAGTGTACTTTCTTCAACAAATTTGGATTTTGGCAGCGCAAAGATGACTCACTAGTAAGTAGCTTTGCTGGCTGCATTTGGCAGACTTTGAGGTACTATCAGTTGACATTATTGTCTAACCTGATTATGCAGCCTCCTATGTAGATGGATTATCCAACATACTTATTTCCCTTCTTTTTGCCTGTTTTTTCCTCTCTACTCTCCAGCCATGAATCTTTTTTGGTGCCATAAGCTGTGGATATTTATCCAGGAGTCCTTGTATTACATGAAGAATAAGCCATATAAGATGTGGGAGCTTCTTTTGGAAAGCACTGTAGCCAAGGTCAGAATGTAATGTAAGTGTAAAATGCATGTGGTTAAAACTTTATACATAAATACAAGAAGCATTGATGCTAAAATACAATTACTATGTATTTCAGAAATGGTATTAATACACTGAAGAAGAATCTGTTTATGCTTACACTTTGAAACGCGTTGGACATCCCCACCTGCTGGAAACCATCTCTATTGCACAATTGATGGCGGTACAGCAAGTAGCTGGGGAAAACCACTTCAACATGCTCTGATACTTTTGTAAATGTAACAATACTATACAATGTGATGAAATACTTTGCAAAGATGGTTTACTGTTTTTAACAATATCTTATTAAAATTCTTTTTAATTAACAATGAAGGACATTTGTGTAAACAATAATTAATTCTGTTTTAAATTACCTTTAAAATCCCAATACAAAGTTTAAAACACAAATATATTCAAAGGGATGATGGTAATCACACACTCAATCACACTAGGCTCTTTTTGGGATGTGGAATTGTTGTCCACAGCAAACACTGATGTTAATGTCATATTGCAGGCTACACAGCAAAAGCACAATCTCAGTGTGAATACTAAGGAACTCATTTTCTCCACATATTTTGAAGTGATTCTTCATTGTTTAATGTAATGTGTATTTTGGGCTATGCTCCCTGCTGTCAATATTCTTTGTAGTAAGAACACAGTCTAAGTAGCCTTAGAGAGACCAGATGTCAGTTATTACCAATTATCGAGAATTGCAATAAGATCAAGCCATTGCTCTAATGTAAAAATGGTCCCAGGGTCTTCCAGTTTGTTAGAACACTTTTAATGTACACAGAGACTGGAAAACGTGATTTAAGAAAGCTTCCTTTAATCAATAAACAAGACTGATACACATTATTCCCTTCACTGTTGTAATAAAGATGCCTAATGGGTCAGCACTTATACCTTGCAAGCACTGTGGTCTTTGGCACCACCAAAGCCATGGACTATATGCCTGGCCAACCTGATTAATTCTGATTACTGTATGCTGTATATGTGCTTTAAGTTATTATTACTTTTATCTTTTGGCACCACCAAGATGCTTTGGACACTTTTATGGCGATTGCACGTTCTCCTAGGGCTGGGAGATTTCCCCCCACAAAAAAAATCTGTGATTTTTTTAATAAAAAACTTGATTCACGATTCAAATCGGATTTTTTTATTATATTAATTAAAATTCATCAACAAACAAAATTGCAAAGGCAAACCCTTTCTCTAACCGAAAAGTCAGTGTGAGGTTATCAGAGACTGCGGCTATACTGCGTGACGGTTATCAGAGACTGCGGATGCCGGATATATTGCATGAGGTTATCTGAGACTGTGGATATACTTCATGAGATTATCAGAGACTGCGGATATACTGCATGAGGTTATTAGAGACTGTGGATATACTTCATGGCGGTTATCAGAGACTGCGGATATACTGCATGAGGTTATCAGAGACTGCGGATATACTGCATGAGGTTATCAGAGACTGCGGATATACTACATGAGGTTATCAGAGACTGCAGATATACTACATGACGGTTATCAGAGACTGTGGATATACTGCATGACGGTTATCAGAGACTGTGGATATACTGCATGAGAGTATCAGAGACTGTGGATATACTGCATGACAGTTATCAGAGACTGTGGATATACTGCATGACGGTTATCAGAGACTGCAGATATACTGCATGAGGTTATCAGAGACTGCGGATATACTGCATGATGGTTATCAGAGACTGCGCATATACTGCATGACGGTTATCAGAGACTGTGGATATACTGCATAACGGTTATCAGAGACTGATGGGTATACTGCGTGAGGTTATTAGAGACTGCGGATGTACTGCATGACGGTTATCAGAGGCTGTGGATATACTGCATAATGGTTATCAGAGACTGCGGATATACTGCATGAGGTTATTAGAGACTGTGGATATACTGCATGACGGTTATCAGAGACTGCGGATATACTGCATAATGGTTATCAGAGACTACGGATATACTGCATGACGGTTATCAGAGACTGCGGATATACTGCATGACGGTTATCAGAGACTGCGGATATACTGCATGAGGTTATCAGAGGTTGTGGATATACTGCATGAGATTATCAGAGACTGTGGATATACTGCATGAGATTATCAGAGACTGCGGATATACTACATGAGGTTATCTGAGACTGTGGATATACTGCATGAGATTATCAGAGACTGTGGATATACTGCATGTGATTATCAGAGACTGCATATATACTGCATGAGATTATCAGAGACTGTGGATATACTACATGAGGTTATCTGAGACTGTGGATATACTGCATGAGGTTATCAGAGACTGCGGATATACTACATGAGGTTATCTGAGACTGTGGATATACTGCATGAGGTTATCAGAGACTGCGGATATACTGCATGACGGTTATCAGAGACTGCGGATATACTGCATAACGGTTATCAGAGACTGCGGATACACTGCATGACGGTTATCAGAGACTGCGGATATACTGCATGACAGTTATCAGAGACTGTGGATATACTGCATAACGGTTATCAGAGACTGCGGATATACTGCATGACGGTTATCAGAGACTGCGGATATACTGCATAACGGTTATCAGAGACTGCGGATATACTGCATGACGGTTATCAGAGACTGCGGATATACTGCATGACAGTTATCAGAGACTGCAGATATACTGCATGAGGTTATCAGAGACTGCGGATATACTGCATGACGGTTATCAGAGACTGCTGATATACTGCATGAAGTTATCAGAGACTGCGGATATACTGCATGACAATTATCAGAGACTGCGGATATACTGCATGAGGTTATCAGAGGCTGTGGATATACTGCATGAGATTATCAGAGACTGCGGATATACTGCATGAGGTTATCAGAGACTGTGGATATACTGCATGAGGTTATCAGAGACTGCGGATATACTGCATGAGGTTATCAGAGACTGTGGATATACTGCATGAGGTTATCAGAGACTGCGGATATACTGCATGAGATTATCAGAGACTGTGGATATACTGCATGAGGTTATCAGAGACTGCGGATATACTGCATGAGGTTATCAGAGACTGCGGATATACTGCATGACGGTTATCAGAGACTGTGGATATACTGCATGACGGTTATCAGAGACTGTGGATATACTGCATGAGGTTATTAGAGACTGTGGATATACTGTTTGAAGGTTATCAGAGACTGCGGATATACTGCATGAGGTTATTAGAGACTGTGGATATACTGCTTGACGGTTATCAGAGACTGCGGATATACTGCATGATGGTTATCAGAGGCTGTGGATATACTGCATAACGGTTAAAAGAGACTGCGGATATACTGCATGACGGTTATCAGAGACTGCGGATATACTGCATAACGGTTATCAGAGACTGCGGATATACTGCATGACGGTTATCAGAGACTGCAGATATACTGCATGACAGTTATCAGAGACTGCGGATATACTGCATGAGGTTTTAGAGACTGCGTATATACTGCATGACAGTTATCAGAGACTGCAGATAAACTGCATGAGGTTATCAGAGGCTGTGGATATACTGCATGAGATTATTAGAGACTGCGGATATACTGCATGAGGTTATCAGAGACTGCGGATATACTGCATGAGGTTATCAGAGACTGTGGATATAATGCATGAGATTATCAGAGACTGCGGATATACTGCATGAGGTTATCAGAGACTGTGGATATACTGCATGAGATTATCAGAGACTGCGGATATACTGCATGAGGTTATCAGAGACTGTGGATATACTGCATGACGGTTATCAGAGACTGATGGGTATACTGCGTGAGGTTATTAGAGACTGCGGATGTACTGCAGGACGGTTATCAGAGGCTGTGGATATACTGCATAATGGTTATCAGAGACTGCGGATATACTGCATGAGGTTATTAGAGACTGTGGATATACTGCATGACGGTTATCAGAGACTGCGGATATACTGCATAATGGTTATCAGAGACTACGGATATACTGCATGACGGTTATCAGAGACTGCGGATATACTGCATGACGGTTATCAGAGACTGCGGATATACTGCATGAGGTTATCAGAGGTTGTGGATATACTGCATGAGATTATCAGAGACTGTGGATATACTGCATGAGATTATCAGAGACTGCGGATATACTACATGAGGTTATCTGAGACTGTGGATATACTGCATGAGATTATCAGAGACTGTGGATATACTGCATGTGATTATCAGAGACTGCATATATACTGCATGAGATTATCAGAGACTGTGGATATACTACATGAGGTTATCTGAGACTGTGGATATACTGCATGAGGTTATCAGAGACTGCGGATATACTACATGAGGTTATCTGAGACTGTGGATATACTGCATGAGATTATTAGAGACTGCGGATATACTGCATGAGGTTATCAGAGACTGCGGATATACTGCATGAGGTTATCAGAGACTGTGGATATACTGCATGAGATTATCAGAGACTGCGGATATACTGCATGAGGTTATCAGAGACTGTGGATATACTGCATGAGATTATCAGAGACTGCGGATATACTGCATGAGGTTATCAGAGACTGTGGATATACTGCATGACGGTTATCAGAGACTGATGGGTATACTGCGTGAGGTTATTAGAGACTGCGGATGTACTGCATGACGGTTATCAGAGGCTGTGGATATACTGCATAATGGTTATCAGAGACTGCGGATATACTGCATGAGGTTATTAGAGACTGTGGATATACTGCATGACGGTTATCAGAGACTGCGGATATACTGCATAATGGTTATCAGAGACTACGGATATACTGCATGACGGTTATCAGAGACTGCGGATATACTGCATGACGGTTATCAGAGACTGCGGATATACTGCATGAGGTTATCAGAGGTTGTGGATATACTGCATGAGATTATCAGAGACTGTGGATATACTGCATGAGATTATCAGAGACTGCGGATATACTACATGAGGTTATCTGAGACTGTGGATATACTGCATGAGATTATCAGAGACTGTGGATATACTGCATGTGATTATCAGAGACTGCATATATACTGCATGAGATTATCAGAGACTGTGGATATACTACATGAGGTTATCTGAGACTGTGGATATACTGCATGAGGTTATCAGAGACTGCGGATATACTACATGAGGTTATCTGAGACTGTGGATATACTGCATGAGGTTATCAGAGACTGCGGATATACTGCATGACGGTTATCAGAGACTGCGGATATACTGCATAACGGTTATCAGAGACTGCGGATACACTGCATGACGGTTATCAGAGACTGCGGATATACTGCATGACGGTTATCAGAGACTGTGGATATACTGCATGACAGTTATCAGAGACTGCGGATATACTGCATGACGGTTATCAGAGGCTGTGGATATACTGCATAACGGTTATCAGAGACTGCGGATATACTGCATGACGGTTATCAGAGACTGCGGATATACTGCATAACGGTTATCAGAGACTGCGGATATACTGCATGACGGTTATCAGAGACTGCGGATATACTGCATGACAGTTATCAGAGACTGCAGATATACTGCATGAGGTTATCAGAGACTGCGGATATACTGCATGATGGTTATCAGAGACTGCTGATATACTGCATGAAGTTATCAGAGACTGCGGATATACTGCATGACAATTATCAGAGACTGCGGATATACTGCATGAGGTTATCAGAGGCTGTGGATATACTGCATGAGATTATCAGAGACTGCGGATATACTGCATGAGGTTATCAGAGACTGTGAATATACTGCATGAGGTTATCAGAGACTGCGGATATACTGCATGAGGTTATCAGAGACTGTGGATATACTGCATGAGGTTATCAGAGACTGCGGATATACTGCATGAGATTATCAGAGACTGTGGATATACTGCATGAGGTTATCAGAGACTGCGGATATACTGCATGAGGTTATCAGAGACTGCGGATATACTGCATGACGGTTATCAGAGACTGTGGATATACTGCATGACGGTTATCAGAGACTGTGGATATACTGCATGAGGTTATTAGAGACTGTGGATATACTGTTTGAAGGTTATCAGAGACTGCGGATATACTGCATGAGGTTATTAGAGACTGTGGATATACTGCTTGACGGTTATCAGAGACTGCGGATATACTGCATGATGGTTATCAGAGGCTGTGGATATACTGCATAACGGTTAAAAGAGACTGCGGATATACTGCATGACGGTTATCAGAGACTGCGGATATACTGCATAACGGTTATCAGAGACTGCGGATATACTGCATGACGGTTATCAGAGACTGCAGATATACTGCATGACAGTTATCAGAGACTGCGGATATACTGCATGAGGTTTTAGAGACTGCGTATATACTGCATGACAGTTATCAGAGACTGCGGATATACTGCATGAGGTTATCAGAGGCTGTGGATATACTGCATGAGATTATTAGAGACTGCGGATATACTGCATGAGGTTATCAGAGACTGCGGATATACTGCATGAGGTTATCAGAGACTGTGGATATACTGCATGAGATTATCAGAGACTGCGGATATACTGCATGAGGTTATCAGAGACTGTGGATATACTGCATGAGATTATCAGAGACTGCGGATATACTGCATGAGGTTATCAGAGACTGTGGATATACTGCATGAGAGTATCAGAGACTGTGGATATACTGCATGACAGTTATCAGAGACTGTGGATATACTGCATGACGGTTATCAGAGACTGCAGATATACTGCATGAGGTTATCAGAGACTGCGGATATACTGCATGACGGTTATCAGAGACTGCGCATATACTGCATGACGGTTATCAGAGACTGCGGATATACTGCATAACGGTTATCAGAGACTGATGGGTATACTGCGTGAGGTTATTAGAGACTGCGGATATACTGCATGACGGTTATCAGAGGCTGTGGATATACTGCATAATGGTTATCAGAGACTGCGGATATACTGCATGAGGTTATTAGAGACTGTGGATATACTGCATGACGGTTATCAGAGACTGCGGATATACTGCATAATGGTTATCAGAGACTACGGATATACTGCATGAGGGTTATCAGAGACTTCGGATATACTGCATAACGGTTATCAGAGACTGCGGATATACTGCATGAGGTTATCAGAGGTTGTGGATATACTGCATGAGATTATCAGAGACTGTGGATATACTGCATGAGATTATCAGAGACTGCGGATATACTACATGAGGTTATCTGAGACTGTGGATATACTGCATGAGATTATCAGAGACTGTGGATATACTGCATGTGATTATCAGAGACTGCATATATACTGCATGAGATTATCAGAGACTGTGGATATACTACATGAGGTTATCTGAGACTGTGGATATACTGCATGAGGTTATCAGAGACTGCGGATATACTACATGAGGTTATCCGAGACTGTGGATATACTGCATGAGGTTATCAGAGACTGCGGATATACTGCATGACGGTTATCAGAGACTGCGGATATACTGCATAACGGTTATCAGAGACTGCGGATACACTGCATGACGGTTATCAGAGACTGCGGATATACTGCATGACGGTTATCAGAGACTGCGGATATACTGCATGACGGTTATCAGAGACTGCGGATATACTGCATGACGGTTATCAGAGACTGCGGATATACTGCATGACAGTTATCAGAGACTGCAGATATACTGCATGAGGTTATCAGAGACTGCGGATATACTGCATGACGGTTATCAGAGACTGCGGATATACTGCATGAAGTTATCAGAGACTGCGGATATACTGCATGACAATTATCAGAGACTGCGGATATACTGCATGAGGTTATCAGAGGCTGTGGATATACTGCATGAGATTATCAGAGACTGCGGATATACTGCATGAGGTTATCAGAGACTGTGGATATACTGCATGAGGTTATCAGAGACTGCAGATATACTGCATGAGGTTATCAGAGACGGTGGATATACTGCATGACGGTTATCAGAGACTGTGGATATACTGCATGAGAGTATCAGAGACTGTGGATATACTGCATGACAGTTATCAGAGACTGTGGGTATACTGCATGACGGTTATCAGAGACTGCAGATATACTGCATGAGGTTATCAGAGACTGCGGATATACTGCATGATGGTTATCAGAGACTGCGCATATACTGCATGACGGTTATCAGAGACTGTGGATATACTGCATAACGGTTATCAGAGACTGATGGGTATACTGCGTGAGGTTATTAGAGACTGCGGATGTACTGCATGACGGTTATCAGAGGCTGTGGATATACTGCATAATGGTTATCAGAGACTGCGGATATACTGCATGAGGTTATTAGAGACTGTGGATATACTGCATGACGGTTATCAGAGACTGCGGATATACTGCATAATGGTTATCAGAGACTACGGATATACTGCATGAAGGTTATCAGAGACTGCGGATATACTGCATGACGGTTATCAGAGACTGCGGATATACTGCATGAGGTTATCAGAGGTTGTGGATATACTGCATGAGATTATCAGAGACTGTGGATATACTGCATGAGATTATCAGAGACTGCGGATATACTACATGAGGTTATCTGAGACTGTGGATATACTGCATGAGATTATCAGAGACTGTGGATATACTGCATGTGATTATCAGAGACTGCATATATATACTGCATGAGATTATCAGAGAATGTGGATATACTACATGAGGTTATCTGAGACTTTGGATATACTGCATGAGGTTATCAGAGACTGCGGATATACTACATGAGGTTATCTGAGACTGTGGATATACTGCATGAGGTTATCAGAGACTGCGGATATACTGCATGACGGTTATCAGAGACTGCGGATATACTGCATAACGGTTATCAGAGACTGCAGATACACTGCATGACGGTTATCAGAGACTGCGGATATACTGCATGACAGTTATCAGAGACTGTGGATATACTGCATAACGGTTATCAGAGACTGCGAATATACTGCATGACGGTTATCAGAGACTGCGGATATACTGCATAACGGTTATCAGAGACTGCGGATATACTGCATGACGGTTATCAGAGACTGCGGATATACTGCATGACAGTTATCAGAGACTGCAGATATACTGCATGAGGTTATCAGAGACTGCGGATATACTGCATGACGGTTATCAGAGACTGCTGATATACTGCATGAAGTTATCAGAGACTGCGGATATACTGCATGACAATTATCAGAGACTGCGGATATACTGCATGAGGTTATCAGAGGCTGTGGATATACTGCATGAGATTATCAGAGACTGCGGATATACTGCATGAGGTTATCAGAGACTGTGGATATACTGCATGAGGTTATCAGAGACTGCGGATATACTGCATGAGGTTATCAGAGACTGTGGATATACTGCATGAGGTTATCAGAGACTGCGGATATACTGCATGAGATTATCAGAGACTGTGGATATACTGCATGAGGTTATCAGAGACTGCGGATATACTGCATGAGGTTATCAGAGACTGCGGATATACTGCATGACGGTTATCAGAGACTGTGGATATACTGCATGACGGTTATCAGAGACTGTGGATATACTGCATGAGGTTATTAGAGACTGTGGATATACTGTTTGAAGGTTATCAGAGACTGCTGATATACTGCATGAAGTTATCAGAGACTGCGGATATACTGCATGACAATTATCAGAGACTGCGGATATACTGCATGAGGTTATCAGAGGCTGTGGATATACTGCATGAGATTATCAGAGACTGCGGATATACTGCATGAGGTTATCAGAGACTGTGAATATACTGCATGAGGTTATCAGAGACTGCGGATATACTGCATGAGGTTATCAGAGACTGTGGATATACTGCATGAGGTTATCAGAGACTGCGGATATACTGCATGAGATTATCAGAGACTGTGGATATACTGCATGAGGTTATCAGAGACTGCGGATATACTGCATGAGGTTATCAGAGACTGCGGATATACTGCATGACGGTTATCAGAGACTGTGGATATACTGCATGACGGTTATCAGAGACTGTGGATATACTGCATGAGGTTATTAGAGACTGTGGATATACTGTTTGAAGGTTATCAGAGACTGCGGATATACTGCATGAGGTTATTAGAGACTGTGGATATACTGCTTGACGGTTATCAGAGACTGCGGATATACTGCATGATGGTTATCAGAGGCTGTGGATATACTGCATAACGGTTAAAAGAGACTGCGGATATACTGCATGACGGTTATCAGAGACTGCGGATATACTGCATAACGGTTATCAGAGACTGCGGATATACTGCATGACGGTTATCAGAGACTGCAGATATACTGCATGACAGTTATCAGAGACTGCGGATATACTGCATGAGGTTTTAGAGACTGCGTATATACTGCATGACAGTTATCAGAGACTGCGGATATACTGCATGAGGTTATCAGAGGCTGTGGATATACTGCATGAGATTATTAGAGACTGCGGATATACTGCATGAGGTTATCAGAGACTGCGGATATACTGCATGAGGTTATCAGAGACTGTGGATATACTGCATGAGATTATCAGAGACTGCGGATATACTGCATGAGGTTATCAGAGACTGTGGATATACTGCATGAGATTATCAGAGACTGCGGATATACTGCATGAGGTTATCAGAGACTGTGGATATACTGCATGAGAGTATCAGAGACTGTGGATATACTGCATGACAGTTATCAGAGACTGTGGATATACTGCATGACGGTTCTCAGAGACTGCAGATATACTGCATGAGGTTATCAGAGACTGCGGATATACTGCATGACGGTTATCAGAGACTGCGCATATACTGCATGACGGTTATCAGAGACTGCGGATATACTGCATAACGGTTATCAGAGACTGATGGGTATACTGCGTGAGGTTATTAGAGACTGCGGATATACTGCATGACGGTTATCAGAGGCTGTGGATATACTGCATAATGGTTATCAGAGACTGCGGATATACTGCATGAGGTTATTAGAGACTGTGGATATACTGCATGACGGTTATCAGAGACTGCGGATATACTGCATAATGGTTATCAGAGACTACGGATATACTGCATGAGGGTTATCAGAGACTTCGGATATACTGCATAACGGTTATCAGAGACTGCGGATATACTGCATGAGGTTATCAGAGGTTGTGGATATACTGCATGAGATTATCAGAGACTGTGGATATACTGCATGAGATTATCAGAGACTGCGGATATACTACATGAGGTTATCTGAGACTGTGGATATACTGCATGAGATTATCAGAGACTGTGGATATACTGCATGTGATTATCAGAGACTGCATATATACTGCATGAGATTATCAGAGACTGTGGATATACTACATGAGGTTATCTGAGACTGTGGATATACTGCATGAGGTTATCAGAGACTGCGGATATACTACATGAGGTTATCCGAGACTGTGGATATACTGCATGAGGTTATCAGAGACTGCGGATATACTGCATGACGGTTATCAGAGACTGCGGATATACTGCATAACGGTTATCAGAGACTGCGGATACACTGCATGACGGTTATCAGAGACTGCGGATATACTGCATGACGGTTATCAGAGACTGCGGATATACTGCATGACGGTTATCAGAGACTGCGGATATACTGCATGACAGTTATCAGAGACTGCAGATATACTGCATGAGGTTATCAGAGACTGCGGATATACTGCATGACGGTTATCAGAGACTGCGGATATACTGCATGAAGTTATCAGAGACTGCGGATATACTGCATGACAATTATCAGAGACTGCGGATATACTGCATGAGGTTATCAGAGGCTGTGGATATACTGCATGAGATTATCAGAGACTGCGGATATACTGCATGAGGTTATCAGAGACTGTGAATATACTGCATGAGGTTATCAGAGACTGCGGATATACTGCATGAGGTTATCAGAGACTGTGGATATACTGCATGAGGTTATCAGAGACTGCGGATATACTGCATGAGATTATCAGAGACTGTGGATATACTGCATGAGGTTATCAGAGACTGCGGATATACTGCATGAGGTTATCAGAGACTGCGGATATACTGCATGACGGTTATCAGAGACTGTGGATATACTGCATGACGGTTATCAGAGACTGTGGATATACTGCATGAGGTTATTAGAGACTGTGGATATACTGTTTGAAGGTTATCAGAGACTGCGGATATACTGCATGAGGTTATTAGAGACTGTGGATATACTGCTTGACGGTTATCAGACTGCGGATATACTGCATGATGGTTATCAGAGGCTGTGGATATACTGCATAACGGTTAAAAGAGACTGCGGATATACTGCATGACGGTTATCAGAGACTGCGGATATACTGCATAACGGTTATCAGAGACTGCGGATATACTGCATGACGGTTATCAGAGACTGCAGATATACTGCATGACAGTTATCAGAGACTGCGGATATACTGCATGAGGTTTTAGAGACTGCGTATATACTGCATGACAGTTATCAGAGACTGCGGATATACTGCATGAGGTTATCAGAGGCTGTGGATATACTGCATGAGATTATTAGAGACTGCGGATATACTGCATGAGGTTATCAGAGACTGCGGATATACTGCATGAGGTTATCAGAGACTGTGGATATACTGCATGAGATTATCAGAGACTGCGGATATACTGCATGAGGTTATCAGAGACTGTGGATATACTGCATGAGATTATCAGAGACTGCGGATATACTGCATGAGGTTATCAGAGACTGTGGATATACTGCATGAGAGTATCAGAGACTGTGGATATACTGCATGACAGTTATCAGAGACTGTGGATATACTGCATGACGGTTATCAGAGACTGCAGATATACTGCATGAGGTTATCAGAGACTGCGGATATACTGCATGACGGTTATCAGAGACTGCGCATATACTGCATGACGGTTATCAGAGACTGCGGATATACTGCATAACGGTTATCAGAGACTGATGGGTATACTGCGTGAGGTTATTAGAGACTGCGGATATACTGCATGACGGTTATCAGAGGCTGTGGATATACTGCATAATGGTTATCAGAGACTGCGGATATACTGCATGAGGTTATTAGAGACTGTGGATATACTGCATGACGGTTATCAGAGACTGCGGATATACTGCATAATGGTTATCAGAGACTACGGATATACTGCATGAGGGTTATCAGAGACTTCGGATATACTGCATAACGGTTATCAGAGACTGCGGATATACTGCATGAGGTTATCAGAGGTTGTGGATATACTGCATGAGATTATCAGAGACTGTGGATATACTGCATGAGATTATCAGAGACTGCGGATATACTACATGAGGTTATCTGAGACTGTGGATATACTGCATGAGATTATCAGAGACTGTGGATATACTGCATGTGATTATCAGAGACTGCATATATACTGCATGAGATTATCAGAGACTGTGGATATACTACATGAGGTTATCTGAGACTGTGGATATACTGCATGAGGTTATCAGAGACTGCGGATATACTACATGAGGTTATCCGAGACTGTGGATATACTGCATGAGGTTATCAGAGACTGCGGATATACTGCATGACGGTTATCAGAGACTGCGGATATACTGCATAACGGTTATCAGAGACTGCGGATATACTGCATGACGGTTATCAGAGACTGCGGATATACTGCATGACGGTTATCAGAGACTGCGGATATACTGCATGACAGTTATCAGAGACTGCAGATATACTGCATGAGGTTATCAGAGACTGCGGATATACTGCATGACGGTTATCAGAGACTGCGGATATACTGCATGAAGTTATCAGAGACTGCGGATATACTGCATGACAATTATCAGAGACTGCGGATATACTGCATGAGGTTATCAGAGGCTGTGGATATACTGCATGAGATTATCAGAGACTGCGGATATACTGCATGAGGTTATCAGAGACTGTGAATATACTGCATGAGGTTATCAGAGACTGCGGATATACTGCATGAGGTTATCAGAGACTGTGGATATACTGCATGAGGTTATCAGAGACTGCGGATATACTGCATGAGATTATCAGAGACTGTGGATATACTGCATGAGGTTATCAGAGACTGCGGATATACTGCATGAGGTTATCAGAGACTGCGGATATACTGCATGACGGTTATCAGAGACTGTGGATATACTGCATGACGGTTATCAGAGACTGTGGATATACTGCATGAGGTTATTAGAGACTGTGGATATACTGTTTGAAGGTTATCAGAGACTGCGGATATACTGCATGAGGTTATTAGAGACTGTGGATATACTGCTTGACGGTTATCAGAGACTGCGGATATACTGCATGATGGTTATCAGAGGCTGTGGATATACTGCATAACGGTTAAAAGAGACTGCGGATATACTGCATGACGGTTATCAGAGACTGCGGATATACTGCATAACGGTTATCAGAGACTGCGGATATACTGCATGACGGTTATCAGAGACTGCAGATATACTGCATGACAGTTATCAGAGACTGCGGATATACTGCATGAGGTTTTAGAGACTGCGTATATACTGCATGACAGTTATCAGAGACTGCGGATATACTGCATGAGGTTATCAGAGGCTGTGGATATACTGCATGAGATTATTAGAGACTGCGGATATACTGCATGAGGTTATCAGAGACTGCGGATATACTGCATGAGGTTATCAGAGACTGTGGATATACTGCATGAGATTATCAGAGACTGCGGATATACTGCATGAGGTTATCAGAGACTGTGGATATACTGCATGAGATTATCAGAGACTGCGGATATACTGCATGAGGTTATCAGAGACTGTGGATATACTGCATGAGAGTATCAGAGACTGTGGATATACTGCATGACAGTTATCAGAGACTGTGGATATACTGCATGACGGTTATCAGAGACTGCAGATATACTGCATGAGGTTATCAGAGACTGCGGATATACTGCATGACGGTTATCAGAGACTGCGCATATACTGCATGACGGTTATCAGAGACTGCGGATATACTGCATAACGGTTATCAGAGACTGATGGGTATACTGCGTGAGGTTATTAGAGACTGCGGATATACTGCATGACGGTTATCAGAGGCTGTGGATATACTGCATAATGGTTATCAGAGACTGCGGATATACTGCATGAGGTTATTAGAGACTGTGGATATACTGCATGACGGTTATCAGAGACTGCGGATATACTGCATAATGGTTATCAGAGACTACGGATATACTGCATGAGGGTTATCAGAGACTTCGGATATACTGCATAACGGTTATCAGAGACTGCGGATATACTGCATGAGGTTATCAGAGGTTGTGGATATACTGCATGAGATTATCAGAGACTGTGGATATACTGCATGAGATTATCAGAGACTGCGGATATACTACATGAGGTTATCTGAGACTGTGGATATACTGCATGAGATTATCAGAGACTGTGGATATACTGCATGTGATTATCAGAGACTGCATATATACTGCATGAGATTATCAGAGACTGTGGATATACTACATGAGGTTATCTGAGACTGTGGATATACTGCATGAGGTTATCAGAGACTGCGGATATACTACATGAGGTTATCCGAGACTGTGGATATACTGCATGAGGTTATCAGAGACTGCGGATATACTGCATGACGGTTATCAGAGACTGCGGATATACTGCATAACGGTTATCAGAGACTGCGGATACACTGCATGACGGTTATCAGAGACTGCGGATATACTGCATGACGGTTATCAGAGACTGCGGATATACTGCATGACGGTTATCAGAGACTGCGGATATACTGCATGACAGTTATCAGAGACTGCAGATATACTGCATGAGGTTATCAGAGACTGCGGATATACTGCATGACGGTTATCAGAGACTGCGGATATACTGCATGAAGTTATCAGAGACTGCGGATATACTGCATGACAATTATCAGAGACTGCGGATATACTGCATGAGGTTATCAGAGGCTGTGGATATACTGCATGAGATTATCAGAGACTGCGGATATACTGCATGAGGTTATCAGAGACTGTGGATATACTGCATGAGGTTATCAGAGACTGCAGATATACTGCATGAGGTTATCAGAGACGGTGGATATACTGCATGACGGTTATCAGAGACTGTGGATATACTGCATGAGAGTATCAGAGACTGTGGATATACTGCATGACAGTTATCAGAGACTGTGGATATACTGCATGACGGTTATCAGAGACTGCAGATATACTGCATGAGGTTATCAGAGACTGCGGATATACTGCATGATGGTTATCAGAGACTGCGCATATACTGCATGACGGTTATCAGAGACTGTGGATATACTGCATAACGGTTATCAGAGACTGATGGGTATACTGCGTGAGGTTATTAGAGACTGCGGATGTACTGCATGACGGTTATCAGAGGCTGTGGATATACTGCATAATGGTTATCAGAGACTGCGGATATACTGCATGAGGTTATTAGAGACTGTGGATATACTGCATGACGGTTATCAGAGACTGCGGATATACTGCATAATGGTTATCAGAGACTACGGATATACTGCATGACGGTTATCAGAGACTGCGGATATACTGCATGACGGTTATCAGAGACTGCGGATATACTGCATGAGGTTATCAGAGGTTGTGGATATACTGCATGAGATTATCAGAGACTGTGGATATACTGCATGAGATTATCAGAGACTGCGGATATACTACATGAGGTTATCTGAGACTGTGGATATACTGCATGAGATTATCAGAGACTGTGGATATACTGCATGTGATTATCAGAGACTGCATATATACTGCATGAGATTATCAGAGACTGTGGATATACTACATGAGGTTATCTGAGACTGTGGATATACTGCATGAGGTTATCAGAGACTGCGGATATACTACATGAGGTTATCTGAGACTGTGGATATACTGCATGAGGTTATCAGAGACTGCGGATATACTGCATGACGGTTATCAGAGACTGCGGATATACTGCATAACGGTTATCAGAGACTGCGGATACACTGCATGACGGTTATCAGAGACTGCGGATATACTGCATGATAGTTATCAGAGACTGTGGATATACTGCATAACGGTTATCAGAGACTGCGGATATACTGCATGACGGTTATCAGAGACTGCGGATATACTGCATAACGGTTATCAGAGACTGCGGATATACTGCATGACGGTTATCAGAGACTGCGGATATACTGCATGACAGTTATCAGAGACTGCAGATATACTGCATGAGGTTATCAGAGACTGCGGATATACTGCATGAAGTTATCAGAGACTGCGGATATACTGCATGACAATTATCAGAGACTGCGGATATACTGCATGAGGTTATCAGAGGCTGTGGATATACTGCATGAGATTATCAGAGACTGCGGATATACTGCATGAGGTTATCAGAGACTGTGGATATACTGCATGAGGTTATCAGAGACTGCGGATATACTGCATGAGGTTATCAGAGACTGTGGATATACTGCATGAGGTTATCAGAGACTGCGGATATACTGCATGAGATTATCAGAGACTGTGGATATACTGCATGAGGTTATCAGAGACTGCGGATATACTGCATGAGGTTATCAGAGACTGCGGATATACTGCATGACGATTATCAGAGACTGTGGATATACTGCATGACGGTTATCAGAGACTGTGGATATACTGCATGAGGTTATTAGAGACTGTGGATATACTGTTTGAAGGTTATCAGAGAATGCGGATATACTGCATGAGGTTATTAGAGACTGTGGATATACTGCTTGACGGTTATCAGAGACTGCGGATATACTGCATGATGGTTATCAGAGGCTGTGGATATACTGCATAACGGTTAAAAGAGACTGCGGATATACTGCATGACGGTTATCAGAGACTGCGGATATACTGCATAACGGTTATCAGAGACTGCGGATATACTGCATGACGGTTATCAGAGACTGCAGATATACTGCATGACAGTTATCAGAGACTGCGGATATACTGCATGAGGTTTTAGAGACTGCGTATATACTGCATGACAGTTATCAGAGACTGCAGATATACTGCATGAGGTTATCAGAGGCTGTGGATATACTGCATGAGATTATTAGAGACTGCGGATATACTGCATGAGGTTATCAGAGACTGCGGATATACTGCATGAGGTTATCAGAGACTGTGGATATACTGCATGAGATTATCAGAGACTGCGGATATACTGCATGAGGTTATCAGAGACTGTGGATATACTGCATGAGATTATCAGAGACTGCGGATATACTGCATGAGGTTATCAGAGACTGTGGATATACTGCATGACAGTTATCAGAGACTGTGGATATACTGCATGACGGTTATCAGAGACTGCAGATATACTGCATGAGGTTATCAGAGACTGCGGATATACTGCATGATGGTTATCAGAGACTGCGCATATACTGCATGACGGTTATCAGAGACTGTGGATATACTGCATAACGGTTATCAGAGACTGATGGGTATACTGCGTGAGGTTATTAGAGACTGCGGATGTACTGCATGACGGTTATCAGAGGCTGTGGATATACTGCATAATGGTTATCAGAGACTGCGGATATACTGCATGAGGTTATTAGAGACTGTGGATATACTGCATGACGGTTATCAGAGACTGCGGATATACTGCATAATGGTTATCAGAGACTACGGATATACTGCATGACGGTTATCAGAGACTGCGGATATACTGCATGACGGTTATCAGAGACTGCGGATATACTGCATGAGGTTATCAGAGGTTGTGGATATACTGCATGAGATTATCAGAGACTGTGGATATACTGCATGAGATTATCAGAGACTGCGGATATACTACATGAGGTTATCTGAGACTGTGGATATACTGCATGAGATTATCAGAGACTGTGGATATACTGCATGTGATTATCAGAGACTGCATATATACTGCATGAGATTATCAGAGACTGTGGATATACTACATGAGGTTATCTGAGACTGTGGATATACTGCATGAGGTTATCAGAGACTGCGGATATACTACATGAGGTTATCTGAGACTGTGGATATACTGCATGAGGTTATCAGAGACTGCGGATATACTGCATGACGGTTATCAGAGACTGCGGATATACTGCATAACGGTTATCAGAGACTGCGGATACACTGCATGACGGTTATCAGAGACTGCGGATATACTGCATGACAGTTATCAGAGACTGTGGATATACTGCATAACGGTTATCAGAGACTGCGGATATACTGCATGACGGTTATCAGAGACTGCGGATATACTGCATAACGGTTATCAGAGACTGCGGATATACTGCATGACGGTTATCAGAGACTGCGGATATACTGCATGACAGTTATCAGAGACTGCAGATATACTGCATGAGGTTATCAGAGACTGCGGATATACTGCATGACGGTTATCAGAGACTGCTGATATACTGCATGAAGTTATCAGAGACTGCGGATATACTGCATGACAATTATCAGAGACTGCGGATATACTGCATGAGGTTATCAGAGGCTGTGGATATACTGCATGAGATTATCAGAGACTGCGGATATACTGCATGAGGTTATCAGAGACTGTGGATATACTGCATGAGGTTATCAGAGACTGCGGATATACTGCATGAGGTTATCAGAGACTGTGGATATACTGCATGAGGTTATCAGAGACTGCGGATATACTGCATGAGATTATCAGAGACTGTGGATATACTGCATGAGGTTATCAGAGACTGCGGATATACTGCATGAGGTTATCAGAGACTGCGGATATACTGCATGACGGTTATCAGAGACTGTGGATATACTGCATGACGGTTATCAGAGACTGTGGATATACTGCATGAGGTTATTAGAGACTGTGGATATACTGTTTGAAGGTTATCAGAGACTGCGGATATACTGCATGAGGTTATTAGAGACTGTGGATATACTGCTTGACGGTTATCAGAGACTGCGGATATACTGCATGATGGTTATCAGAGGCTGTGGATATACTGCATAACGGTTAAAAGAGACTGCGGATATACTGCATGACGGTTATCAGAGACTGCGGATATACTGCATAACGGTTATCAGAGACTGCGGATATACTGCATGACGGTTATCAGAGACTGCAGATATACTGCATGACAGTTATCAGAGACTGCGGATATACTGCATGAGGTTTTAGAGACTGCGTATATACTGCATGACAGTTATCAGAGACTGCAGATATACTGCATGAGGTTATCAGAGGCTGTGGATATACTGCATGAGATTATTAGAGACTGCGGATATACTGCATGAGGTTATCAGAGACTGCGGATATACTGCATGAGGTTATCAGAGACTGTGGATATAATGCATGAGATTATCAGAGACTGCGGATATACTGCATGAGGTTATCAGAGACTGTGGATATACTGCATGAGATTATCAGAGACTGCGGATATACTGCATGAGGTTATCAGAGACTGTGGATATACTGCATGACGGTTATCAGAGACTGATGGGTATACTGCGTGAGGTTATTAGAGACTGCGGATGTACTGCAGGACGGTTATCAGAGGCTGTGGATATACTGCATAATGGTTATCAGAGACTGCGGATATACTGCATGAGGTTATTAGAGACTGTGGATATACTGCATGACGGTTATCAGAGACTGCGGATATACTGCATAATGGTTATCAGAGACTACGGATATACTGCATGACGGTTATCAGAGACTGCGGATATACTGCATGACGGTTATCAGAGACTGCGGATATACTGCATGAGGTTATCAGAGGTTGTGGATATACTGCATGAGATTATCAGAGACTGTGGATATACTGCATGAGATTATCAGAGACTGCGGATATACTACATGAGGTTATCTGAGACTGTGGATATACTGCATGAGATTATCAGAGACTGTGGATATACTGCATGTGATTATCAGAGACTGCATATATACTGCATGAGATTATCAGAGACTGTGGATATACTACATGAGGTTATCTGAGACTGTGGATATACTGCATGAGGTTATCAGAGACTGCGGATATACTACATGAGGTTATCTGAGACTGTGGATATACTGCATGAGATTATTAGAGACTGCGGATATACTGCATGAGGTTATCAGAGACTGCGGATATACTGCATGAGGTTATCAGAGACTGTGGATATACTGCATGAGATTATCAGAGACTGCGGATATACTGCATGAGGTTATCAGAGACTGTGGATATACTGCATGAGATTATCAGAGACTGCGGATATACTGCATGAGGTTATCAGAGACTGTGGATATACTGCATGACGGTTATCAGAGACTGATGGGTATACTGCGTGAGGTTATTAGAGACTGCGGATGTACTGCATGACGGTTATCAGAGGCTGTGGATATACTGCATAATGGTTATCAGAGACTGCGGATATACTGCATGAGGTTATTAGAGACTGTGGATATACTGCATGACGGTTATCAGAGACTGCGGATATACTGCATAATGGTTATCAGAGACTACGGATATACTGCATGACGGTTATCAGAGACTGCGGATATACTGCATGACGGTTATCAGAGACTGCGGATATACTGCATGAGGTTATCAGAGGTTGTGGATATACTGCATGAGATTATCAGAGACTGTG